>NC_064927.1:411832193-412568443 GCF_023897955.1 Schistocerca gregaria | reverse complement strand
CACTTCGGCGACTTGCTCGTCGATGGGGATGATATGAAGATGATGATGAAGACATCACACCCATTCCCTGAGCGGAGAAAATCTGCAACCCTGCTGGGAATCGAACCCAGGCCCTTTTGCATAGCATTCGGCCGCGATGCTATTCAGCTATCAAGGCGGACTACAAACAGATAAGCTGCGACACCAAGAGCTCTCTCCCTATAAAGACTCCAAGCATTTTAAACACACTTGCAATTTCTTCTTCTTTGTAACAGATTTTTTGAATATTTACTTTCGTTAAAAATAAAGGTTGTTTCTTTAACGCGTGTTCATAATGAAATGATCGTGTGTCACTGATGGCCGTGCTCCCCACGGGGGAAAGATCGTGAGCAGAGCTGCAAGTTATTTCAATTGACGTCACACTGGGGAACTTGTGAGTCGATGATGATGACAGCACAACATCCTGTCACCGAGCGGAGAAAAGCCTCGATCCGGCCGGAAATCGAACCCGGGCTCATAGACGGCAGTCAGCCAAACTAATCCTCTGCTAAGGGGGCGGACACATGTTCATAAATCAGTGTTGTCATTGTTGAGTCAGTCCTTGACAGTAGTTATCACTGCTTATTTTCTGTGTCTTATTAATTAGTTTTGTTGTAATTGTTACTGCATATTTTTCACTTGTTCTTTTAGGGGGTGTAATTTCATGTCGGTGAACAGTGTTTTATCAGGCGTCTTTAAGTGTTTCGGTTGAGGTCTCACTCTCTCCTCTCTCTCTCTCTCTCTCTCTCTCTCTCTCTCTCTCTCTCTCTCTGTCTCTTTCCTTGCGTATATGGTTTTCTCACATATGTGAGAATGTCTGAGGTGAAGGGTTTTGTCATCTGAAATTTCCTTCTAATTGACTGTGGGATTATGTGGCATGCCCCTGACTTTTTGTTGTGGCCTAACTTTTTATGCAGTGGTGTTTTGATATCGTGTTTTGTTTAGTTCAGGATAGCTTTGGGTCTCCTGAATTTTGTTGGGTTGTTAGGGTAGTTCCCTAGTGTGCTTAAGAGTGGGTTTTCGGAGTTGCGCCCGGTTCTGTAAAATGCGGCCGCGAGTTCTCGAAATCTTTCTGTTAGCAGTTTCATTCCCCCGCGGCTTCGTGTGTGTCTGCCGTGGGGAATCGAGAGGGGACGTGTAATGCCCGTCGCAGTGCCCTATTTTGTGTTCTCTGCAGGTGCGCTATGTGCGACTTAGCTGCATATCCCCACACAGGACAGGCATACTCGAATATCGATCTTACTAAACTGCAATAGAGCCTCACTCCAGTTGTCGCTGCGAGGCTGCTGCTGCTGTTTAGCGGTGGATATAGCTCATTCAACTCATTCAACCTGGCGCTTGCTTTATTGCGGACATCGTTTATATGCGTTCTACAGGTAAGGCGTTGGTCTAAAGTGACCCCCAGGTATTTCGCGGTTTTTTCCACGGGATTTCACGCCTGTGGAGCCTGAGTGTTGTGCTGTTCTCTCGTCGACGGTGTGCAATGGGTCGTTTGCCTTTTCTTTGTGTAATCATAATCGCTTGTGTTTTATGACTGTTTACTGATATCCTCCATTTCTTGGCCCAAGTGCCAGTCCACGTTAAGTTGTGGTGTCCGCCATTACATTCCGGGCGCCGACCACTCATAGCAAAGCTGCTTGGCCGCTATTGGTGCAAGGTACACTACCGATGGAAACTATTTTTGACAGCTGTCAACTACGGAAACTGTTCACATTCAGTAAGACATATTACTGCATTATCATTAATAAATGTGAGTTTATTTAATTCTTTCAATTTTAACTAAACAAAATTATAGTCGTTACCTTAATTACCCACGCATTTAATTGCGGTAGTTTTCGTGTTCTTTTGATGTGTGTTCCGTACTCTGCCCTGGTTACTTTTGTTAAGTTTAGAAAGTAAAACGGGTTTCTTCTGGATTCAAATAATCGAAATTCAAGGGCAAAATTAGGAAAAGTATATCTCTGTGAACCATTTTCTTCACATTGTGCACAAATATTCGTCTCTTATAGCTGATACCCGCCAGACCAAATTTTTTTAGTACTGAAGGCGAAATTGATGAAAAAAATTGACTGAAACAAAATAAACCAAAATCTTGCTACTTAATGAGCCAGTTACCGTATTACCGTTGTATCACACCCAGACTGTGGTGTTGCCAAAGTAATAGGCAAGTGTGGTAACGCCCACTTTTATATCCACGTTTTGCCTTTTTCGTTCTGGGAAAGGATTTTAATACGTTGTGAAACAGTTGTCAAAACACCAAGTATTTTTGAAGAGTTCATACAGAATATTCCAGAACGAACTTCATTTATAACCCTTATGACAAGCTTCTATATTCTTTCGCGTAATTCAGTAGTGACAGGAAATTAACTGAATAAAACGACGTCTTTACTTTTAAATCACCTAGAGCAGTAATCATTCGTACTGTAAATGTAGGTGAATACATATGTTTCATGAATTCTACTGTGTGCATTTTCTAATGAAATTGGTGAGCTGTCTGTTGTGCGAAAAACCTAACTCTTTCTCATTCTTGAATTTTATTCTTTGAGTAACGTCGGCTATTTTTAGAGATGAGCGAGTTCTGTGAGACACACTGAGTTGCCTGTACCGCGTATTCTCAAAAATTTAATGATAATTCATTCGCCTCGAATTTTCTGTTGACGTTTTGAAATGTTTACTTAACTACCTGTTCGGAACGAGGCATGGTCATAAAGTTTTAATTATCACTTCGAAAATAAAAAATAACGAAATTCATTTCTTGTTAATTTGACACGCTGGAAATAGTCTACACCATTTTGTTGTAGCTCCTGGTTATGGTTTTGTGGCGCAGAGATTTCATTCCGTTCCAAGACTGCGGGCATGTACCTGCCAACTAACAAAAATTAATTTCCAATATTTTTATTCCCGTGATGGTAATTAAAACCTTTTAACTCAGTCTCGTTTACAACAGACTGCTGTTATTCTGAGAATTACAGGCAGACGACTGGTGGCTGTGTACGCTGTACCGAATAGAATAAAATCGGCATCATAAGGAACACAGTGCTCTTTTCGAACGAACGGAATTTGGACTCATGTAACGTCTCTATGTTACTAAAACTTCATCCTGTAATCCGAAACCAGTTGGAGATTGCGAATCTTAACGGCTGCCAGGGGCAACAAATATGTTATTTTCAGAACTTCGCTTAATTATCGGCAGAATTCAAACATGTGAAATGCTTCGTCATGTACTCGTTAAGAGGTATAAACATATGCTGAAAGTTTAACGCAATACGACCAGCGTTACACTTACGAACTGTGTGTCTTGGGGCAGCATAACTGGCTGCACGCAAATACCCAGACTATGTTGTCCAATATCCAGAGTATATTCACTGAGTATTTGAGAATGAGAGGATCTAGCGACTTCCAACAAACATTGCACATGATTTCAGACTATTAGCAACATAGTGTGGAGACAGTATCTACATAGGCCTATATCACTGACTGTGCCTGGAAAATTGTATCATTCTACCACATATGGTTTAAGAGATATGACGTCATAGACAATTAGATGACTGAAAAACTACTTTTTGCTTAAAATGGACCTCAGTAAAGCTTTAAAAGTCGGGACATTTTAATTTATTATTTGTTAACAACTACACTACTGGCCATCAATATTGCTACACCAAGAAGAAATGCAGATGATAAACGGGTATTAATTGGACAAATATATTATACTAGATCTGACATGTGATTGCATTTTCACGCAATTTGGGTGCATAGATCCTGAGAAACCAGTACCCAGAACAACCACCTCTCGCAGTAATCACGACCTTGATACTCCTGGGCACTGAGTCAAACAGAGCTTGGATGGCGTGTACAGGTACAGCTGCCCATGCAGCTTCAACACGATACCACAGTTAATCGAGAGTAGTAACTGGCGTATTGTGACGAGCCAGTTGCTCGGCCACTATTGACCAGACGTTTTCAATTGGCGAGAGATCGGGAGAATGCGCTGGCCGGGGCAGCTGTCGAACCTTTTCTGTATCCAGAAAGGCCCGTACAGGACCAACAACATGCGGTCGTGCATTATCCTGCTGAAATGTAGGGTTTCGCAGGGATCGAATGAAGGGTAGAGCCACAGGTCGTAACACATCTGAAATGTAACGTCCACTGTTCAAAGTGCCCTCAATGCAAACAAGATGTGACCGAGACGTGTAACCAATGGCACCCCATATCATCACGCGGGGTGATACGCCAATATGGCGATGAAGAATACACGCTTCCAATGTGCGTTCATCGCGACGTCGTCAAACACGAACGCGACCATCATGATGCTGCAAACGGAACCTGGATTCATCCGAAAAAATGACGTTATGCTATTCGTGCACCCAGGTTGGTCGTTGAGTACACCATCGTAGGCGCTCCTGTCTGTGATGCAGTGTCAAGGGTAACCGCAGCCATGGTCTCCGACCTGATAATCCATGCTGCTTTAAACGGCTTCGAACTGATCGTGCAGATGGTTGTTGTCTTGCAAACGTCCCCATCTGTTGACTCAGGGATCGAGACGTGGCTGCGCGATCCGTTACAGCCATGCGGATAAGATGCCTGTCATCTCGACTACTAGGGATACGAGGCCGTTGGGATGTGGCACGGCGTTCCGTATTACCCTCCTGAAACCACTGATTCCATATTCTGCTAACAGTCATTGGATCTCGACCAACGCGAGCAGCATTGTCGCGATACGATAAACCGCAATCGCGATAGGCTACAATCCGACCTTTATAAAAAGTCGGAAACGTGATGGTACGCATTTCTCCTCCTTACACGAGGCATCACAACGTTTCACCAGGCAACGCCGGTCAACTACTGTTTGTGTATGAGAAATCGGTTGGAAACTTTCCGTATGTCAGCACGTTGTAGGTGTCGCCACCAGCGCCAACCTTTTGTGAATGCTTTGAAAAGCTAATAATTTGCATATCACAGCATCGTCTTCCTGTCGGTTAAATTTCGCGTCTGTAGCACGTCATCTTCGTGGTGTAGCAACTTTAATGGCCAGTAGTGTAACTCTATTCGCAACACAGAATGCAGACCGTGTCTTTATACATCACTGACTGTAGACCCCTCTGTAAAATTTTATCGTTGTGTGACATATACTTCAGACGATACTACGTCATAAACATTGAGCTGCATGAGAAACTAGCTTCTGCATAAAACGAATCGTAAGTTAACCAGAGTATACTGATACAGTATTTCATAATGAGAACACTTAGCGATTTTCAACAAGATTTAAGCTTATTTTAAACTTTTTCCTGATATTTTTCTCGCTTACATGTAAAAGACGACTACGAGGGTCATTTCAAAAGTTCTGCACTATGCACGCGAGCGACTGTTATGATAAAGTGATCAAGTTGAAATTCATGTCAGTTGTGAGCGAAATTTTTTAGGCGTGACGGTCGTATATATGGATGATGGTTCGCACGGCTGTGTCGCCAGTAATTGAGTTTTAAAAAGGAAACTGAAACAGAGTCAGGATAGATTACACGTAGTGATCAGCTTTCTTAGATGAAAATCGAATCCTTGCCTGGAAAGAACCCACTGAAATTTACAACGCTTTGAGAGAGGTGTGTGGGAATAGTGTCCTGGGTCGCAGCACACTACCACAGTGAAGCACTGGGGACGTACTAAGAAGTGGAAGGCCATGAACTACAACAGACTACACATCTCAGGTTATTTTTAACGACATTTTGAGAAAATATTGAAGAAAAACAGGTGAGGAAATTGCATATGAGGCCAGAATGTTTGTCACTTCAAATTACACAATCATAGCTGAAAAGTTAAAAATCAGCTTCTTTTAAAGTTTCTGAAAAGAATTGTTGCACTTGATGAAACCTGGATACGAGATTTTGAGCGAGAACTGAAGTCTCAGTCGTGACAGTGGAGAAATTCCGACTCTCCACGACCGAAAAAATTCCCCAACAACAAAAGTTGAAATTAGTGATGGTTTTTGCGTACGGCGTGAACTGCGTCATAGCTACAAATTGAGTTCCCAAGGAGACGTATAAGCGCATACTACAAGCTGTTCCTGCAAAGTGTTATGCTCCCGAAAATTCTTCAACTAAGCTGTCATGGTTGCAGCTGGTGTCCTCATTTTGCACGACGATGTAAGACCGTATATTGCCCTACCAGTGAGAGAACAATCGACACATATGGATGGGAAATACTTCCGCACCCACCATACAGTGCTGATACGAACCAAACAGACTTTGATTTGTTTCCAAAATTGAAGGGACAACTCTATAGAAAACGCTTTGATACAGATGGTGAAGCTTGCAATGAAGTGACCCGAATAATCACGAAGCTCAACAATGAAGGCACCCTATCCGGAATACGAAAGTTGCCAAGACATAGGGAAGCTGCCATAAGCAACAGTGGAGATTATGTCGAAGGCGTGTGAAGGTATTTTGTTAAGTAAATAATTTTGTTCAATTCCATCTTATAGTAAGGTGACAAAAGACATGGGATGCATACTGATACTGTGTCGGACATCCTTCAGACCGGCGTGGAGCAACAACTCGGTGTGGCATCGACTAATGTCGCTGGACGGCTCCTGTAGAAGTACTGAACCATGTTGCCTCTATAGTCGTTCACAATTGCGAAAGTGTTACCGGTGCAGGATTTTATGTACGAGCTGACCTCTTCATTACGTCCCATAAAGATTCGATGGTATTGATGTCGGGCAATTTAGGTGGCCAAGTCAGTCGTTCGAATTTTTCAGAATGTTCTTCAAACCAGTCGAAACGATTATAGCCCTGTGACATGGTGCATTGTCATCCATAAAAATTCCGTCGTTTGGGAACACCAAATCAATGAATGGCTGCAAATGTTGTCAGTCAATGGTCAATTCGGTTGGACTAGAGGGCTCAGTCGATTCCACGTAAACACAGACCACAACGCCATTGCTGATCCACCACCAGCTTGCGCAGGGCCTTGTTGACATCTTGAATACATGGCTTCGTGGGGTGTGCGCCACACTCGAACCCTACCATTAGGTCTTACCAACTGAAATGAGGATTAATCTGGCCAGGCCACGTTTTTCCAGTTGTCTAGGGTTCAACTATACTGTACAGTCACGAGGTCAGGAGAGGCTTTTCAGATGATGTGCTGTTAGCCCAGGCACTAGCGTCGGTCGTCTGCTGCAGTAGCCTCTTAACACCAAATTTCGGCACCCTCTCCTAACGGATACGTTCGTCGTACGTCCCACCTTGATTTCTGTGTTTACTTAATTCAATATTGCTTGTCTGTTAGCACTGACAACTCTATGCAAAGGCCGCTGCTCTCGGTCGTTAAGAGAAGACCGTCGGCCACTGCGTTGTCCATGGTGAGATGTAACACCTGAAATGTGGTCTTCTCGGCACATCCTGGACACATTGTGGATCTCAGAATATTGAATCCCCTAAAGATTTCCGAAGTGGAATGACTACTGTCTAGCTCCAACTACCATTACATGTTAAATGTCTGTTAATTCCCATCGAGGGATGATAATCACGTCGGAAACTTTTTCACACGAGTCACCTAAGTACAAATCACAGCTCCGCCAGTCCACTGCCGTTTTATACTTTGTGCGCGTGATACACCGCCATCTGCGCTGATGCATATGACTATCTCATGGCTTTTCTCATCATTTTCTTCGTCATTGACACGCAAGTCGCCGAAGTGGCGTCAAATAAGAACACTTGCAATACGGCTGCCGAACCCCGAAGGGGATATCCCGGCCAATAAAGGCCATACGATTATTTCATTTCATTTGTCAGCTCACTGTGTATTAGAGGCACCTGTAAACTAAATTAATTTCTTCAGTTCTGTCATACAGTACTTGTAACTCTTTGAATGACCCTATTATTTGACACATTTTCTCACTTGTAAAGCACTCTAACGTTTTAAGCACTTTTAGCATGGGTGATCGATTCTTTAAAGAAATGAGAGTAGGGATGGTGATTATCGCTGAAGCCACGGGTTTTCGGTTATATCTTTTTTTTTCCACTCCAGTTTAACTTCACTGTAAAAACCGCTCAAAATACCCGGTTTCTGAAAAAACCAATTTTCGGGTTTTTATTCCTGTTGTTGCTTCTATTGAACACAGAACTCGAACTAAGATGAAAAATTTTGATTCTCAGTTTCAAGATACACAGAATCAAAATACTAAATTACATAAAGAAATAAAAGAAAACGTAAGGCGTCCACGGTTTGCTGCTTTTCTCGAAAAATGATAAATGGTTGAATACTACAAAAAATTACCAGTATTCTCTTATTGACTCTAATTTTTTGAAAGTCTGCCAAAAATCATGTTACAATCGAGGAACGTGCCACTATGTGGGCATTAAGAACAGTCAGTGCTAGAGGCTGAAAAATGAGGTTCAGGGACTGTTTTCCGTGTTAATTTGTCCGTTTTCAAGGGCTACCACCAGATAAAGTCCTATGATGCAGGCACAGGCAGCAGATCACCTATTTTACATTTTATTGTATACTATGAATGAATTGTTGATTTTTTAAGTTACTGCTTTTGCCGTCATTTCCTTCCTTTTTATTATTTCATAGAAATGACAGACATCCTTTATTTTTAAAGCGAATGAAGCATAATACTTCATTGGTACGTCACTTTCCAGACTTAAGTCTATTCACCGAGGGCTGGGACGAAACATAAACAGTGTCACGTGAGCGACTACACTTATTTCCAGAGAAAGCATTCGGTGTTCACGTGATACGTAGCGGTGTGGAAAGTCCTTGGCGCACGCTTTGCAGCTGGTGGCGTTCGCTTGGCTGCCGAGCTGTCACAGCGGATCGTGAGAAACCTGGGCAACAATGCACAAAATAAATTTAACAATAATGTTAAACTGAGTTCATTCTGTCGAAACAGATTTATTTTCATTCAGGTTGCTATCAAAACGCTCCATTCAAACAAAATTCATTGTTAATTTTAATAACAATACCAGTAATAATAATGATAAAGGACGAAACAAGGTTCACTCTGTTGAACTTAAACTATTTTCATTGAGGTTTATAACAAACCGCCCCTCTCTCTCCTCCATAATGCAGTCTAATTTCCACCTTTGAGTTTCCACTTTTTCTACGACGTGGAGGACGCACTTGTTCCAATCCTCTGCAGCCACTGTTCATACTGCTTCTTCTAGCTGTATTTTAACTTCCGGCATTTTGTATGTTTTGTTTTTCGCTGCAACATAGCCTTTGATTCTGCCCCACACTAACCCGATGGCGTTTAATTCACAGTGGTACGGAGGAATTCTGAGAACAGTTTTCCCTGCATTCTTCGCCATTTCATCTATTGCGTATTCCTTGTACGCTGTTCTGTGATTTTTAACTATATCTACACTCCTGGAAATGGAAAAAAGAACACATTGACACCGGTGTGTCAGACCCACCATACTTGCTCCGGACACTGCGAGAGGGCTGTACAAGCAATGATCACACGCACGGCACAGCGGACACACCAGGAACCGTGGTGTTGGCCGTCGAATGGCGCTAGCTGCGCAGCATTTGTGCACCGCCGCCGTCAGTGTCAGCCAGTTTGCCGTGGCATACGGAGCTCCATCGCAGTCTTTAACACTGGTAGCATGCCGCGACAGCGTGGACATGAACCGTATGTGCAGTTGACGGACTTTGAGCGAGGGCGTATAGTGGGCATGCGGGAGGCCGGGTGGACGTACCGCCGAATTGCTCAACACGTGGGGCGTGAGGTCTCCACAGTACATCGATGTTGTCGCCAGTGGTCGGCGGAAGGTGCACGTGCCCGTCGACCTGGGACCGGACCGCAGCGACGCACGGATGCACGCCAAGACCGTAGGATCCTACGCAGTGCCGTAGGGGACCGCACCGCCACTTCCCAGCAAATTAGGGACACTGTTGCTCCTGGGGTAACGGCGAGGACCATTCGCAACCGTCTCCATGAAGCTGGGCTACGGTCCCGCACACCGTTAGGCCGTCTTCCGCTCACGCCCCAACATCGTGCAGCCCGCCTCCAGTGGTGTCGCGACAGGCGTGAATGGAGGGACGAATGGAGACGTGTCGTCTTCAGCGATGAGAGTCGGTTCTGCCTTGGTGCCAATGATGGTCGTATACGTGTTTGGCGCTGTGCAGGTGAGCGCCACAATCAGGACTGCATACGACCGAAGCACACAGGGCCAACACCCGGCATCGTGGTGTGGGGAGCGGTCTCCTACACTGGCCGTACAGCTCTCGTGATCGTCGAGGGGACACTGTATAGTGCATGGTACATCCAAACCGTCATCGAACCCATCGTTCTACCATTCCTAGACCGGCAAGGGAACTTGCTGTTCCAACAGGACAATGCACGTCCGCATGTATCCCGTGCCACCCAACGTGCTCTAGAAGGTATAAGTCAACTACCCTGGCCAGCAAGATCTCCGGATTTGTCCCCCATTGAGCATGTTTGGGACTGGATGAAGCGGTCTGCACGTCCAGCACGAACACTGGTCCAACTGAGGCGCCAGGTGGAAATGGCATGGCAAGCCGTTCCACAGGACTACATCCAGCATCTCTACGATCGTCTCCATGGGAGAATAGCAGCCTGCATTGCTGCGAAAGGTGGATATACACTGAACTAGTGCCGACATTGTGCTTGCTCTGTTGCCTGTGTCTATGTGCCTGTGGTTCTGTCAGTGTGATCATGTGATGTATCTGACCCCAGGAATGTGTCAATAAAGTTTCCCCTTCCTGGGACAATGAATTCACGGTGTTCTTATTTCAATTTCCAGGAGTATAAAAGTTCTTTCTTCAACATACCGTCCTCGAAATCGATGGTTTTAGATTTTAGCCACTCTGATATTTCGTGCTTATTGGAATTCGCATTGGGAACTTTTTCCTTTCTCCGAGAATGGTACGGCGCGTTATCAAGAACAATAACTGCATTTTCCAGAAGCCGAGGAAAAACATCTTGTAACCACTTCTCGAAGGTTTCGGCACACATCTCCCCATGATAATCTCCACTTTTCTTGGATTCGAAAGTCCACAGACGTACTTCAACTAACCCTGCTTTGCTGCTACTGTGTGCGATAATCAGAAGTTTCCCTTTACCTGATGGGCCCTTGCTTCCGGTGGATAATCCGGACAGAAACGCTTGTTTTGAGGAATTTATAGTGTCATCTACCCAGACGTAACTTCGGGTATGCCCTCCGTTCACCTACGCCTCGTCCAAATAGTAAATGGGTCTACCTTCATCTCTCAACCGTTTAATGGTTCGAAGATAACGCCGCCTCCACAAAATGATGTCATCCCTGACTATTAAGCATGCTATCGCACCCACGCCAGACATATTTGAAATTCATTTCCCTAAATAACTTATAAAATGTAGTTGCCCAGATCTGCTTCTTCGTTCACGACTGTAAGCACTTTGTCAATTGTTGGCAATTCGTTACCCAAAAAAAAATCGTGTACTTACCTTCGTATCACATTTCTGTCGAAGTCATCAACACTTTCAGAAAGTTTCTGTCGTAATTTTCCTTTCCTTATCACACGGTACACTGAAGAACGTCCAACACCTGTAGCTGCCGCTGTTTTCGAAACAATGTCACTCATCGACTGCTCTGGATGTAACAGTTCCGTTTTATACACATTAAGCACCATGTGCTTCTCAGAAGAACTTAATGATTTTTTCTTTGCTCCTTTGCTCGCTTCTTTGTTGGACTCAGAACTGACACGTCGACCTCGCTCGCTGAATCCGTGGATGACATAATGAGGACAGCCGTATGTGATGTTGATGAAATAAGTGAATATATAAAATAAGAATCCATGTGATGCTATTGGGTGCGCACATAAATAGTGAATGCTTAGCGTGACTACAAACACATATACACTCCTGGAAATTGAAATCAGAACACCGGGAATTCATTGTCCCAGGAAGGGGAAACTTTATTGACACATTCCTGGGGTTAGATACATCACATGATTACACTGACAGAACCACAGGCACATAGACACAGGCAACAGAGCATGCACAATGTCGGCACTAGTACAGTGTATATCCACCTTTCGCAGCAATGCAGGCTGCTATTCTCCCATGGAGACGATCGTAGAGATGCTGAATGTAGTCCTGTGGAACGGCTTGCCATGCCATTTCCACCTGGCGCCTCAGTTGGACCAGCGTTCGTGCTGGACGTGCAGACCGCGTAAGACGACGCTTCATCCAGTCCCAAACATGCTCAATGGGGGACAGATCCGGAGATCTTGCTGGCCAGGGTAGTTGACTTACACCTTGTAGAGCACGTTGGGTGGCACGGGATACATGCGGACGTGCATTGTCCTGTTGGAAAGCAAGTTCCCTTGCCGGTCTAGGAATGGTAGAACGATGGCTTCGATGACGGTTTGGATGTTTGGATGTACCGTGCACTATTCAGTGTCCCCTCGACGATCACCAGAGGTGCACGGCCAGTGTAGGAGATCGCTCCCCACACCATGATGCCGGGTGTTGGCCCTGTGTGCCTCGGTCGTATGCAGTCCTGATTGTGGCGCTCACCTGCACGGCGCCAAACACGCATACGACCATCATTGGCACCAAGGCAGAAGCGACTCTCATCGCTGAAGACGACACGTCTCCATTCGTCCCTCCATTCACGCCTGTCGCGACTCCACTGGAGGCGGGCTGTACGATGTTGGGGCGTGAGCGGAAGACGGCCTAACGGTGTGCGGGACCGTAGCCCAGCTTCATGGAGACGGTTGCGAATGGTCCTCGCCGATACCCCAGGAGCAACAGTGTCCCTAATTTGCTGGGAAGTGGCGGTGCGGTCCCCTACGGCACTGCGTAGGATCCTACGGTCTTGGCGTGCATCCGTGCGTCGCTGCGGTCCGGTCCCAGGTCGACGGGCACTTGCACCTTCCGCCGACCACTGGCGACAACATCGATGTACTGTGGAGACCTCACGCCCCACGTGTTGAGCAATTCGGCGGTACGTCCACCCGGCCTCCCGCATGCCCACTATACGCCCTCGCTCAAAGTCCGTCAACTGCACATACGGTTCACGTCCAAGCTGTCGCGGCATGCTACCAGTGTTAAAGACTGCGATGGAGCTCCGTATGCCACGGCAAACTGGCTGACACTGACGGCGGCGGTGCACAAATGCTGCGCAGCTAGCGCCAGTCGACGGCCAACACCGCGGTTCCTGGTGTGTCCGCTGTGCCGTGCATGTGATCATTGCTTGTACAGCCCTCTCGCAGTGTCCGGAGCAAGTATGGTGGGTCTGACACACCGATGTCAATGTGTTCTTTTTTCCATTTCCAGGAGTGTACTTACCCTAATAATCAACAACTAGTGTTTCAAGCGTCTTTACACATGAACTTAAGATATCCTGAAATCGCCGCAACACCCACTAACGAGCTCACACCTGCAAACTGAGACGGCCACGCTGACTGAGCGCCGCGCCTGCGAACCGCACAATGCATCGCTCATAAGCGACACGCGGTTGCACCTATCGCATTCGAACAAACTACAAAATTAAATTCAAACCTTTCTGAAACTTTTCTCGCTTACACCCCCACAAAAAAATTTAAAGGGGAAAAGTTTGTCGCTTACTATATTTCGGATGATGATTTGGTAAAAGTTCTGCGTCAGACGTGAGATTTTAATTGATTTCTGCACTGTTACTGACTATTGGGCAGAAAATCAACATATAGTACTGAAGGAAATTATAAAATTATTTTGCTGTGTGACACACAGTTTAGGAGATATGATGTGATAAATATAGAGTAACAAGAAGGAACAACTTTTCCTGAAAGCTTAAATGTTTCTCTTTTTCAGTGACAATAAATTTTAATGTAATGTAAAAGAAAGGTGTTCGAAGGGTGCAAACTATAAAAAAAACAGGACCTCCATTTTTTAATTTCTTACGCCCCTGCCTTGTACACCCCTTGAAGGCAGCGCTGTGGTCACGCGGCTTGTTTAGGTGACTGGAGTATAGGGATGACGCCATTCTTTGCAACACAACGGATGTCTGGTGATGGAAACGAGGAACTACCATACAGGCCAGGGCGGGGGCAAGTCGTACACACTGCGCGTACACGTCTACACAGATGTAGGGCAGAATGCATTCTTGTTCTTTAACATACATATCTCCAAAAATATTACAGCTAAAATAGTAAAACTTGAGACTGTTATGTACAACGTAATGATTGCTATTTTGTGCAATTTTTGTTTGAGAATGCGCATCAACATACATTTTATAAGGTTTAGAATTTCTAATTACCATTGTTTCTATAATGCACCTTGTCTGGTAAAGTAATCAAGCAATAAAGCTAGAATTTCACAATTTACATCTACATAAGAGGCTAATAAAACGAGTGAAAGAGATTTCTGTTTAAGGTCATAGTTGCTGTGAATATATTTTTCCGTTTTCTGTTGCCAGGATTGCTCCATTTTTCTCAAATTTTAAAGGATAACTTTTCCTAGCGGAAATATAACGGAAAAGTAATGCACAGGATTATTCAGTAAGTACTTTTTAAGACGTATGCCAAATTTCATAATGTTAGCTTTTATAGTTCCTGAGGAAAGGTACATGATAGCTCAAAAAAGTCATTTTATGGCAATAAGCATTTAAAGTTTTTATTTCAATTTTTGACGCTATTGCTATACCTCTAGTGACTAACGCTGTCCATATCCATAATCTTTAGTCTTTTCTTCGTTTTCCTAGAGTAATCTCTTCCCCCGGCTCATTTCCCTAGCCAACTTTTGCACTTTTTTTCTTCTGCTGCCTGACCCTTGTCCAGTCGCACTTCATCGATGCTTCTGAATATCTTCAGTGTGAATGCACCTGGATGGAATCCTAATCTCTGCAGGCATTTAATCCTACCCACATTTCCACTATTGATCACTAGGTAGGCATCACAGTATCACATGCAGCTATCTCCACAACAATTGAGGACACAAATACTGTTTTTGGACAATGCATCCAAATAAGGTGATTGTAGCTCTCATTTGTATTCTGTGTTTCGCATGTACACATTCTTCAGCAGTTTAGGATTGGTTGGTTACCTGAAAGTTGGTTTTATAACATCTAAAACGTCGAGCGGCAAATCGTGTTTGTGGGGGTATGGCTTTGCACTGCTTTCTGCCTGAAGAAGGTGTTTGCATCACGATATGGCACAAAGGGAATGTTGAGGATTATGATCTGTGGAAAGTTCAAGAAAGAATATGGTCCACACCGCTAGCTGCATTGTTTTCACACTATTTAAGTTATGCCTCCACAGTTACTACCCATTTCGAGCAAAGTAGGTTGGCATATGCAAAACTAAAAGCTGAAATAAGTTTGTAGCACGTACTATTAAAAAAAAGGTTGTAAAACTCAAAGATGGTCTTTCTCAGCCGGCCGGGGTGGCCGAGCGTTTCTAGGCGCTACCGCCTGGAACCGCGCGACTTCTGCGGTCGCAGGTTCGAATCCTGCCTCGGGCATGGATGTGTGTGATGTCCTTAGGTTAGTTAGGTTTAAGTAGTTCTAAGTTCTAGGGGATTGATGACCTCAGACGTTAAGTCCCTTAGTGCACAGAGCCATATTTTTTTATCTTTCTCACAGCCTTATAGTCATCTGCATTCCTTTTCGATTATGTGAACGAAAAGTAAACGCACAAAAAATTTCTAGCTTGGAGAAGGTGTGGTTCACAGAATGAAAAGAGGGTGTGTGGCTGGAATCCAAACAAACTTTTGTAAAACATATTCGATTATGAAACTTTGTGATGTTGTTCAATCTAATAAATTACGCATTAAAAAAAATCAATTTTTTCTCGATTTTGCCCTTTATCTGCCTTTCAACCACAACATACGCCAGGAGGGACATTATAGTCTCTGCAAGCTATACCAATTCTTAAGATACCTTCACACCGAAAACCAACTCGAACAAACAAAAACATACAACTGTTGTGAGTTTGACAAAATTGCAAATGTTGTCAACTTACAACCGTTGGCAACTGTTTAAAAATGTTGACAACAGTTTCAAACTCCTGTAAACACACTTAGGCGTTTTATTTTTTGTTACAGAAAAGCAATAGAAATGGATTCTGACTATGAAGACTTGCCATTTGTTATGGTGGGAGATGATGCTTTTTTTCTTTCAGAGTACATAATGAAACCATACGCAGGATGACGAAAAAGGCAGCCAGGAAAGAATGTGTAATTACCGAATATCTAGAGCTAGAAGAATTGTGGGGAATGTTCTGGCAGTTGTAAGTTGTTTTAGGTGTCTTAGAACAACTATGCACTACGTCTAGAAAAAGCAACAATTAGTGACTTTGCCCAGTTTTCTTAGAAGTAAAGAAGTGCCACAGTTTATTCACCAACTGGCAGTTTTGATGTGGAAGATCCAGAAACATGCAGGGTTTCAGATGGCAATTGGAGGGTGCCTCCGCAAAATAAATGTCTTCCTAAAAAGGGGGGCAACGCAGGAAGAACCGAAACGAATATATGGGATGAATTTGCAGTGTACTTTGTATCGGATGTTGGTAAAGTGAAATCGCAAGAGATGAATAAATAAATATCGAGTGTTAAGACAAATGCAATTAAAAACTTCCGAACAAAAACCTCATAGCTTTAGTTATTAACACTGTTGTTGTTGGTGTGGTCTTCAGTCCTGAGACTGGTTTGATGCAGCTCCCCATGCTACTCTATGCTGTGCAAGCTTCTTCATCTCCCAGTACCTACTGCATCCTACATCTTTCTGAATCTGCTTAGTGTACTCATCTCCTGGTCTCCCTCTACGATTTTTACCCTCCGTGCTGCCCTCCAGTATCAAACTGGTGTTCCCTTGATGCCTCAGGACATGTCCCACCAACCGATCCCTTCTTCTGGTCAAGTTGTGCCACAAACTCCTCTTCTCACCAGTTCTATTCAATACCTCCTCATTAGTTGTGTGATCTTCCCATCTAATCTTCAGCTTTCTTCTGTAGCACCACATTTAGAAAATTTCTATTCTCTTCTTGTCCAAACTATTTATCGTCCATGTTTCACTTCCATACATGGCTACACTCGATGCAAATACTTTCAGAAACGACTTTCTGACACTTACAGCAATACTCGATGTTAACAAATTTCTCTTCTTCAGAAACGCTTTCCTTGCCATTGCCAGCCTACATTTTATATCCTCCCAAATAGCAAAACTCCTTTACTACTTTAAGTGTCTCATTTCCTAATCTAATTCCCTCAGCATCACCAGACTTAACTCGACTACATTCCATTATCCTCGTTTTTCTTTTGTTGATGTTCATCTTCTACCCTCCTTTCAAGGCAATGTCCTTTCCGTTCAAGTGCTCTTGCAAGTCCTTTGCTGTGTCTGACAGAATTACAATGTCATCGGCGAACCTCAAAGTTTTTATTTCTTCTCCATGGATTTTAATACCTACTCCGAACTTTTCTTTTGTTTCCTTTACTGCTGTCTCAATATACAGATTGAATAGCATCGGGGAGAGGCTACAACCCTGTCTCAATCCCTTCCTAACCACTGCTTCCCTTTCATGCCCCTCGGCTCTTGTAACTGCCATCTGCTTTCTGTGCAAATTGTAAATAGTCTTTAAATCCCTGTATTTTACTCCTGCCACCTTCAGAATTTGAAAGAGAGTATTCCAGTCAACATTGTCAAAAGCTTTCTCTAAGTCTACAAATGCTAGAAACGTAGGTTTTCCTTTCCTCGATCTTTCTTCTAAGATAAGTCGTAGAGTCAGTATTGCATCACGTGTTCCGACATTTCTACGGAATCCAAACTAATCTTCCCCGAGGTCGGCTTCTATCAGTTTTTCCATTCGTTGGTAAAGAATTCGCTTTAGTATTTTGCAGCTGTGACTTTTTAAACTGATAGTTCGGTAATTTTGACATCTGTCAACACTTGCTTTCTTTGGGATTGGAATTATTATATTCTTCTTGAAGTCTGAGGGAATTTCGCCTATCTCATACATCTTATACATCTTGCTCACCAGATGGTAGAGTTTTCTCAGGACTGGCTCTCCCAAGGCTGTCAGTAGTTCTAATGGAATGTTGTCTACTCCGGGGCCTTGTTTCGACTTAGGTCTTTCAGTGCTCTGTCAAACTCTTCACGCAGTATCACATCTCCCATTTCATCTTCATCTACCTCCTCTTACATTTCCATAATATTGTCCTCAAGAACATCGCACCTGTTTAGACCCTCTATATACTCTTTTCACCTTTCTGTTTTCCCTTCTTTGCTTGGAACTGGGTTTCCATTTGAGCTCTTGATATTCATGCAAGTGGTTCTCTTGTCACCAAAAGTGTCTTTAACTTTCCTGCAGGCAGTATCTATTTTATCGCTAGTGATATATGCCTCTACACCCTTACATTTGTCCTCTAGCCAACCCTGCTTAGCCATTTTGCACCTCCTATCGATCTCATTTTTGAGACGTTTGTATTTCTTTTTGTCTGCTTCACTTACTGCATTTTTGTATTTTCTCCTTTCATCAATTAAATTCATTATCTCTTCTGTTACCCAACGATTTCTTCTAGCCCTCGTCTTTATACCTACTTGATCCTCTGCTGCCTTCACTATTTCATTCCTCAACGCTACCCATTCTTCTTCTACTGTATTTCTTTCCCCCATCCCTGTCAATTGTTCCCTTATGCTTTCCCTGAAACTCTGTACAACCTCTGGTTCTTTCAGTTTATTCAGGTCCTATCTCCTTAAATTCCTAACCTTTTTACAGTTTCTTCAGTTTTAATCTACAGTTCATAACCAATAGATTGTGGTCAGAGTCACATCTACTACTGGAAATGTCTTACAATTTAAAATCTGGTTCCTAAATCTCTGTCTTATCATTATATAACCTATCTGACACCTTCTAGTGTATCCAGGGTTCTTCCATGTATACAACCTTCTCTCATGATTCTTGAACAAAGTGTTAGCTATGATTAAGTTAAGCACTGTGCAAAATTCTACCAGGTGGCTTCCTCTTTCATTTCTTCCCCCCAATACATATTCACCTAATACATTTCCTTCTCTTCCTTTTACTACTGCCGAATGCCAGTCACCCATCACTATTAATTTTTCGTCTCCCTTCACTACCTGAATAATTTCTTTTGTCTCATCATACATTTCACCAATTTCTTCATCATTTGCAGAGCTAGTTGGCATATAGACTTGTACTACTGTAGGAGGGGTGGGCTTCGTGTCTATCTTGGCCACAATATTGCGTTCACTATGCTGTTTGTAGTAGCTTACCTGCACTCCTTTTTTTATTCATTATTAAACCTAATCCTGCATTACCCCTATTTGATTTTGTATTTATAACCCTGTATTCACCTGACCAGAAGTCTTGTTCCTCCTGCCACCAAACTTCGCTAATTCCCACTATATCTAACTTTAACCTATCCATTTCCCTTTTTAAATTTTCTAACCTACCTGCCGGATTAAGGGATCTGACATTCCACGCTCCGATCTGTAGAACGCCAGTTTTCTTTCTCCTGATAATGATGTCCTCTTGACTAGTTATCGCACGGTGATCCGAATGGGGGGCTATTTTACCTCCGAAATATTTTCCCAAGAGGACGCCATCATCATTTAACCATACAGTAAAGCTGCATGCCCTCGGGAAAAATTACGGATGTAGGTTCCCCTTGCTTTCAGCCGTTCGCATTACCACAACAGCAAGGCCGTTTTGGTTAGTGTTACAAGGCCAGATCAGTCAATCATCCAGATTGTTGCCCCTGCAACTACTGAAAAGGCTGCTGCCCGTCTTCAGGAACCACTCGTTTGTCTGGCCTCTCAACAGATACCCCTCCATTGAGGTTGCACCTACGGTACGTCTCTCTGTATCGTTGAGGCACGCAAGCCTCCCCACCAATGACAAGGTCCATGGTTCGTGGGGGTGGGTGTTATTAACAATGTAAACCTTTAATTTTCAAACTACTGTGTATCAGATGTTGACAAAATATTGTGACAAGGGAAATAAATAAATTTCCGGTGAAAAATGCAGCTGTAATTACAAAATTTCCGACCAAAAGTCTTACAGTTTAAGTTATGCTAATGAATCACATTTTACTTACGGTTGAAAATATTTTTCTCCCTGGCTTGTTCATGCCTTCCACATACTTCATACGCTCGTAAAATGCCCATTTCGGAAAGTAGATCTCAATTGTCCCGTACCCACTATTATTTTTAACCATTTTACTATGTTCATGATTGTGCAATGTTTCCGTAATTGTGCATTTCCTTTCACATTCCACAAGCGGTACACCAATTTTATCCAAAACTTCTATCAATAAATCTTTCCTTTTATATCTGCCTTTATATGTAGAATCAGAAGAATTGTACAGAGGTTTCCTCATTTCAGTTTCTAACAAAAGCTCAATTGCTGGATCTGTTGACGACTAGTGAGTTGCCATTGTCGAAAGAAACACAGCAGATGAAGAAAGAAACACAGTAGACGACATGGCAAATGCGCATGCGAAAATCACACAACTCTGCCGTGATTTTGCTTACTGATCGTAAACTACCAACTCGATACAAAAATTCCGTCAACTAGTTGTTCACACTCTTGACTTCAAACAACTTTCAACAACAAAATGGCTCTGAGCAGTATGGGACTTAACATCTATGGTCATCAGTCCCCTAGAACTTAGAACTGCTTAAAGCTAACTAACCTAAGGACAACACACAACACCCAGTCATGACGAGGCAGAGTTTTGACAACAGTTGAAAACTATGTGAAGCTTCGAGTTGAAAACAGTTGTCACCCGAGTTTGTTGGAGTTGGTTTCAGTGTGAAGGTAACTTTATGCAATGTGTTTGTTGCTGTTGGTATTGTTGATAAAATACCACCGATCGCTTTTATCATTTTCTACAAAACACAATGTTTAACCCTTTATTCGGCAAATGGTGAAAATGAAAACAAAAAAAAAATTTCAGTGCTTGTATTTATTTATTATGCTTAAAGAAATACAATTCAGTCAGTTTTAGAAATTTTTAGCAAAAACTATGAAAATTATGAAATGTTGCTTACAAGCAACATTGCCAGCAGTACACCACATTTATACATATTATAGAAAAAAAGCGCTTGCCAATAACCTCAAGCAAAAGGTTTCCTGTACGTGACTAATTTAATGTATAAACACATTTATGCATTCCTACTGTGCAATAGAACTTTTTCATTTTCCCTTCTAGCTCTTCCTGCAATGGAATTTTTGGAAACAGTTACTCTTTGGAATGAGGCAAAATACTAGATTGCATTTTGAACACATGACTGTAGAAAATCCAGATGGTCAATAACGACAACGACCTATGGTACCGTATACAGGCCAATGCTCCATATTATCAAATATGACATCTTGTGTAACATTCGGAGCTGTTGGCTTCCTCCTCTTCTTTTGTGGTGGTGTTATGTCGATTGAGGGCCTTCCTACTTTCCTTTACCCTAAAAACATCAAACTACTGGCAATATCTGCCCTGAATGACTTCAGTGAGGTCTTCTTGTCCAGAGATTCTCTTCGAAATACCAGCCAGGCATTTACAACACTCAGATCTAGCATAAATCCGAACAATCTCATGTACTAATACCTAGATTTCATTGTTACTCTGTAGAATTCTATCAGCATACCAGCAACATCAACTCCTCCCATAAGCTTGTTGTACTAACGTACAATACTGGGACAGGGCACATCAATTCTTCTTTTTTCATTGCTGTCCCATCATCTTACAGTTGAGAGTGGTTGGACACCACAAAATGAGCTTGCAAGTGTCACGATTTTATTGTTTTGAATATCCGCCATAAGCATATGTAATATACTAATGGCACATGTCCCAACTATGGGCAATGTTGCTCACAGGCAACATAAAAATTTTATACTATTTACGTAATTCAAAACAATATTAGATTGAAATATTTCTGCTGTAAACTCACCTCTGGGTATTTCTTGAAGAAAATCCGCTAAGATTACAGCCGATTTATTTAAATCCACTCTTTCAGAACCAAAATAATGCACCCCTGTTGCTCACACGAGGAGATCTCTGTAACACCACTGCACAAACTGTCATCTCGTGTGGAAAACCTTGTACTATTACAACAACTGGCATTCGCAGTGTATAAAGGAACGTTGCCTGGAGGCAACAATGCCAGTAAAAGGCACTGGGAAGTGTTTGTTGTCCCATAAGGCCAACGTAAATTTGATGTTGCTTGAGAGCAACACTGCCAAATAAAGGGTTAAAACTAACACAAATTTTACAAGTAAAAACTGCTTCCTTTTTAAAAAAGATTCATTCAAAAACGAAAAATTTAGCGTTGCTGCTACAGCTAATTGATAATTCGGTTGTATTAGTAAAAAGGTTTACAAAATCACTGTTACGACCGAGAGAAAAAAATACCTGAAAATACCTCTTATTCGGAAGTAGAGTACCAGTATCGGTTTTAACTCGTCGGTTTTTCCCATCCGTAAGTGGGAGTGTACTGGTACGATAGAAAGGCTCGCGAGACAGTAGTGGGAGCAGGCGCGTAGGGGATGCGTGTGCCGTTTGGGCGCCACGCGGCAGGCGCTGATACGCTAGCGGCGTGCGTTCTACGGGGTGCTGCGTGACGCGTCGTTGCTCGATGACAAGGGCACTGGCGGGTGGCGATTCCGGCGGACACACGCCGAGCTGGCGAGGCGGGAATTGGCGCCAGCTCAGGCGAGCGTAGGGGAGGGGGCGGCCGACACGGCGGTCGCGTTCCAGCGCCGCGTCTGCCGGTCACAGGGCGATTCACAGCGCTCTGATGATTTCAAAGCGGAATAACACACGAACTAACAACGAAACAAAACTGAACGTTTTACGCAGGGCACTACATTTGTTCAAGTTTACTTATGAAATACTATTGGGTTGGTGCATGGGTTCGTTGTGTTTTCCGGAAGTTTAGTAAACACGACAGATACACATAACAGAGGCTTTAGTCATCCTCCTTCACTATTTACAAAAGTCTGCCAACGTCAGTGGTGGGTACTGGAACACCTCTAGTAGGGGGCGCTAAAGATATCTTGAGCTACCTTTACTTTTACCGTATTAAAAAATAATCGAGTCACATGAAAAGTTTAATTCTCAAATAAACACTTTATTCGCACTGAAAAATGCAGCACTAGTACACTTAGCACTAAAACACTCACGGTCACACCCCGCGTATTTCTAATGTCACTAAGCACAACTCTGACTGTAGCGCCTAGAACCGCTCGGCCACCTCGGTCGGCCTCAGCGACTCTGGTTCCCTTGAAATTGCGTCTCGGTTATTTCGAGAACATTCAGAATGTTCACTTACAGACTTTTATGGAGTGTGAACAAACCCCTATTGTGAAAGCGACAAGCCAATATGTACCTCACGGCGTAAAATATAAGGACGAGTTTCCAATGATAACGTCATCCCACAATTTATGTGTGCGGAACTGTTATCGTCGATTCCGTTCCTTTCTAGTGCATTCGAAGAGGGCCTATATAGAAACAAAGCGTTTTTAGGAATCTTCTCGACAGTCACTATTACCGGAGATATACGCATCAATAGTTTCCCATACCTAACTCGTATTACGTTATTAGTAAAAATGTTGTTACGGGTCTCGTAACAATATTTTTCACTACAAATTACTATGAATTACTATTATTAATGCTTCGTCCGCAGCTCGTGGTCTTGCGGTAGCGTTCTCGCTTCCCGCGCACGGGGTCCCGGATTCGATTCCTGGCGGGGTCAGGGATTTTCTCTGCCTCGTGATGACTGGGTGTTGTGTGTTCTTCATGAACATTTCATAATCATTGACTCGTAAGTCGCCGAAGTGGCGTCAACTAAAAAGGACTTGCAATACGGCGGCCGAAATTCCACGCATGGGCCTCCCGGCCAACAATGCCATACGATCATTTCATTTCATTAATACTTCACGAACAACAAATCACTCTCACTCTTGAGTAATCTTCACACTTGCACTTGCTAAAACTAGGACTTTTTACTTATTCATTTTACAGTCTTAATATTTCTTCTTCTGAATGTAAACTAATTTCATATTCGGCGAATAGCCAGTATTTATAACGCTAGCCATCGAAGGTTCTCTGCACAAGAAAACAGTAGAATACTCGCGACTTTCCTCCAACAAATGCCTGGCAGAATAACGTATCGAGATCACTAGAAAGGCCGCGACTTTCCTCCTAGGTATGTGTTAGAGGCCCCGCACGCTGGGTGGCGGGGGGGGGGGGGGGGGGCATATGTATCTATGTATCCACCACAGGGGCCAACGCTGGGGTAACTTGTCAATTTCGCAACTGTAGAAATCACGTAGCTGTAAGGCGAAGAAGTTGGCGACCCATATTCGGAGTGCATTTACATCCAGAAAGGAAGTTCCTTTAAGGCTGTTCGATAGAGAGCGGAAAAAGTGAAAATCTGAGTGTGTAAGATCAGGTGAAAAGGTGGGTACGGTATGACTCACCAATCCAATTGCTGCATAGTGTTTCTGTCATCCTAACAGAATGCGGATGGGCGTTACCGTAGAGCAGCATCGCATCACGTGGTATTCCTGGCCGTTGTTCTTGGATTACGTCTGCAAGGTGTCTCAGTTGTTGCAAATAAATGCCAGCACTGGGGGAAGTAATTCGTAATACACCACACTGTCGTTGTTCCACCAGGTCCATAAGATTATCTTTTGTGGATGTGCACAGGTATCTGTGCTCTGAATTGGCATCGTTTGGGCTCAATCACTCCTTTCTTTTCCATATATTAACCTAAGACCACTATCTATGCAGGATATAAATGGTTGGTGTTGTTCACGAGCCAATTGACGAGCAAGCAGAGGTGAATATATGGCCATCCGTCGATTATTGTGATTTTGGGTTAGAAAAAAAAATAGTTCAAATGGTTCTGAGCACTATGGGACTTAACATCTGTGGTCATCAGCCCCCTAGAACTTAGAACTACCTAAACCTAACTAACCTAAGGACATCACACATATCCATGCATGAGACAGGATTCGAACCTGCGACCGTAGTAGTCGCGCGGTTCCGGACTGAGCGCCTAGAACCGCTAGACCACCGCGGCCGGCTTGGGTTAGAGGATGCGGTATCCATACACCCGATTTTTTAATCTGTGTCGACGCAGCCGGTTTACCCTGGATTAAAGAGGCATAGTTGCTGATGGGAGTGATGGAGTGCTCTTCATTTTGTGGTGCCGTCTGTTCAGCCCTTTTGGGGGGTATGCACGCTACACAATACTTAAGGCGTTTCGCCCAAATGGCTTAACATCTGTGGTCATCAGTCCCCTAGAACTTAGAAATACTTAAACCTAACTAACCTAAGGACATCACACATATACATGCCCAAGGCAGGATTCTAAACTGCGACCGTAGTAGTCGCGCGGTTCCGGACTGAGCGCCTAGAACCGCTAGACCACTGCGGCCGACACACCATTAAAACCTACAGATTGTAACCAATACTCTTGATAAAGTTAACTATCACTTCATATAGACGAACGTCTTTAGTACACAAAAGAGAAGAAGCTGATTGAGGAAGATGGTAGCCCATACTCAGCAATGTCTTCAGAAAGACCAACCGTTCACGGTCAAATTTACGGCACATAAATAAGATGTGGTTGATATCAGCTTCCGACTCAGGATCACACTCACATGCTGGTGAACTGTAAAAGTTGACCCGATGTAGATGTTGTGGGAAAGAGGCATGATTGCAGCGGAGTCTTACGAAACTTGGTATTCTCCATCATCAATAACAATTGGCACTCTGACCAATTGAGACGGGTGTCAAAAATGAACTGTACCCTGTGCGTTGCTGAAATTTTTATACGATCCTTGGAATAATAAAGCTTACCAACCATGAAGACGCAATAAAACTGTTGCATTCTTTCACTGGAATCTACCAGGCTAATCAAACCACCTTCGTTTAGATATGGATGACAATCTCTTACAAATTATTATTGAAATATTCAGAAATAACGATATACAGATTAAAAGAGTCAAAATCATCCGAACTTATTAAGGCCACAAAAGGACTACGGTAATGTTGCAGTTTGTCACCAATCTTGTTCAATTTATAGGTGAAAAAGGCTCTTCAAAAGTGGAAGAACAGTTGTGGAGGAATGGGAATCATTGAGAATGGTGTACAGGTGTTTTAACTAAGTTTTACTGATGATCATGCCATTCTGTCACAAATGTATACGACGTTGAGTTCATGCTATGACGTTTGTATCAGTAATATGACTAATAAGGACTACAGGTGAGTCTAACAAAACCGAAATATCTGGTGGTGAATAGGACACCAGATTTGATGTTCACATCAGCGACGAAGCAGTTAAGAGACAGGTAGAAAAATTTAAATATCTAGGGACATATTTTGACAAAAATGGATTGGGTGAAAGAGAAGTAAAATGCAGAATACAGCAAATCAGAAAAGTAACATTATGAATGAATTCTTTTTATTGCAACAAGAACATTTCTAACAACAGTAAGTACAGAACGGGTAGCCTATTAATGAAATCTGTCCTTTGCTACGGGTCAGAATTATGGATTTTTGATGCTGAACTCGAAAGAAGACTAACAGCGTGTAAATGCATTATTCACGAAGAAGCGCCAGAATATCAACAATCGATAAAAAAAAGATGTAGTAAGGGCCAGAAAGAGGGCAAATGAGACACTGATAGAGTTGAAAGAAAACTGTTAAAGTGATATGGTCAATTGTTGAGAATGTCGAATAATCGGTGGCAAAAGAGAATTTTAAAATGGAAACCACCTCGCAGACGTAAACGTGACATACGACGACTTTCTTCGCAGGATAACAGGAACAAGTGCAAGGAGGATGCCCCAAATAGAGGGGCTTGTCAGAAGGTAACAGGAATACACCAACATGTTCTGATTAATTGATCTTTGTAGTACTTAATTCTGTAGTAACAATAAAAAATATTATTATTACAACTTTTCTTAATCATTTTAGGTGATTCTCATGTGTTTTTTATGCTAAATTCAGCAACGCTAGGAGTTTCCCTCTATCACATAAGGTGCTTTCAGAGAGTGATGATGAAGATCCAGAGAATTCATAAAAAGCACATACATTCAAAAAGTTTTTATTAAAATAACATGATAAAATTAGGCGCACCTTGTATTACAATGGGCACCGGCCTTGCCGCAGTGGATACACCGGTTCCTGTGAGATCACCGAAGTTAAGCGCTGACGGGCGTGGTGGGAACTTGGATGGGTGACCATCCAGGCTGCCATGCGCTGTTGCCATTTTTATGGGTGCACTCAGCCTCGTGATGCTAATTGAGGAGCTACTCGACCGAATAGTAGCGGCTTCGGTCAAGAATACCACCATAATGACCGGGAGAGCGGTGTGCTGACCCCACACCCCTCATATCCGCATCCTCCACTGAGGATGACACGGCGGTCGGATGGTCCCGGTAGGCCACTCGTGGCCTGAAGACGGAGTGCTTAGTATTATAATAACTTACCTTCTTCAGAAGTAGCTCAGATGGACGCATAAAACTTTTCTCACCTCCAATCTCCATTGCGCTTTTTCTTTCGTACACTGACTGGCGACTTCCCCTGTGAAGCACCTGGCAGTAGTCAGCTATCTCACTGATATGCCGCCGATCCGGATGCACTCACTCCATTTGTTTAATTTTTTTAAAACAGCACTGAAGCGGGAGTCCAGAAAGTGCAACTTCAAGCTCATTGAGGCATCCAAGGCTTTTTTAGTTACTCAGAATGCATAATCATTGTCTCTGTGATCGCCAAGAAATTTCTTCACAACTTATTTAAAAGATATTCAAGATTTCCAGAATGAGATTTTCACTCTGCAGCGGAGTGTGCGCTGATATGAAACTTACTGGCAGGTTCGAAGAACAGCTTTTGTGATGTATGGAAGGTAGGAGACGAGGTACTGTCAGAATTGAAGCTATGGGGAGGAGTCGTGAGTCGTGCTTGGGTAGCTCGGATGGTAGAGCACTTGCCCGCGAAAGGTAAAGGCCCCGAGTTCGAGTCTCGGTACGGCGCACGGTTTTAACGTACAAGGAAGTTTGAATTTCAAGATGATCTTCAAGTTTCATTCAGTTTGTCTTAAAATGTTTAGTCTTTCATTGCTTGCTGACGAGAACCCCCTTCTTTCGTCTTAGTTCCTGAAAGCCACGGTAACTTACTTTTCATATACTTTAAAGTGTCACCATCTTCTGGAAGGGTTTTAATAAATTGTTTCATAACGCCAAGTTCTATGTGAAGTGGCATCAGACGATTCTTTGGTCCACCTTTGAATCGAATACATTTGAATCGAATTGTTCGTTTCCTCTTCGAACGTTTAGCATTCTGGCTGCTCAGATTTGTTGAGGACATTGCTTGTCTTTTGCACTACTGTCCCATTTGCACAGTAATCAGTGGTCAGTTCCTCACAACAGGAACACGCTCGGTGTGGGGCCCAAAACATGCCCTGATCCCCAACCATTACGACAAAATACACACGATATACTTCTTTCACAAAGCTTGAGATTATCCGCTGCTGTTTTTTCACAAATTTGACACAGATGTGTCAGGAATAGAAAAAAGAATTAATGTAGCCGCTTGAAGTAATGAATTTCGCAAAGGCAAACACCTGTCGATTTATCACCTCATGCTGGAGTTTATGCGAAAAACCATATGTAAAACAAACATGTGGGGCTCGAGAATGAAGTTTTATCTTGGTAGCGGAACGTCCTGGCAGATTAAAACTGCGTGCCATCCGTAGCCAAATGCTCTACAGACTGAGCTACCCGAATACAACTAAGAACAGCTCCTCACAGCGTTACATCCAACAGTACCTCGTCTCCTACTTTCAGACATCACAGAAGCTCTCCTGTGAAACTTGCAAGACCAGCACACCTGGAAGAAAGTCTGGAGAATGTTTCCAGAATGTAATTTTCACTCTGCAGCGGAGTGTGCACCGATATGAAGGCTGTGATGTCTTTAGTCGTGTTTGGGTGGCTCAGACGGTAGAGCATTTGTCCTCGAAAGGCAAAAGTTCCAAGTTCGAGTCTCAGTCTGGCATGCAGTTTTAATCTGGCAGAAAGTTTCATATAGGCCTCAACATTACAATATCACCGAAGTATGATGGTAGCTGTATTGCAGAATATAAAATTGAACGTCTTTTTGTTTCAGGTTACAGTGAAAACTTTCACAAAATAATGGTGGCCTTATGATAACGATTAAGTAGTTACATTTTGCATGCCTCACATAAATCCTAAATTTGTGTCAAAAATGCATGTGATCATTCTAAGCACCTTCGCTGAAACGAGCACCCAGAAATACAGCAGAAAAAACATTTAAGAAAAATATCATCGTCAACCAGTTTTATGACACTGGTGTGGAATTACTGGAAACAGTATCATCTGTTAAGCATATGGGAATATGTGCAGTGTAATCCGCCCCCGCTAACGATGTGTCTCATTGAAACACAGTTTGCAAAGCTAGCCCCGGAAGTGCAAAGATATTAGTAACAAGTGCCTATGCCAGTGTTGTGGGAGAGGGCATGTGGATCATGAACACTAACCCCCTTCACCCTCTTCCCGACCACCAGGGAAGATTTTACTAAAAGATTTTTATATACATTTACATATAGTACATGTGGAATTCAAAAACGAAAAGGAAGCTACATTTTATTACGGCAGGCCAAGTAACTGTTATTGAAATTTGCACTACACTTCGAAGTGACTCAGATACATTACACTAATTTTCATCACAGTCACCAAGTCTCTGTAAGCAGTGTAGCGGTCCCATTCCCTTACTAACTAATTAACTTAATTAATTAATTAATTAAGACGAAACCTGGAATGTTCCTGCTATTGACACATTACTGTTTCGGACGAGTTAACCGCTCGAGTTGCCCTTTACTAATGATTGCTGGTGGCGGGCTGCTTGGAGCGAGCGCTTGGCGGTTAAGTGTCCGAACACTCTCCCAGTTTCCTCCCTAGCTAAACAGGAGGAGATTTGCTTATCTTGTTTCTTCTAAAGTTGGCTCATTGTCCCCATTCTTCGTTGGCCGCAGATCCTAACATGCGTTCAAGAAACAGTGAACTTTGGCATTATTGTCCAATTTCAGTCTGCAGATTGTTCCTAATTTTCGAATAACCAGTCTCGGACCAGCTGCCAATCTTCAGAACTGTTAGACAAAGATTAAAAAAAAAAACTGGTTCAAGACTCGTGTTGACAAAGCTTCAAAAAATTCTGAAGAAATTAGTTACAGTATCATGGTTGGGTAACATACCATTTTGTACAGTTACAGAGTAACTTGTCAATACAGAACTGTAAGTTCACTGTCATAAGCAAACATAAACCAGCCTAGTAAGCGTTTATATTAAAATTTTTAAAGGAACCTTACTGGTGCAAAGTCTGAAGTACTGAAAAGTACTCTCTTCCGGTAGAAAATGGGCTGAAATAATTCATTGATAAAAAAGCGTTCCTAAGTATCCACACTAACATTATGAAAGTGAAAGTAACTCTGCTACTGTTGTGGTTGGCAGGAGAGCCAATACCGTGTTACTAGAGGAGGCCGAAAGGCACGTGATTTAGCTCACGCAGGCTGGCGTGAGGTCTGGAACATGATAAGGAAATTAGAATTTAGAAAAACGGACGTAGCTGGTGGAATACTTAACTTTAATCCATTAATGACGAACGTCGGTCTTGACGGTACATGATTCACAGTATCAATAATAACTGATAATGGCGCCTTGCTAGGTCGTAGCAAATAACGTAGCTGAAGGCTATGCTAACTATCGTCTCGGCAAATGAGAGCATATTTCGTCAGTGAACCCTCGCTAGCAAAGTCGGCTGTACAACTGGGGCGAGTGCTAGGAAGTCTCTCTAGACCTGCGGTGTGGCAGCGCTCGGTCTGCAATCACTGATAGTGGCGACACGCGGGTCCGACGTATACTACCGGACCGCGGCCGATTTAAAGGCTACCACCTAGCAAGTGTGGTGTCTGGCGGTGACACCACAGCTACTCTTTCGCGACCAAACAGTTGAACCGATTTAGATGAAATTTTGTTATGGAGATAGCTTGAAAATAGGCTACCTTAGAAAGTGTATGGTACAAGATATTTACTGATTTGAAGAATATAGTGCGAAATGTGGAGATATTGCAAAAGCTACATACTCTTTGACTTTTGAGTTTTACACTATATTTGAAAATGTTCTACACAATACGGTTCAATATAACGAATGCAAAGCTTGTACAACCCACAACCTGTTTAATCCATACACCCATACTGACATTGGTTACAAGCCCACTGAATTTTTGTCACTGAGCGTCACACCCATGGAGGTAAAAAAGACAGGAGAATGCGCTATGGACTTAGGCTGTACGTTGTTTTGAAGCCAGTGGGTGTTTGGGGAGGGATGGGGGGGGGGGGGGGGGGAGGGGAAACTGCCGCAATCTCTAAACGCTCAAAACATTAGCACACTACTGTTTACATTGCTTTTTGGTATAACGAAATTATTTTGGCATGGAAGAGAATAGAACTGTCGCAAAAATTATCACTGAAAGATTATTTCATTAAAACAGAGAATTTGAAAAGTTTGTTGTTATACTTGTGTTCCAGTGACATCAAGAACATGTGATCATGGGGGTATGGGTAATTTCCAAAAATGATTGCCTATTGAAGTCGCTGGCTCCAAACGATACATATCAAAAGTGCGATCGTAAATCGATCATGCGACTCTGGTGGCGGGAGTTATGAGTATATTTACGTTGGTCACTACAGCAACGGCAAAAGAAGAGCGTTACAAAAATACTTGTAATTGCAAAAGAGACGACTTACCTTACTCGTCGTCGGTGTTGTCGTCATGTGAAAGTCCATTACAGTGGTCTGGATGGATAATTTGGAGATTCGAACCATGTATTCTTCCTGATACTCGTTCGTTTTCTTCATGGACCGCTATGAAATTGTAACGGTATTTCAGCATCGAAACTTTTCTTCCGAAGTTTTACACACTTTTCGCCACTACAGTCCACACAGTCCCTTCCTCTCTCTTCCGGTAGTACTCAATATTTGCGACAAAAAGTCAAAAAATTTTCTACGCCGGATAAACATGGAATTAGATTCACCCATGTGAGAGAATCCGACGAAGAAACGTCAAGAACACCACACATCCTACTCACAAACGATATAAATCGTCTGGGTTTCCCTAGCAACTCCAAATGATTCGTGGAGGTATGTAATTTAGAGCAAGTATGGGAACGACGGAAAACAGATAAAAATGACGATCACAAATAATTGTCCACAACGCCCGCTACCGGAGTCGCATGATCGATTTCTAATTCACGTTCGACCCAGCGACTTCGATAGGCAATCATTCTTGGAAATTACTGGGGTATCTATTATTGATCGCTCTGGCTTCCACAACTCAAAGATAACTTTCAGACAAATACATATGTTTACTGCTAGAACAGTTTCCAAACATTACAGTTTACTTTTGCAGTGACATATAAATTTTAGTTCACTGCTTATACGTATCTCAGTTCGGTGTAACTCGGAGTAATCTGCTTCCTGCCGCTGCTACTGAAGTCGTCGTCCCGCACCATTTCATCTGCAATCTGGATCCAGTTACGTGAATTCCATGAAATAATCGAGGTACCAAGTCGTTTTATAGTGGTTTATTAGTGACAAGCTGCACAGCGTCTTCTTGGTGGGAGCCCACTCCACATAACAGGCTACAAAGCCACAAGACCATAGTACAACAATGAGGTTATTACACTGACGTGAGACACAGTTGTCGCGTCTGTGAACTGTCTCCAACAGAGCCTTTTTGAACTTTCTGCTCGTCCCATTTATATATCTGCTTAACAATGAAGTCAACATAACTATAGTGCAAATTTATAAAAAGTTCAAAGTTATTATGAATAACTATACACAGAACCTTTCGTATTTTATGTCTAAACTGGCGTGTGCAATATTTTACATACTTTTACATAAGATATACATTACATTATACAACGTAGTGAAAAACAACAATGCCAACCTAATTTTTCTTAATTATAGCTTAATTAGTGAATGCAAAATAATGAGAGCACATATTGGATGAATATGATACACAAGTAAATAAATGAAATAATAAATTTTATTAAATTTAATCTGTTACACGGAATCATGTATTAGATACAACTGGAATTATGTAACTTTCAATGAATTGCCTCTTCAGAGGGTATTTCGTTAGGGTATCGAAAAAGGAGTGTAAAACAAGGGATTGTTTTAGTTCATTGTTCATTATTTCTGTCTTGTGCATGCAAAAACTGTTTTAAATACTAAAACGTTAGCGCTTACGTTAATAATGTAATGCCAGGAAGGCAATTTCGAACGTTTTTCTGTTCTCGTATTTGCTCCAGTAATTCGACACATCCTTAATGTACCTTTTTTTCTGGTATATTTCGAATAACCAAGAAGAGAAGGAAGTGATGTGAAAAGCATGGCTTCTTAATCCGTTTAATTCCACTTTTTCTGTATTTATATCGATAGCAAATGAAGCTGGAACTTCGAAATCAATGCTTGTTTGCTCAGTGGTACTGCTTTTTGTCTGTTACACTTTCAGCTTTCAACTCACATGCACATTTTTAATGTTCCCTTTTGCAAGAAACTAATCTCCATGTCCTTTGGTGCCCCATAAACGTGTGCAATGAGGAAAAGAAGCAATACATGGTATCGTACCTCGTGCATGTCAACAAAGTGAATGATTATTGAAATGTCAAAAACACAGAACTACATAGACATGCAAATATGCTTCTTGTGTTATGAGATTTCAGTGCGTTAGTTTCAGCGTAGTTTACATATCTTTCTACTTTGAATCCTTACCTATGATGCCTCATTCAGCGTGTGACCAGTAATAAAGTTTACAGGGTAAGAAAACAATATAATTTTTTAAACATGTTCCAGCGCTGAACAAATGTGATTAGGGGAATAGTTTCAAACTGCTAGACTTCGTAAAATAGATATTTTGCTTTAATATGTATGTAAGTAATTTTCGGAAGTAGAGAGCTTAAACGCTGTAATATATAGTCTTACCTTTCCCACTGTAGTCAATCTTCTTCTTTAGCCGGGATATTTATGGCCAATACTGTCAGTTTCTCACGAATACCCAAACGTATCACAATTGTAATTCGCGTGTACTTTGATGTCGGCTTCATTGTTCATTTGAATTCATTTTGCAATTTTCAATGTAAATCTATACCTATAGTTAGGTAGTTTCATGTTCCATGTATCATTTGCACTTTAAATCTAAATGATGTGGAACGAGTCATTTTATACTAGCATCAATTAAAAAAAAATACGCCTCCACGCTGATAATTTATTATCCATCACCATTTATTACCCATCACCATTTACAGATTGCAATAATTGATAATCTTCTGCGGTGTAGGAAGAGCTGTGAAAGAGAAACGTTCACAGTTTAATTTCAAAATTTACTTTGCTGTCTTTCAGGCATGTTATGTCACTGCGTAACTTTTGGTTGCAGCCCTGTGAACACCTGCTTGTACTACAGAACGATCTTAATGTGGCATAATGTATGTAATTTTTTTATTCTGGTATTGTGATTCTCTACACCATTGTTCCTTTTGAAGTGCAATGGTTTATTTACAACAGTCCGCCCCCCGGTAGCTGCGTGGTCAGCCGCACAGACTGTCAATCCTAAGGGCCCGGGTTCGATTCCCGGCTGGGTCGGAGATTTTCTCCTCTTAGGGACTGGGTGCCGTGTTGTCCTAATCATCATCATTTCATCCCCATCGACGCGGAAGTCGTCGAAGTGGCGTCAAATCGAAAGACTTGCACCCGGCGAACGGTCTACCCGACGAAAGGCCCTAGTCACACGACATTATTATTATTTACAACAAACTTCACGAGAAAGTAACTATAGTGTTGAGTGGATAGATTGCTACTCACACGCCTAAAAGTAGGCAGGCACGCTGAAAAGTATGGTCACACGCATTTGCAGCCAGTCTTCTTTATAAAGAAAGCAAAGCAGACACACTCATTGATACAATCATATACACAAGTCAGCTGTCTCTGACTGTTCTAGCCAGAATATTTTTTATCTAAAGAGGGAGGAAATTTTAACAATGAGTAATTATCAGTGGGTGGAATTTAAGGCATGACATACTGCATCAACACTCAGCATGGTAAGGTAGCGGTGCACAGTGAGGGGACAAGATTGTTGAATTGTTGATACAGTGTGGCTCGGATGTCGGAGCGTTCGCGGTTTGGAAGTTAATGAGAAACACAGGGAAGAATCAAAATAACAGCGCAACAAAAATTCCTGTATACAGAAGAGACTATTGCTTGAAACGCTCCATTTATGAATGAAATGTGGTTCTTTTAAACTTCAGATTACGATCGGATCGATTAGTGCACCAGTAGAGGACACAAGCTGGCATTTTTCATGACACAAGTACTTCTCCACGCAATAAAAGCACCAGATGCTGTTTAGGATATGACCACAATCGCCGATGCATACTCCCAAAGGTCGAAACTGGACACGGTAACGTCAGAGTGAGATGACGGCACAGTACCAGCGCAGTGAACTATAAAACTATAAACGAAGTGAACCTAATGTTCTGGGCTACCGGACGTTGGCTTCAAGTTTGTGGCGTAATCACACTCCCTTCTTTTTTACCTCCATGGTCACACCTCTCTTATAGCTTCCGAGGTGCTTGAAAACTCACGACGACGGCGCCGTCAAGACGCTGTACGATAAACAGAGTTTTTTTTCTTGGTCAGTTTAATGCTATTTCATAGTTTTAGAAACTCCACATTGTATTTTAGATCCGTCACCATCACTCACCATAACGGAACTACCCATAAGCGTCAACAGCTCGTCATGTGGTGGTCAAGTGTATATGTCACCGCCAGTGATCATGGGGAAACACATCCGCATTATGCGAAGTCATACCTCATTATGGCGTGTTGTATGGGCGAGGAATCCCTTCACTACTCCAGTGCTTTTTTATCCAATAAGCATTTCAGCATCCATCGGTACAACCACTTTACAGCAGTTACTCGTAGACAGTTTGCAGCAGAATTTTAAGAAATGTTCATCAAAAATTCCTGTCGTCAGATACCAAATCCTCTTGGTTGGATGTAATCTATGGGAAGGTTCCAACTAGAGTGAAGTTGCACAACTTAAATCTAACACCAAATCCTATCTCCAGACAGAGTCAGTTACAGGGAACCCCTGCACATAGATCGATCTGTTCAGATCAAAATGCAGTTTGGTTGTGTTCAAGGAAGAAATTTGCTTTAATTACCACAGAACTAGCCCTACCCTCATTGACTTGAACGTCATTTTCCAATCAGTCCAGTGGCATGCTTGGTAGGTGGGTCATTTCACTCACCACTCGATTACCATAGCTACTCCGACCATATTAGGCTACCAACCTTATCTGTAGCAGCAACAGTGGATCATGTGACAGAGGTGCGACAGCAAATATGTCAAAAAGTTTCTAATCGTCGCTCTTGCATTGTTTTGACGAAGTATACAAGTTAGAATTCACTGAGGACAGACGATTCTCTTTGAATGCTAATGAAATTTACAGACCAGAACGAATATCGGACACCCAGAGGAAGGTAGTTTCTTATTCTTTATTTATTTCCGTTTTCAACGTGAAGAGATTTAATTTCTATAATTAGGACTAAATAACCGAAAAGAAGAGGAGAAAAACGGAAAATTTCCGTAAAAAATTTAGCATGAGAATTTAAAAAAAGCAAGAAAAATAAAGTGATTATTGTTATTGGATCTGTTACGGAATGCCGGGGTCGATTTCCAGCCGCGTCAGATTTTCTCCACTCAGGACTGTGTGTAGTGTGTGTGTGTGTGTGTGTGTGTGTGTGTGTGTGTGTGTGTGGTTTTGTGTATTGTCCTCGTCATCACCCATGCGCAAGACATCGAATAAAAATACTTATACCAAGCGATAGAACATTCTCACACACATGGTCTCCCAGCAAAAAAAACAGCTAGGGAAAAATGCTTATACAATCCATCTAGTGCTTTCATCAATACTGATATTTTAAAACGAGCAACTAAGTCTGCTTTCACTACTAAATCACTGAAGGGATTTCAATGTAATTTGGTATGGCGACAGCTTGAACTCTGACGGAAATACAGGCTACTTTAGTAAAAAATAACGAATCGGCCCCTAAGAGTGTAAAGTGAGGAATGGAACATCTTTTTTACATCAGTGAACATAAACCATTTTAAATATCTGACAGATATATCGCATAATGTACAGTCGTGGACAAAACGAGCGAGACCCCTCGCCTTTTCGTTATGCTGATCCGCACAGCTTTAAAGTCTGCTACACAGCATAACAGGCAAGGCGACGAAGTGCTACCAACATACTATGCACAGGCGTGAAACTGACAAACAATATGAACTTTTTTAGGCTGATTTCAATAATTTGTAAGACTATATTAATGCTGATTACTATATTAAATACAACACGTAAATATAAGACAGAACTGAAAGAAGAAACACTAATTGATATGAACTGTACAAAAACAAAGAAATGAATTTCAACTTATCGAGATAACATAACTGTTTCAGTAAGACAAAGAACCCCAGAACGTTACGAATTAGCAAAATATTATCCGCATTCGGCCGCGAAACGTTCTGTGTCAACGTTCAGACCAGTCATACTGACCTACCATGAAACTGTGCAAATTTAGCAATGCGTAAAGATTCATAACGAAATTCAGTTAAAAATCATTCAGTGCCACACTTAAGTCAATTCCATTATTGACAGAAGCGGAAAAAGTAGGCAGTAACATTTATGAAATTCTACAAGAGTAACATATTGACATCCACAGGGCGCCAGTACAGAATAAAGGTAGCGATAAAACGTATTGGGGGCGCGAGAACTTCTTAAAATTGCTTTATTGATATTCTACCTGCCTCCATCGAGATTAGAACCGAAAACAAACAAGACCTTCCTTTCACTTCGCTAGCAGACACCTCAAGCAAACAGCCCTCTATTATTACCCCAGACATGAATAAGCCGGCAATTTCGCAATGAAAATGGCAAAATGATCTGCAGTTTCTGTTGCATAGAGCTTTCTGGACTCAAAAACATCAATTTTCTTCCTTTATGTCATCGCTTATGTGACAATCATATGAGATGTTTATAGAAATAACAAAATACTGTTATTAGAGAGTAAATTTCGTACGATAATTCTGCACCACCCCAGGAAATAAACGGCTACATAGCTGTCAAACGTATTCTACACTGTTTCGAATTCTCCACTAGACTCGCCACAGCCAGAAAACGTTCATTATCCGAAGTGTTTCTTAAGCTAGCAACCAATGGGAATGTTCGCACTTCTAAAGCGCGGTGGCATTAATACTGGGATGTGAATTACCACATATAGAAACAAATGGATTATATTTGCATTCCTGTAAACGAGATTTGGATCGAAAGCGTAGTTACGATTAATATGCTGATGTATCGACTGCAACTAGAACATTTAGAATAAAGAGTAGGGGGTGTTATTTATGCAGTAGCTGTCGTAGCTGTTTTCGTTGTTAGGATTTCGTCACCTAAACCGGTAAAAACGTAACCCTAGTAGTCTCACTTTCTTGGCCGTCTATCGGTCTACCCAACCCTTAAAACCCGTTTACCTCCCGAACGGGTGGACATAATAAGCGGAAACGTATAGCACTACTTGCGGTAACCGGTCCCTTGGTGGTGTAAAAAAGTGAGCTTCTATGTCAACGCAATCTAAAGATACGGCCGTTTATGTAAATAAAATTTACGCGAAAGGTCAAAAAATTGCTTCAAGAACTATGCGACCAAAGTGGTTAAGTCAACAGCCCCTAGACCTAGAACTACTAAAACCAACCTAACCTAACACACATCCATTCCCAGGGAAGGATTCGAACTGACGGCGCAAGCAGCCGTTCGATCCGCGATATGACGCCGTTGAAAGTACGGCTAACCCTCGCCGGCAAGCTGTTAGTATCTTCTGATGTTGCTAATTTCTGGTGAATGATTTTCTGCGCAGTTCATTTAAGATAGAATAACTAAAATATATTTGATGTCACGGAATACGAAGGACACCTAATTCATTCCCCTCTCTTTATTTATGATGTTAAATTCCCAATCTGAGCATACGTATTATCCATAACCACATTTAAGCGCCACACAGGTATGTGAATGAAACACATTGGCATACAGTCTTAGACATAAAAACTGACCGCCGGCCGGCCGCCACAGAGACTTAAGTCCAAGTCGTTCACTTAACGTGGCCAATAAAACTGACAGCCCCTGACAACTCAAAGTCCGCCCATCTGCACAATCTGGCAAAACTATTAGATGTGGAAGTGTTGGGACGAAGTATTCTCTACTTCCGAGATGTTCTTTGATTGTGTGAACCCGTGGTCTAGTAGACAGCTGGCCCGGTAGCTCAGCGTGTTCGGTAAGAGGGTTAGCTGCCCTCTGTAATAAAAAAAAAAAGTGAATGGCTCACTAACGAACTCAGGCGTCAGGGGACGTCGGCCACAAACAATTGCAACGAAGTATAATGAACAAAACGAGCTTTAAAAAAAGTGATAATCTTCGTGCATTCTAGATTTATTGTCGCCTGTTCGCGTCCAACGGTTTTTTTTTTACGACGTTTCCGTCTAAAGTTATGAGTCTAGCTGAGCATCGAAGATAATTCGCTTGACATTCTGCCCACTAGCAATAACAAGTATTGCAGAAACAACACCGCAGGACAGCTCGTGGCTGCGTCGCGATCATAACAGCTTACGCTCGAGCGTTTCCTCGCGCTGCAGCGGCTACCGGCCACCGGCCTGACGCCATCCGCCGCCTGAAACACGGCGCCGCCCTTGTGAACGCGGCGCCACGCTGTCAGTGTACGTATCAACTGTCACTTTCGAATTTGAAGTTCTAGTTATTATCTTGTTGTTAAGCATTGGATTTGGCATACTTGAAAATCATGAACTACAGTTAAGCATTGTAAAATTGAATCGCAAGTGGAGAAAAGTGTAACATCTGCAACACAACGTTTACTTTTGGTATAACAGAGGGGTGAATGCAGCGGCGGCAGCTAGAGAGATTTGAATTGTGTTTGGAGCCAGTGATTTTGGGAAAAATACGCCAGAAAAAGATATTCGTGTTTCAACAAAGATCGTTCTGGCATTAATGATTTTCCACATTAAGGAAGTCTCGACTACTGATATATGTGATAGATTACCATTTTGCCATCATACGACATTTGCATTCAACAGGCAAAGTTCAGAAGTCTGGTGTAGGAATACTGCATGCTCTAATTCGAAACAACAAAAATCAACGGAGTGACTATTATTGAACATCAGGTCACTCATCGAGCATTCCTATGCAGTACTGTTACTGGTGACGTGTTATGATGCCTAAGAAGAAATGAAAGACTGAGCCCCACCAAAAGACGTAAACTCGGAGAAAGAGTAGTGTGAACATAATATTTTACATCTGACAAATCGAAAAGTGTGTTTTGGGGTACGAATTCTGCCCCCGGGGTGTGTGCAACACAGCTGGAATTTGTTGCCAACAACTGAGACGCCTTTCGGTCGCAGTGTAAGTAAATCGAGCAACAAAACTGTATCACTTGTGCTACTGCATGATAACGCACTATGTTGATTTGAGAAACAAAACTATCCAGGAGATTGATACGAAAGTCGTCTCTCAGACACTTGTATTGATATGGAAGTCCTCTCTCAAGCACTTGTCCCTCTCGTCATATATTTGTAAAATCTTACCTTTCCCGCTCTTGATCGATCAGCCGTCAACGCAATTCATTTCTAGACGAATATACTCTTAAAACTACTCTGGTTTAATGACATCGTTAGAACCAGTAGGTTTCTACAGGCGTAGAATTTGTAAACAACTTTAGCATTATCAGATCGTTTTAGATATCGTGAAAGAAAATTCTGCTGATGATTAATTTCTCTTTGATAATTACTGTTGCGTTTAGTAAACTAATGGAAAATGCAATTAAAACATTCACTGCAGTAATACAAATTAAATTCAGCTTACTACAGAAACATCACGACGACAGTCTATCTTAATAAAGCATTAAGTGTCTGTGAGACAATTGAGCCTATTTTAACACGAATTAGTAGGATGTTACCGACTTTTGACTTGGAAAAGATCTGTATTTATTTTATTCCCTGTACCATTCGTAAGTATTATAAAATGTGACATTTCATAAATAAAATTATGTATTCACAACAACAACAAATATTGCGGCAGAAAACAAAATTGGCGTTATGAATTTGGCAGTACCGTAAGGTTTTCGCTCTGACGCTAAGGGTTACTGAAAGTGGGAAGACGAATTTTGCTCGAGCGTTGTCTTACGATTCTCGTATTGAGTTTTTATCTGCCTGCTTTTTCATAATCGTTCCACTATGGGTATGGTTTCGTTTACAACTTCGCACCATACGGCACTGACTCTTGTTGGTATAATTTTATTGTTGATATTTTTCCAGACAGTCGATATCTGATAATATAATCATAGACGGTTCTAGTGTTGGTTTGTGCTGGTGGAAGTCTTATACACCTCCAATCGCCATAGTACTTTCGGACGTAATATAGGCTGGCGTGCTACATTAACAGGAGCGTTCCTATCCCCAGGATATAACGAGAGGAACAGAAGTTTCGTGATGTCTGTCTTAGTGCCGTGTATTAGTTTAAAAGCACGTCTTTAATTCCAAGTCCTCTGTTTTGCCTCTGCAAAGTCGCCGTGTGGAAGGATACTTTGAAGATATTTTGTTTCCACACATACCAAGAGGCTACAGCTAATATTCAGTTTGTAACTTCCCATCACATTAAAATACTTTACAGTCATCTCTGATGAAATATTTGTTGTTGGTTGTCTTTCTAATGCTAATAGAATTGATTCAGATTATGCATGAACACGAAAACACACACACACACAGTCATTGATTCCAGTGAGGGTGACAACTACTGTGTGTTGAACAACACATGCACCAGTCAGTTCCTCAGTTCGCGTCGATTGGATGAGTTTTTTCACTTACCTTGCATTGCAAGAATTGTAAGGAGGAGACTGAAAGTAGATGGACTTGTATGCTAAAGAGCTGCGACAAAGTAAAGCTTGACCGATTATCAGATAACTGTCCACATGGGTTTTGTGGATGAGTATACTTTTAGTAGCCGCGCGGGATTAGCCGAGCGGTCAGGGGCGTTGCAGTCATGGGCTGCGTGGCTGATCCCGGCGGAGGTTCGAGTCCTCCCTCGGGCATGGGTGTGTGTGTTTGTCCTTAGGATAATTTAGGTTAAGTAGTGTATAAGCTTAGGTACAGATGACCTTAGCAGTTAAGTCGCATAAGATTTCACACACATGTGAACGTTTTTTATACTTTTAGTAACCAACCCACCCACGATCGTTACGTAAGATTTCTCGAAGGCGTAGGGGAATTGATTTCATTAAGTCGTCGCCAGTGTAGCGTGATGGTTTACTTCCCAACATATGTTTTCTATATTTGTCCAAAGGTCGCATGCTTTTGTAGATCCACGTGGCAATGGCCTTCTTACCTCTGCCCACATACTCTCTATTTGGTTGATGTTTGGTGATCGTGTAACAAACGGCAACAGCTTTATCCTCTCTTGGCCCTTAAACCAATCTCGCACTGATGTGCTATGGTAGATGGGACTCTGCTCATGTAAATAAACAATTGTCTCGTTAGTTCACATATTTATGTTTAAATAACGTATTTGTAATAAGCACATTGGATTATTATTTTCCACAGTGTTTAAGAATCCAGGCCCTGTCATAGATAAGCGATCTATATTCAACAGTCCGATTAAGAATGGATCTTACTCAGGCTATCATATGATGAGAGTCGTAGTCGGATATCTACATTACGACTGCCTGGCTGAATCCGATTAGAACGATCTGGTATCGAAATGAAATGACAGAAATCGGATAATTAGAACGTCTTTATTGCAACAATGCTACGCACATAAATTCCTATGATGGGGTAACAGGTAGCAACTGTCTAAGAAAAAGTGAGAAATATGTCTACTAGCAGCAATGTAACGTAATTATAACCCACATTTATGTGATGGAAATACTGAATCGACCATACACATCTATTTCAGTGGTGGGAAAATACAACATATCGGATTTGCCGATGACATAATGACAATAATAATAATAATAATAATAATAATTGTTATCGCGTATGGCGGATAGGGGTAACCCTCCCCCATATGGGTGCTACCGAGGAAATCAAATACTAGGGGTGAACCAAATACTAACACAATCCTGAACGGCTACTCAATCCGTTGAACCCAAAATCCAGACACGTTTGAGTGAAAATCACCGCTACTCTGGTCACCGTCTGTCAGCTCAATGAGCTTGGCTGAAAATATTTGCTTTCAAAGGCTTCAATACCCTCTGGTCCTGTCCGGTGCTCGTATCACCCAAGCCAAACCAATGACACGCAAGCAAACATGAACTATGCAAGCAAAGTCAACTTTACCCCAGGTGATACACAATCCGGCTGCCGACAGGCGGCAGTTGGATTTTCGGATTCTGGGGAGTCCAGGTTAGCTCGGCAGAGAATATCGAAGATCTCTGGTAAATTTCCCTACAAGCAAAAAACATGCATTTAAAAGTAAACATTGACACATTGATCCAAACACTAAAACTAAATAATCTCACAAAAGAAATCGACCGAAAAAAATTCTCATTCTTGCACTTCAAGAACGACGACTAACTGACAATGAAACCTTGCGTTAGGGAAACCATTGCATCTTCAAGAGCAAAATACAACAAAAGGTAGCGAAAGGCGTACCAATCTTCGTCATTGCATTTCTCGAACACAGATCCATCATCAACTCTGTCAAAGAGATCACACCCATCAACAATCAAAAGGTTCAAGTGGCTCTGAGCACTAAGGGACTTAACAGTGGAGGTGATCAGTCCCCTAGAACTTAGAACTACGTAAATCTAACTAACCTAAACACATCACACATCACGATGCCCGGGGCTGGATTCGAACCTGCGACCGTAGCAGTCGCGCGGCTCCGGACTGAAGCGCATAGAACCACTCGTCCACCGCGGCCGTCCCACCAACAAGCGACTTTTGACTATGCTCATTCAGAGCCCCAGTAAAAAATATACACTCATCAATGCACGTGTCCCTACCAACATCGAAAATCAGAAAAACACCGAAAATGACGAAATATTCTGGAACACACTCGAAAATACTATGAGCAGAATTCACCAAGATGACGTGAAAATACTAATGGGAGACTTCAACTCTCTATTTGGGACAGAAAAAACCTGTAGAAAAATCATTGGTACAAATTCAACACACCGAAACGCTTAGACCAACGGCACACGTCTGACTGACATTTGCCAACAATTCAACCACAAAAGGATGTCTTCCCACTTTAGGAAAAAACCAGCTCCCAGGTAACATGCTTAGCTATCAGGTGTAAGCTGCTTTCGTTCGCCTTTCGAGACTCGCTGAAAGCCAGATTTTTAATGCTTTTGTAGCACAGCTACAAGCAGGCAGATAAAAACTCAATACGAGAATCGTAAGACAACGCTCGAGCAAAATTCGTCTTCCCACTTTCAGTAACCCTTAGCGTCAGAGCGAAAACCTTACGGTACTGCCAAATTCATAACGCCACTTTTGTTTTCTGCCGCAATATTTATTGTTGTTGTGAATACATAATTTTATTTATGAAATGTCACATTTTATAATACTTACTAATGGTACAGGGAATAAAATAAATACAGATCTTTTCCAAGTCAAAAGTCGGTAACATCCTACTAATTCGTGTTAAAATAGGCTCAATTGTCTCACAGACACTTAATGCTTTATTGAGATAGACTGTCGTCGTGATGTTTCTGTAGTAAGCTGAATTTAATTTATATTAGTAGAGTGAATATTTTAATTGCATTTTCCATTAGTTTACTAAACGCAACAGTAATTATCAAAGAGAAATTAATCATCACCAGAATTTTCTTTCACGATATCTTAAACGATCTGACAATGCCAAAGTTGCTTAAAAATTCTACGCCTGTAGAAACCTACTGTTTCTAACGATGTCATTAATCCAGAGTAGTTTTAAGAGTGTTTTCGTCTAGAAATGAATTGCGTTGACGGTTGATCGATCAAGAGCGGGAAAGGTAAAATTTTACAAATATATGACGAGAGGGACAAGTGCTTGAGAGAGGACCGCCCTATCAATACAAGTGGCTGAGAGACTACTTTCGTATCAATCTCCTGGATAGTTTTGTTTCTCAAATCAACATAGTGCGTTATCACGCAGTAGCACAGGTGATGTAGTTTTGTTGCTCGATTTTCTTACACTGCCGGCCGCGGTGGTCTCGCGGTTCTAGGCGCGCAGTCCGGAACCGTGCGACTGCTACGGTCGCAGGTTCGAATCCTGCCTCGGGCATGGATGTGTGTGATGTCCCTAGGTTAGTTAGGTTTAAGTAGTTCTAAGTTCTAGGGGACTAATGACCACAGCAGTTGAGTCCCATAGTGCTCAGAGCCATTTGAACCATTTTTTTTTTCTTACACTGCGACCGAAAGGCGTCTCAGTAGTTGGCAACAAATTCAAGCTGTGTTGCACACACCTCAGGGGCAGAATTCGTAGCCCAAAACACATTTTTGGATTTATCAGATGTAAAATATTATGTTCACACTACTCTTTCCTCGAGTCTACGTCTTTTGGTGGGGCTCAGTCTTTCATTTCTTCTTAGGAAGTTAACGATAAAGGCATCATAACACGTCACCAGTAACAGTACTGCATAGGAATGCTCGATGAGTGACCTGATGAAGTTCAATAATAGCCACTCCGTTGATTTTTGTTGTTTCGAATTAGAGCATGCTGTACTCCTACAACAGACTTCTGAACTTTGCCTGTTGAATGCAAATGTCGCATGATGGTAAAATGGTAATCTATCACATATATCAGTAGTCGAGACTTACTTAATGTGGAAAATCATTCATGCCAGAACGATCTTTGTTGAAACACGAATATCTTTTCCTGGCGTATTTTTCCCAAAAGCACTCGCTCCAAAGACAGTTCAAATCTCTCTAGCTGCCTCCGCTGCATTCACCCCTCTGTTATACCAAAAGCAAACGTTGTGTTGCAGATGTTACACTTTTTTCCACTTGCGATTCAATTTTACAATGCTTAACTGTAGTTCATCATTTTCAAGTACGCCAAATCCAATGCTAAACAACAAGATAATAACTAGAACTTCAAATTCGAAAATGACAGTTGATACGTACACTGACAGCGTGGCGCCGCGTTCACATGGGCGGCGCCGTGTTTCAGGCGGCGGGTGGCGTCAGGCCGGTGGCCGGTAGCCGCTGCAGCGCGAGGAAACGCTCGAGCGTAAGCTGTTATGATCGCGACGCAGCCACGAGCTGTCCTGTGGAGTTGTTTCTGGAATACTTGTTATTGCTGGTGGGTAGAATGTTAAGCGAATTATCTTCGATGCTCAGTCAGACTCATAACTTTAGACGTCGTAAAAAAAAAAAAAAAAAAAGCAGTTGGACGCGAACAGGCGACCATAAGTCTAGAATGCACAAAGATTACCACATTTTTTTTAAAGCTCGTTTTGTTCATTATACGTCGTTGCAATTGTTCGTGGCGGACGTCCCCTGACGCCCTTTTGAGTTCGTTAGGGTTCCATTTACTCAGTTTTCTTATTATAGAGGGCAGCAGTTCGGAAAATATTCGTTGACATTGTTATTGAAGTCATGACCTACATTTGCTGGATTCACATTGCCCACAGAATGCATCTCACGTATTTAATGCACTCTCGTCCAAACTAGCGAACAGTCAACTGCCAGCCAGGGAGCGTCGTTAGCAGGAATAATCTCTCTTCCGTGCGCTGTAGTCGACTGACGTCGTGTGTTTCGATGTTTGTTTAGGTGTAGCGTCATCATACTACGGCGCAGACACCTCGCATCGGACGGACGGATCGACAGATAATAACTGTCTGAAAATAAAATATTAAACTTTTCATTCGATGGAGACTTGAACCAATGACCTCTTGTTCCCCAGCTGCTCACGCTAACCGCGGGATCACGGCGCTCCTGAGCTCACTTTCTCCTTGATGTTGCTTATCTTTCGCATGGACTACTCAGTTTGTACATTTTGCTTATTTTTTTCATAGTTCCACACAACTTCTTCCTGTTTTCTATATTGATCTGTGTTCAGTTTTTCAAGGCCTATCCACTGTGCCAACTTATAAGTAAATCTGAGGAGGGTGCGATGGGGATGTTCCCTTGTTAGTGGTATTGTGTGTTGGTGGTGTTGCCAGTTTACATACTGTGCATGTAACACACAATAAATGCGTTGGATGCCTCCTGTGATCAGTTTACTTGAAAAAAGTTTGTTGTCATCGTATTTTATGTAACTGGCCCTCCGACTTCCAATTTGACAATTTGTAGAAAAATTGTTTACCTTCCTAGTCCTAGTTTCAAACATTGCCTGACAGAAAACGTAGGCATGAGGGAGTCAGTAAACGCAATTATTCGCTATTATAGCAAACTTTTGAATCCACTGGACACTTGAATTCTCTATATTGATTCTGAGAGCTTTGTTATTTCTCTTGTTATTTACTGTCTCAATGTCATCCGTGAGAATAAAATTAAAGGCAGTTGGATTAGGTTCCTAATCTATAAACTATGGTTTAAAATTCAGCACTGCTAAATAAATTTTGAAGGTTATATTCTTTACGTAAAACAGAGTATCGGTTTCAGTCCTAGGATTGACGATAAACTTCAGAAATGCAATTACAGAATAGTGGCATATCGTTTATGGCTCCTCACCATCAACAATAGCTGTTACTCATAGTTTCGTATTTGCTATTTTATCGTCGTTACCCTTTAGAGACCAACCTGATCTTTCCAAAATGATATTTTTGTCTTGCTTCTTAATATGTCCTATAACTACAGATTTGTTGAAAATATTAACTGTTAAATACGCTATTTCACAAATCAAATACTTCCAGTTATTCTTCATATCTTGAAACTTACTAACGTTGACTTTCACTGAAGAAAAAGAGACATAATAATAAAATGAAATCAAAGATTAGAATGTCAAAGCATAGTGTGAATGGTTAAAATGAAATGAACTAAAATCATCTTCTTGTCTAAAACACGTTACTCTTCCAGAGAACTTCGGCACCTCTCAAAATTTTTTGCACCTCTAATGTTTAGCCATATGTGGACAATTAGTGGGTCTCATGATGCAGCACTGTTTACCCTTCACAAAATAAAGCCTCGAAAATCAGTAAATAAAACCATTCTTCTACTCTTGCTCCGAATCGCATATACCAACCGCCCACTGCTGCGACAACGACTCGAAGTGTATTGGGTATTTGATTTTTCTCTTCTTTTTCGGGCCTCCTTACCTCTCCTTCTAGCCCAACCTTTGTTCTCCAATTACGCCTTCATCGGCGAGCTTCTCCTCAATATTTTTCATTTGTGCTGAATTGTTTTGTACCCTTCTTGCATATACACATGTGTCATGTATTTTTTAGAGATTGCATGAATATATAAGGTGAGTAATTCTTCTCTTATCAAATTAACTATTACATATCTTGCTGTGAATTAATTTGTTTGTCCACATTCCACTTACTGCGTTTCCTTGAAATTATATAAAATATACGTCTGTAGAACAAAAAAAAAAAAAAACTTGAAACAGCTGTTGCAGCTGATTGGTGAAGGGCTGAAAAAAAACATCTCTGCTGATGCTGCTTGGTATCGCGTATAGCCTCCTTCGAGTTCCACAACAGCTCGAAGTCTGTTGGGCATTGAGGCCACAACTCGAGCCACATAACTAGGAGATTCAAGTAACTCATTCCAAGTGTCATGAATCACATCAGAAAGCCGTCGGCGAGTCGACGGTGACTGCCCCTTTTCTCGTATTACTCTGACCATTTTTGAACAAATATTCTCAATGGGATTCATGTCAGCTCCTTTAGGTGGCCATTCAATTACAGTAATAGTACCATGGTCGTCGAACCACCTCTTAACCACACGTGCCATATGAATAGGCGAGCGATCTTGTTTGAACATGATCTGATCATCGCCAAATCTTGCTGTCACAGAAGGCAACATCACGTTCTCCAGAATTGATATGTAATTGCGCGCATCGAATCTTCCTTCCAATTCCCACAGGAGCCCACACCCTTCGGTCGATATCCATGCCAATACCGTTACCGACTCCCTGCCAGTCCTTCGGCAACTGTAAATATATTTTCGATTATACCTAGCACCTTTAGGCCGGTAAACAAGTGCTTTTCCGGTTGATGCCGTAGAGAAAACTTTTTCGTCCGTGACAATCACTCGCCTTCAAAACTGGAGAGGTTTTTCGACATTTTCAGCAGCAAAAGCAAGGCGAGCTTCTCTGTGGGAAACAGTCAATATCTCTTTCACAGCAGCGCTTCTTGCTCTCAGTCCACCTTCCCTTAGACGACGAGTGACGGTCTTACTGCTAACATTGAGACCCAAAGTTTGCTGAATTTGTCGTGCGTTGACAAATGGGTGGTTCTCACTGAAACGGTGTATCTGCTGATCCTGAGCTGCTGTTGTTTTGCGGCGACGGCCATGAGGCCTCCCATTCAGGTTACCACTCTCTTCCTTTCGTCTGATCCACCTGGCTACCGTCGACTTGTGAAGACCCATAGTTCCTGCTATATAGCCATTTGAAGATCCCTTTGCATGGAGTGCTATTATAGCGCCCTTGTCTGCCTCAGCCAGATGGGCCATTTAGCGTTGACTGAATGATTCGTCGCGGTTAATATCTGCTGCGGAAACAGCGCTAGCAACAAACAGACTCCCTCCTCCACGATGGCAGCCACAACCCAGTGCCCAAGTATGTGTAACATTTAAATCGATGGCATAAACGAGAGATCGCAAGCCCGTACCCGTGTCATTACGTATTGGAGCAACTTAGAATCTGTAATTTTTCTCAGAAGGGACTAGTCCACTCTCCTCATGTCTTATCCTGATATATATTACATGAAATGAAATGTTTACGTTTTGCATATGCGGCAGGCCTGACGCAAGAAACATTTCTGAAATATCTGAGGCAACCTGAAGAACACTTCGTGAATTTTAGCTGTAGAAGGTTGCCTTATAAGAAGGAAAACGTGTTTATCACCGCTCACCGTGTTTCCAAGTGGCGCAGTTTACTCTGAGTCATACATAATTCTCGCCGGACGTAAGAAGCGACTCGACTAACGGGGGGAACTCGCCAGGTGTCATAGGCTGATTGTCCGGAAACTTTGCTCAGTGAAGGAGAGGACAAAATAAGCGAACATGCGTTTCGACTTACCTGCAGACACTCGACCGTTTCTGAGAAAACGACGGTCAAAGTTATAAAGGCGCTGTTGCTATGGTGGTTCCCGGGTTCGATTCCCGGCGGGATCAGGGATTTCCTCTGCCTCGTGATGACTGGGTGTTGTGTGATGTCCTTAGGTTAGTTAGGTTTAAGTAGTTGTAAGTTGTAGGGGACTGATGACCATAGATGTTAAGTCCTATAGTGCTCAGAGCCATTTGAACCATTTTGTTGCTATAGTGTAGATACCTTCTGCAGCTGAGAACGCAATAGAAGCGGTGGCTCAGTGACTACCATCGTTCCTTCTTAACTTTGATTCCCATGTTCGAGACCATATTGGTTTTTTTATTATTTTTTTCCTGCCTCTCTATCAGAATTATCTACGAATGTTTTTTTTTTATTTTACGCTGAAATAATGTTGTCATTATTCGCCAATTAACTTTATATGTAATTAATGAATTATAAAAATAATAAACGAATGAGACAAGCTGATCTAAAATCATCTGGTCTGCCTCATGTATCGTTATATCCAAATGGTTTATAAATGTTAATCTACATTCAGATCCGATGATGGCACCTTTAGTGTGTTGAAACCGGTTATACAGTAAGCAGTATTTAAGCGATCTTGGCTTCTGAATTATTTCTACAACAGATTGATCGCTATAATATTTTCCTTTGTTTCAAAACGCCAAGTTAAAATGACTACTGCAACTTGGTAACATCAGTAACAATTTAATACTTTGAAACAGTTATGTGTGGTGCACTAGGTGTGTACTCTGTTGAATGAGGAATACATTAAACACGAAAGCTGCGTCCAATAACAATAATTAACTTTCGGTTACATGACAAAACATAAGTCGAAGCACTGTCAGTTCATCTCAGTACCCAGTAAAACTTATACTGGAACGTTCGAAAACATACCTTTGTGGGGAAGGCAAACGAATGACTGCGTTTTATTGGCCGCACACTAAGAATACGCAACAGACCAACTGAAAACACTGCCTACATTACGTTTGTTCTTCCACTGCTATAATCTCCTTGGCAGACGTGATTGACTGTGCACGCAAAAACGTCCAAGTGACGGTAGCACGATTTGTAATGCCACGAAATAGGGAAGAGGGTCCCAGATTTGATAATCGAGCTGGCATAACATTCATGAAAACAAAAGCGTTTTTCGTTGCCGCGAGATCTTTTCACGAATCAATCACCAATATCCGTTTTGAATACCAAAACATTATTTACTGGGAACTTACCCGGGAAGAAACCATAGTAATAATGCAATTCAAGGCTCGTAAGAAAAGATGTAAGATGTCCTCTCTCCCGCACACTGTTAATGAGTGGGAGGGTAGAGAAATAGTCCGAAACTTCTGCAGGGGCGTAAGTCTGGATTGCAAAGAAATCCTGTTGATATAGTCATGTAGTTGTAACAACGAAATTATGTTGTAATTGCGACATGTGACTTTCATTTGATTTGAACATCGAAGTTGTTTGCTGTTTATTTACTTTTTGTTCATTAGTTTCAGCCATACACGAACACCTAGGCGCGTTAAATTGATATTCAAATAAAGTGCAATGCATGGACCAATAACAATAAATTCTTACTTACTTGTTATGGTACTGTAGTATCTGCCAGCGTCTTCAGAAGTGGATATCGCATACGACGTTCCTAGGGTGTTTATAAATGGATGTTGCAGACGACTTCGAACAAAGTTTGAATGTAGCTTCGTAAAAGTTCCGTGATCAAACGATCTGAGTTGCTGGCGAATACAGCTTATCCTCACTAGACAGTATATATTATCATTATACATGAGGTGAATAGGGTTTCGCCGGGTGCGGTGACCGAGCGGTTCCAAGCGCTTCAGTCACGAACCGCACGGCTGCTTCAGTCGCAGGTTGGAATCCTACCTCTGGTATAGATGTCTGCGATGTCCTTAGGCTAGATAGGTTTAAGTAGTTCAAGGTCTAGGGGCTGATGACCAGAGCAGTTTGGTCGCATAGTTCTTGAAGCAATTTTTTGACCTTTCGCGTAAATTTTCTTTACATAAACGGCCGTATCTTTAGATTGCGTTGACAAAGAAGCTCACTTTTTTTTTACACCACCAAGGGACCGGTTACCGCAAGAAGTGCGATACATTTCCGCTTATTATGTACACCCGTTCGGGAGGTAAACGGGTTTTAAGGGTTGGGTGGACCGATAGACGGCCAAGAAAGTGAGACTAGTAGGGTTACGTTTTTACCGGTTTAGGTGACGAAATCCTAACAACTAACACAGCTACGACAGCTACTGAAGATGAGGACCGCATAAATAACACCCCCTACTCTTTATTCGAAATGTTCTAGTTGCAGTCGATACATCAGCATATTAATCGTAGCTACGCTTTCGTCCAAATCACGTTTACAGGAATGCAAATAGGATCCATTTGCCTATACACGTGGTAATTCACATCCTAGTATTAATGCCACCGCGTTTTAGAAGTGCGAACATTCCCATTTCTAGATAGCGTAATTAACACTTCAGCTAATGAACGTTTTCTGGCTGTGGCGAGTCTAGTGGAGAATTCGAAACAGTGTAGAATACGTTTGGTAGCTATGTAGCCGTATATTTCCTAGGGTGGTGCAGAATTATCGTACTAAATTTACTCTCTAGTATTTTGTTATTTCGGTAAATATCCCTTATGATTGCCACATAAGCGGTGACATAAAGGAAGAAAATTCATGTATGTGAGTCCAGAAAGCTCTATGCAACAGAAACTGCAGATCATTTTGCCATTTTCATTGCGAAATTGTCGGCTTATTCATGTCTCGGGTAATAATAGAGGGCTGTTTGCCTGGGTTGTCTGGTAGCGTAGTGAAAGGGAGGTCTTGTTTGTTTTCGGTTCTAATCTCGATGGAGGCAGATAGAATATCAGTAAAGCAATTTTAAGAAACTCTCGCGCCCCCAATACCTTTTATCGCTACCTTTATTCTGTACTGGCGCCCTATGGATGTCAATATGAGACACTCTTGTAGAATTTCATACATGTTACTGCCTACTTCTTCCACTTCTGTCAATAATGGAATTGACTTAAGTGTGGCACTGAATGATTTTTAACTGAATTTTTTTATGAATCTTTACGCATTGCTAAATTTGCACACTTTCATGGTAGGTCAGCAACGGTAATGCAGTATGACTGGTCTGAACGTTGACACAGACCGTTTCGCGGCCTAATGCGGATAATATTTTGCTAATTCGTAACGTTCTGGGGTTCTTTGTCTTACTGAAACAGTTATGTTATCTCGATAAGGTGATTTTTTTTTGTTTTTGGTGCAGTTCATACCAATTAGCGTTTCTTCTTTCCGTTCTGTCTTATATTTACGTGTTGTATTTAACATAGTAATCAGCATTAATATAGTCTTGCAAATTATTGAAATCAGCCTAAAAAAGTTCATATTGTTTGTCAATTTCACGCCTGTGCATAGTACGTTGGTAGCACTTCGTCGCCTTCCCTGTTATGCTATGTAGCAGACTTTAAAGCAGTGCGGATCAGCATAACGAAAAGGCGAGGGGTCTTGCTCGTTTTGTCCATGTTTTGTACATGTTGTATACGAGGTCGGTTCAAAAAGTTGTGGAACTTCGTCCACAAAATTTTTCTACGCTTCTCTTATTCTTATTACTAATTGTCTCCTTCGAAATACTCTCCTCTGCAACTGATACACTGCTCCCAACACCATTTCCTTTTCCGGAAGCAGTCTTGGCACGTCTCTTGCTGGCTCTCGCGAAGTGCCGTTTGCGAACTTCCTTTTAACTCGTCTATTGTTGCAAATCTCCGTCCTTTCAGCTGGGTTCAATAGTGGAAATAAAAAAAGGCTTTTTTTTATTTCCGCGATCCAAGAGCTCTTCACAGGCTGCGACACGAAGGTCTTTCTGGTCTCGACTCATGAGTTATGGTTCATGACATGATCTGACTGAAATGTTGTGCTCTTCTGCTATCTCTCGACAATCCGTCTTTGATTGGCACGTACAATTTCGTTGACGTTCCTTACATGAACATCGTCGGTACACATTGGAAGGCGTCCTGAATGAGGGACATCCTTAACATCCGTCCTGGCATTTTTAAACTGAGTGAACCATTCGTAACACCGAGTGTGGCTTAAGTCCCAATCACCGTAGGCTTCCTACATCATTTGGCGTGTCCCTGTAAAGGTTTTCGTGAGTTTCGCGCAAAATTTAATGCAGATGAGTTGCCCCTCTAACTCTGCCATCTCGAAATTCGCAAAGTGTGTGACACCGCTGAGCAATAACTAACAGATATCCGACAATGAAACTTCCGGCAGTTACACATCACAGTCTAACATAACAGTCGCGACACTTCGCTTCGATTTTGTTGCCTACCCCGCCAGCAGCGCCCCAAGCGGCCAGTAACTTAAACTGTGAGTTCGGCGCGATCGTGAAAGCGAATAGTGGTTGTGATGTTTAAGGGTTTCCCGGCGTACTGATTGTCCCATAAAAACACGGGAGAACTGCCGGATATCAGTAACGTCCTGCCACGATATTTCGGCGCAGAGTCTTCTGGCCATCTTCAGGTGAGTGCCACTGTAGTAGTACTGGCGAGTAGACTTGGCCACTGTTTCTATGTTTCGGAAAGGCTGTGGTTCAGTGTTTCGAAACAGTGGTGTTTCATTCCGCCCCTGTCTCGGATAAGCGGACCAGATTCGATCTCGAGCCAGACACAGAAACTGTAGCGTTGTTTCAAAATAAGTCTGTTTCAATCCACCTGTGCTGAGAACGGACTAATTGTATCGAAATAGTGATGTTTCATTCCGCTCTGTGTCTGACGAGATTCGGACTCGGCACAGGTACTGAAACACAATATCACTTCATGAAACACTTTCAAGAGTGTCGAAATCTTTTTGACGAGCAATAGCATGAAGCTTAAGATATCCGAAAATAAAGCTTCGTTTCTAGCTGACTGTCCTATTCCGAAATGGCGTAACATCTGATTTATAAACACTAACCAAACAGTAAAACAACGCATATTATTCACGTTCAAAATAATAAATATGTGAAAATCATTCAGTTAAATTACACTTTTTTTATAACATACGCTTCTCTGTTCATGTACAGTAATCATATTAAGAAGCGCAAGTAAGCCTACAACGTTCCGAATAAAAAAAGGCGTAGAGTGACAGTTATTAGACATATACATAAATTTGATGTAAGTATAATTGCAAGCAATCTGTTTGACATATCACTGATAGTGTAATGGTGAACGGGAACGGCTGGGAAGCATGGTGAATTCATAGTAACGGTTCGAAATACCTTGCAAGACCTTGCAGATAACTACGTCGACTACGAAGTTTCTCTATTACAGGATTCCAAGCAGAGTTTAGCTGATAACCGTTATCTCGATTGACGAGAGTCTCGTTGTCAAACAATCTTATTTCTACATATTCATTGATAATCGAATCCCAAAAATTTGATGTATGGGCCAAAATTATTGTGTCGTTGTAATTCATGGAATTGTCTGTGGAAATACGATGTTCGGCGATTCCGGACTTGGTGGGTTGGAGAAGGCGAGTATGCTGTTGGTGTTCCACAACGCGTTCCTGCACAGTTCGTGTTGTTTGCCCTATATATGATTTGCCGCATTCACACGGAATTTTGTAAACAGCTGGTTTACGAAGGCCCAGGCCGTCTTGAACGAATCCCACCAGTGATGAAATTTTTGGAAGGAGGGCAAAAGATGACTCTCACTTGATACTTTCTCAATATTCTGCCTATCTGTGAAGAAATATTCCCAATAAATGGTAGATAAACAGTCGACCTGAAGGCATCTTCGTCTTCCTTGTTCTGTCGTTTGTAGGTCTTCATCACTCTGCTCACTTGCCTAGGTGAAAAGCCGTTCTTCAAAAATACTTTTTGCAGGTGTTCCAGTTTTGCTGAAGACTGTCGGCGTCAGAGATAGTATGGGCACGGTGGATCAAGGTTTTGAGAACGCCCATTGTTTATGCTGGATGGTGGCAACTAGTAGCTTGTAGATACAGGTCTGTATGCGTGGGCTTTCTGTACACCGAGTGACCAAGTGTGCCATCACTCTTCCGTCGCACCAAGACGTCTAAAAATGGCAGACAACCATCTTTCTCTATCTCCATCATAAACTTTTGTTTTCATGTATGGAGTTCATGTGACGTAAAAATTCTTGGAGACGGTCCAGACCATGAGGCCACTCTATAAAACTGTCGTCAACGTACCGCCAAAATACCGTAGGTTTAAAAGTGGCAGAGTCGAGTGCTCTCTCCTCAAAATCCTCCATAAAAAGATTGGCCACCAGGGGAGACAAAGGACTCCCCATAGCGACATCGTCAGATTGTTCGTAAAATTCGTTGTTAAATATAAAATATGTAGAGGAGAGAGTGTGCTCAAACAACGCTGTAATGTCCGCACAAAACATATTGCCAATGAGGTGTAGTGAGTCCACCAGAGGCACCTTTGTGAACAGTGAAACCACATCAAGACTGACCAATAAGTCATTTCTTTGCAGTTGTAGTGACTGAAGTCGACTGATAGAAACACCAGAATTATTTATGTGATGTGCACACTTGCCTATCATTGGTTTGAGCAAAGATGCCAAGAATTTTGCTAGGTCGTAGGTGGCTGCTCCAATATTACTCACAATTGGACGTAATGGCACATTTTCCTTGTGGATCTTAGACAGTCCGTATAGCCTAGGTGGAACTGAACTGTTTGGTTTCAGTCTCTTGATGACCTCCTTCGGTGGAGAACTATTTGATAAAAGCTCTGCTGTTTTTCGCACCACTCGTCTGGTGGGATCCTTATCGATTTTGCGATACGTTGAATCACATAATAAAACATTGATCTTATTAATATAGTCATCCGTTGGTATGAGGACAGTAGCGTTTCCTTTGTCAGATTTTAAGACTACTGTATCCACATCTACTCGTAAAATTGCGGAGGGCTATCCTCACCATGGGCGAGATGTTATTCTTCGTTGGTGCACCCCTGGTCAATCCACGGCAAGACTCTCGGCGAACTTCCTCCGCTTTATCTGTATCAAGACGGCGTACAGCTTCTTCGATGGCACTGATGAAATCCACTAGTGGCGGTGAAACAGGCGTGGATGCAAAATTCAGTCCTTCTGCTAGAACAGACACAGTCGCGTCATCTAAAGTTTTCTCTGTCAAATTAACAACAGATCGTCGAGTTGGAACTTCCTGCTGCATCTGTTTAGAAAGTCTGTCAGTCTCGGCAGTTTGCTCGTCACAGCTTTATCATGGCTCCAGTTGGCTTTAGCCCATGTCATACCATCCACCCAGTCCCACGACAGAGAAGATAGTCTTGCTGCCAATTCCAAATGTATGTGGAACATGTCCTTTGATATAGAATCCAATTCACGCCGAGTAAAACAAATCCTTTCTCTCACCAAAGCCATGATAGCTTTACGTTTGATGTTGTTTGCAGCAGTGATATTTATGAAATGCACAATTTTGGCAAACGTTGGAATAATGCCCTTGTCTCTGCAACTTAATAAGAATATCAATGAGCTCAGCAGCCTCGCTCCTCTTTCACGTAACTTGTCGAATATTCGAATACATTCCATCACTTCCTGCCCGTAGAGTTGCTTTATGTGATGCTTAAAGCTTTCCCGGCATACTGATCTTCATCACTCTGTTCACTTGCCTAGTTGAAAGGCCATTCTTCAAAAATAGTTTTTGCAGGTGTTCCAGTTCCGCTTGAAGACTGTCGGCGTCAGAGATAGTATGGGCACGGTGGATCAAGGTTTTGAGAACGCCCATTGTTTGTGCTGGATGGTGGCAACTAGTAGCTGGTAGATACAGGTCTGTATGAGAGGGCTTTCCGTTCACCGAGTGACCAAGTGTGCCATCACTCTTCCGTCGCACCAAGACGTCTAAAAATGGCAGCAACCATCTTCCTGCCTAGGCAAGTGGACAGAGTGGTGAAGACCTACAAACGACAGAACAAGGAAGAGGAAGAGGCCTTCAGGTCGACTGTTTATCTACCATTTATTGGGAATATTTATTCACAGATAGGCAGAATATTCGGAAAGTATCAAGTGAGAGTCATCTTTCGCCCTCCTTCCAAAATTTCATCATTGGTGGGATTCGTTCAAGACGACCTGGGCCTGCGTAAACCAGGTATTTACAAAATTCCGTGAGAATGCTGCAAATCATATATAGGGCAAACAACACGAACTGTGGAGGAACGCGTTGTGGAACACCAACGGCATACTCGCCTTCTACAACCCACCAAGTCCGCAATCGCCGAACATTGTATTTCCACGGACCATTCCTTGAATTACAACGACACAAAAATTTAGGCCCATACATCAAACTTTTGGAACTCGATTATCAATGAATCTGTAGAAATAAGATTGTTTGACAACGAGACTCTCGTCAATCGAGATAACGGTTATCAGCTAAACTCTGCTTGGAATCCTGTAATAGAGAAACTTCGTAGTCGACGTAGTTATCTGCATAAAGATGAAAATCGACCTGATATCGATACGTCAAGCTTTCGCAGTGGAGGGCTCGAGTCGCAGCGCACGGAGCCGTTATGAACGAGCACGCTGAGCAGCGCATGCGCAATGTTACCTCAGTACGGCTTTAAATAGCGGAGCTCAGCAAGTACTCGCCAGTACTACTACAGTGGTACTCACCTGAAAACGGCCAGAAGTCTGTGCGCCGAAATACCGTAGCAGGACGTTACTGATATCCGGCAGTTCTCCCGTGTTTTTATGGAACGAGTAGTGGTTGTTTATTTTGATTTTTACAATGGTTTTTTTACAAGCGGTAGCGTTTGTAGGGCAATAAATTTCAGCAACAACAGGAAGAAGACAATACAGCTCTTTTTTTTTAGGTTTCCTAAGGATCCTGAGAGGTATATACCATCAAGTTACTAAACTGTATCGTGAGGATTCACTTGCAAACTACATGTTATTAATGATTAATGTTTCGTTTTAGGAGCAGAAAATGGCTAGTTAGTAGCAGACGAGAAGACCTTATAATAAAAGACCCAGTTTACCTATATAATATTAGGTTTTGTTCGCTGCATTTCGAACAGAACCGTTCATGAACGCAGACAATAATAAACTAGTGTGGAATGCAGTACCCACACTGTTTGACATCCCAAATAAGCCACCTCAACTGAAGATGAAGAGGAAACTGTCACAAAGATTGGACAATCCCTCTAAAGCTGTAAAACAGTCCTATGACACAGAAGCAGCCAGTTCAGCTCTCCATGTATCAGTGCCAGATCCGTATGAATCGTCAACACAGATCTGCTGTGTTAAAGAGGATGAAGTGGTTAGATTAAGTGCAGTTATTCGTGTCTTACAAAATCGTAATGTTTGGTATGTATTTCATTCACTTCTGTTGTTAGCCACATAATTTTCCTTGCTTCCTTCGTGTGATGACATTATTTTGTTAGCACCTTGTCCACTGACAGATTGTTTGAAAATTATTCAAATATTTGGTTTTGCGTGGAATGTAATGTAATCAACTCATTATTATGTTTTCGACATACACATATACATTTGGCAGTTGCTTGTCCCACGTAGAATAATATAAAGATGAAGGTCGTACTTGTGGAAATTGGCGAAAATGACAAACACAGTAGGACTACAGAACGATAAATGAACTGTCGATCGCTTTTGCTTGTAGAGGTACATGTGCTTCTTACGTGTGAATCTGTGTGTTTATATACTTTTGATATCAAATAGATAAGCTGCAATTCTATCCAACGTCACAAGTGTTTCCTCACAAATGTGTTGTAGCTTGCCACTCGATTCATGGCTTTTGTCCATACTTGCGCTTATTTTAGAATCATTTTTAGATACATATATGCCTTCTGATACTACACAAACCCATGGAGGCAAGAAAATAACTCGAATATTTCGTAAATTACGTAGGAAATTGATGCAAAACAAACATTATGCTTACAACGGGTCTGAGGTTCAGCTTACTCGCCGCTTGGAGCGCTAGTGTCGCTCCATCTGTCTTACGGTAACAACTTTTACAGCAGTGAGTGTCACGACTGTTATGTTAGAGTCTAACAGTCAGACCGTGTTACACATTAAACACAGGCGTGTGCAGGGATGCCAACCGCATTTCGCTCCAACACACCATTGACGCGAAATTACGAATGTCCCTCTGCACGTACCGCTCGGCTGTGCTATGCTTACCCACACAGGCAGAAGACGTTATTGCACGTACAATACCGTACATACCATCACTCACTGCAACTGTACTCGAGTGCAGCATCAGGTAACAGCTAGTGAGATACAAAAGATTGATGAGGAATTTAATATCATTAAAAATCTGTAACAGAACTTGAAAATATTTTTAAAATTTTGTCTTTTCTCTAATAAAAGTTTTGAAGTTCTTTTACAGTTTTAAAATGGCAGAGCAGCCTTCATCAATATTCTGTATGTTAGAGTCAGCAACATTTTCTTATGTATGAATTTCCCTATTGGGTTATTAGGTTTTTGCATCTTTAGCCATATAGGTTTTACACACATAACGTCAAATATTTAACGCTTTAATTCGTTTGTAATCAGACGTTTGAAGCTGTTTTACACGTGGGAGTTCGACTCTTTAAAGAATCAAGAGCACAAGCTATAACAAAAAGATCTTCCGTGAACGTTGGCGGAAAGATGTATAACGATTTTAAAAATGTGGTTACTTCTAATATGAAGTTACGTTGTACGTAAAGCATTTTGCATAATGTTGCAGTATATGCTCGTCACCTAATGACGGACAGGGACAAGACGATAGGACATCTGCTAAGACATCAGGTACTAAGTCCTATGGTACTAGAGAGAGAGCTGTAGAGGGCAAAAACTGCAAAGGAAGATAGAGATTGGGGTAGGTAAAGCAAATAATTGAGCACATAGGTAGCAGTTGCAACTCTGAGGTGAAAAGATTATCACAGGAGAGGAATTCAGAGCAGGCCGCATAAAACCAGTCAGAGACCGGTGAGAGTGAATGACTGAAAAAAAAGCTAATGGCGTCAGCAGGAATTGTGCAGCTAGTTGCGGGAAGGTATCTGCACTGGAAGGAGTGCCGTGAGATGTATACGTCCTGTTTTGTGTATTTATAGAATTTGACATCGATAGGATTGTTTTGAAGACACAGCGATACGATTGAGCGAACAGAAAACAATGTGACGTTGATTTCATTAAAAATCTTTATATCTCTCCCTACATATAAAATCAACAGCATATATAACAATCTGCAAAATGGAAGAAAATGGAAATGATCCAACTAAACGACAAAAATGTCGAGCCATTGCTGAAAAGGCAAATGATTAGACTGCTTTAAGTTAAATAAATTTTAAATATGTTTCAGTTTCGAGCTATTAATTCACATCTCCTACCCACTATCTGCTTGTTAGTGCAAAGTCATTTGCCTGGCACTCAGGTGGAGATCGGGAATTTAATTCTTGGGGCAAGGAGTTGCTCAAAATGGTTCAAATGGCTCTGAGCACTATAGGACTGTACATCTGAGGTCATCCGTCCCTTAGAACTTAGAACTACTTAAATCTAACTAACCTAAGCACATCACACACATCCATGCCCGAGGCAGGATTCGAACCTGCAACCATAGCGGTCGCGCGGCTCTAGACAGTAGCGCCTAGAACGGCTCGCCCACTCCGGCCGGCCAACTGGAGTTTTTTGGTATCTTGCTAAAAGTATTGCAACGAGTTTCGAGGTATGACTTCGTCATTGTGTAAAAATATTTTTGTATTGCCATTTTTGCCTGATGAGTGGGCCACGCTTAGAAACATGGTGCAATATGAAGATAATTCTAGTACGTTTACAATGAATTTGACCGATAATCTGATATTCTTGTAAACAGGGGTGACGTGGAGTCTTTCGCAGTCAGGTGGTATGTTCACTGTGCAAGAACCTCTCAGTAATTACGAGATAGGAAAGAAGCTCCATCTAAGCGTGCCGCTGACCCAGCCAGGGGTGGTGTAGCCTATCCTCTGGCATTGGTTATCTTTGAACTGCGGCATGGCTATAATTGGGAGAATCTTGCGCAAAAGTGACGCCAAAATGACGTATTACTTGATGCGACCATGGAAATTGATAGCAGTCGACCTAATTAATTGCGAATGTTATTTGTTTCTTCCGTGTACGTGTGGAGCCACGAAAACCGTGCGGAAAATACCCAGTTAAATATTTTAGACAGTCGATAATATAACTGCCGTTACTGCTCGTTCACTCGCAGCTGTGTCATCTTTTGTTTTTTTAATCAAACTGAAATTATAAAATCGAAAAACTCATTCCTGAGAGAACGTGTTCTTATTTGTAGATAAAATTAAATATTGCAGAACATACTTTAATTACATTAATAAACAAGTCCCAGATTATGTTGAAAATAGAAATATGAAAAAAATTAGCATATAGCTGGTTGTAAACATACTACCTACGATTCAGCTACATGACGCCTCTAACCACCTAACCACGAGACATACGGAATCGATGCACCAGTCAAAAATAATAGCATTCATCTTAGAATCTCCTAAAGGTTTTTTCCGCTGATGTTTCATTAACTGACTTTTCATGGTAGCAAACCATACCACGCGTGAGGTGTTTGCGATAAATATTCAGTGCGCCTTTGGCCTGAAAAGGCAGACTGCCATAACAAGAAAGCTATAATAGAAAAACAACCAAATACGGCGTCGCCAAAGTTGTCCATTCGTCGACTGCTATAGACTCTGGCGGTCGCATTGGGGGACACATCACTTTGACGTCACTTTGCTCAAGATTCGAGTGATTATATTTTCAACATTTCGCGGCCCTGTCAGCAACTGTATAAATACTAATTTTAAATTAACAACAGCCTCGGTTGCAATGTTTACCTAGGTTTCAGTTGGGATAACCTAACCTTCTTCAGAATAAAAGAAAATCGTAGTTCCTTTTATTCAGAAGAAGGTTGGGTTATTCCAACTGAAACCTAGGTAAATAAAGGTAAGCAATGCAACTGAGACTGTTGTTAATTTAATATTAATTCGAGTGATACTAAGCTTTCTCCTGGGACATGACTATAGATGCAAGTCGCAACATAAAAGTAAGTATAACACGAACAGCTAACAGGGGGAGAGGTGAAACGCTATCACGAGCAATTTACGCAGAATGCAACCAGCACATGAAGAGAGATGGAAATCTAAAAGTCATGGGGGAATGTAATGCGGTTGTAGGGGAAAGAGTAGAAGAGAGGATTACGGGAGAATATGATGTTGGTACTAGGAATGTAAAAGGAGTAAGAGGAGAGAGACTAATTGAGTTCTGCAATACATAGCAGCTAGTAATATCGAATGCTCTGTTCAGGAACCACAAGAGGAGGAGGTATACTTGGAAAAGGCCGGAGATACGGCAAGATTTCAGTTACATTACGTTATGGTCAGGCAGAGATTACGAAATCAGCTACTGAATTGTAAGGCGGACCCAGGAGCAGATAAAGACTCAGATCACAATTTAGTAGTGATAAAGAGTAGACTTAAGTTTAAGAGACTAGCCAGGAAGAATTAATGTGAAAAAACGTGGGATATGGATGTATCAGGGAATGAAGAGATTCGCGTTCTCTGAAGCTATAGATGCTGCAATAGGTAATAGCTCAGTAGACAGTACTGTAGCCTCCCCACAATAAAAAAATAATATATAAATAATATTCACATTTAGTGTAACCTCCCAACAGTAAAAGTTCCGAAACCTTCCAACAGTAAAAAATATAACCATAACATTGACATTTAGCTTAACCTACCAACAGATAAATTCCGTAACCTACCAATAATACAATGTGACTAACCTCTCAATTAAATTGCGACTCGCTTAAATAACCTTTCAATAATTGACTGTGAATTTAAACTGGTAAATTTTGGACGTCAGCAGTGCTGCGTCATGGCCCTGAAAGATTATTCCGAATAAAAAAAAAGAAAATTCTTACCTCAATCAAGTCGCCGGATAACGCATATATATCTGCTCTTATAATAAATTTTTCTGGCACAGCCCAGTGCAATACTGGCCGATAGATTGGTCATGTATAAAAGAACAACTGATTTTTCTTAGCAATAATCGGGATGACCATGGATTGGAGAAATTAGTAAATTCTTTAAATTGAAATGAATGATTGTCAAAAGTTACTTTTTATGAGAAAGATTATTATCAAGAGATTTTCTTTAAAACATTTACATGGGACTTAATATACCAATACTACATATGCGCGACGCTGCTTTTACCTTATACTACAACGCTCAGGCTCCGCCATCGCTCCACCACGACCGACCCAGACAACTCTATACACACGACTGCTAGCTACTACTTACTGCTACTGCCACACAGTTCCTACTGCAGTCAACACTGCTCTTTGGTCTCAGATTCTCTTATAGCTTACATATCGCAGGCAGCACGTGAGCAATCCATCGAAATTGCATCAGCTCGAGTGTGCTAGCAACAAATTCTTTAATCATGGACCTCTTGCAGTACAGTTGTAGAGGAATGGGCATTTCTTAAAAGCGTTGGTCACACAAGACGGAAAGAAAGACGTAGGTACGAAGAAAGTAACTGAGAAGAAATCATGGGTAACAGAAGAAATACTTCAGTACAAACATATTCAGGGAAATTCAGGAATACAGAAATACATGTCACTTAGAAATCAAATAGATAGGAAGTGCAGGGAAGCTAAGGCTGCATGAAAAATGTGAAGAAATCGAAAAAGAAATGACTGTCGGAAGGATTGACTCACCTTATGGAAAAGTCAAAACAATCTTCGGAGACATTAAAAGCAAGAGTGTTAACATTAAGAGTTCAATGGGAATTTCGCTCTTAAATGCAGCGGAGAGAGTGGACAGGTGAAAGGAGCGCACTAAAGGCCTCTATGAGAGGGGGCTGGGGAAAGACTGGTCACGTCAGTGTTAGAAGCGAATATGACCAACATATGTCAGCTATGCTACTAATTAAACATTTATGTTGCCAAAAATTACTTAAATTGTGATAGAATTACCTCTACTTATTACCTCATCAACGATCTGCGAAACGAACCATGCATGTGTTATATATACTACTACATAAAGACAAGACGTTGTTTAACGTTGATACCAAAAATCTCGAAAAGTTCTTGACTGACTTACGTCAGAGCTTTACACAATGCCCTAATAAACATTCGAACGGAGATAAGCTAAATTTTTTAAAATATATATTCTACATAAAAATAGCGTAAGTTTCTCGATCGATTTATTTCAGATTTCATAAACGTTAGGTTGGACATGTGATATATAATTCTTTAATAAATGTAATTAATAAATACAATATATAATATAAAAGGAGAAAATTGTTAGGAGGAAACCTCTAAAATTTACTGACTCATTTACTTCAAGTTTTTACACGTCACTCCAATAGACATAGGCTATCATGGTTTTTTTTTCTTCTAATAACCGACTGCAAGAAGAAAAATACTGTTCTTCGAAAATTAGCAGTTTCACTTTCTTTCTTTCTTTCTTCCTTTCTCGCAGTCAGTTTTAACTACGATAGGAGTGCAATTTAAATCACTAGACAAATTGTTTCTCCCGTTTATATCCTTTCTCCCAACACACAGTTTTAAACAAAAAAATTATTCACAACATTGCACTGTTTTGTTTTCATCGTCATCCTTTTCGACAGAAAACAAGATAATTGTATTTATGGCTTATCGGCTTATGTTTACAAATCCGCTACTGAATCTGAATCGTCCGAATCTTTGTAGTCCTACCCGTTCGTAGATCAAAACTATGCCAAACATTGCCATTGAAGGTACTATCCTCACCGTAGTCGGATGTACCAATGATACCAACTCATAAACCCATTCATTTAAAGCAACTTCAGTTCCAATGGTGGCTCGTGACTGTGCATTCTGGATGTTCACAAATTATTTAGTCAGATAAATTTGAGTGTGTGAAATTAGTAGCAACTGCTGTATAGAAGTCATGCTTATCAACAAGTTTATGTAGCTGCAGCCACTGCCAATAATAATAAAAACAGTAATAATAATTGTAATAAAATGCGTAATTTATATGACATAAGACAGAACTGTTTTTTGCGGAATTTTGTTGTTGTGTACATAATTAAGTACAATTTAGGGCAATAACGAAATAATGTGTAAAGTTTCGCAATTCTCCATTTCGCATTTTTTTTGTGTAAATGGGAGTTTAAATGCTATTCCATTTTTTTCAGACAAATGTCCAAAATCCCTAACAGATGTATTAGTTTACGAAATTACTTGCAAGCTGAAAATCGGATACTCTTCCGCTGCAGCCACACAGCAACTTGTGCTACCTGTACACTTCCTTGTTAAATGGACCGATGACCTAGCAGTTTGGTCCCGTCCCACCTCTTTAAACCGACCAACCAACCTTATCAACTGTTCGCTTGCAGTTACTATCTCGGCAACGGCCTTGCCGCAGTGGATACATCGGTTCCCGCCAAATCACCGAAGTTAAGCGCTGTCGGGCGAGGCCGGCACTTGGATGGGTCACCATCCGGGTCGCCATGTGCTGTTGCCATTTTTCGGGGTGCACTAGGCCTCGTGATGCACGTTGAGGGGCCACTCGATCGAATAGTAGCGGCTCCGGTCAAAGAAAACCATCGTAACGACCGGGAGAGCGGTGCGCTGACCACACGCCCCTCCTATCCGCATCCCCAGCTGAGGATGACACGGCGGTCGGATGGTCCCGATGGGCCACTTGTGGTCTGATGACGGAGTGCTTTTTGCAGTTACTATCTCAATAAAAGGACCTGTTCTCGGAGGCCCTAGTCCATTTACGGCTAACTTTTCCTGGTAATTTACTTTTCTAGCCCAGAATGCGATTTTCACTCCGCAGCGTAGTCTGCGCCGTTAGTGAAACATCCTGCAGATTAAAGCTGTGCGCCGGAACTTGACACGAACTCGGGACCTTTGCTGAAGTGCTCAACTGAGTGAGTTACCCAAGCACAACTCACGACTCATCCTCACAGCTTTAATTTTCTGTTACATTCAACATAGCTCATGTTTACAGTGCACACGAAACCCGATTCCCGCACAGTAAACTAGCAACTCCACACACTAAGTGCCGCTTGTGGAAATGATTAAATAGAAATGGTAATGTCTTTCAACATGGTCACTTGACTAGAATACAGATGAGGTGCTGAGATCCATAAGGGTCCAAAACACACCGCCTGTCGATCGCACACTTAAGTGAATACCGGAGAAGCCACTGAGTCAGTACTTCGTGAATTTTCATATATATAGTGTGAGCCTACAGTACAGACAAACCTGACTCACCATAAGATCAACAGAATTCTGAGTTATGAATAAGTGCTACAGTCTTACAGTCGACGGTGGTGTGCTTGAGGCCCTTATGATTCTCAGAGCCTCAAATGGGTTACTGTATGATAAAATTCATAACTTTTTGTACTATAACTCGTCCAGAAACCCACAAAATAGGTTTACTGTCAGTAGAACTGACATACGATGTGACTTTAAACAGTATGTAGTGAGTGAATTAGCATATCTGATGAATATTTTCGGGGAGGAATAAATTGTAATATATAATGGAAACTCATTAATAATTGCTGCTTAAACAACTAAAAAAAGAAATTTTTAAAAGAATAATTGAAAAAAATTTGAAATGTACATAAAGGGTTTCCGAAAAGTCTTTCCCTGATTTCATAAATTGATTACTCAGGCTAGAAGTAAGATTCAAATATGAAACTGGTGTCTAATTGTTTACAAACTATCAAAGTTTTTTTCGCTCATCAGTAAACTTCCACATGAGCAACCTTGGTAGCACGTAGCATATCTAGGCGATATTCAATTTCCGTCCACACATTAGCCAACATCACTGGAGGGATCGATTCAACGACTGTGGTTATCCGTTGCCGCAGGGTTTCAAGATCTGGTACACGTGTTCAGTAGACCTCGCCCTTGACATAACCCCATAAGAAGAAGTCTAATGGGGTTATGTCAGGAGAGCGTGGAGGCCAAACCGTTGGCCCATCACGACCAATCCATCGCCCAGGAAAGGGCATATCGAGATAGGCACGGACGTCCAAACCCCAATGAGGCGGTGCACCGTCTTGCTGAAACAAGACATCGGGGTGATACTGAAGCAGCTGAGGAACAGCATACAGTTGCAACATGTCCAGATACATTGTAGATGTGATGGTAGCCTCAGCGAAGAAGAATGGCCCGATAATTCGATCGTGGAATAGCGCGCACCGAACATACACCTTTGGACTGCCTCTGGTGCACTCCATGACCTCGCCAGGGGGTTGTGTACCCCAAATGTGCACATTATGGCGATTCACTACTCCACTGACAAAAATGGTCGCTTCGTCGGAAAAGGCAATTCATCTGAGATAACCATCATCGTCCTCAATAAGTGAAAGCATTTCGACCACAAAGTCATATCGACGTGTACCTTCATTGGGCAACAAGGCCTGAACGATTTGCACTTTGTATGCTCGAAACAATAAACGTTTGTGTAAAACGTCATGGAGAGAGCTTTTTGGCATCTGTAATTCACGTGAGGCCCTGATCACCGATTTCTTCGGACTTCGCAAGAAAGACTGCCTTCAGCTTCCACCCTGTCTGCTGAGGTTCTTGGTCGACCAGACCTCGGAAGGTCAGCAACCGATCCAGTGTTCTTGAACTTCTCATACCAGGCTTTAATGCTCTTGACATCAGGTGGATTCCTTCCAAATGTTGTCTGGAGGCGACTCTGCACTGTGGTTGGTGATCGTGTCTCATGGTACCACAAGACACACTGTGCCTTCTCCTGATTGGTTAACATGGCGTCTTGGGCACTGCTCCTCATCCACTGCGAACCTAACACAGAAAAAAAACTTCGATAGTTGTAAACAATTCGACACAAGTTTCATATTTATATCTTACTTCTAGCCTGAGTTATCAATTTATGTAATCAGGGAAGTCTTTTCGGACACCCAGTATATCCTGAGTGAACTTTAACTGGCATTAATACCAACAGACCCTCAAAATTCAATACATATACTCAGCATTTAAATTTACGTACTTCTTTTTCTTGGCTCTGAGCACTATGGGACTTAACTTCTGAGGTCATCAGTCCCCTAGAACTTAGAACTACTTAAACCTAACTAACCTAAGGATATCACACACATCCATGCCCGAGGCAGGATTCGAAGCTGCGACCGTAGTGGTAGCGCGGTTCCAGACTGTAGCCCCTAGAACCGCTCGGCCACTCCGGCCGAATCTTCTTTTTCTTGTTACCGCCATTGTGCATAGAGCTTGGTATGACAACACTGGTTCCACATCGCCCCTCTCCAGCTCACGCAAATTATTCTTGTCTGCTTCGATCCTCTCGATGCAGGATTCTCGGCGCGTCGGGGGATGATGAACAGATTGGTATCCTCGTCTTGAATGTACGAATATACTTTGCTATCTCGTTAACACTTTTTAATGTACACTTGGAATACAAATTTTGAACACTATTAACTCGGCGGAACTCATAATTCGTCCACGCCCTACCACTTATAGAGGCAAACAGATGAATATAAAGAAACTAAAAAATTGAAGAGCGTATCTCTACTTGTTTTGTTTATGACCCAACAGCATCGCCGGCACAAAAGAAAAGAATGAGGGAAAAAAGAAAAGAATAATAAAAATATGATGCATTACACTGAAAAGTATGCTGTCATCTTGCAGTACTTATGCCGAGCAAACGGGGATAAAAGTCTGCCACGGTGTGCTACCACCTGGTGACACAGATGTGAACTTCCAGTTTACTGGCAAGGGTCAGCTGTGCACATCGTGAACCGTGCACGTTGTTTATCAAATCCGTATGAATTTGGCCCGCAAGGCAATTACGTCACGCGAATTGCGCATGTGCAAAAGCTCCTTAAAACGTGCAAAACTAAAGGTGTGCGCGCAACCGTCCAGATGAGGAGTAGCACGGTCGATTTAAGTGCCGCCTTTCAGACTGCAGCGTCTATGTTACGTTTAACAGCATTCAAAGAAAAATAGTCCGCAAGGTGTCGAAAGTTAGGGTGTTCACGTGCTCTTGTGCTCTTACACAGCAGCCGCTACTGTTCAATTCCCAATAGACGTTTCGTTTGAAATAACAATAAATAACGCTCATGGTCAGAGAAAGGGAGGCGAAGAGGAAATGGACAGAGAGAGAGAAGCGAGGAAATGGTGAAGGAGGGGGGATGGAGGAAAAGAGGGTCAAATAATGGGGGAGGGGAAGGAGGTGAACAGAGAGAGAGGGGACAAGAAGTATATGGACAAAGACAGATGAAGCGGAGAGAAGGAGATTGGGACGTATATCCCATTTCCACACATATTTAGCGAATGCGAAGCATTTCCAGGTTCGCTAGTAGTCGCATAAGATCGAAGCCAGTACTTGAGCCAGAAATGTGAAACCAGAAATACTCTGGCGACGGAAGTCGTCTGCGACACTTAACTTTCGGCGCAAACTTGCACGCTAGCATTTGGCGGTCTGCAAGCCTACAATTTCCAGCTCGAGACCCGCCACGCCCCCACAGTCCGACGAAGTACCCTCCACCGCACCGGTTTTATCTCGCACGCGTGCCCAATGTGCTGCCAGCTGAGGCCCGTTATCACCACACAATGTGTAAACGAGCCCTACGATATAGGGGCAATCATCTTTCCAGATCTCGCTGCCTCGTAATGAGGCTACAAAGTCTCCACGCAAACCCACTTCCCTCCCACCGGTCCTGCCTTATCTCACTCTAACACAGATTATTTACTTGCCCATTATGATCCCGGCGTAGCTGCGCTCCAATTCCCCTTACGCCCGTTCAGACAGAAATGAAACCAGCCCATTTCTCTCTCTCTCTCTCTTTTTTGTTCTTTCTGTCCTTATCGTCCGCCCCCTTTGCCTGCCTCCCCTGTCCCCATCACTCGCGGCTTGTTTTGTTTTCGCTTTTGCTGCAGGTCGGCGTGAAACTAGGGGGAATTTCCGATCTCAGATGAGGCTGCGGAATAAACATTCTTAATTCCACTTTTAATTTCTTTCCTCCTCCATTTCGGTGGCAATATCCTGCAGGGCTGCGCTAAAGGGGAGACAAAATAAGCGTAGGCGGCCAGGAACACTCTTTTTCGCTTCTCGCCCTTTCCTGTAATGGGCTCGCGTGTGTTTATTCCCGCCCAGAGGCTGCGCGCTGCCCTGTTCTACATTTACCTCGCCCCCACGGTAATGGGCGTCAGTGGATACTTCCCCTAACGCTTCCCGCAGCCGTGCGGGGAAATTTTCGCGGCTAATCAGCAAAGACTGCACCGCAGACAATCCCCCTGCCCCTCTCGGCCCCAACTTAATGAATATACATTACGTAGGGGCTACAGAACGGAGGAGGGCCCGTGGTGTTCTTTGGGGAGACGCCGCCTCGACGGCGCTGGCTCGTGGATCTTGGATGGGGTGAGTTTCTTCTTCCCGCCCCCCCTTATTCGCCATACTACTCTCGCGGTTTCCAATTAGGCTAGCAGAAAATGCTCCGTTGCTCTGAAAGGGTGGTGACACCTCCTTTCTGGGATAAACGCTTTGCCTCCGGCACCACTTGTGACAAGTTGGTAGGTCCTTAAATGTCAGCTGTATACGATCTGCGTGACCTCTTTCTGAGGAGTCGGATTACTTGCTGTCGCAGAGAACTCGCTGGTCTAAAATAAAGCTTGCGCACATCCTGATGTTTTGGAAGCTACTGTTACTAATCCCTGGAGTAGCATTGTAATATCAGCGTGTCGAGGATATTTCTGGTTCACACAATGTTCCTCAGATGATTCTACTGTGCAGATCACCGACCGTGCAAGTGTAAACTCGTTTCATCGCCGTTCAGTTGTATTCGTATCTCTCAATAACAAACAAGAAAGCCTTGGTTCCAAAGCTTATTTTGTTTTGTGACGTGTCTGCATAAACAACATCGTCTGTGGTGTAAAAAATGATATCTATCAGCCACATATTTTATATGTAGTGAAGTCAGGAAATGATTATTACATGCTTAATTTATGTACGGGGAGTACCCCCGCCCCTCAAAAAGAAAAAGAAAAACAATAAAATTGTCGTGCGCGGAGATTGTGTAGTACGCATTTCTGCCGCTAGGCTTGTGTGGCGCAAGTCACTGCCAGTTCAGTGCCGCCCGTGTTGTCGACCTGGCTTGTTCTGTTCATATGCAGTGATTGTTTTTGCTAGCGCTGCTTCGTTCTGGTTTCGTTTTCTACGACGGCAAGTTTAAGTGGACAACGTGCAGCTGCGGAATTTTGTTTTCTACTCCGTAAAAATGCCGATGAAACCGTTTCGATGTAGAAAACAGCTTACGAAGATGGCGCTATGGGAAAAACTCAAGAGTACAAGTGGTTTGCTCGATGTCGATTGGTGAAAAACCTCGTTTGGACGTCTATAAAATGTCCGAATCGATGAAAAAGTTAAAAACAATCGAGAGCTTGTGCTCACAGAGCGTCGACAGACTACTGATCAACTATCAGAGATTAGAGAGATTAGTGGGTTATCTTGGAGCTCGGTTCATAGAATTTTAATGGAAGATTTGGGAATGAAAAGGGTTGCTGCCAAGTTCTTCCACCACGACAAACCACGTGCACACACAGCTATCTCGAAGAGTTTTTGGCTAAAAATGGCACGGTTCCGCTGCCCCACGCACCTTACTCGCCTGACCTGCCTCCGCTTTACTTTCTCTTATTTCCACACATGAAAAGGGGAGTGAAAGGGCTTTTAAGTGTATTGGAGAGTGCTTTGAAGGGGATAAGGTTGTTTTGTAAACAATTTGAAAATACATAGCTTTTAAAAAATAATTTCGGTAATTTTTTGGGTGGCCCCTCGTATTTGTTCGATATTATGATTGGTACTTCGTCATGCGTCTGTTGTAACCTCTCCCTCCCCAGACCGCCCCCCCCCCCCCTATCCTTATATACCTTTATACACTGTGCAGCACAGTTAAAGAGTCATTTTCCCGAAACACTGTGTCTGTCGCCCATTGCGACGCAAAAGTTTTAAATTTTGCTCAAAGGTGCCTACAACCTCCCTCTGTACTGGTACAAGAACGTGGAGCCCTGTGACGTCACCCAGGGGCTAGTCGACGATTCAAACAGCAAGATGTCGACTTATGGGGGAAACAAGGTCAGAGCTGACAGTTTCATATGAGGTGTGAGGTGGGTTAATGGAGTCACACTGGCACGAAATTTCACCGAAATTTTTCCCAGTGCCGCCGTTGAGCTTTCACATGACGGGAAGGTCGGCACACCCCCTCTTACCAACATTTCACCCCGTTCTTTCGGCGCCTCTGCGATGGAGGTTAGAACAGCGACAGCCAGCGTTGAAATGACCTGCTCCCTTATGGGTGGCCCAGAAAATAATTCAGACACACCACCGTTCAGAATGGATACGAAAACGCCTCAGGGGGTGACATAAAGGGAGGCAATGGAACCACCCCTTGCCTTGGGGAATGGGATATTTCATGTAAAGTAGGACACGCTTACGGTATTTAAAAGTTTAAAATTTCATAATTTGTATCCATTTTTATAACGCCATATGTTTTTATGTGATGAGGGTATGAATAATTGGAGATTTTGGACCTCCATTTCAACTAATTGGGAGATGAGAATTAGCATATCATTATTTATATTACTGTTACATTCCCTAATATACTGCTTAAAGAATATAAAACTGAAGTAGGTAAATTATAGGTTGGGGTAAATAACATAATACAACAACATGAACTTTCATGTAACATGAGTCACTTTCATGTAATTAAGTTTTTATGCCAAGAGAAATATTAGAGATAACTTTATCTTGCTCAGGAATTTACTTCTTAGTGTGAATGTGCAACTAGTATCACTACTAAAAATTTCCCAGTTTCAACCAATATTGTAAAAACAGAAATTTAAATGTGTAACGTGAGTCACATATTATCTGAGTCACAGTTGTATTATCTTAAGATTAGAAGAAGTGTATGCCCTTAGCAGGAGCAGAAAGACAAGGTAGGAGAAGGGAAAAGTTACAGAGTGTAGGAAAATATGAAGAATTTAAGAAAAAGCTGGAAAAAGCCAGTAGAAGCAGAAACAAAGTTTCTACAATTTAGTCAACAATAAGCAAGCACTGCTATTAGAAGAAAGAAGATCTAAAAATAGGGATTGAGTTAGAAAACACAGGGAACATAAGATGCAAGGTCACCAACCTAGTCAATCAATTTTGCCACCGTGTAAGTCACATAGTGCTCTGGTTAAAGCCATGACTGGAGTGCTGCAATTGTTTACATTAACAATGTACTGCCAACTATACCTGAAAACGTGAAGGTAGTTTCAATCTGGTCTGATGGAGCTCCCTCATAATTTAAAAACATATATATAACAGCTGCTGTACCTCAATTTCAGTCATTTCATAATGTGGAAATCTACTGGAATCCCACAGTAAAGAAGCCATAGATGGAATTGGCGCAGTTGCAGAACGGCTAGCAGCAGAATGCAGTAAATAAACGAAACTTCATACAAGGTAATGCATCAACTTTCACTCAGCTAGCTCGAAGTACCACAACTATGGTAGTTTTTCATGTGTCTATTGATGAATTCAAGGAATCAATGTGAAACTTTATCTGGCTCAAATATGTTCTTCAGCACCATCAATACCAAACACGAGAAGCACTCACCCCTTTCTCTACAAGAAAGGAGTTCTATGAAGATATCTGCTGTCTCCAAAGAATTTTGCAGCTGCAGGTCATCATACTGAGGAAACTATAGAATGTGTGAAAATTGGAGACTGGTGCGAAGTAGAATATGACAGTAAGGTCAATGCTGGAGAAGTACGTGCAGTTGTTGGAAATTCTTACTTAATTAGTGCAATGGCGTGTACTGGTCACTATTGGAAACAGCCTGTAAAATGTGACGAAAATATAAAGAAAATTAATCAACTTGATGTTGTCAATGCAAGAGCATATATTAATTTCTCTGACATTTAATTGAATTTACAACTCATTTTCCCAGATGTCATGCTCTTATAAATTTTCATATTGTTTGAAAAGTGAAATGTTAATGTTAAGTTTTTCTTATTTGGCACATAATGTCATATTTTCATTTCTCTGCTTGCAGGAAAAAAGTTTTTCCAACAAGAAGTAGCAAGTAACATGACTCACGTGACAATGAGTTACGCACCTGTTTCAATATATTATAATATTTCAGATGGTATAAATATTTTTAGAAATCTGTAACTCTGTCATTTGAATTCCCAACCTAATATGCATTTTCTGTGATAAAACGCAAATCCATTCTACTAATAGTTTGAGGACACTTTAGACCTAAAATCACATTAGGAAAATAATGTCTCAAATATATAACATGAGCCACAACATGAATTACAATCTTGTTCTTTAATTTTAATACTCTTCCCTACTTAAATAACACTTCAAGATCTTTGCCTGAATTACACAATTTATAATAATGATTTACAAAAGGAAATATGGGTTTATACACTCCTGGAAATTGAAATAAGAACACCGTGAATTCATTGTCCCAGGAAGGGGAAACTTTATTGACACATTCCTGGGGTCAGATACATCACATGATCACACTGAAAGAACCACAGGCACATAGACACAGGCAACAGAGCATGCTCAATGTCGGCACTAGTACAGTGTATATCCACCTTTCGCAGCAATGCAGGCTGCTATTCTCCCATGGAGACGATTGTAGAGATGCTGGATGTAGTCCTGTGGAACGGCTTGCCATGTCATTTCCACCTGGCGCCTCAGTTGGACCAGCGTTCGTGCTGGACGTGCAGACCGCGTGAGACGACGCCTCATCCAGTCCCAAACATGCTCAATGGGGGACAGATCCGGAGATCTTGCTGGCCAGGGTAGTTGACATACGCCTTCTAGCGCACTTTGGGTGGCACGGGATACATGCGGATGTGTATTGTCCATTTGGAACAGCAAGTTCCCTTGCCGGTCTAGGAATGGTAGAACGATGGGTTCGATAACGGTTTGGATGTACCGTGCACTATTCAGTGTCCCCTCGACGATCACCAGAGGTGTACGGCCAGTGTAGGAGATCGCTCCCCACACCATGATGCCGGGTGTTGGCCCTGTGTGCCTCGGTCGTATGCAGTCCTGATTGTGGCGCTCACCTGCACGGCGCCAAACACGCATATGACCATCATTGGCACCAAGGCAGAAGCGACTCTCATCGCTGAAGACGACACATCTCCATTCGTCCCTCCATTCACGCCTGTCGCGACTCCACTGGAGGCGGGCTGCACGATGTTGGGGCGTGAGCGGAAGACGGCCTAACGGTGTGCGGGACCGTAGCCCAGCTTCATGGAGACGGTCGCGAATGGTCCTCGCCGATACCCCAGGAGCAACAGTGTCCCTAATTTTCTGGGAAGTGGCGGTGCGGTCCCCTACGGCACTGCGTAGGATCCTACGGTCTTGGCGTGCATCCGTGCGTCGCTGCGGTCCTGTCCCAGGTCGACGGGCCAGTGCACCTTCCGCCGACCACTGGCGACAACATCGATGTACTGTGGAGACCTCACGCCCCACGTGTTGAGCAATTCGGCGGTACGTCCACCCGGCCTCCCGGATGCCCACTATACGCCCTCGCTCAAAGTCCGTCAACTGCACATACGGTTCACGTCCACGCTGTGGCGGCATGCTACCAGTGTTAAAGACTGCGATGGAGCACGGCAAACTGGCTGACACTGACGGCGGCGGTGCACAAATGCTGCGCAGCTAGCGCCATTCGACGGCCAACACCGCGGTTCCTGGTGTGTCCGCTGTGCCGTGCGTGTGATCATTGCTTGTACAGCCCTCTCGCAGTGTCCGGAGCAAGTATGGTGGGTCTGACACACCGATGTCAATGTGTTCTTTTTTCCATTTCCAGGAGTGTAGATTGATAACAAGTTAACATAATAAAACACTGATTTCAAAATGTAACGTGAGTCACCATGTACCCCACGTTCACTCTGACACAATTCGCGATCGGAAACGACAGCCAGTTGCGCAGTGAGCAACAGGAAGAAGTTCTTCACAACTTTTGACGCTGCTCGCGCTACCTGATCGTTACAACCTTTCTCTACGGACACTGTGGGCTTGAACGTGATCTAAACTTTTTGGAGTTTGGCGCGACCGCAATTTTTGTTGTCGTGTAGCGGATAGAAGGACTAAGAACTGTTCAAACCAATTCGACGAAATCTGAATGTGATCGAAAGCAGTAAAAGGTACATAATGTGAAGGACAATCAGAGAATTTAAAATCATGGTGGTCGACCATGGTAAACTACAGCAGCACATGGCCGCAGAATCGTGCAAACGCAAGTACAGACTCACGTCGAACAACTGGTGCAACCATAACCATATTTAAGAAGACTGCAAGACACGCAGTCTCGCGATCCACAGTGGCAAGGCGATTGCTTGATGCGGCCTCTTTGCCTGGCCACCAGTGCTTTGTGTTTCGTTGACACCTGCACATCGGCGACACCATTTACGAAGGACCAATGAGGAGTGGGAGCACATTCAGTCTGAGTAGTGACTCTGGACGTATCTCGTATGGTGAGACATGGGAACACGTAGTGTAATGAGGAACATTGTCGAAAATAATCGTTCCGGTGGTCCAGGTGTTCGGTTGGGGAGGAGGCATAATAGTGCATGTTCCTACTAACCTCCAGATGTTTAAACACGCTACGCTCACCTGACTTGTTTGTTTTTCGGGATGCGTTCGACCTTGACTTAATTTTTGTGGGTGCTTTTGCACAAGTGGAGGTGGGGGAACTCTTGGAACGACAGCAAATCCGGGCAATGGACTAGTGTGTCCATTCCCCCGACATAAACCCGATCGAGCAAGTGTTGAATGTTTTGCGGAGATGCACTGCAGAAGATCCGCATGCAGCAACGAACGTCCAGTAGTTGTCGACAGCGCAGGAGTAATTGAACGTCCTGAGACAAGAACTCCTTAGCAACCTTGTGGCCACCATGGCGGTAGTGTCCAGACCAGGAATGTAGCAACTGTGCATGATTGCTGGCAGCGATGGTCATGCGAATGTACGGTCGCGTGACAAGCGGACTCCAGACTGTCATGTGGAACTACCGAGAGGAAATAACACCATGTTCGACGTATGGTTCTGGCGCAACTTACTGCATCCGTAGTAACAATTTGAGAGGCAGTTGGCATGACGGTGACACAACGAACGGTTACAAATCGGTTACTTTAAGGGCAGCTCCAAGCCAGACGCTCTGTAGTGGGGTCGCCATTGGACCCCAAATCAACGCCACTTGCGACTTCAGTGGTGTCAAGCGAGAGCTCACTGGAGGGCAGGATGGGGGTCTGTTGTGTTTCCTGACGAAGGATGTTACTGCCTCGATTCTGTGATGGCCTTGTGTTGGTGAGGAGGATGGCAATTGAGGGCCTGCAACCAACATGTCTGACCGAGCGAGGCGTCACAGTGGTTAGCACAGTGGGCTCGGATTCGAGAGGACGATGGTTCAACTAATTTGAATGGCTTTTTAGGCCTTCTGAACTCGATCCACCCCAACATTTGTTTTACGATGAAGGTGGAAGAGGATTGATACCTTCCCTTTCTTGATGTTTTGGTTACGAGGAAAGTTGATGGGTCATTGGGACACGCCGTCCTAAGTGGCTGAGCGGTTCTAGTTACTTAGTGGAACCGCGAGACCGCTACGGTCGCAGGCTCGAATCCTACCTCGGGCATGGATGTCTGTGATCTCCTCAGGTTAGTTAGGTTTAAGTAGTTCTAAGTTCTAGGGGACTGATGACCTCAGAAGGTAAATCCCATAGTGCTCAGAGCCATTTGAACCATTGGGACATGCAGTTTACCGGAAACGTACTCACAGTGATTTGTATTTATAGACTCATAGCTGCCACCATCCGGCTCAGCGTGAAGGGGTACTTCGTACCTTGGTACACAGGACACGTGTCAATTTCGACACTGAGACTTTGCCAGCTGAGCTGGGCCATTTTGAAGCTACATTTCGTCAGAATGTTTACAGTGAACGACATATTGAACGTGCGTCGCCTTATCGACCAATTATGCATCGGGCGACTGATTGTAATACTGAGGTGACACCTAACTCTACTGCCTTTTTACCTTCCGCAGTAAGTACTTCCAACAAGATCGGTCGTATTTTTTACGGAAATATGATGCGAAATGTGTTTTCCGATTTCCAGCTAAAATTAGAATACTTTTGGGTTCTTGCTTTGGGCAAGGCGTGTGTATATCGTATTCCTTGTAGTTGTAGAATGGCATACGTTGGTCAGACTAGAGGACCGTGGAGGACCAATGTACTGAACGTAAATGGCACACACGATGACAGCAGCCAAGTAGATCTGCTATTGCTCAACATTGTTTTGATACTGGACATCTTACGTTATATAACGATACCTAGATATTGGCATGCACGTCCAGCTATTAGGACAATGTTATTAAGGAAGCTGTTAAGATTAAATTAGCAAGCAGCCTTATAAAGTGGGATGTAGGTTTTTGTTTAAACTCTGCTTGTCAAAAACAGAGGGACAGAGTCAACGTTACCTCACCTGCTAATTCGTAGTCTTTCTCTATCGACACCTCTGACTCTGGCCAACTTTGGTGGCACTAGTGTTCACTACGTGTGTGTTATCTTTCTTGAATTGCACTAAGAAGGCCATCTTTGGTAGCACTAGTGTTCACTGTGTGTGTGTGTGTGTGTTACCTTTCCTGAATTACACTAAGAAAAGATGTTTTAAATTTGCTTGTACATCGCCTGTCCGTTGCAGTCTGTGCCTTGAAAATGGCGGAGTGTACTCCCGCCCAAAAATATCGGTGGTCGCTGTAAATATTACGTGGCTGAATTCCCGTAAGCTGTTTGAGCATTCCATGAGATGTTTTCTAACAGGAAAACGCTAGCTCACATGTCGCTATTGTAACCCAACGTGCTCTACACATTGTCGAAATGTTGCTCCAATTAAGCATATTTGGGAGATCGTCAGATGATAAGTCCCTCCAACCAAGCACATTTGGGAGATCGTCAGATGATAAGTCCAGATTCAACCATAAACAGCACGAAGCATCCATCTATAGACCGACCAAGCAAAACAGGAATAAAATGGTATCTCATGAACTGACATCCGGCACCTGTACAACACAGTGAAAGATTTGAATGTAACATTCTGGCGGTTGTACCGGTTGTTAATACAGGTATAACAGTATATCACACTTGCAATGGCTTACCTCACGCTTACGTTAACTTCAGACCGTGCCATATTAGTCACTTAAATATGTTACCTAGAAAAATATATTCTCGGAGTTTCATTGCTCTACATCAATTATTTTCGGTGTTGCGATTTTCTCCCCTCAGTGTATTACATGAAGTACCAACCTAAAGACAGGTTAGGAGTACAAATGCCGAACCACAGCATGGCGCCTATGCGCCTTAAAAGCTGCCCCGACTGCCGCGTCACTCGTTGAAAACATTTGAGGGACACTGGCAAGCTATAGTAGGAGACAAACATTTGGCAGGAGACGCGGTAATCAGCGGTCGGCGGCAGTACAAGCGGCTGTCTCTCTTTTATCCTCCACAAAAGGCCCGCCGCCGCCGCCGCCGCCGCGCATGTATCAGGAACAGGCGCAGAGCTGTCCGCTTTGAAGACCGATCGATCGGTGTGCGCGAGGTGGTGACGAATTGGCGCGTGGCGGGTCGTTACGCCACTCGCAGCAGCACACGCCAGTTTGATTCCTGCCGTAATGATTCCGCACTATAGTGCAGCGGTTGGCTCGCATTGGGCAAGCAGTCGGCCGAAATAAAAGGAAAAAAAAACAACAACAGAGAGTGAAGAATGGTACATAAAAGGCAGCGCCGACAACAGAGCGGCGGGTGGATCAGCATCGTTTTGCGTGCAGAACACGCGGTTCATTAGCGCGGAGTGCGGGCCCGCCGCCGGTTCAAAAGAGCGCCGGGTGGCCGGCACAGCGCTCTGTTCCACTCGCGCTAATTTCGCATTCGGCGAAAGCAGGCGCGGCTGGACCAGGTAGGCGGTGTTTTGAAACAGGGGTCATCGCTCACCGCTTTACGTGAATACCGATGCATCGGGAACACTGTAACCGTGCAGGGTACGAGTTTGGGAGCAGACAGCGCTAAATTCGGCGTCAGCACTTCTTCTCAAAACTTCGACAGACATCTTCACACTGAAAAATCTACTGTTCTGACATAAGGTATCTAATTCTTCTACATGTCGATTTATAACGCGACAAATTAAATTACACTGATTATATGTACCAGAGAACAAATATTATCAGTACTTTGCAGCTGAGGGTTTATTTTGTTTTTAATGAAACATGTTTCACCTACTCATATTAGAGATCATCATTTGTCTACAAAATAAAACAGTAATGTGACTGTACCTTTTAACTGAAGTACAGCTACTCACAGAGGTCCAGCATGGACTCTATATTGTATCGCAGGAACACTTGGTAGATATACTCATGCGTTAATCTGGAACCAATTTACCCTGAAAAAAATTAGATACAATTCTGGCTACCAGGTGCAGATCTGGCGCTGTGAATGCAAGAAGATGTACAGAAATTCTTGTAGGTGTTTTCATTCTGTCGTCCCAAATACAAAAAAAATGGTTCAAATGGCTGTGAGCACTATGGGACTCAACTTTTGAGGTCATTAGTCCTCTAGAACTCAGAACTAGTTAAACCTAACTAACCTAAGGACATCACACACATCCATGCTCGAGGCAGGATTCGAACCTGCGACCGTAGCGGCTCAATAGTCTGTAATTAAGTTATTTATATTTTAATTTACTTTAAGATCGAAAAACGGTTCGTTAACAATATGTTGGTTTTGACTTGCGGTGATTTCCGCTCGATTCTTGCCTACATCGGGAAATGCCGTCTGCTAACACATCGTTGATGTTTTTCTTCGTTAGGCACTGACAGTTGTAGTCTAATTTTTAGTTACTCTGCAGAATTACGCTTTTTTTATGTTTCACACAGCACACTTTGTCGCACACCACTGTTTTCTGTTTGTTCTTATATTTCGAACTGTGTATTGCTGTTTGCGTTTTGTAGTGTTGCCAACGTAACATTGCCACTAGTTAGTCTTTGAATTTTATTTTACGTGTGTAATTTTATTTAATTATGTTGCTGTGTATTTATATACTGTGTAAGAGTAGCGAACGAATAGTGATGGAGGTTTTTTGTGGGGGAGGGAGATGAGTGCATAGTTTTGTGACGGACTGCGAGTTGGAGGAGAAGGCGAGGAGCAAGAACTGAAATGAAATTGCGAGGGTGGGGGGAGGGGGGGAGAGTTGGTTGGGAGAGGGTGAAGGACGGAAAGGCTCTATTCTTTTTCTTGTAATTTCGTCAATTACATTATGTAGAGTGTGGTTTCCAATATTTATTTGGTCATTGAGCAACTGTTTGTTTCGTGTTAAGGCTTTGTGTACGTGGAGATTTTCTTGGAAATGGACGTGTCTGTGTTTATTGATTTCTTAAGATGGGCATATGTTTTTCAATATCGCTTGGCCTATGGTGTTCGTTAAATGCTCCGACGTGTTCGTTATATCTTGTGTCAACTGTTCCGCCAGTCATTCCAATCTATATTTTTTCACTGTCTCTGCAACTGAGCTGACACAACGAAAATACCTTCAAGAACTGTAAAGCAACTACGGACAATGTGGACATACAAATGAAGAATTTAATGTATAGAAATGTTTCCATATGTAATGGATTGGGAACGGGACGAGAGCAGGAAAGGTCAAAAACTAAGAAAGGCATAACGTTGATTTTGCTATTAACCGCCGCTTACACGGCTTGTTGAATACGAGCACTGGAGACGTCGACGAGATAGTGCATTCGAAAAAAAAAAAGACATACCAACAGTTGCAAATAGCAGTATCGGTGGTGTCTCAGCAACTTGTTGCTGTGCACTAGCCTTCAGATCGGTTAGGGACTGAACGTGTCCCTGGTAAACGCGTTCTTTTAGATATCCCCAGAGCCAAATGTCACATGAATTCCGATCAAGTGATCTAGCAGACCATGTATCTGTAAAACCTCTGGAGATGAAACGTTCGTGGAAGGTTGCATTAAGCGCGTTTGCTCTGGGCGGGCGACACGAGATGTTGCCAATGTCGCATGAAAACAGAGGTTTCGACGTACGCCTCCGTAACGCAGCGGTAGCGTTACCGCCTACTACGCAAGGGGGCCCTGGTTCGATTCCCGACAGGGGGCTGGGTGTAGTGTGTCCATCATCATCATTGACACGCAAGTCGCCAAAGTGGCGTCAACTAAAAGGACTTGCAATACGGTGGCCGAACCACGAAGGGGATTTCATTTTCAGAGGTTTCGACACACTTGTGCTCTTCCAAAGCAGGAAAGGAGGTTTCGGTAGCGTGCAGACATCACGGTACATCTGACGGGCCCTCTGGATGTAATCTCTTCATAGAAGAATGGGCCGACAATAAAGGTGCTTGTGAAACCACCCCGTACAATCATATACGGTGACTGAAGTGGCTCTTTGTGCACAAGATGGCGTTCAACAGTACCGTATTTTCGACAGTTCTGTGTATTCACTGAAGCCTGTGGTTAAAATGTGTATCATCACTCCACACAATATTGTCTTGCCACGTGTCATCAACTTCGATGTGTGCCAGAAATCGAGGAGCAAACTAAGAACGTTGCTTCTGATCATGAGGTTTCAGTTGCTGCAGCGTCTTGATCTCTTATCAGTAGCAGAGTAAATTAGACCACAAGACTTTCCATATTGTTGACTGTGGGATGGACTGTTCTCGTGACACTGCACTACCCGGGGGCACGTGCTGCATGTTCAGTTAGAGCAACAGCAACCTCGTCAGTAACTTCCAGTCGGACCGGACGCCTTCCTCTTCTAGCGACCCGTGTTTTCGAATTTCATTGTCATCTTCTTTAAGCCATTTAACGACGTCGGACTTTTCCTCACACGTTTGAGTCGGCGATAGTTTCTTCATGAAGCGCCATAAGTGCTGCCGTTCACATGAAACAGTTTCGCTGACAGCGTTAAATCTCCGTCCTTGATAGTCAACCTGCTCACTCGCGTTGTAGCCTTAAATGAAGGCGTGGGTGTTATACCGTCATACAATGGGCGCCAGATTTGCACCTGGTGGCTTCAGTTGGAACTAACTTGTTTTGCAGCGTGCAGGCATAAAAAATTATGTAACGGGGTGTGGCCCTCAACTACGTACCCTCCGGATCGGAGTTGCAATATTAAAAGTTTTGACTGACTTCGTTGTCTAGGGGCTGGGATACGTAGTTGCCGCATTACAGGCCAAATACTGCTGAGTCTACGATAAGAATCCACACATGAATCGAATGGTCGAAGGTTTCTATCACTCGGTAATTGCTAATTATGAATGTAACAAATAAATTTATAAATGGAAGATTGCAATTAAATAAAATCTGCAGGTATTATCGTAACGACTTTAAAGTATGAGTACGATAGTAGAAGTACTTTTGGGAATCCAATATATTTCTGCAAAACACATAATCGTATCGATGGTCCAGCAATTAAATAAAATATAAGTTAAATAACAGGGAAACAATAGATTCCTTCGTCACGTAATTAGTTATGAACAACAACATAGCTCGCGATATATTCACTTCTGAATGCATACTACGACTTCACTGCAGAAGCCACGGAATCACACAAGATCACAGTTCAGCACTCCGAAATATTTCTATCCTCCGCGACCACGCGCAAACTGCCGCACTGTTCAAGTCTTTCCGCCGATTCCCGCTAGCGCCGCACTGTTCAGAACTTCTCTGCCCTGGGCCGTACTGCCCAGCACTTCCCGTATCCCGTGCCGTACTCTTCAGCACTGCGTCACTGCCAGAACCACCTCGTGTCCTCTCCGGAAACGATGCTTCTCCCCAACCTCCATACGTCTCTCTTAGTAACAAGCACTGTGATTGGCTAGAGCGCACCCTCTGTCTCCAAGCCAACTTGCACTCACATACAAATAAAACACATACCAATTACTGTATTTACATTTAAATAACTTGAAATTAAATAAATATTCCTACGGCTGAACCATAAACACGCTCTAATACACATTATTAAATACATAAACAAATTAAATAAACATATATCAAATTAACAGAAACAAAAGGTAGGCCAGTAGCCTAATGTCTATGTGATTTCTAAAACAGTAAATATTTAACCAATTTCTTCATGAATAGTATGTATCGGATATAAACAAAGACATAGATGAATAAATATATTTATAAGCATTCTGTTACCGTTTTTTCGTTTAACTCCGTACTTATGGCCTGATGCGATCGATAGTGATCGGCCACTTTGACCTCCAATAACTCATGTACTATTCAAGTTACATGCCTGTAATTATACCAATTTAAGTTTACACTAATAGCTTTCTAAATACACGGCCATCGACAAAATCGGATGAAGCGTTTATGTTTTGGAAATTCGTTGCTGGGTGTTACTTGTATAATATACCGTCAGATACTTAACTTTAAACCAATAAAGATGTTGAAAATCTGATAACATCATCAGAATCATCTTGCATATAATAGTAATGTACATGTTTCCTTTTGAGGTTTCATGATTCCTCTGGCTATGATTAATTTCTATACGAACTGTGAAATGTCTGTCATTAAGGTTCCACAAAGACCGCCATCTTTGGCCCTCCCGGCTCACAGCGTCACCAAGGAATTCCCAGCCACGTGTTCGATGGACGACGTGGTCCGGCCGTTGTGCGTCATCACGCGCTTGCCAGCGAGCCTCGCCTTGCCGAGCGGGCAGAACGGTGACCGCCAACTCTGAACTTAAAATATTTTCAGGGCGCCACAACTCGCCTGTTACCTCACAAGTGTAAATTCGTTCCGCATTAACACATTAGCATGTCTACCAAGTTTCACTACCATATGATAATTACGGCCCGCGCTGGACCTTCATGACTAGCTGCAATTTAGCTATGGCCATGCAGTATTTTGTTACAAGACAGGTTATCGTCTTTTTTTCTATTTTCCTTTGTTGAATGCTGCGTATATACTATACAGCTGTCTATGTCGGATATGTTACTGTTAACAGTTATAGTGTAGTGATGGGTTGCTTACTTTTATATTCCCTAAACCCTAAGGGTGAAAGTTTATGAGTAACAAGATTCGTTCATGATATTACTGTCCTCAGTGAAAGTGAACAAGAATTACAAGAGCTGTTGAAGGGAATGAGCAGACTAATAAGTACAGAATACGGACTGGGAGAGAACCGAAGAAAGACGAAAGTAAGGAGGAGTCGCATAAATAAGACTAGCGATAATCCGAACATCGAAATTGCTGACTACGAAGTAGATGAAGTGAAGGAAGTCTGCTACCCTGCAAACAGAATAACACGTAACAGACTAAGCAAGGAGGACATACCAGGGTGTACTGAAAAGTAATGCCTCCGAATTTTTATGGAAAACACCCTACTACTAATATTTTACATTTTACTTTCATGTCTAAATATTTATTTCTCAACACAGTCACCCTGGCAACGAACATATTTCTCCCAAAGAGAAACCAGTTTGTTGATACTGCGTTTGTAGAGTGTCTGGCTTTGTTGACGGAGTTACGTCACCTCTGCTTGTAAGGCTTCGTCACTGTCAAAGTGAAGTTCTCGGACGTGTTCTGTAAGTTCTGGAAACAGCTGAAAATCGGTTGGGGTCAAGTGTCGACTGCATGGACGATGAATGTTGGCAATGAACCCAAGATGTCGAATTATTGTGGATGGCGCAACGCTCGTGTGTGGTCTGGCACTGCCGTGCTGAAGGAGACGGTGCTTCATGTGTGAACGAACTGTTAGAATACGTGCTTTCAGTTTTAATAGAGGTTCTCTCACACACCGACATAGTTATGTTACACACTGCCACGTTACACGCTACAATTGGGATTGCTCTGGCGGCAGAGGGCTGCAAATTTGCGGACGTGAAGAATAAATACGCGCAATGTTAATAACGTTCGTTTTATTGAAAAAGATTTAACAGTTCTGGCAGAAAAAAATCGAAAGATTAACTTTTCAGCACGCTCTCGTAAAAAGCAGACTAACACAGACAAAAACGCCAGTCCTGGCCAACATTTGGCCTTAATTTGAGGAAGAAATTTATGAGAGTATGGGTTTGGAGAACAGCATTGTGTGATTATGAACTATGGACTGCGAGAAATCAGAAAAGAGGAGAATCGTGACGTTTGAGGTGTGCTATAAATGGATGGTGAAAAGTAGGTGGACTAATAAGGTGAGGAATGAAGAAATTCTCCACAGAATCGACGATGACAGGAACTTGTGGAAAACACTGAAAAGAGGGAAAGGATGACAGGACATGTGTTAAGACATTAGGAAGTAACCTCCATAGTACTAGAGGGAGCTGTAGTAGTAGTCGGTACAAACTACAGGAAAAGACAGAAATTGGAATTGATCCAGCAGATAATTGAGGTTATAGGGTGCTGAGATAATCAGGTTGTCTCAGGAGAGCAATTCGTGATTGGGTGGGGGGGCCTGCATCAAACCAGTCAGCAAAATGATAATTAAAGAAAATCCCATAATTAAAATAATAACTTACTGTAAATGTGGCACCAGGAAACACTATCCGTTTCATATCATAATAACTGTAGTTAAGTATTACTTGGTGGATCACTCAAGTTGCATAATATGAATAAGTGAAACATGTTTGCTTGTAAACCAAGTAACATTCAGCAGCAAAATATGGATGACGTCTGTTCTTATCTACGCGGTAAAATGACTGAAGCCCCAACTTAGGAAGAATGGCAGCAAATATTAACAATAAATGACACAGAATTTCATTTCCCCCGTCTGGAAAGTACAATTAATCCATAACCACACTAAAGTTTCGCACTAAATCCAGTTAACTGAAGAATTTCATATTGGTATATTGCACGCATAAAATAATATATCAGTTCTCTGCAGAAGTTCACAATATTTATTACGGAATAGAGTACTTGAGTCTCTTATGAAGTGCACAGACATTATACACAGTATCTAACTAGTAATCATTATGCATCAAAGTCCTGGGATGGCCCTTCGGAGATGGTGGCAGGTGGCAGAGCAATAGGCAGCGTCGCTGGGGCAATAGTTTCCACAACAAAACTTTGTCTCGAAACCTCACAGAAAATCCAAAGAGAGCCTGGTCATATTGTAAGTAGGCTGTTTAGGTTTTTTTTATTGGTAACGCCGTCGCCACGTAGCACTCTGTATGAAAATCACTGGCTGTGCCATGTGCAGTCTGTGGCTGGTTTGCATTGTTATCTGCCATTTTACTGTTGGGCAGCGGCAGCTGGATGCAAACAGCGCGTAGCGTTGCGCAGTTGTAGGTGAACCACCAGCGGTGGTGGACGTGGGGAGAGAGGTGGTGGAGTTTTGAAATTTGTAAGAATTGGTGTCATGAACTGATATATATATTATGACTATTAAGGTAAATACATTGTTTGTTCTGTATTAAAAGCTTTCATTTGCTAACTATGCCTATCAGTAGTTAGTGCCTTCAATAGTTTGAATCTTTTATTTAGCTGGTAGTAGTGGCGCTCGCTGTATTGCAGTAGCTTGAGTAACGAAGATTTTTGTGAGGTAAGTGATTTGTGAAACGTATAGGTTAATGTTAGTCAGGGCCATTCTCTTGTAGGGATTACTGGAAGTCAGCTTGCGTTGCGCTTAAAAAAATATTGTGTGTCAGTTTAAGCACAGTCTTGTATAAATTTTTTGAAGGGGACGTTTCATATGTCGACCCTTAGCCGAGGATACCTCATTGGAATCTTCTGATTTTTTATTGTAGTTTGTGTAATTAGTGTAGATTTTGTTTATTGCTAGCGCGTAATTGTAGAGAGAATCTCCTTTGTAGTTGTAGTCTTTCATTGTTGTACAGTACAACAGTTGTGGCATGCATGTAGAGTTGCACCAAGTATTTCGCAGCTGCGCTTGCAATTAACTAGATATTATTTTCAGTGCTACGTCAATGTGTTCTCTTATTTTTGCTCTTCAAATTGTGCTTTCTTGTGTTATCGTGTGAAATATTGTGACAATAATGGCGTGTGATAAACGTAATACTAGGCTTCAAAGTAAACTGAGAAATGACAGTGAAGACTAAAGCAGTATGTCAGCGCCACCGAGTAATGAATTAACTAATGTTCAAAGTAGTAATTTGGTAATTGTACATAGGGAAGTGGAGCGGGCTGCAAAAAATGGTGTAGACAGTGAAACAGTTAGTGAACAGGGAAGCATTATCGATCGATCGGTCGGCAACAGCTCGCGTCAGGAATCCGAAATGATAGGACACAATCTTGCAAATACTGTACATTCAGGTTTTGCGTCCTCACACTTTTTTTGCTTGTCAAAATGTGAATGTTGCGGGTGCAAATGCACTTCCGAAAAGCATAGAGGAACAGATTCCAGACACTAACACATTATTATTGCAATTAATGCAACAAATGAAACAAAATCAGAGACAAACACAGCAACAGTTAGACACAATGGAACAAAATCAGAGACAAACACAGCAAAATCTTCAAAAGTTAGACACAACGCTTGAACAAAATCAGAAACGAATGGGACAAAATCTTCAAAAGTTAAACACAATGGTACAAAATCAGAGACAAACACAGCAAAAGCTTCAAAAGTTAGACACAATGGAACGAAATCAGAGACAAACACAGCAAAAGCTTCAAAAGTTAGACACAATGGAACAAAATCTTCGAAAGTTAGACACAATGGAACAACACCAGAGACAAACACAGCAACAGTTGTACACAATGGAACATAATCTTCAAAAGTTAGATACAATGGAACAAAACCTTCGGAAGTTAGACACCACACATGAACAAACATGTGAATATTTAACTACTGAGTTACATAACATTGAATCGAAATGTCAAAAAATCTGTAATGACGTAAAAACACAAATTTGTGAGCATTTTCAACCTATTTTTTCGCGGCATGAAAACGCATTACAGAATCACGAAGCAGCCATAAAAAAATTGCAAACTATTGTTCGTGAAAATCACGACACCTTGCAAGCTAAAATGGACTCAGTTGCATCCACCGATTCGGTTACGCAACTTGCAAAAACTCAGGAAAACTTAAAGGACACAGTAGATACGATTTCAACACAAATGGACACTCTGAAACTTGGTTCAGAAAAACACACTGAGGAAATGTGTTCACAATCGGAGAAAGTAGCCGAACTTTCGGATCAGTTCACTAATTTATCTGCAAAGGTAGATGATGATCTGCATGACACAAGACCTGTTGCCATCACTGACACAGAAGAGTATGAACAAATTACGAAATTCAAACAAAATCAGAATCAAATTAATACGCAATACAAAAGAGAAATCCGGAAGTACAGGATCAGTTGACGCAGGTAATACAAAAATTACATATTTCAGAGGACACTCACGCTCCAACACGGGAAGAGGAACTTAGAAATACGGAAAAGCCACAAAATAATAACACAGGGCATTTCGGAAATCATGAAAGAAATTGGCAAGGTGCACCGAATTTTGAGATGGAACCGCCGACACGACGTAACAATGACCGATATGCTACTCGCCGACACGATGATTTTGACTATAAGCTGTTCATTACTAAACGTAAATTCAAAACATTTAAGAATTCTGGCAATGACATTCATCCACAAGCGTGGTTCCCTCAATTCTCTCATTGTTTTCCTCCCAACTGGTCATTAGAGCACAGATTAGAATTTATTTGTGGCTACTTGGAGAATGAGCCAGCTGTAAGAAAGCGATCGTTCATTCACGACTGTCACAGTGAAGGAGAATTTTATCATGCCTTCCTCTCAGCATATTGGTCTCAAGCTACACAAGACCGAGTAAAACATAGCATCATGATGATGAAACACTTTGAACAATCTGAATTTTCCAGTCTCGTCAAATATTTTGAAGACATGTTGCATAAGAATCAATATCTTTCAAACCCATATAGCCCTTCAGAACTCATCCGCATTTGCATAATGAAATTGCCTGAACATTTAAGGAATGTTATTTTGGCAGGGCGTTGCAAAGACGACATTGAAGCTTTTCAGGGACTCTTACAAGAATTAGAAATTGACACAGACAGTCGCGGGATGCGAAAACAGGAAAACAATAACTACAGTTCACATCCGTCACAATTCCGTGACGACAGAAACAATAACTGGACACGACAAGTCTATTCTTATAACGCAAATCGTGACCAAAACAGACACCACCCATATGACAACCACTGGTGGAGTAATAATAGTTACAGAGAAAGATCGCATTTCCGTAGTAATGACTATCACAGAGACAATCAGAGAAACAGGCAATATGGGAACCAAAATAAATATTATCAGGGGAGACAGAATAACTTTAGACGCAACGCTCCTGCGCGCAGTTACGATTCAGGGAGAAATTCTCCACTACATGACCGACAAACAAGAAACTATGTAAACTACCGACAAAATGACAGACCTGAATTCCATCAGAACTGGCGAGCTTCAAACAGGGCAGGGCCTTCTCGACAAGATGAATTTGTAGAAGTTAGGTCTCCTAATCCCAATAACGGCGCTTGCCAACAAAGAGACAGACAATGACTCGCACCGCAGGCAGCCGCGTGCGCCGGCTGGCTCAGAGAAAAATAACATAGACGCTAACCTTGAGAAAAATTTTAGCATTCCTTACCGATGTATACCACATAATAATTGCGTTGAAGTTGAAGCTCTGCGTACTAGTAAGAGTAAAGGTTTACACCACATTTCACATGTAAAACCGTTTATTGAAAGATAATCTGCTTTTTAACTTTGTGTTTGCCACAAAATTTTTCACTTCACGCTACTAGTACAATTTGTCAGACTTACAATCTGTTAACATGCAACCATGTTTGAAGTTAAATATCCTATCAAGAACCAAGAGAACTTATTTAAACAGAAACTACTAATGCATTGTTATAGTGAACAGACGACACAGTGTTATTGTGTGTGTACATTCTTGCTTGTTAGTTGCACGATTACGTAACGACTATAAGACTTACATACTAAGAACATATACTGTTAATGAGATTTTAATGCAACATTTTGGTTTACTTGAAAATACATTCTTTATTTGAAGTACATTCGCTGAAATTAAATATGACTTAGCATTTGGTTTCTTTGATAGCTACACGACTATATCACGACGCTACTAATATGTGACACAATTTACATTGTGCCTTTGCGGTGTATCTGTTTTATATCTGCACAGTTTTTTTGAATTCTTCTGGAAAGGAGATCATGTTTTAGTAGTCACTTTGTGGTATAGCTACAATGAGACAGCCTTTTCTGTAGCACAACAATACGTTACAGTACAGTACTTACTTCATCATGGCAATAAGCGTGGTAACTACGATATCTATACGCAAAGCTTTTCACTTTTGTTTATCATGAGGTAAGTACATTGACTTCTGCAGAACTTAGCTTTCGGAGGACGATAACAACGACACTTCCACAGAGATTTTCTTACAAAAGGACGCACAGTTTAGCGATACAGTACACGTATTTGAGTGATTAATTTTGTACTTAAAACATTTATTTTTAAAGATATTTGAAGTACAATGATACAAAGGTATTCCGTGATATATTTCATTCCATTGCTGTAATCTGTAACACCTGAGGACATAATTACATTAATCCTCAGGGGGTACACGCTTACTTTGTGTATCATGTGTTTGGCAAGCACAAGGAGCCTTAGCTAATATGGTATTTGCTTATACAACTTTACACATCGGTACCATATTTCTCTAACACATAAATTACACAGCTATCTGATCATTTAACTGAGAGACAAACATTTTTTTTATTACATCAGTGACACATGTTTACGCAATTACACAGTTGGATAATTTCACACTTATGAAATTCTATTTTGTCTGTACTTTGTGAAATGCTTATATTTTTTTCGGAACCATTGTGATACTATGAGAGCTTTGAGTGACATATTTGGTATGAGATCATGATTTTTAAAGTACGTTTGAGGTAGATGACACTTTTGACATGAGCAGAGAATTTTTTTAGGTTTGGAAATCATTGGAGAAAGCTATGACGTTTTTGAGATTTGGCTGACGTCTTATGATGTTATTATTACGACGACGATGTGAATTATGCTGCTGAGGTATGTTTAAGCTGATGCTATATGAGTTATTTGATTATGCTACATATCTGTTATGATGAAATATTGAAGAAGTGTCGACGAATAAGGTAAGGAATAATAAGTAGTGGTTAGGGACTCTGGTTTGTGAAAAAGGATGTTGGAAACCGAGAATGGTACTTTAAAAGTTATGAAATGTGTGTATATGCGTGAATGTATCACTATGCTGGCGTAAATTTTTTGGACACTATTATATTTAAAGGATTTTGTTTCTATAGATTTGTAACGCAAATTCTTGACCTGTGATTTTTTTTATATGAGACTGCCACTGTAGCGGAAACTGGTGTCGTAAATATTTCGGTAAGAAAGTTAAGTGACCACCTGCTCGTAATGCGTCATGGGCACCCAGCTGGGCGACAGCCACCTGGAAACAAGCCATTAGTGTTTACCTTTCAGAGGCACAGGTGGAGAAAAAAATAAAGAGGCCACTATCCTTGCTGTTGACATTCCTTTGACATTCCTTTTCTCGTAGAAAGCATCGCAAAAACGACACGCTCATTACTTGGAAAGATACTTTCTCACATCTGCACACCTGATAATGACAAGCGTCTTTCTGCGAGAGTTGAGAGAACTTCTACTGACTTATGAAATGCCACATAGCTATTGAATGATGTTTTTATTCTTTACTTTGCATAATTGCTTATTTCATTTGATATCTGTTTTCCAGCTGTGTTACAGCATTGGTTTTATAAAATAAAATTAAATGCATTTGCTAATGTGAAAACTTTCTGTCAACAGATCTATTATATAATCATTTTATGATCCACGTTCTTTGGAAAAGAAGCACTTGGAAAGGAGAGAACAATAAGAAGGGATTAATAACAGTTAATGCATACTTAATTTTCTTTTCAACTACTTGGTAATATCTTTTATAAAATTAGTTTTTTTTGGTGCACCACTTTAATTATATAGACATTAGGATGTGAATATACATTTCCCTCATCTGCATTGTTGTCTTTAGTGTACTATTTTTTTCTGCTAGTGGGTTTGTCATGTTTAGATATAAGTTATTACATTTACTGCTGCTTGCTTTGCCAATATCTATTTTTTTTGTTATTGCTGTTTGTATTAATTGTTTTATGCTGCTGCATTGCCTCGTCCCTTAGTTTAGCATCTGAGCTCAGTAGCTTTAAGTTAACTTAAGATGGGGTAGGTTATAAAAGAGAACGAATTGTGATGAATTGGAAGAAATGCATTGAGAAGCTATAAGAAATGATTTGGCCAAAGAAAAGTAGTGTACAGTGGATAAAAACTATTTTTGAAAGAGGATGTGAACAAAATACAGAAAGCATGCTTGGATAGGATATTTCTGGTGGAAACAAATGTTGAGATATGACGAAAGATCTGCAGAATGAAGTTTTGAGTTGGACTGCAGTACCAAATGTTACACTGAAAACAAACCCTGTCCTTTCCTTCTGTTATCCCACTATGTGTTTGTGTACCCTTGTGTATTTATGTTCTACCGGTCTTTATATGTTTATCTGATAAGACTTATGTTGCAGAATTTTTCCAATACTAAGCTACACTATGATGAGGAATGTTATCCTCAAATATAATTTGCGTTAATAACATGTTATTTACTTTGTAAAGATGTTTACACATTATTTATTCTGTTTTGTTCTAATGCTCATGTGTAAAGTTGATGTTTCAAAAGTTATTCTGATCTTTTATGTATGTACTTATGTCATAATTTTTGTAACACTGATGTATTTGTTATTTCGATTCTTTTGTAAAGACCCTATTACTACAAATGTTACTTGTATTGTTATGTTCTTTAATGATGTATTTTGTACCTTTGTTATTGTATTCTTATGTTACAAAATTGTAATTGACACCAGTTCATCAAAGTAAGTAACTTGTAAAATACATTTTACTGCACACGTTTCTGTTGGTCATAGTATATGGACTATATATGAGAAGTAGAGACTGGTAGTGTTTGCACGTGTGTTAATAATTCAGCAAGGGACTGGATAACAGCATTGCTGGTTCTAAGGACATTTCAAACAAATTCTTTGTGAGTGGACAAGTGGTGGTTTATGGACTTGCTGCATTCTCTGCAAGACTCTTCAGTGGTGATTGTGCACCTGCACAGTTGCAACAGTTGCACAGTTGCTCGCCGTCTCTACAAGGACTACAGTGGTTCTGCACCTTTGATGACTCACCAATACCATTATTTCTACAAGGACTGCAGTTGGTCTGTATCTCTGGTGGCCCACCAACAGTAATCTCTACCAGGAGTACAGTGGGTCTGCTCTGTGATGACCTACGTACCGATAGTCTTCAACGTCGACTAACTCTGCTGTGGCCCATTACCTGTCTGCATGTCAAGAGTCAGCACTGTCTTTCCGTTGGAAGGACAACACTACTTCTTCAAGACTGCTTAGAAATCCACTACGTCCAAGTGCAATTTCTTTTATTACTCAGACTTTGAGAAAAACACTGCAATTTTACTTTGATGAATGATCAGGACTGTCTCTATGGACTGTGAGAAAATTTTAGCTTTTGACCAACATTGTATCAATAAGTGTGTGCATTTCATTTCTTTGTTATTGTAATTATGAAAAAAAATTTCAAATCTGTATTGGCCACTGCCCAAAAAAAATTGTAATTTTTTTTGTGAGGAGCATGGGGACTATGTAAGTAGGCTGTTTACGTTTTTTTATTGGTAACGCCGCCGCCACGTAGCACTCTGTATGAAAATCACTGGTGTGCCATGTGCAGTCTGTGGCTGGTTTGCATTGTTATCTGCCATTGTACTGTTGGGCAGCGGCAGCTGGATGCTAACAGCGTGTAGCGTTGCGCAGTTGGAGGTGAGCCACCAGTGGTGGTGGACGTGGGTAGAGAGATGGCGGAGTTTTGAAATTTGTAAGAATTGGTGTCATGAACTGATATATATATTATGAGTATTAAGGTAAATACATTGTTTGTTCTGTATTAAAAGCTTTCATTTGCTAACTATGCCTATCAGTAGTTAGTGCCTTCAGTAGTTTGAAACTTTTATTTAGCTGGTAGTAGTGGCGCTCGCTGTATTGCAGTAGCTTGAGGAACGAAGATTTTTGTGAGGTAAGTGATTTGTGAAACATATAGGTTAATGTTAGTCAGGACCATTCTTTTGTAGGGATTACTGAAAGTCACATTGCGTTGCGCTAAAAATATATTGTGTGTCAGTTTAAGCACAGTCTTGTATAAATTTTTCTAAGGGGACATTTCATAATATGTGAAGTATGCTAGCGGCAAGAGACAGTCAATGCGCCATAGCAATGACAGTACTAGCGACGACAGTGATGCTAAAGAAGAGTTACTAAACGCAGCTTTCCGAAATTACTTCACCAAAGAAGACGAAGTAAATATTCCAGAATTCTAATCGAGAACAGCTGCCAACATGAGTAACGTAGAAGTACATACCCTCGGAGTATGCACTTCACAATCGCAAGTCTTCCGGTCCAGACTGTATACCAGGTAGGTTCCTTTTGGAGTATGCTGATACAATATCTCCATACTTAACAATCATATGTACTATGTGATCAAAAGTATCCGGACACCCCGAAAAACATACTTTTTCCTACTAAGTGCATTGGAATGCCACCTACTGCCAGGTACTGTATATCAGCGACCTGAGTAGCTATTGGATATTGTGAGAGAGCAAAATGGTGTGCTCCTCGGAACTCATGGACTTCGAAAGTGGTCAGGTGATTGGGAATCACTTGTGTCACACGTCTATACACGAGATTTCCACACTCCTAAACAGCCCTAGGTCCACTCTTTCCAATGTGATAGTGAAGTGGAAACGTGAAGGGACACGTACACCACAAAGCGTACAGGCCAACCTCGTCTGCTGACTGACAGAGACATCCGACAGTTGAAGATGGTCGTAATATGTAATAGGCAGACATCTATCTAGACCATCACATAGGAATTGCAAACTGCATCAGGATCTACTGCAAGTACTACGACAGTTAGGCGGGAGGTGAGTAAACTTGGATTTAATGGTCGAGCGTCTGCTCATAAGCCACACATCATGCTGGTAAATGCCGAACGACGCCTCGGTTGGTGTAAGGAGCGTAAACATTGGACGATTGAACAGTTGAAAAATGTTATGTGGAGTGACGAATCACCATACAAAGTGTGGCGATCCGATGGCAGGGAGTGGGCATGCCCAATGCCCGGTGAACTTCATCTGACAGCGTGTGTAGTGCCAACTGCCAACAGTAAAATTTGGAGGCGGTGATGTTCTGGTGTGGTCGTGTTTTTCACGGAGAGAGCTTGTGCCCCTTGTTTTGCTTGGCACTATCACAGCACAGGCCGACACTTATGTTTTAAGCATTTTCTTGCTTCCCATTGTTGAAGAGCAATTCGGGGATGGCGGAGTGGCTACACGACAATAACTTCCCTGTAAGGGACTGGCCTGCACAGTCCTGACCTGAATCCTGCAGGCTACCTTTGGTATGTTTTGGAACGCTGACTTCTTGTCAGGCCTCACCGACCGACGTGGATACCTCTCCTCAGTGCAGCACTCCGTGAAGTGTGGGCTGCCATTCCCCAAGAAACCTTCGAGCACCTGATTGAACGTATGCCTGCGAGAGTGGAAGCTGTCCTCAAGGCTAAGGGTGGGCCAACACCATTGTATCCTGGTTGGCAGGTACTCAGAGAGCGCACCGGATAAGGTTACGATTGTGGATGGGGCTGTAAACAGTTACTGTGAGTTGCACAATCAAACACACAACTTTATTTTTCTAAGAACCACTTTATTACACATTGCTTTAGAAGATCACGATTAAACAATACGGCTGAAGGCCTAGTTAAAGAAAACTTGAGATGCTTTCTGGGTTGAAGGCCCAAAAACCACACCAAAAACAAGAACCGCCGAAACCTGGCTTAGAAATCAAAAGCAATTAAAATAGAAGGCAAAAATTAAAAAAAAAACATGAAATGGAAAACAGTTAACAGCTGAAGACATACACTACACGTCTGATGGACAACTACAATTAAAACACATTAATAAACAATTTTTCTAACCAAGAAATTTCTTTTTGAACTTACAACCGAATGGCCAAAAGCCTAATTAAAGAAATATTAACTAATTGCACTGCTGTAGGCGACAACCAAATTTGAAACAACGGCTAAAGGCCTGAACAACAAGTCAGACAATGCTGTTGTTGTCTTCAGTCCTGAGACTGGTTTGATGCAGTTCTCCATGCTACTCTACCCTGTGCAAGCTTCTTCATCTCCCAGTACTTACTGCAACCTACATACTTCTGAACGTGATTAGTGTATTCATCTCTTGGTCTCCCTCTACGATTTTTACCCTCCTCGCTATCCTCCTATACTAAATTCGTGGTCCCTTGATGCCTCAGAACATGTCCTACCAACCGATCCCTTCTTCTAGTCAAGTTGTGCCACGAACTCCTCTTCTCCCCAATTCTACTCAATACCTCCTTATTAGTTATGCGATCTACCCATCTAATCTTCAACATTCTTCTGTAGCACCACAATTCGAAAGCTTCTAATCTCTTCTTGTCCAAACTATTTATCGTCCATGTTTCACTTCCATACATGGCTACACTCCATACAAATACTTTCAGAAACTACTTCCTGACACTTAAATCTATACTCGATGTTAACAAATTTCTCTTCTTCAGAAACCCTTTCCTTACCATTGCCTGTCTACATTTTATATCATCTCTACTTCGACTATCATCAGTTATTTTACTCCCCAAATAGCAAAACTCCTTTACTACTTTAAGTGTCTCATTTCCTAATCTAATTCCCTCAGCATCACCAGACTTAATTCGACTACATTCCATTATCCTCGTTTTGCTTTTGTTGATGTTCATCTTATATCCTACTTTCAAGCCACTGTTAATTCCGTTCAACTGTTCTTGCAAGTCCTTTACTGCCTCTGACAGAATTACAATGTCATTGGCGAACCTCGACGTTTTTATTTCTTCTCCATGGACTTTAATACCTACTCCGAATTGTTCTTTTGTTTGCTTTACTGCTTGCTCAATATACAGATTGAATAGCATTGGGGAGACGCTACAACTGTGTCTCACTCCCTTCCCAACTGCTGCTTCCATTTCATGCCCCTCGACTCTTATAACTGCTATCTGGTTTCTGTACAAATTGTAAATAGCCTTTCGCTCACTGTATTTTACCCCTGTCACCTTTAGAATTTGAAAGAGAGTATTCCAGTCAAAATTGTCAAAAGCTTTCTCTAAGTCTACAAATGCTAGAAATGTAGCTTTGCCTTTCCTTAATCTATTTTCTAAGATAAGTCGTGGGGGCAGGTTTGCCTCACATGTTCCAATATTTCTGCGGAATCCAATCTGATCTTCGCCGAGGTTGACCTCTACCAGTTTTTCCATTTGTCTTTAAAGAATTTGAGTTAGTATCTTGCAGCTGTGACTTATTAAACTGATAGTCCGGTAATTTTCACATCTGTAAACACCTGCTTTCTTTGGGATTGGAATAATTATATTATTATTGAAGTCTGAGGGTGTTTCGTCTGTCTCATACATCTTGCTCACCAGATGGTAGAGTTTTGTCAGGACTGGCTCTCCCAAGGCCGTCAGTAGTTCCAATGGAATGTTGTCTACTCCGGGGGCCTTGTTTCGACTCAGGTCTTTCAGTGCTCTGTCAAACTCTTCACGCGGTATTGTATCTCCCATTTCAGCTTCATCTACATCCTCTTCCATTTCCATAATATTGTCTACAAGTCCATCGCCCTTGTATAGACCTTCTATATACTCCTTCCACCTTTCTGCTTTCCCTTCATTGCTTAGAACTGGGTTTCCATCAACGTTCTTGATATTCATACAAGTGGTTCTCTTTTCTCCGTAGGTGTCTTTAATTTTCCTGTAGGTAGTAACTATCTTACCCCTAGTGAGATATGCCTCTACATCCTTACATTTGTCCTCTAGCCGTCCCTGCTTTGCCATTTTGCACTTCCTGTCGATCTCATTTTTGAGACGTTTGTATTCGTTTTTGCCTGCTTCGTTTACGGCGTATTTATATTTTCTCCTTTCATTACTTAAAGTCAATATTTCTTCTGTTACCCAAGCATTTCTACTAGCCTTCGCCTTTTTACCTACTTGATCTTCTGCTGCCTTCACTACTTCATCCCTCAGAGCTACTCATTTCTCTTCTACTGTATTTCTTTCCCCCATTCCTGTGAATTGTTGCCTGATGCTCTTCCTGAAACTCTGTACAACCTCTGGTTTAGTCAGTTTATCCAGGTCCCATCTCCATAAATTCCCACCTTTTTGCAGTTTCTTCAGTTTTAATCTACAGTTCATAACCAGTAGATTGAGGTCAGAGTCCACATCTGCCCCTGGAAATGCCTTACAATTTAAAACCTGGTTCCTAAATCTCTGTGTTACCATTATATAATCTATCTGATACCTTGTAGTACCTCCAGGATTCTTCCATGTATACAACCTTCTTTTATGATTCTTGAACCAAGTGTTAGCTATGATTAAGTTATGCTCTGTGCAAAATTCTACCAGACGGCTTCCTCTTTCATTTCTCTCTACCAATCCATATTCACCCACTATGTTTCCTTCTCTCTCTTTGCCTGCTCTCGAATTCCAGTCACCCATGACTATTAAATTTTCGTCTCCCTTCACTACCTGAATAATTTCTTTTATCTCATCATACATTTCATCGATTTCTTCATCATCTGCAGAGCTAGTCGGCATATAAACTTGTACTCTGTAGTAGGCATGGGCTTCGTGTCTATCTTGGCCACAATAATGCGTTCACAATGCTGTTGGTAGTTGCTTACCTGCACTCCTATTTTTTTTATTCATTATTAAACCTAATCCTGCATTTGCCCTATTTGATTTTGTATTTATAACCCTGTATTCACCTGACCAGAAATCTTGTTCCTCCTGCCACCGAACTTCACTAATTCCCACTATATCTCACTTCAACCTATCCATTTCCCTTTTTAAATTTTCTAACCTACCAGCCCAATTAAGGGATCTGACATTCCCCTCTCCGATCTGTAGAACGCCAGTTATCTTTCTCATGATAATGATGTCGTCTTGAGTAGTCTCCGCCCGGAGATCCAATTGTGGGTCTATTTTACCTCCAGAATATTTTACCCAAGAGGGCGCCATCATCATTTAACCTTACAGTAAAGCTGCATGTCCTCAGGCAAAATTACGGCTGTAGTCTCCCCTTGCTTTCAGCCGTTCACAGTATCAACACAGCAAGGCCGTTTTGGCTAGTGTTACAAGGCCAGACCAGTCACTCATCCAGACTGTTGCCCCTGCAGCTACTGGAAAGGCTGCTGTCCCTCTTCAGCAACCACACGTTTGTCTGGCGTCTCAACAGGTACCCCTCCATTGTGGTTGCACCTATGGTGCGGCCATCTGTATCGCTGAGGCACGCAAGCCTCGCCACCAATGGCAAGGTCCATGGTTCGTGGGGCAAACAAACAATTTAAAATAAACCCTTTCCTTCTTATTAAAAAAATTTCCTTTAAAGTATACACACAGTTGAAGGCCTTATTAAATGGAGTTCACGTAAGTCGAACAATGTCAGGAATTTAAAAAAAATTAAAATCAATCTTCAAAATTTTAATTTATCATGGCTGAAGGCTTTTATGCTAAATTAAAAAAGACCTGAATTAATACACAGCCGGAGGACTCACATAATACTTCAAACTCAAATGAAAATCACAATCTAAAACAAACAAGTGGTGCTCAGAAGTGTTCCAAGGGTCGGCCTGAGAAGGTAACTGAAACGTAAGGTGAGGTGAGACAGGCAGCCAAGAACTGAAGTTAAATAATCGGATGGCAATCCAAACTAGGGACTGCCCAACTACCGACCAACAATTTAACCAATTCCCTTTCATCCGACCAAGGGCACAATGATAAAACATATTGGCCGAGGACAAGGATAACAACAACATTACGTCTTGAGAAATTGGCGTCTAAAAATAGCAAAGGGAACAATAACCACTCTAAGCAAAATATGAACCAAACAACTTAAAGGCTGTCGAACTACACGCCAAGCCAGACAGCATCAACACGACGAGGAAAGGCACACTGCTCGGAAAAGTACGCTACCGACCAGGGCAGGTAACTGGGGCGTTAACAGCCACAGGGCAGAAAATACCGCTGGTGCACTTCACTGCTAAGTAACAGTCAATTTAATAATTAATGATAATATAGGAAGACGGCTGCAAGATTTCGCCGACTCCAACACATCATACGTTGCTGCTAGCCTGAATGGCCCAGGGAGTAACAACGTACAAATGACCGAAGAGATGTTACAATCGCTGAGGTATCATAATAGGTTAATTGATCAGTCAACCTCATCGTCCAGGTTCAGTGGGCAACGAACTTTGTCGCTCTCGCAACTATCGCCTCACCTTCCGACAGCGCGTGCACGGCATCAGCAGTCCCGACCTGGCCTTGCTCCACGGAGACTTGCTGGCTGCTCCGTCCCAACCGACTGACTCAATCCAGCACCCAAACAGCATTAAAATAACTTCCCAGTCAAAACCACACATGCCACACATGGTTCCACGAAAACACTTGCACAAACAAATCGAACAATACTAAAACCAGCGACTGCGGAACAACAAAGAGGAATCACAAGTCGACACACACGGAGAGCCCAGAAGCGGTCGGCGGCCAAATACACGTCGTCCGATGAGACGACCGACCGAACGACAAACCACGGTCGTCCCTACTCAAGTCATGTTTGTCGGCAGCGGTCGGACGAGTCATGGCTGTCCGGACCACACTGCTGCTCCGTCGCGACTGAACTCCCGACACACGACGACACAGAAACAATAGCGGTCTCTCCAAAGATAGTACGACAGTGGTCTTATCGATAACCGGTGCTTCTGCCACTCACGGGCAGGCAAGCCAGCAACTTAGTGACGCCAGTAAATCGAATAGGAAACGGAAAGGCAGTACCGCAAAGACAATATGTCAAGCAATAAACGACACGAACACAAGCCGTGCACGGCTCAACCATATTGAATTACGGCATTACGGATGGAGAGCGCTACGAACTTGTAAGTCATTTTCAACCAGGTGTCCATATACTTTTGATCACATAGTGTACAACTGTTCTGTCGATGATAGATCCGTACCCAAGACTGGAAAATTGCACTGGTCACTCCAATATTCAAGAAAAGTTGTAGGAGTAATCCACTAAATTTCAGGCCCATATCAGTAACGTCGATGTGCAGCAGGATTTTGGAACATATATTGTGTCGAAACGTTATGACTTACCTCGAAGAGAACGGTGTATTGACACATATGTAAGTAGGCTGTTTAAGTTTTCTTATTGGTAACGCCACGTAGCGCTCTGTATGAAAATCACTGGCTGTGCTGTGTGCAGTCTGTGGCTAGTTTGCATTGTTGTCTGCCATTGTAGTGTTGGGCAGCTGGATGTTAACAGCGCCTAGTGTTGAGGAGTTGGAGGTGAGCCGCCAGCAGTGGTGGATGTGGGGAGAGAAATGGCGGAGTTTTGAAATTTGTAAGACTGGATGTCATGAACTGCTATATATATTATGACTTATGATGATATTAAGGTAAATACATTGTTTGTTCTCTACTAAAATCTTTCATTTGCTAACTATCCCTATCAGTAGTTAGTGCCTTCCGTAGTTTGAATCTTTCATTTAGCTGGCAGTAGTGGCGCTCGCTGTATTGCTGTAGTTCGAGTAACCAAGATTTTTGGTGAGGTAAGTGATTTGTGAAAGGTATAGGTTAATGTTAGTCAGGGCCATTCTTTTGTAGGGATTATTAAAAGTCAGATTCCGTTGCGCTAAAAATATTGTGTGTCAGTTTAAGCCCAGTCCTGTATAATTGATCAAAGGGGACGTTTCATATGTCGACCCTTAGCCGAGGATACCTCACTGGAATCTTCTGATTTTTTCTTGTAGTTTGTGTAGTTAGTGTAGTTTTTGTTTATTGCTAGCGCGTAATTATAGAGAGAATTTCCTTTGTAGTTGTAGTTTTTCATTGTTCTACAGTAAAACAGTAGTGGCATGCATGTAGATTTGCAGCAAGTATTTCGCAGCTGCGCTTGCAATTAACTAGATATTATTTTCAGTGCTACGTTAATGTGTTCTCTTATTTTTACTCTTCAAATTGTGCTTTTCTGTGTTATCGTGTGAAATATTGTGACAATAATGGCGTGTGAAAGACGTAATACTAGGCTCCAAAGTAAACTGAGAAATGACAGTGAAGACGAAAGCAATGTGTTAGCGCCACCGAGTAATGAACTAACTAATGTTCAAGGTAGTTATTTGGTAAATGTACATAGGGAAGTGGAGCGGGATGCAAACAATGGTGTAGACAGTGAAACAATTAGTGACAGGGAAGCATTATCGATCGATCGGTCGGCAACAGCTTGCCTCAGGAATCCGAAATGACAGGACACAATCTTGCAAATACTGTAGATTCAGGTTTTGTGTCCTCACCGTTTTCTCAAATAAGTCAAGACACATTTTCCGATTTTCAAACTGCGAATATTGCCGGTTCAAATGCATTGCCGAATAGCACTGAGGAACATGTTTCAGACACCAGTGCATCGTTATTACAATTAATGCAACAAATGGGACAAAAGCTTCAAAAGTTAGACACAATGGAACAAAATCTTAAACAGTTAGACACAATGGAACAAAATCAGAGACAAACACAGCAAAAGCTTCAAAAGTTAGACACAAAGGAACAAAATCTTCAAAAGTGGAACAAAATCAGAGACAAACACAGCAACAGTTAGACACAATGGAACAAAATCAGGGACAAAGACAGCAAAATTTTTAACAGTTAGACACCACACTTGAACAAACACATGAAGATTTAACTACTGAGTTACATAACACTGAATCGAAATGTCAAAAAGTCTGTAATGACGTAAAAACACAGTATTGTGAGCATTTTCAACCTATTTTTTCGCGGCATGAAAATGCGTTACAGAATCACGAAGCAGCCATAAAAGAACTGCAAACTATTGTTCATGAGACCTTGCAAGCTAAAATTGACTCAGTTGCATCTACCGATTCGGTTACGCTACTTGGAAAATCTCAAGAAAACTTAAAGGACACAGTAGATACTCTGAAATGTGTTCAGAAAGACACATGGACGAAATTAGTTCATTATCAGAGAAAGTAGTTGAACTTTCAGATCAGCTAAATAATTTATCTACGAAGGTAGATGATAATCTGAATGACACAAAACCGGTTGTCTTTAATGACTCAGAAGAGCGCGAACAAATTAGGAAATTCAAACAAAATCAGAATCAAATTAATACTCAACACCAAAGAGAAATCCGGGAAGTACAAGATCAGCTGACACAGGTAATACAAGAATTACGTATTTCAGAGGACACTCGCGCTCCAATACTGGAAGAGGGACATAGAAATACGGAACAGCCACAAAATAATAACACTTCGGAAATTATGAAAGAAATTGGCAAAGTACACCGAATTTTGAGATGGAACCGCCGAAACGACGTAACAATGACCGACATGCGACTCGCCGACATGATGATTTTGACTATAAGCTGTTCATTACTAAACGTAAATTCAAAACATTTAAGAATTCTGGCAACGACATTCATCCACAAGCGTGGCTTCATCAATTCTCTCATTGTTTTCCTCCCAGCTGGTGATTAGAACACAGATTAGAATTTATGTGTGGCTACATAGAGAATGAGCCAGCTGTAAGAATGCGATCGGTCATTCACGATTGCCACAGTGAAGCAGAATTTTACCGAGTCTTCCTCTCAGCATATTGGTCTCAAGCCACACAAGACCGAGTAAAACATGGCATCATAATGATGAAACATTTCGAACAATCTGAATTTTCCAGTCTTGTGAAATATTTTGAACACATGATGCACAAGAATCAGTATCTGTCAAACCCATACAGCCCCTCAGAACTCATCCGCATTTGCTCAATCAAATTATCTGAACATTTACGGCATATTATTTTGGCAGGACGTTTGCAAAGACGACACTGAAGCTTTTCAGGGACTCTTACAACAATTAGAAATTGACACTGACAATCGCGGAACGCGAAAACAGGAACACAACAATTACAGGTTACATCCGTCGCAAGGAAGTAGTTTACAGTACACTTGTTCGCCCACTGCATGAATACTGTTCAACAGTGTGGGATGTGTACCAGATAGGGTTGATAGAAGAGATAGAGAAGATCCAATGGAGAGCAGCGCACTTCGTTACAGGATCATTTAGTAATCGCGAAAGCGTTACGGAGCTGATAGAGAAACTGCAGTGGAAGACTATGCAGGAGAGACGCTCAGTAGCTCGGTACGGGCTTTTGTTAAAGTTTCGAGAACATACCTTCACCGAAGAGTCAAGCAGTATATTGCTCCCCCCTACGTATATCTCGCGAAGCGACCATGAGGATAAAATCAAAGAGATTAGAGCCCACAGAGAAGCATACCGACAATCCTTCTTTCCCCGAACAATACGAGACTGGAATAGAAGGGAGAACCGATAGAGGTACTCAGGGTGCCCTCCTCCACACACCGTCAGGTGGCTTGCGGAGTATGGATGTAGATGTAGATGTAGATTCCGCGATGAAAGAAATAATAACTGGACACGACAAGGCTATTCTCACAACACAAATCGTGACCAAAACAGACACCACCCGTATGACAAGCGTTGGCAGAGTAGTAATAATTACAGGGAAAGACCACTTCTCTGCGGTAATGACTATTACAGGGACAATCAGAGAAACAGACAGTATGGGAACCAAAATAAATATTATCAGTGGAGACAGAATAACTTTAGACGCAACGGTCCAAGGCGCAGTTACGATTCAGGGAGAAATTCTCCACCACGTGACCGACAAGAAAGAAACTATGGAATCTACCGACATGACGACAGACGATATGATCGTAACGACAGACCTGAATTGCATTAGAACTGGCGGGATTCAAACAGGGCAGGGCCCTCTCGACATGGTGAATTTGTAGAAGTTAGGTCTCCTAATCCTAATAACGACGCTCGCCAACAAAGAGATAGCAGACAATGAGTAGCACCGCAGGCAGCCAAGTGCGCCGGCTGGCTCAGAGAAAAATAACATAGGCGCTAATCTTGAGAAAAATTCCAGTATTCTTTACCAACGTATACCGCAAGATAATTGCGTTCAAGTTGAAACTCTGAGCGCTATGAAGAGTAAAGGGTTGCCACACATTTCACATGTAAAATATTTTATTGCGAGATAATCTGCTTTTTAACTTAGTCTTTGCCATACAACTTATCACGTTACATTACTAGTATGCTTTGTTAGACTTAGAATCTGTTAACATGCAACGATGTTTGAAGTTAAATTTCCAGTCAAGAACCAAAAGAACTTATTTAAACAGAAATTACGAATGCATTGTTATTGTGAACAGACGACACAGTGTTATTGTGTGTGTACATTCTTGCTTGTTAGTTGCACGATTAAGTAACGACTATAAGGCTCACATACTTAGAATATTTACCAGCACTGCTAATGACACTTTAATACAACATTTTGGTTTACTTGAAAATACATTGTGAGTTCAAAGTGCTTTCTGTGAGATACCAGATGACACAGTGGTTAGTTTGTCTGACAGCTACACGATTTTACAACGACGCTGCAAATGAGTGACAATTTACAATGTTGCTTTTGCGGTTTATCTATTTTATATCTGCAAAGTTTTTCTGAATTCTTGTGGAAAGTAAATATGTTTTAGTAGTAACTTTTGTAGTATAGCTACAATGAGACAGCCTTTTCTGTAGCACAACAATACGTTACAGCACAGTACTTCCTTCATCACGGCAATAAGCGTAACAACTAAGATATCTATACGCAAAGCAATTCACTTCGTTTATTGCGAGGTAAGTACATTGGCTTCAGCAGAACTTTGCTTACAGAGGACGATAATTACTACACTTCCACAGAATTATCTTACAACAAGATGCACATTTAGCGCTACAGGACACGCATTTGAGTGATTAATTTTGTACTTGAGCCATTTATTTTTCAAGATTTTGGAATTACAAAGGTTTTCCGTGATACATTTCATTCCATTGCTGTGATGTGTAACACCTGAGGGTATAATTACATTAATCCTCAGGGGGTACACGCCTACTTTGTGTACCATGTGTCTGGCAAGCTCAAGGAGCCCTAGCTAATATGGTATTTGCTTTTACAACTTTACACGTCGGTACCATATTTCTCTAACACATAAATTACACAGCTATCTGATCATTTAACTGAGAGACAAACATTTTTTTTTACTACATCAGTGACAGATGTTTACGTAATTACACGGATGGATAACTTCACACTTATGAAATTGTATTTTGTCTGTACTTTGTGAAATGTTCTTATTTTTTCGGAACCATTGTGATACTATGAGAGCTTTGAATGATGTATTTGGTATGGGATCATGATTTTTAAAGTACGTTTGAGGCAGGTGACAGTTTTGACATGAGTGGAGAATTTTTTTTAGGTTTTGAAATTATTGGAGGAAGCTACGAGGATTTTGAGAGTTGACCGAGGTGTTATGATGTTATTATTATGATGACTATGTGTATTATGCTGTTGAGGTATGTTTATGATCAATATGCTGATGCTATATGAGTTATTTGATTATGCTATGTATCTGTTATGATGAAATATTGACGAAGCGTCGAGGTAAGGAATAATGAATGGCCGTTAGGGACTCTGGTTTGTGAAAAAGGTTGTTGGAAACCAAGAATCGTACTTTAAGAGTTATGAAATGTATGTAAATGCGTGAATGTATTACAATGCCGAAGAAAATTTTTGTGACACTGTTATATCAATAGGATTTTGTTTCTACAGATTCGTAACGCAAATTCTCGACCTGTGAAATATTTTTATATGAGACTGTCACTGTAAATATTTCGGTAAGAAAGTTAAGTGACCACCTTCACGTAATGCGTCGTGGGCGCCCAGCTGCGCGACAGATGCCGGGAAAAAAGCCATTAGTGTGTGAGTTTCAGAGACACAGGTGGAGAAGAAAAAAAAGGCTATTATCCTCGCTATTGACATTCCTTTGTAGAAAGCATCGTAAATACGACACCCTCAAACTTGAAAACATGATTACACTGTAGAGTTCTTAATTTATGATGTTTACTAGAATGCCTAATGAAACGATGAGAAACATTTCACTATTGTCTTGCTACTTGAGAGAAATGTCATATGGTTTGCTTTATGTATTTATTTACTCATTATGTTTAAGATCTAGTTTCTAGCTGCACTGCAGCATTGGTTAAAATAAAATTTAATAGAATCAGAAATCAATAAAAGAATTAGTAGCGGACAGAGGGTCATTGGGATGCTTAACTCAGTCTTATGGAGCAGAGATGTAATGAGCAGAACTAAAAAATTAATATACAAATCCATATTAGAGAGTGTGCTTCTGTATGGAACGGAGACCTGGACAATTAACATGAAGCACATTAAAATATTACAAGCTCTATCGATGGACTTTTGGAGAAGATCCTGGAGAGGATAGAAAAGATAAGGAACACCGAAGTAATAAGGAGAATGGAAATAAAGGAAAGAATATATGATGTAATGGATAGGAAGAAATTACAGTGGTATGGGCATGTACGACGGATGGAGAAAAACAGAATACCAAAATTGATACTGGAGTGGGAACTGGAGAGGAGAAGAAGGAGAGGACGCCTTATGACCACCTGGATCCAAAATGTACAGCACACAATGAGGAGAATGGGTGCAGAGGAAGAAGACATACAAGATCGAAACACCTCGAGAAATATTTTTAGAATATAGTTTACGACCGGTTATTGTTTATATTGTAATTTCCAAGTAAATTATTATGTTGGAGATAAACCTCTGTAATGAGGAAAAGCTCAAAAATAATAATAATAATAATAATAGATGTACTAATATAGTTATTTTATGCCTACAGATCAAGTCAATATTAAATTTATGATCTACTTCCAAGAAAAGGAGGGCACATAAATAGACATTTCCCTTCACAGGAATTGCATCAATAATTTTTTTACGATTTCGTGACTTATCTTCTAGGATAAGTTATCGTGATGCATTACTCTAGTGTTAAGATGTGACATAGGTATTAAACATGGCCATTTTTACTGCAATATTTTTCTGCTTGACCTTCGTCATGTTTAGGTATAAGTTATAGCGTTTGCTGCTGCTGTTTACCAGGCATAGTGCTACTGAATTTCACTTTTTATTACTCTGTTAAGCCAGATTTACTACTGATTTCTTTTTCTTGTTTTCTGCACATTGTCTTATATTAGTTGTAATATTGCAATTGCTTTAATAATTTAGATACTGCTTCTTGATTTGGCAATTTGCATTTTTTTGTCATTGCTGTTTGTGTTAATTGTTTTGTGCTGCTGCATTGCCTCGTCCCTTAGTTTAGCATCTGAGCTCAGTAGATTTAAGTTAGCTTAAGAGGGGTTGACTATATAAGAGAATGAGTTGCGCTGAATTGGAAGAAATGCATTGAGAAGTTTTATGAAAAAAGTACAGACAGCAGGTATAGATAGCACTCTTTGAAATAATGAAGAACGAAGGGAGATCTCCAAGAAGTAAAGAAAGTTTTGTTTGCAAGATACTGCAGTAAGACAAACCCAGTCCTTTCCCTTTCTGTTATTCCGCTATGCGTTTGTGTACTCTTGTTTATTTGTGTTTTTCCTGTCTTTGTGTTTATCTGATGAGAGTTACATTGTAGAATTTTTCTGATAATATGTTATTTACTTTGTAAAGGTGTTTAGACATTATTAATTCTGTTCTGTTTCAATGCTCATGTATGAAATTAGTGTTTCGAAAGCTATTTGCGTTATTTTATATGTTTACTTATGTCATAATTCATGTAACACTGATGTATATGTCTATTTCTGTTCTTTTGTGAAGTCTGTATTACTACAAATGTTATCTGCATTATTATGTTTTCATGATGTTCTGTATCTCTGTAATTGTATTCTCATGTTATAAAATTGTAATGGACACCAGTTCATCAAATTAAGTACCTTGTAAACATTCATTCCACTGCACATATTTCTGTTGGTCATAGTATATGCACAATATGTGAGAAAAAGAGGACTGTTAGTGTTTGCACGTGTATTAATAATTCAACAAGGGACTGGTTAACAGCATTGCTGGTTCTAAGGACATTTAAAAAAAATTGTGAGTGCACAAATTGTGGTTCATGGACTTGCTATATTGTCCGCAAGACTCTTCGATGGTGATTGTGCACCTGCACAGTAGCAACTGATGACTGCTGGCCATCTCTACAAGGACTACAGTAGGTCTGCAGCTTTGATGACCCACCAATACCATTATTTCTACCAGGACTACAATGGGTCTACTCTGTGATGACCTACGTACCAATATTCGTCAAAACTTCGAATGACTCTGCTGTGGGTTTGCTATGTTGTGGCCCATTACCTGTCTGCATGTCAAGAGTCAGCACTGTCTTTCCGTTGGAAGGACAACACTATTTCTTCAAGACTGTATGGAAATCCACTACTTCTGCGTGCATTTTCTTTTACTGCTCAGACTTTGAGAAAAACACTGCTATTTTACTGTGATGAACGATCAGGCCTGTCTTTATGGACTGTGAGAAAATCTTAGCTTTAGACCAATATTGTATCAATAAGTGTGTGCATTTGATTTCTTTGTTATTGTAATTGTAAAAAAATTTTAACAAATATGTATTGGCCAGCGCCCAAAAAAATTTGTAAACTTTTTTGTGGGGAGCATGGGGGCTATGTAAGTAGGCTGTTTATCTTTTCTTATTGGTAACACCACGTAGCGCTCTCTATGAAAATCACTGGCTGTGCTGAGTGCAGTCTGTGGCTAGTTTGAATTGTTGTCTGCCATTGTAGTGTTGGGCAGCTGGATGTTAACAGCGCGTAGTGTTGCGCAGTTGGAGATGAGCCGCCAGCAGTGGTGGATGTGGGGAGAGAAATGGCAGAGTAAGACTGGATGTCATGAACTGCTATATATATTATGACTTTTGATGATATTAAGGTAAATACATTGTTTGTTCTCTATCAAAATCTTTCATTTGCTAACTATCCCTATCAGTAGTTAGTGCCTTCCATAGTTTGATCTTTTATTTAGCTGACAGTAGTGGCGCTTGCTGTATTGCAGTAGTTCGAGTAACCAAGATTTTTGTGAGGTAAGCGATTTGTGAAACGTATAGGTTAATGTTAGTCACACATGAAGTGTTGAGTACTATAGACAAGGGATTTCAAGCTGATTCCGTATTTCTATAATTCGAAAAGACTTTTGACACTGTACCACATTTATGGAAGATCATCTCATATACATGACTGGAATCATGAATTCCTGTCGGAGAGGTCACAGTTCGTAGTAACTGACGAAAAGTCAACGAGGAAAAGAGAAGTGATTTCTGGCGTTCCCCAAGGTAGTGTTATAGGCCCTTTGCTGTTTCTTATCAATATAAAGGATTTGAGAGACAATTTGAGTTGCCCTCGTAAGTTGTTTGCAGATGAAGCTTTCGTTTATCGACTAATAAAGTCATCAGAAGATCAAAACAAATTGCAAAACTATTTAGAAAAGATATTTTTATGGTGCGAAAATTAGCAATTGATCCTAAATATTGAGAAGTGTGAGGTCATCCACATGAGAGCTCAATAGGAATCCGTTAAACGTCGGTTACACGGTATATCAGTCAAATCTAAAGGTCGTAAATCCAACTAAATATCGAGGAACTACGATTACGAACAATGTAAATTGGAAGGAACACATAGAAAATGTTGTGGGGAACACTATGCTTGTCCGCCCTCTTTTGGAGTACTGCTGTGCAGTGTGGGATCCTTATAGATAGAACTGACGGAGTACACCTAAAACGTTCAAAGAAGGGCAAAACGTTCAAAGAAGGGCAGCACGGTTTGTATGATGGGGAGATAGGATAGAGTGTGTTACTGAAATGATACAGGATTTGGGGTCAATATAATTAAAACAAAGGCGTTTTTCGTTGCGGCGGAACCTTCTCAGGAAATTTGTCTCCCACAACATAGGGAAAAACTATCACCATAGTAAAATAAGGGAAATCAGAGCTCGCACGGAAAGATATAGGTGTTCGTTTTTTCCGCGCGCTGTACGATACTGGAATAATAGAGAATTTCTATGAAGATGGTTCGATGAACCCTGTTACAGACACTTAAATGTGATTTGCAGAGTATCCATGCAGATGTAGATGAACACGTGTTCTTGACTCTTAGCTGCGTTGCGTTCAAGGCGCCACTTCGTTGACCACCGGCCAAGAATATCGCACGCGAACTGCTGGCGATGGCGTAACATCTGCACCTTCATACTCAGGGCAAAGAGCGTGGTGTCATCTGCCTAGACTACCAGCTTACCAGCTTTGTATGTCGGCCGTGTACAAGAAGTACGTATCTGCCGCACCATAGACATTCCACTGTCAGAACGAAAGCGAAATGGTCTCCCGGCGTTATACAAGTGGAGGAGCCGACTGAATGACATAGAGATTCCGTGCACAAAGAGTTTCTACACGAAGCGCTCATGACATGCCGGGTCGATACAATTGACAAGTTTCATGCCGCCGGAGTTTATGAAATCGAGTGTGAATGTGGACTGGTGTATGTAGGTGAGACTGGGCGTCCAATAAGCACGAGGCTAACTGAACATGAGAGATATATCCGCCTCAAACAATATAGCAAATCAGCGGTGTCAGAACATCATGAGCAGTGCAGGATAAACATCGAATTTCGAGAGGCCCGAGTACTGGCGAAACAGCCGTTTAGTTTGAGGAAGAAGATTAGAGAGGCTATAGAAATAGCCAAGCGACCCGATAATATGAACAGAGAAGACGGTTACAGTCTTCCAGCGTCTTGGCTGCCTGCTGTGACAGCTCTGCGGGACAGCTCGCGCAAAGCAAGAGGCGTGCGGTAGGCCACAGCGGAGGATGGTACACAGAGCGCTGACGCGGCCTAGTCGATACTAGGCAGTTAGTAAACAACGCTACGCTGCAGTCGCCGCTAAGTCTCCTATTTGCCGATTTCCACCAATGGCAGGCAGTAAAGGAAACTCCAATAGAAAACACCTATTTCCGCCAATAACAAGACGCAATGCAAACGCCAATAAAATGAACTCCTAGTACCCTTCCTCCTCATCCTCACATTCAATCACAACAGTCTTCCATAGTATATATGTATCCACACTTGCGCTCATTCAGCAGTTAGCAACACACCCTGAGGAAGGCGTCTTGCAACAGACGCCGAAACGTTGGAATTTTATAAATGACAATGCGGTCTCTAACCCAGAAGAATGTTATCAACTCAGAACTCTTTGTTGCTTTAGGATGTGTCCCATCAGTGAAACCCTTTTTGTAGTCAACTTCTACTGTAAATTTCTGTTTTTCTCACTTAGATTCAGTACCTTCTCATAAGCTATTCGATCCACCCATAAAACCTTCAGCACCCTTCTAAAGCACCACATTTCAAAAAAACTCTTTTCTCTTTTCGGAACTGCGTATCGTCCGCGCTTCACTTTGTATAAAACTACAGACCACACAGTTCCCTTCATACCAGTCTTAATAATACTTAAATTGAAATTAGACGGTAACAAAATCTACTTCTTCAGAAATACTTTTCTTGCTGTTAAAACTAAAACTCCGCCCGAACAGGTGATGAATGCCCAACGGTAACGACCGGCCGCCGTGCCATCCTCAGCGCACAGGTTCACTGGTTGCGGATATGGAGGCGCGTATGGTGAGCACAACGCTCTCCCGTCCGTATGGCAGTTTATGACACCGGTTTTCTTGCTGTTGCGTCTCTATTTCATATTTTCTACACTTCGCGCTTTATAGCTAATTTTTCTGACCAAATAGCAAAATCCGTCTACTGCTTATAGAATCTGATTGTCAGTTCCTAAACTAATTCCCTCAGCGTCGCCTAATTTAATTCGACTACATTCCATTAACCTTTTTTTCTTCTGTTGATATTCGTCGTACACGCTCCTTTCAAGACACTGTCCACTGCGTTCAATTGCTTCTTCGAGTGTGTATTGAATGCGCTGCTAACGTAACAACCAAGGCATTCGATTTGGGAGCAGAGGACCTGTGTGTTCTTTTCCGTATCGAAATTGGCATGTATAGAATGGTTAATAAGATATTCAGTAAGGAATAATAACAAGGTACACCAGTAAATCTCTCAAACGACTTCGATTAGTACAGAAATTAAATTTTAAGCCTTGTTGTATGAAAACAGTTATGAGTAACAGTGTTGCGAGTCCGCCCCGAGTGACCGAACACAACTGACCGCGCAATGCTTGTTTACAGCGAGGCGCGGCACAGAAATTTATTTCGAGGTTTTAAAACTGCTATGTGCTTCTGGAAACCCAGCGGGAATTGCATAACCGCGGGGGTACAACAACAATTCATAGCACAATTTAGTGTCAGCAACGAGCTTTCAGACTATGTTGTTGTATGTATGAGAAGCATTAAAGTTAATTATCGAAGAAGAAATGTTATTAAATGTAAAGCAAGTCCATTTTCTGATAAATCTTCGGAATGAACAATATAGTTGCTCGATATTATTCATTAGATATTATTTGTGCTGCGAACATTTTTTTTAAGTCATCAGTCTTCTGACTGGTTTGATACGGCCCGCCACGAATTCCTCTCCTGTGCCAGCCTCTTCATGTCAGAGGAGCACTTGCAACCTACGTCCTCAATTATTTGCATGATGTATTTAAATCTCTGTCTTCCTCTTCAGTTTTTGCCATCTACAGCTCTGTCTAGTGCCATGGAAATCATTCCCTGATGTCTTAACAGATGTCCGGTCATCCTGTCTCTTCTCCTTATCAGTGTTTTCCACATACTCCTTTCCTCTCCGATTCTGCGCAGAATCTCCTTATTCCTTACCTTATCTGTCCACCTAATTTTCAACATTCTTCTGTAGCATCACATCTCAAGTGCTACGATTCTCTTCTGTTCCGGTTTTTGCGTAGTCCATGTTTCATTACCATACAATGCTGTGCTCCAAACGTAGTCACAGAAATTTATTCCTCAAATTAAGGTCAATGTTTGATATCAGTAGACTTGTCTTGACCAGGAATGCTCCTTTCGCCAGCGCCAATCTGCTTTTGATGTCCTCCTTGTTCCGTCCGTCCTTAGTTATTTTGCTGCCTAGGAAGCAGAATTCCTTAACTTCATCTTCTTCGTAACCATCAATCCTGACGTTAAGTTTCTCGCTGCTCTCATTTGTGCTACATCTAATTACTTTCGTCTTTCTTCGATTTACTCTCAATCCATATTTTGTACTCATAAGGCTATTCATTCCATCAGGAGATCATGTAATTCTTCTTCACTTTCACTCAGGAAAGCCATGTCATCAGCGATTCTTATCATTGATAACCTTTCATCTTGAATTTTAATCACGCTACTGAACCTTTCTTTTATTTCCGTCATTTTATTTCCGTCATGTACAGACTGAACAGTATGGACGAAAGACTACATCCCTGTCTTCACCCTTTTTAATCCGACCCTTCCTTTTTGATTGTCCACGCTTATTATTCCCTCTCGGCTCTTGTACATATTGCATATTACCCGTCTGTCCCTATAGCTTACCCCTGGTTTTCTCAGAATTTCGAGTATCTTGTACTATTTTACATTTTAGAACACTTTTTCCGGTTCAACAAATCCTATGTCTTTTATTTAGTCTTGCTTCCATTATCAACCGCATGGTCAGAATTGCCTCTCTGGTGCCTGCGAATATAGTTTCTTCGAATGTTTATATGTGACAAGAACCATCCACTGGATTGTTCGAATGAAAGGAAGCCCACATGACAGGGTGAATGAGAGAGCCATTGTTAGGCAACCAAGATTAAAATTTTAGTTCTTTACTAATCCAAGTCGTCGGATAAATTTATTTGCCTACCTTGTTATTATTGCTTATTGATTATATTATTAACCCTCCCATTCAGGCAAGTTTCGATACGGAAAATATACAAACGAAAAAAAAAAATTGGGATTGCAATCCCGAACCAAACGCAGATTCACCCCACCACAGCCACATGTCTTAGTCGCCATAGCACAGGTGCTTTAATCAAATAGCGTTAACTTTATGGGTACGTAAGTGATAGTCTTAATAGTTTGTTTCCTCGATTTATAGGAAAATTCGCGTTTGTGGACTCGACATATGGTGAAGAAAAGTTCTGGATGTTAAATTATTTATCGATCCCATCAATTTCCAGTTGGTTGTGCGTCATGAACTCTAGGGATCAATTTTTCAAAAACAGGGGGTAGGAGGTGGCCGTGTTGAGCCAAAATACCTTAGAATTTTTCATTTTAATTTGTACACAAGCGACCTGCCGAATATGAGACGAATAGGTTGGTCGCGTCCGAGGTCTTCTCCTTGTTAGTGCCGCACCGTCTGTGTCATCCTCATGGCGCCGCACGCCTAGATTTCCTTAGATGTAAGGGCAGGTAGTGGTGAAGAGAGTGTCGTGAGAGGGATTGGGGGGGGGGGGGGGGGGAGTTGGGGCATCCGCGGTCACAGACACGCTCACACACACACGTACGTATTTTGCTCTCCCAACCACATTTTCCAATTCCTTCTTTATCCGAGCTTCTTTTACGGAAATTAATCACACCTACTTGGTGCAAGGCACAGTTGGTCCTCGAAGTAAGTGGCAGAGAGTTTTTTCCATATCTAAATTTTTTGCTTGTCAAAATACAGATCGATATCGGCAGTACTGGTTTAAAAGTGAGAAAGAATGCCATGCAGTTGTTTGGAGCACAACAAGTTTAGGCCGTATTTGTTTGGCAAACCATTAACTGTTGTGATGGACCACCATTCTCTACTCTGAAAGACCCATTGGGTTGAGTGCAGAGATTCGTACTGAGGCTTCAGGAGCACGACGTCGCACTGGTGTACAAAAGCAGACACAAACAGAAGGATTTCGACAGCTTTTCAAGGATCATTCGACAGAACACAGCCGCGTGTGTGAAATCTCAGTCGTCGTTGCATTAAATGACATTGTTGCTGATCAGAGGGAAGATCCAACACGGCTGAAAACGACAGAAGCCTTGAAGAAGAATGTCAGCAACAAAGAAGAATTCCACTTAACAAATGGTTCAAATGGCTCTGAGCACTATGGGACTTGACCGCTAGAACTTAGAACTACTTAAATCTAACTAACGTAAGGACATCACACACATCCATGCCCAAGGCAGGATTCGAACCTGTGACCGTAGCGGTCCCGCGGTTCCAGACTGCAGCGCCTAGTACCGCTCGGCCACTTCGGCCGGCATAACAAATGGAACATTGTATAACTGCATAATAGCTACTGAAATTCAGTGCGGTTTAAGTGGTTGCTCTTTATACTTCATAATCTACGGTCAGCTATCCTGAAGTATTTTCACGATTCAACTTCTGTTTGTCTGGGGTTTGCGGGGGCTAATCAGAATCAGACGCAGGTATCACTGTCCAGGGCTCCACAGATCCGATACAGACTACATGAACTTCTCTAAGGAATGCCAACGACCGAAGCGCGTGCCACAACGACTTCCGTGGCACTTGCCACCAATTCTGGCTTCAGCAACGCCATTCCAGCGGAACTGATCACTTGTGGAGTCCCGATGTCGACAAACAGGGATCGATTAGTAATAGTATACACTGACTACCTCGCCCGCTACGGTGTAGCCAAACGTTTGCTGGATCAATACCGAAGCTCCGGTAATTGCAAAGTTTTTTGTTGCAGACATCATTGTGAAGCACTGGGTACGCCGTGTGATGATCTCTGATGGTGTAAAAGTTTTCCAGTCGAGATTAGTATTAAAGGTAATCTCACCTTGCAACATTACACAGAGCATGACAACTTCTACAATCCACAGAAGAATGGCCTCAAAGAACGCTTTAATAGTATGTCAGCAGATACAATGAAGAAACTAGTATAAGCATGCTTATTCCTGGTAAAGGCATGCGTATTCAAATACAGAGATATGTAAACAGGTAGAATACGCCTATATAAGACAACAAGTGTCTGGCGCACTTGTCAGATCGGTTACTGCTGCTATAATGGCAGGTTATCAAGATTTTAGTGAGTTTGAACGTGGTGTAATAGTCGGCGCACGAGCGGTGGGGCACAACATCTACGAGGTAGCGATGAAGTGGGAATTTTCCCGTACGACCGTTTCACGAGAGTACCGTGACTACCAGGAATCCGGTAAAACATCAAATCTCGGACATCACTGCGACCGGAAAAAGATCCTGCAAGAACTGGAACAACACCGACTCAATAGAGTCGTTCAACTGTCAGTAGGCTGTTTAGGTTTTTATATTGGTAACGCCACGTAGCGCTCTGTATGAACATCAATGGCTGTGCTGTGTGCAGTCTGTGGCTAGTTTGCATTGTTGTCTGCCATTGTAGTGTTGGGCAGCTGGATGTTAACAGCGTGCGCCGTTGCGCAGTTGGAGGCGAGCCGCCAGGAGTGGTGGATGTGGGGAAGTGAAATGGCGGATTTTTGAGAATGGATAATCTGCAGGTGTGTCCATCAGAAACAATACATTTGTAAGAATGGATGTCATGAACTGCAATATATATATTATGACTATTAAGATAAATTCATTGTTTGTTCTCTATTAAATTCTTTCATTTGCTAACTATGCCTATCAGTAGTTAGTGCCTTCAGTAGTTTGAATCTTTTATTTAGCTGGCAGTAGTGGCGCTCGCTGTATTGCAGTAGTTCGAGTAACGAAGATTTTTGTGAGGTTAGTGATTTAGTCAGGGCCGTTCTCTTGTAGGTATTACTGAAACTCAGACTGCCTTGCGCTAAAAAAAAATATTGTGTGTCAGTTTAAGCACAGTCATGTATAATTGTTCTAAGGGGACATTTCATATGTCGACTCTTAGCCGAGGATACCTCACTGGAATCTTCTGATTTTTCTTGTAGTTTGTGTAATTAGTGCAGCCTTTGTTTATTGCTAGCGCGTAATTGTAGAGAGAATTTTCTTTGTAGTTGTAGTTTTTCATTCGTGTACAGTAAAACAGGTGTGGCATACATGTAGATTTGCACCAAGTATTTCGCAGCTGCGCTTGCAATTAACGAGATATTATTTTCAATGCTATGTTAAAGTGTTTTCTTATTTTGCTCTTCAAATTGTGGTTTTCTGTGTTGTCGTGTGAAATATTGTGACAATAATGGCGTGTAAGAAGCGTAATACTAGGCTCCAAAGTAAACTGAGAAATGACTGTGAAGACGAAAGGAGTGTGTTAGCGCCGCCGAGTAATGAATTAACTAATGTTCAAAGGAGTAATTTGGTAACTGTGCATAGGGAAATAGAGCGGCCTGGAAACAATGGTGTAGGCAGTGAAACAGTTAGTGAACAGGGAAGCATTATCGATCGATCGGTCGGCAACAGCTCGCTTCACGAATCCGAAATGACAAGACACAATCTTGCAAATACTGTAGATTCAGGTTTTGCGTTCTCACCGTTTTCTCAAATAATTCAAGACACATTTTCTGCTTGTCAACATGTGAATGTTGCCGGTGCCAATGCAGTGTCGAAAAGCATTAATTGTGCAAGAAATGAAACAAAATCAGAGACAAACACAGCAACAGTTAGACACAATGGAACAAAATCAGAGACAAACACAGCAAAAGCTTCAAAAGTTAGACACAAGGGAACAAAAGCTTCAAAAGTTAGACTCAGTGGAACATACGCTTGAACAAACAGGTGAATATTTAACTACTGAGTTACATAACATCGAATCGAAATGTCAAAAAGTCTGTAATGATATAAAAACATAAATTTGTGAGCATATCCAACCCATTTTTTCGCGGTATGAAAATTCATTACACAATCACGAATTAGCCATAAAAGAACTTCAAACTATTGTTCATGAAAATCACGACACCTTGCAAGCTAAAATTGACTCAGTTGCATCTATCGATTCGGTTACGCAACTTGCAAAAACTCAGGAAAACTTTAAGGACACGGTAGATACGATTTCAACACAAATGGACATTCTGAAATTTGGTTCAGAATAACACACTGAGGAAATATGTACATTATCGACGAAAGTAGCCGAACTTTCGGATCAGTTCACTAACTTATCTACAAAGGTAGATGATGATCTGAATGACACAAGACCTGTAGCCATCACTGCCACAGAATAGTATGTACAAATTAAGAAATTCAAAGAAAATCAGAATCAGATTAATACGCAAGACAAAAGAGAAATCCGGGAAGTACAAGGTCAGTTGGCACAAGTAATACAAAAGTTACAAATTTCAGAGGACACTTGCGCTCCAACCCTGGAAGAGGGACTTGGAAATACGGAAAAGCCGCAAAATAATGACACAGGGAATTTCGGAAATTATGAAAGAAATTGGCAAGGTGCACCGAGTTTTGAGATGGAACCACCGACACGACGTAACAGTGACCGACATGCTACTCGCCGACACGATGATTTTGACTATAAGCTGTTCATTACTACAGGTAAATTCAAAACATTTAAGAATTCTGGCAACGACATTCATCCACAATCGTGGCTCCATCAATTCTCTCATTGTTATCCTCCCAACTGGTCATTAGAGTACAGAATAGAATTTATGTGTGGCTACTTAGAGAATGAAGCAGCTGAAAGAATGCGATCGGTCATTCACGATTGTCACAGTGAAGGAGAATTTTATCATGCCTTCCTCTCAGCATATTGGTCTCAAGCTACACAAGACCGAGTAAAACATAGCATCATAATGATGAAACATTTCGAACAATCTGAATTTTCCAGTCTTGTGAAATATTTTGAAGACATATTGCACAAGAATCAGTACCTGTCAAACCCATACAGCCCCTCAGAACTCATCCGCATTTGCTTAATCAAATTACCTGAACATTTACGACATATTATTTTGGCAGGACGTTGCAAAGACGACATTGGAGCTTTTCAGGAACTCTTACAAGAATTAGAAATTGACACTGACAATCGCGGAACGCGAAAACGGGAACACAACAATTACAGGTCACATCCGTCGCAATTCCGCGATGAAACAAATAATAACTGGACACGACAAGGCTATTCTTACAACGTAAATCGTGACCAAAACAGACACCACCCATATGACAACCACTGGCACAGTAATAGTTACAGAGAAAGATCGCATTTCCGTAGTAATGAATATAACAGAGACAACCATAGAAACAGACAATATGGCAACCAGAACTATTATTATCACGGGAGACAGGATAACTTCAGACGCGACGGTCCACCACTTAACTGACAAGTAAGAAATTACAGAAATTACCGACATAACGACAGACGATATAATCGTAACGATAGACCTGAATTTCATCAGAGCTGGCGGGATTCAAACAGGGCAGGGCCCTCTCGACAAGGTGAATTTGTAGAAGTTAGACCTCCAAATCCCAATAACGACGCGCGGCAACAAAGAGGCAGACAATGACCTGCACCGCAGGCCGCCTCGTGCGCCGGCTGGGCTTGAGAAAAATAACACAGGCGCTAACCTTCAGAAAAATTTGAGCATTCTTTATCGATGTACCATATACCACATGCTAATTCCGTTGAAGCTGGAGCTCTGCATAGCAGGAAGAGTAGAGGCTTGCACCACATTTCGCATGTAAAACCGTTTATTGAAAGATAATCTGCTTTTTAATTTAGTCTTTGCCATTCAATTTTTCACTTTACGTTACTAGTACTCTTTGTCACACTTACAAAGTTAACTATCCAGTCAAGAACCTAGTGAACTTAGACAAGTAATTACGAATGCATTGTTATAATGAAAAGACGACACAGTGTTGTTATTTGTACATTCTTGTTTGTTAGTTGCACGATCACGTAACGACTATAAGGCTTACATACTTAGAACATATAACAGTACTCCTAATGAGATTTTACTGCAACATTTTGATCTACTTGAAAATACATTATGGATTTAAAGTGCTTTCTGAGAGATACCAGATGACACAGAGGTTAGTTTATTTGACCTCTACACGGTTATATCACGACGATACTAATGAGTGACAATTTACAATGTTCCTTTTGTGGTGTATCCGTTTTATATCAGCACAGTTTTTCTGAAATATTCTGGAAAGCAAAACATGTTTTAGTAGTAACTTTGGTGGTATAGCTACAATGAGACAGCCTTTTTTGTTGCACAACAATATGTTACAGTGTAGTACTTTCTTGATTACGGTACTGTAAGTAATAACTACGAGATCTATACGTATAGCATTTCGCTTTTGTTTATTACGAGGTAAGTACATTGACTTCCACAGAACTTTGCTTATGGACGACGATAATTACGACACTAGGCACATTTTTTACCCTTAAGTAATGGCAGAGGTTATGTTATAACAAGACGCACAATTTTGCGCTACAGGACACTCATTTGAGTGATTAATTTTGTACTTAAAACATTTATTTTTAAAGATATTTGAAGTACAATGATACAAAGGTTTTCCATGATACATTTCATTCCTTTGCTGTAATCTGTAACACCTGAGGGTATAATTACATTAATACTCAGGGGGGTACACGCCTACTTTGTGTACCATATGTTTGGCAAGCACAAGGAGCCCTAGCTAATATGGTATTTGCTTATACAACTTTACACATCGGTACCATATTTCTCTAACACATAAATTACACAGCTATCTGATCATTTAATTGAGAGAGACAAACATTTATTTTACTACATCAGTGACAGATGTTTACGTAATTACACCGTTGGATAACTTCACACTTACGAAATTGTATTTTGTCTGTACTTTGTCAACTGCTCATTTTTTTCGGAAACATTGTGATACTAAGAGAGCTTTGAATGATGTATTTGGTAAGATATAATAATTTTTAAAGTACGTTTAAGATAGATGACACTATTGAAATGAGCAGAGAATTTTTTTTAGGTTTTGAAATTATTGGAGGAAGCTACGACGATTTTGAGAATTGTCTGAGATGTTATGATACTGTTAGGACAACGATATGTATTATGTTGTTGAAGTATGTTTATGATCAATAAGATGATGCTATCGTATATGAGGAATTTGATTATGCTACGTATTTCTTATGATGAAATACTGAAGAAGTGTCTACGAATATGTATATGTATAATAAGGTAAGGAATAATGTGTAGTGGTTAGGGACTCTGATTTGTGGAAAAGGATGTTGGAAACCAAGAATCGTACTTTAGAATTATGAAATGTGTATACATGTGTGAATGTATCACAATGCCACTGAAAATGTTTTGGACACTGTTATATTTACAGGATTTTGTTTCTACACATTTGTAACGCAAATTTTCGACCTGTGAAATTTTTATATGAGACTGTCACTGTAGCAGAAACTGCTGTCGTAAATATTTCGGTAAGAAAGGTAAGTGACGGTGACGTAATGCGTTGTGAGCGGCCAGGTGTGCCAGCCACCTTGAGGTAAAGCCATTAGGTGGAGAAGAAAGAGGCCATTATCCTCGCTATTGACATTTCTTTGTAGAAAGCATCGCCAATATGACACGCTCAAAGTTGAAAACAATACTACACTGTAGAGTTTTTAATTTATGATATTTACTGAAATGAAATGATAAAAAACATTTCACATATATTGTCTTGCTAGTTGAAAGATTGTTTACTGCATTATGAAATGGCATATGGCTAGTGAATGACGTTTCACGCATTGCTTTGCCTATTTTGTTTAACATCTAGTTTTTAGCTGCATTGTAGCATTGGTTAAAATAAAATTTTATAGATGTACTAATACAAACATTTTCTGTCTACATATCCAGTAAATAAGAATTTTGTGATATACTTCCAAAAAAATGAGGGAAAACAAAAAGACATTTCCCTTCACAGGAACTACATACATAATTTTCTTTTCAAGTACTTGGTAATTTATTACATAGTATAAGTTTTTGTGGTGCACCACATAATGACATAGATATTAAAATGTGAACAGACATTTCCCTTATCTGCATTGTTGTCTTTAGTGTACTATTTTTTCTGCTTGAGCTTTGTCATGTTTAGGTATAAGTTATTGCATTTGCTGCTGCTGCTTGCCAGGCATAGTGCTACTAAATTTCACTTTGAATTACTCTGTGAAGCCAGTTTTACAACTGATTTATTTTTCTTTTTTCTGTACATTGGCTTATATTAGAGATAATGTTGCATTTCCTCTTCAAATTTAGATTTACTGCTGCTTGCTTTGACAATTTCCATTTTTTCATTGCTGTTTGTATTAATTGTTTTGTGCTGCTGCATTGCCTCGTCCCTTAGTTTAGCATCTGAGCTCAGTAGATTTAAGTTAGCTTAAGAGGGGTTGACTATATAAGAGAATGAGTTGCGATGAATTGGAAGAAATGCATTGAGAAGTTTTACGAAAAAAGCACAGAAAGCAGGTATAGATAGCACTTTTTGAAATAATGAAGAACGAAGGGAGATCTCCAAGAAGTAAAGGAAGTTTTGTTTGCAAGATACTGCAGTAAAACAAACCCTGTCCTTTCACTTTCTGTTATTCCGCTATGTGTTTGTGTACTCTTGTATATTTGTGTTATTCCTCTCTTTATGTGTTTAGCTGATACGAGTTATGTTGTAGAATTTTTCTAATAATATGTTATTTTCCTTGTAAGGATATTTAGACATTATTTATTCTGTTCTGTTTTAATGCCATGTGTGAAGTTAATGTTTCAAAAGTTATTCTGATCTTTTATGTATTTACTTATGTCATAATTCCTGTAACACTGATATATATGTTATTTCGATTCTTTTGTAAAGCCATTATTACTACAAATGTTGTCTGTGTTGTTATGTTCTTCAATGATGTATTTTGTACCTTATTTATTGTATTCTTATGTTTTAAAATTGTAATTTACACCAGTTCATCGAATTAAGTAACTTGTAAGTTACATTTCACTGCACACGTTTCTGTTGGTCATAGTAATGGACAATTTGTGAGAAGTAGGGACTGTTAGTGTTTGCATGTGTGTTAATAATTCAGCAAGGTACTTGATAACAGCATTGCTGGTTCTAAGGACAATTCCAAAAACTTTGTGCGCGCGCAAGTGGTGGTTTATGGACTTGCTATATTATCCGCAAGACTCTTCAGTGTTGATTGTACACCCACACAGTCACAACAGATGGCTGCTGGCCACCTCTACAAGGACTACAGTGTGTCTGCATCTTTGATGACCCACCAATACCATTATTTCTACAACGACTACAGTGGGTTTACACCTTTGAGGGCTCACCAGTACCATTATCTCTACAAGGACTGCAGTGGGTCTGCACCTCTGGTGGCCCACCAATGCCAATACCAATACCAATACCAATACCAATCTCTAACAAGACTACAGTGGTCTGTTCTGTGATGAACTACCTACCAATATTCTTCAAAACTTCGACTGACTCTGCTGTAGGTTTGCTCTGTTGTGGCCCATTACCTGTCTGCATGTCAAGAGTCAGCACTGTCTTTGCGTTGGAAGGACAACACTACTTCTTCAAGACTGCATGGAAATCCACTACTTCCATGTGCATTTTATTTTACTGCTCAGACTTCGAGAAAAACACTACTACACTCCTGGAAATGGAAAAAAGAACACATTGACACCGGTGTGTCAGACCCACCATACTTGCTCCGGACACTGCGAGAGGGCTGTACAAGCAATGATCACACGCACGGCACAGCGGACACACCAGGAACCGCGGTGTCGGCCGTCGAATGGCGCTAGCTGTGCAGCATTTGTGCACCGCCGCCGTCAGTGTCAGCCAGTTTGCCGTGGCATACCGAGCTCCATCGCAGTCTTTAACACTGGTAGCATGCCGCGACAGCGTGGACGTGAACCGTATGTGCAGTTGACGGACTTTGAACGAGGGCGTATAGTGGGCATGCGGGAGGCCGGGTGGACATACCGCCGAATTGCTCAACACGTGGGGCGTGAGGTTTCCACAGTACATCGATGTTGTCGCCAGTGGTCGGCGAAAGGTGCACGTGCCAGTCGACCTGGGACCGGACTGCAGCGACGCACGGATGCACGCCAAGACCGTAGGATCCTACGCAGTGCCGTAGGGGACCGCACCGCCACTTCCCAGAAAATTAGGGACACTGTTGCTCCTGGGGTATCGGCGAGGACCATTCGCAACCGTCTCCATGAAGCTGGACTACGGTCCCGCACACCGTTAGGCCGTCTTCCGCTCACGCCCCAACATCGTGCAGCCCGCCTCCAGTGGTGTCGCGACAGGCGTGAATGGAGGGACGAATGGAGACGTGTCGTCTTCAGCGATGAGAGTCGCTTCTGCTTTGGTGCCAATGATGGTCGTATGCGTGTTTGGCGCCGTGCAGGTGAGCGCCACAATCAGGACTGCATACGACCGAGGCACACAGGGCCAACACCCGGCATCATGGTGTGGGGAGCGATCTCCTACACTGGCCGTACACCTCTGGTGATCGTCGAGGGGACACTGAATAGTGCATGGTACATCCAAACCGTCATCGAACCCATCGTTCTACCATTCCTAGAACGGCAAGGGAACTTGCTGTTCCAACAGGACAATGCACGTCCGCATGTAGCCCGTGCCACCCAACGTGCTCTAGAAGGTGTAAGTCTACTACCCTGGCCAGCAAGATCTCCGGATCTGTCCCCCATTGAGCATGTTTGGGACTGGATGAAGCGTCGTCTCACGCGGTCTGCATGTCCAGCACGAACGCTGGTCCAACTGAGGCGCCAGGTGGTAATGGCATGGCAAGCCGTTCCACAGGACTACATCCAGCATCTCTACGATCGTCTCCATGGGAGAATAGCAGCCTGCATTGCTGCGAAAGGTGGATATACACTGTACTAGTGCCGACATTGTGCATGCTCTGTTGCCTGTGTCTATGTGCCTGTGATTCTGTCAGTGTGATCATGTGATGTATCTGACCCCAGGAATGTGTCAATAAAGTTTCCCCTTCCTGGGACAATGAATTCACGGTGTTCTTATTTCAATTTCCAGGAGTGTATTTTACTGTGATGAACGATCAGGACTGTCTTTATGGACTGTGAGAAAATTTTAGCTTTTGATCAACATTGTATCGATAAGTGTGTGCATTTGATTTCTTTGTTATTGTAATTATGAAATTTTTTTCAAATCTGTATTGGCCACTGCCCAAAACAATTGGTAAAATTTTTTGTGGGGAGCAGGGGGGCTATGTCAGGAGGCTGTTAAGGGTTTTATATTGGTAACGCCACGTAGCGCTCTGTATGAAAATCACTGGCTGTGCTTTGTGCAGTCTGTGGCTAGTTTGCATTGTTATCTGCCATTGTAGTGTTGGGCAGCTGGATGTTAACAGCACATAGCGTTGCGCAGATGGAGGCGAGCCGCCAGAAGTGGTGGATGTGGGGAAGTGAGATGACGGATTTCTAAGAATGGATAATCTGGAGGTGTGTCCATCAAAAAAAGTACATTTGTAAGAATGGATGTCAGTAGTTAGTGTCTTCCATAGTGTGAATCTTTTATTTAGCTGGCAGTAGTGGCGCTCGCTGTATTACAGTAGTTCGAGTAACAAAGATTTTTGTGAGGTAAGTGATTTAGTCAGGGCCATTCTCTTGTAGAGATTACTAAAAGTCAGATTGCGTTGCGCTAAAAAAATACTGTGTGTCAGTTTAAGCACAGTCATGTATAATTTTTCTAAGGGGACGCTTCACCACGTGACAGAAGTGCACCCCTTTAGCAAATTTCTTGCAGATTTCAATGCTGTGTTATCAGCAAGCGTCAGAGTGCGAACCATTCACCGGAACATCGTCGATATGGGCTTTTGGAGCCGAAGGCCCACTCGTGTTCCCTGATGACTGCACGATACAAAGCTTTACGTGTCGCCTCGGCCCGTCAACACCGACATTGGACTATTAATGATTGGAAACATGTTGCCTGGTCGGACGAGTCTCGTCTCAAATTGTATCGAGCGGATGGACTTGTACAGGTATGGAGACAACATCATGAATCCATGGACCCTGCATGTCAGCAGGAGACTCTTCAAGCTGGTGGGGTGTGTCCAGCTGGAGTGGTATGGGGCCCCTGATATGTCAGTGACACGTCCGTAGCCATACTGTGTGATCATCTGCATCCATTCATGTCCATTGTGAATTCCGACGGACTTGGGCAATTCCAGCAGGACAGTACGACAACCCACACGTCCAGAGTTGCTACAGAGTGGTTCCAGGAACACGTTTCTGAGTTTTAACACTGCCGCTGGCCACCCATCTCCCCAGGCATGAACATTGCTGAACATATCTGGGATGTCTTGCAAAGTGCTGTTCAGAAGAGATCTCCGCTGTCTCGCAGTCTTACGGATTTATGGAGAGCCCTGCAGGATTCGTGGTATCAGTTCCCTTCAGCACTACCTCACACTTTAGTCGAGTCCATACCACATCGTGTTGCGGCACTTCTGAGTGCTCGCGGGAGCCTTACACGATATCCGGCAGGTGCGCCAGTTTATTTCGCTCTTCAGTGTACGATTCCAACGTACTTTCCTGTCGGGATACAATACTGCCCACCATGACATTCGCATATAATAAACCAAAGCACGACAGTAGAGGCTTGACACTGTTCTTCCTGCTCTACGGTCGTGAGGGTGAAATGACGATGGATACCCTGTCCTCGTTTCAGCCAGACGATAATCAGGATGACGATGAGAAATACCTCATCGTCAGGGCTGAAGAAGCAAGACAACTGGCTCTCGTCTGGGTCTGGAAGCCCAAGACAAGAACCGAGAGTAACGCCAAGTACCGAGCAGCGAGGTACAGGCAGGGAGGATTGTTATGGAGTACGGGAAGCGAAAAGTATCTGAAATGTTGCTAAATGCTGCATTGTGCCGTATCGTACCCGTCGTAGCTTGTCAGATGTCAGGTAATAAGTCTAGCATTATGACCCTTCATCGAGAAGACAAAAGCGCAGAGATATCGTCCGTGTCCTCTGTATGAAGCTCCACTGCTGCTGTGAGGCGCAGATCGACGATGAGGCTTCTCATCAAGGAATCTGAAGGCCTACAAGAAAATCGCGAAGCATCAACTGAGGGGGCTATCTTCGATGCTCATCATAGTGAAAAGGATGTAAAAACATGACCCGCACACGAAGATGCAACTCTGCTGCCATACAGAGGATCACGGTCGAGCTCTCGGACGCTGTATTCGGCTACAGAGAGAACTTCTGAGTCTGCCGGTCGCAGTTTCCCCAGGAGAGCGATTAATGGGGCGAGAGCAGTGTACCGTAGCAACTAGTCGAGCTGTCTGCCGTGCTAAGAGTCGTCAGTTCATATCAAACTGAATAGTGCCTGTTGTCTTATACTAGTGCAAGATACTGATAGGATGAGCTTCACGAAATATATCTTTTCTGATTTTCTAAATCCCGGGAATGGCTATGCCGGTAGAGCCTACGTTCGCTCGCCTCGAACAAGTACCAAACAAAAGATTTCAGGGAGGTGGGGTGGATTTATTTAAATAAAATTAATTACACTTATAAAGATGCGCCACCTCACAGATCATTTGATGATTAATAAAATAATAATCCATATATTGGTTATACAATCACAAAGATGTGAAGAAGGAAGCGTTGTGGAATGTGATGTTTGCGGATGATGTGGTTCTTTGTAAGCAGAGCATCGACAGTAAAGCTGGAGGATTGGAGGAAGGCACTAGAAGAAAGAGGAATGAAAATTAGCTGGACAAAATCAGAACATTTGGCACTGAAGGATCTGTAGATGAGGTCTTGCAAGATTCAGAATGATGAGATGAAATCGGTCTGCAAATTTTAATACCTGGGATCGTCCATACAGAGGGACGGAAGACTGGAAAGCGAGATACAACACCGAATAAATCGCGGTTGGAACAACTGGAGGAACATGAGTGGAGTGTTGTGTGACAAGAAGGTGAGCATTGGGTTGAAGGGAAAGTGTACAAGTCGGTGGTAAGGCCTGCTATGATATACGGGGCAGAGACATGGCCAATCACAGTAGCCCAGGAAAGGAAGATGGAAGTGGCGGAAATGAGGATGCTGAGGTGGTTGTGTGGGGTAACAAGGAAGGACAAGCTTAGAAAGGAATTTGTTAGAGGAGCTCTGAAAGTGGGACTCATGGGGAAAAAGATACAAGAGAGCAGACTAAGGTGGGACGGACACTTACAGAGAAAAGGGGAAGAGTATATCGGAAACAGAGTTGAAGATATAAAGACTGAAGGAGCGAGAACGAGAGGAGACCGAAGATGAGGTGGAAGTATAAGATATCTGGGGACCTAAGGGAGAAAGGATGGAAGAGGCAATGGATAGAGTACTATGGAGGAGAAGGATCCAGAAGAGCAACGCCGACCCTACGTGACGTGGGACAAGGCGACGATAAACAAGAAAGAAGATATTGGTTATACAATAACCAAGATAAATTTGACTGAAACGTTATTACGGGGAGGAGCAAACTGAATGCTTTTAAAGATCCTGATTGGAGAGCGGAATGGCGCAGTTAGAAGTAATAGAAACGAATTTAGTAGTCATTAACATTTATTTCCTTATTAAAAGTAGCACACACACAGATCTTAACTAAAAACACATTACTTGGAATGCTGGCGCGTGAATCTCGACACATAGTACATTATACAGAACAATAACTGGGCCGATATGTGTGGCAGAAGTCTGCTAAATTACTGGTTATCATTCATCAAGAACACACACACTACATTCACACTGATTAGTCACACCACGAAAGACAGTATTTAGAAGAAAGCTTCCTTACTTCACGTGTAAGCTCACTGGATCAGAGCGCCACTAGCTTTAACAGCCATTTTCAGAGAACAACACCGAATTCTGAAATGTCGTACAACTCCATAATTTTGTAAATAAATTCACCAAATATCGACACATCTACTCCGCGATGCAACTGAGGATTCAGTTCGAACACTAGACGTGTATACGGCGAAATGGAGTCTCACGGATTACAAAGAAATGCACGTGGTGCAGCAGAGTAAGGGCTAGTAAGTCAATGTGAATGAAACAAAATTGGATGATAAATTAAATAAAATGTAACACAAGCGTTCTACAAAGCACACGACGCATTCATGCATAACACGCGAAAATAACTAGAACTGTACCTCAAGTGGCGGGAACGCTCGTCCATGTCAAGTTGGAGTTGCACAAAAGATCTCATCGAATACTGAATACTAATGAAATTAATACCGTTCCCTGACTGCAATAGTTGGTGAGGCATGATTATCAATGGCACGCACCACAGTGACTACCGCAAACTCAAAGTTGACTCTTACAGATTTCAACTTAGCATCTAGAGACACTACTCAGAGCAGCCGTATTCACAGGCGAGCTAGGGAAGAGCAGAACTAACAGGCCCCGTCGCTCGCTGGGGTCCACACAGTAACCTGGACGGGCCCAGATGGCGTAAGCGGTTTCTACCTGTACCAACTTCACGATGGATGCTGACCAGTGGACACTAATGCCTCTGTGACCCAGCGGATCCTTATTCAAAGTTCTACACGAAGATTGGCTAAATTGTCCTTAACATTAAAAAAACCTCCAGGGAACTACGGAAACCTGAAATGGAAACAAACCACACATTCATTCTAGCAGACGACAGTGGGAACCGGAAAGATATAAAATGAACACATGATGATGGATTACAAAAAAACATACGGAACATAGTTATGAATTTAAAACTGAAAATGACATTCTCCTGTAGCGTTGGAATGTCACGCACTCTCGTCCATCTTTCTCTCCGGGTATAGTCATAGCGAACATTTGAGTCATTAAGAACTCTAGAAAAACCGGAGTTTCGTTTGCAAGATCAATGGAACGACTCAAATGGAGACATTTCACAGCCGCCAGCTAAAATTTGTTATTTAGCATTTACTATTTCTTAAAGCTTCTGGGTATTTGTCATGTTTCCAATTCTGGAATATTCGATGTTCGTATAAATATCACCACTCTCCGTCCGGGAGCCAGTTCGGCTCTGTATGTACGGTGGTGTCTGTAATAAATATGATTTCAGTGTTCAATGTTCTACTTGACTGACGACCATGCTTTCGAATTTGGACTTGCTCGTGGTTACGACATAACAGTATTAATGCATGTAGGTGGCCGCCTTTATCGGTACGTGTGAATCCAAATTGAACATTATGCTATTCTACGAGAATAGATATCTTGCATTGTGATCCAAGTGTGTCAGACTTAGGGCGTGCAGGCTGCTTGCGGTCCTTAAAGGCTATTTGTGCCCACCCAAAACAGTAGGTAGACATCTCGTCACCAGAGATAAATATTTTGCTGGGCGACTACCATTTAACAGATTCGAAGAATATAAAAGCAGATTCATCTCACGGGTTTTGCAGAATTCGCTGCATTCTGACCCCTGGAACAACAGTGTTTGGTTTGCAAATCAGAAGAGTGCTTTGCAGCGCATTCAAGCGCAAGCAATAGACCAGTCTCGGCCAAAGTCTTTGTCCATGTACGCCATCATCATCGTAGTTGTTGCGCCTTTTGTCAGTTACAAAAAAATGGCTCAAATGGCTCTGAGCACTATGGGACTGAACATCTATGGTCACCAGTCCCCTAGAACTTAGAACTACTTAAACCTAACTAACCTAAGGACATCACACAACACCCAGCCATCACGAGGCAGAGAAAATCCCTGACCCCGCCGGGAATCGAACCCGGGAACCCGGGCGTGGGATGTCAGTTATAGAGCCGGTCACTGTGGCCAAGCGGTTCCTAGGCGCTACAGTCTGGAACTGCTTGACCGCTATGGTTACAGGTTCGAATCCTGCCTCGGGCATGGATGTGTGTGATGTCCTTAGGTTAGTTAGGTTTAAGTAGTTCTAAGTCAATGGGGCTGATGACAACAGATGTTAAGTTCCATAGTGCTCAGAGCCATTTGAACCATTTTGTCAGTTTTGAGAGGAATTAAATCCGTTGTGAGATCCAAAATCTCCGACTTTTTCCTTGGATCAGTTTTGAAAGTAATTATTACGAATATTTGTCTTTCCAAAATAGGTAAGATAGTAGAAAAGAAAGATGTCGAATGCCTGGAATAAAACAATAATATTATCAATTTCAGTAGCGTAGCAGGGTGGTAAAGTGCTCGCCTCCCATGCAAGCGGGGCCGGGTTCGAATCCCGATCGGATTGGAGATTTTCTCGGCTCGAGGAGTGGGTGTTGTGTTGTTCTCATCACCGGTGCACAAGTCGCCCATTGTAGCGTCGACTGAAATAAACTTTCACATGGCACCCGAACTTCTCTGAATGGAGCCTCCAAAACATGGTTCAAATAGCTCTAAGCCCTATGGGACTTAACATCTGTTGTCATCAGCCCCATTGACTTAGAACTACTTAAACCTAACTAACCTAAGGACATCACACACATCCATGATGAAGGGTAGAGCCACGGATCGTAACACATCTGAAATGCAACGTAAACTGCTCAAAGTGCCGTCAATGCGAACAAGAGGTGACCGAGACGTGTAACCAATGGCACCCCATACCATCACGCGGGGTGATACGCCAGTATGGCGATGACGAATACACGCTTCCAATGTGCGTTCACCGCGACGTCACCAAACACGGATGCGACCATCACGATGCTGTAAACAGAACCTGGCTTCATCTGAAATAATGACATTTTGCCATTCGTGCACTCAGGTTCGTCGTTGAGTACACCATCGCAGGCGCTCCTGTCTGTGATGCAGCGTCAAGGATAACTGCGGCCATTACCTCCGAGCTGATAGTCTATGCTGCTGCAAACGTCGTCGACCTGTTCGTACAGATGGTTGTTGTCTTGCAAACGTCCCCATCTGTTGACTCAGACATCGAGATGTGGCTGCACGATCCGTTACAGCCATGCGAATAAGATGCCTGTCATCTCGTCTGCTAGTGATACGAGGCCGTTGGGATCTAGCACAACGTTCCATATTACCTTCCTGAACCCACCGATTCCATATTCTACTAACAGTCATTGGATCTCGACCAACGCGAGCAGCATTGTCGCGATACGATAAACCGCAATCGCGATACGCTACAATCCTACCTTTATCAAAGTCGGAAACGTGATGGCACGCATTTCTCCTCCTTACACGAGGCATCACAACAACGTTTCACCAGGCAACGCCGGTCAACTGATGTTTCTGTATGAGAAATAGGTTGGAAACTTTCCTCATGTCAGCACGTTGTAGGTGTCGCCACCGGCGCCAACCTAGTGTGAATACTCTGAAGAGCTAATCATTTGCATATCACAGCATCTTCTTCCTGTCAGTTAAATTTCGCGTCTGTAGCACGTCATCTTCGTGGTGTAGCAATTTTAGTGGCCAGTAGTGTATTTAACTCTTTTGCATCGGTTGTGAATAAATAATTGCCACTATTTAAGTTCCAACCCTCGTATATGGTTGAAATTGCCGATGTAGGTTTGCACGTGCGTGTGTTCACGCGCCCACATGCCGTGTGTTTGTATGCCATGGCCTCGTATTTAAGTGTTACTATGAGTATGACGGCGCCGCCCGATCCGATTGGTCGATGCTAAAGGGGTGGGGGAAGCGAACGACCGCACAGTGGCGACAGAGAACGCGTCTCCCTGCAAGGCGAACGCTGCGTCTCGTCTAGTATCTGCCAGCGCTCCCGTTCTATTCTCCAGACGCCGTCGAAACCTGTCGCGCCATGGCGGCGCCCGTCTGACCTCCTCCAAGAGGGAAACTGCACGTCCAGAATCTGTGTGACACGGAAGGTCCAATCAAAATCGCCCCTCACGTGTTTTCCTCAGGTAGCTGCACCTACACAAGCAGAGAGATCGATGGCTCACGGACTACCTCGCGCATTCTTCCGCTTGCTTTCGTCTGTACTCCGCGAGCCGCTTCACACTTTCTTATGCAACTGGCTGTATCCTACAATATAGGTTTATAGCAGCTATAGAGTTAGAGAATATTTTTGAGAATGTTGACTGGAATACACTCTTTGAAATAGCAGAGGTTCAAATGGCTCTGAGCACCATGGGAATTTACTTCTGACGTCATCAGTTCAAATGGTTCAAATTGGTCCTGAGCACTATGGGACTTAACTTCTGAGGTCATCAGTCTCCTAGAACGAATAACTACTTAAACCTAACTAACCTAAGGACATCACACACATCCATGCCCAAGGCAGGATTCGAACCTGCGACCGTAGCGGTAACGGGGTTCCAGACTGTAGCGCCTAGAATCGCTCGGCCACTCCGGCCGGCTGAAATAGCAGAGGTACAATTCAAGAAGCGAGTGGTTATTTACAGCTTTACAGAAAGCAGACAGTAGTTCTAAGAGTCGAAGAACATGCAAGGGAAGCAGGGCTGAAGAAAGGTGTGAGACAGGGTTTATCTATCTCCGATGTTATTCAATTTCTACATTGAGCAAGCTGTGAAAGAAATTAAAGAAAAGGGAATTAAAGTACAGGGAGAATAAATAGAAACTTTGTTGTTTGCCGATGACATTGTAATACTGTCTGTGACAGCAAAAGAGCTGGAAGAGCAGTTGAACGGAATAGACAGCGTGTTGATCGGAGGACAGGAGGATTAACACCAGCAAAAGCAAAACAAGGTAGCAATCGAATTAAACCAGGCGAGGTGGAGGGAATTAGACTGCGAATCGAGGCACTGAAAATAGTAAAAGTTTTGTTATTTGGGCAGCAAAATAACTGCCGATGTCCGAAGGAGAGAGAGTGTGAAATGCAGACTGGCACAAGTGAAGCGTTTCTAATGAAGAGAAATTTATTGACTTCCAAAAGAAATTTAAGAAGTCGTTTCTGAGTGTATTTGTCTGGCGTACAGCCTTGCACGGAAGCGAAACGTGGACGATATTCACGATAAGAAGTTCAGAGAAGAAAAGAATAGAAGCTTTTGAAACGTGTTGCTGCAGAAGAGTGCTGAAGGTTAGATCGATATATTGCATTAGTCTTTGGGGCAAGAACTGTACAGAGGGACTCACCTCTGAATACAGTATGAAACAGTTATTCGGAGACGAGACCTGCACAGGATGGAGTGGCAAGGGGAGCTGCATCAAAACATTCTTCGGAGTGGAGACAATAAGATGGTTCAAATGGCTCTGAGCACTATGGGACTTAACTACTCTAGTCATCAGTCCCCTAGAACTTAGAACTACTTAAACCTAACTAACCTAAGGACATCAGACACCCGAGGCAGGATTCGAACCTGCGACCGTAGCAGTCGCGCGGTTCCTGACTGCGCGCCTAGAACCGCTAGACCACCGCGGCCGGCGGAGACAATAAGATCCTACCAAAAATATGTGCGAGGAAATGGTATGCTGCCCGGCTCTTGCCGGAACGTGTGGTCTCGAAATTTCAATAACAAACATCTCCTTGGTGCTTAATACCTCTCTTACAGCGTCTGCGACTGGAGTTTGTTGAGTATCTCCTTAATGTTCTAGTGCCGACTAAACGATTCCGTCACGAAACATACACTCTTCGTTTGATCTTGTCTGTCGCTTCTATTAATCCCACCTTTCATCAAGGGTCCAAGACTGGTTATAAACAACAAATCAAAAAAAATGTTCAAATGTGCGTGAAATCTTATGGGACTTAACTGCTAAGGTCTTCAGTCCCTAAGCTTACACACTACATAACCTAAATTATTCTAAGGACAAACACACACAACCACGCCCGAAGAAGGACCCGAACCTCCTCCGGGATCAGCCGCACGGTCCATGACTGCAGCGCCTTAGACCGCTCGGCAAATCTCGCACAGCACCAAAGAATCGATTGAATAAATATTTTGCCAGCCACTTCTTTCCTGGATGAATTACGTTTTCTTAAGTTTCTCTTAATCAGTATCAGATTGCTATCTGGTTTTCGTACAGTTTGTTTTATGAGCTCATCCTGCTTTTGGTTGCTGCGGACGGATACGCATGGGTATTTTCGGTACATACAGTTTGCAGTGATTTGTCAGCAACAGTGTAATCGTTCAGTTGTGGGTTTCTTCGATTAATTATGCGCAATACGTAACACTAAATTACGTTAAGGGTCAGCTGCCAAATCCAGCACCAGTTATCGACACTTCGCAGGTGTTTCTGTAATTCGCTACACTCTTGTGGCATTGCGGTCTTCATACAGATAAAAGCATCTCCTGCGAACAGCCTTATGTAGCCTCCTACGTTATCCACAAGATGATTCATACGTACTGTAACCGGTGACGTCTTGTCGAACTTCCTTGGCGTACTCCTAAAATTACCCTTACCTCTGTCAATTTTCTTCCACTAAGAGCTACGTGCTGTCTAAAATGAGGTCCGGGTCCGATACTCGTTAAGCTAGTATTTTGTTACCCCCCTGCCTCTTTTCTCGCTTGTGTTTCTGACAGTTGCTCACGTCGGAAATGAGTGTTCCGCACCACTGGACACATCCTCAAGACAAACAGTGCTGGGCCACACGGACTCGTTCCGCCTGTCTGTGATGACCATAAGACGGTGCACAACGACTTAAAATAAACACGTCCACACACATTTTGTGGCAGCACAGAACAACGATTAGTCCGTAATATCATACCTCAAGACACCTTTTGACACTATAATACAGATGTCCTACCTAACATTTTGTGTCAATTACGCCTATTGAAAATACTATGCACTATACTTGTTTCATTCTGTAGATGTTTATATACATTCCTAAGAGTTAATGAGAAATTTCATATGTGCTGAAACATGTATAAATCATTCCGTATTATGGTGTATTTATTCCGGGTTAATGCCGTTAGGAAAAGCTAGCAATACCATTATCGTTGGGAGTTGGTGAAGACTTAGTAAGAGCTCTGCCTCTGGAGGCGAGTGTGACGTCAGAGCAGAGCGCTCAGAAGACTTACTCGTTTATGGGACGTAAGAGTGGACACACGTAAGTTGCTTGCAGTGTCGGGCCTAAGTGGGGCGCAGTTATCGTTAGCGAGGTACCAAGAGCATGACAAGTATGTACAGACGTAAGAGCCTCCAGTAACATCAAGATGCTGCCCCATAACTGATCATTCCGAAACGAGGCGTACCCGCAATATTACGTGGATCAACGGGACACGACGGCTTGAACATCTGCAGCGGAATATAACGTTGTTTTACTTTCATCGACGTTATAAACTGTGTGAGGCATTACCCAGGGACATTCTCAGTGAACTTTATATCAGTAATAATTGCTGAACGTAGAAACTGTAGGTATTTGATCTTGTCATTTTCCTCAGTCTATGTCACCTACTTGCGGTCCCATTCATGTCCAGTTACTGAATGCCGTTGTTTAAACAGCTAAAAAATAATATTAAAATTATTATCAGTATTTTTGTTTGCTGAAATGATAACTGAAAGTAAATAACAATAAAGCTTCAGTAGGTTATCAGCAATCTAAATAATATTTAAACGGAGAGTTTTATTCTTCTGCTGACTAGGGTTGGCCCTGTTTCTCGGCCCCAGTCCGTAGCTGCACTGGACCAGCTGCTGTCCAGTCTCTTGGTTTCTTGCAGTTGTCCAGTTTACAAATTCTAACTAGTCTTCAAGGGTCCATCCTTTCCACACCAGCCTTCCAATTTTTTTTTTATCTTGTCGTCGTCCGTCTATTCATATTTTATATTCCACATTGTTTCCTTATCGACACATTTGCTCTTCCGTCCCTCATGGTTAGTCCTTAGATCTGTCTTAATTCCTTCATTTGCACTGCTGTTGACGTTAGTCTTATCCCTTTCGTTTCTACTCAAGTTTCTCCTGCATATGTCAAAACAGGACGCATCATTGTTTTATGTTATTCATTTTCCCGTCAGTTGTCGTAAATTTGTTTCTCCGTACATACAAACGCAAGTCATTCTTGTTAATTGACTGAAGACAAAGTAAAGTAACCAGAATTAAATAATTCTGGCAACCTCAAATTAAAGAAAAGAATAAATTAAGTGTATATATTTCATACCTCTGTCTCTTGTAACAACGCTGTAGTGAACTGGCTTGGTTCGTATTTCGGAGTTGTCATTCTCTTGAAAGCCTACAGTTGCTTACTTCATCCACTAGAATTTTCGTAGTAATTACAATCTACCATGTCCAAAAATACAATGCACTACGAAACGTTAATCTGTGGTTACGTAAGTTACTATTGTGACAAAAGAGCTAGCTCCAGTCAATTATTTACCTTTGAATAAAAATTTTAAATACTTTTCTAAATTAACATAGTTAAGAATTGATGAATAAGACAGTTGGTTTCTTTATTCACTATTATTTCCTAACGTATTATGTTGTCAGAAACGTGTCTCAACTTTTTGTTGCCATAAGTACAGCCAGACGCTTACGTGTTCGTTGCTGTCCGCATTATTGATGAAATAGTGGGCAGACGGAACTCAATCGGGCAGGTGACCATATTTATTAATTTCTGCATTATTTCAGTCAGTTTCGTTGTGAACTCTTTGAATCACGTGGTAGCCCGTCCAAAATCAAATTCATTAGACATACGCGACCACGGTCATGTTACAGCATTAATCGATTAGCAAGGCGGGATGGGAGGTTAGAACCTGTCATGCTGGAATGCGAAAGGACATTCACACGTCTATGATCGACATAGCCAGGTGCTCGAGTGAGATTCTGGCGCCATGTCACGGATTCCGTGGCCCCTCTCGCCGGAGGTTCGGGTCCTCCCTCGGGCATGGGTGTGTGTGTTGTTCTTAGCATAAGTTAGTTTGAGTAATGTGTAAGGCTAGCGACCGATGACCTCAGCAGTTTGGTCTCTTAGGAATTCACACACATTTGAACGTTTGAGATTCGGGTGCCTCCTCGGAAGGGGTAAATAGAGTGGTAGAAGGCTCGCTCGTCAAAGCGCTCAAGTTACGAAGTTTAACTCAGTAGTAAACGGCAACCAATGGTGGTGCGTGTACGTGTGTGTCGCTTATTAGTATAAAGGATATGTAGATTGCACAATTTCAGCCAATTAGTGTGTGCTTTATTATAAATTTATATTGCTTTATTAAGAAATTTATATTTGTATACATAACTTGCGTTGCTTGAAGTGAACCAGAAATATCCTGATTTTGCTCACGAGAAAACGATCAGTAGAACTGTGTTGTTCAAAAAATGTTCAAATGTGTGTGAAATCTTGTGGGACTTACTGCTAAGGTCAACAGTCTCTAAGCTTACACACTACTTAACCTAAATTATCCTACGGACAAACACACACATCCATGCCCGAGGGAGGACTCGAACCTCTGCCGGGACCAGCCGCACAGTCCATGACTGCAGCGCTTAAGACCGCTCGGAACTGTGTTGTTAAGCTCTAAAACTGGCTCAGATGTATGTATTAGAACACGTTGTGAACAGTGCAGCCCTTTGATAAAACAAATTTAAGAATAAAGTTGGTTTACCAGAACTGTGTTACCTTAGTCAGTTTCATGGCATACTTTCATTCCCCCCCTGTATCGAACTTTAAAGTGTATTGAACTGCAGAGGAAGGAGAAGCCTGCGCTATACACTGTACACTAAGGTTACAGAAGTCATGGGATACCTCCTAATATCATGTAGGACTTCGCTTTGCCCAGCATAGTGCAACAACTCGACGTGGCGTGGACTCAACAAGTCGTTGGAACTCTCCTGCGGAAATATTGAGCCTTGGTGCTTCCACAATTTAAAAAGTGTTGCCGATTAAGATTTTGTGCACAAACTGACCTCTCGATTATGTTGCAAAAATGTTCGATGGGATTCATGTCGGACGATCTGGGTGGCCCAACTATTCGCCCGATTTGTCCAGAATGTTTTTCAAACCAATAGGCAACACCTGTGGCCTGGTGTCATGGCCCATTGTCATCCCTCAAAAATTCCATCGTTGTTCGGGAACGTGAAGTCTATGAATGGCTGAAAATGGCCTCCAAGTAGCCGAACATTACCATTTACTGTCAATAATCGGTTCAGTTGGACCCTGCCCGTTCCATGTAAACATAGCCTACACCATTATGAAGCCACCACCAGCTTGCACAGTGTCGTGCTGACAACTTGGGCCCATGGTTTCGTGGGCTCTGCGCCACACTCGAACAGTACGATCAGCTCTTGCGTAGTGAAATCGTGACTCATCTGACCAGGCACGGTTTTACAGTCGTATGGGGTGCAATCGGTATGATCACGAGCTCAGGAGAGGCGCTGCAGGCGATATTGTGCTGTTAGCGAAGGCACTCGCGTCGGTCGTTCGCTGCCGTAGCCCATTAACGCCAAATTTCGTGGCTAGTTCACGGAGTGTTGCTTGTCTGCTAACACTGACAACTCTACGCAAACGTCCCTCCTCTTGGTCGTTAAGTGAAGGCTATCTAGAACTGCGTCGTCCATGGTGAGAGGTAATCTAGACACTGTCGATCTCGGAATATTGAATTTCCTAACAATTTACGAAATGGAATGTCCCATGCATCTAGCTCCAGTTACCATTCCGCGTTCAGTGTGTGTTAATTCCCGTCGTGCGACCATAATCACATAGGTGACTCTTTCACATGAGCACAAATGACAGCTCCACCATTCCATTGCCCTTTTATACCTTTTATACGCGATACTACCACCATCTATATATATGCTTATCGCTATCCCATGACTTTTGTCACCTCAGAGCATAGTCTCTGTTACTATTATTCATATACGCTCTGACTATAAGCACGCGATGCGAAGTTGTCTACCTGTCCGTGATACAGTGTAAATAGCATGTGTTCAGTACACAGGAATCAGAGAAGATAGCGATATTGGACGCACGATTCTGGAGAAAAGTCGCCGCTCTAACTCATTCCATAGATGTTCCAGTGGATTCAGGTTGGTACTCTGGGCAGTCCACTTTAGGCATGTCATTGTCCACAAACCATTGTATTTCAAATGCCACTTTTTGTTTCGAACTATTCCTCTGCTGCACTCCTTACCCAAAGCTGTAAAATGTATTCATATCCTTCCACATTTAGCGTTTTCTTAAGCGCGATGTCGGGACCACATCCTAACCACGAAAAATACCCCGTACCATAACACAGTCGCCTCCTATTCCACTGTTAGCACTACACATGGTGGTAGGTAAGATTCTCCAGACATACACTAAATCCAAACCCTTCCTTCGGATACCCACCGGGTATAGACAGATTCGTCGCTCTAACTCAATCGCTTCCAACCACCGTCTGTCCAGTGGCTTCGTTCTTTACGTCACATCAAGAGTAGCTTAACTCTGACTGCACAAATGTGTGGCTTGTGCAGAGTTGCTCCAAGCGGTCTAAGGCACTGCAGTCATGGACTGTGCAGCTGGTCCCGGCGGAGATTCGAGTCCTCCCTCTGGCATGGGTGTGTGTGTCCGTCCTTAGGCTAATTTAGGTTAAGTAGTGTGTAAGCTTAGGGACTGATGACCTTAGCAGTTAGTCCCATAAGATTTCCCACACATTTGAATAAGAACTTAACATCTGAGGCCATCAGTCCCCTAGACTTAGAAACTACTTAAACCTAACTAATCTAAGGACATCACACACAGCCATGCCCGAGGCAGGATTCGAACCTGCGACCGTAGCAGCAGCGCGGTCCCGGACTGAAGCGCTTAGAACCGCTCGGTCACAGCGGCCGGCTGAGTGGATCCCTCCGGTTGTTGTATGTGGTTTTTTACAACGATCCTCTCAAATTGATTTGTTGCTCAGGTGATAAGTTTTTGAATTCTGAATTTCATAACAGGTCGTTCATTTTACAGCCTTTCATGTAGATTACAAAACATATTCCGTATTACAAACAGCTATTATTGTTTTCAGCAATTACAGTGGAAGTAATAATAAATTAAAAGTACATAAGAAATTGAAAGAAAACAAAAAAATATTCAAATTTTAAGAAAACACGATGAAAGATTTGGACAGAAAGAGAGAGTAAAATGGTACTCTATCTGAGCTATCCTGATCTGAAAGCCTCGGAACTACTTCGAACTTCGTAGTCCCGGGTCGCTAGAGTTTAGTTTACGTATTAATATTTCTAAACACTATTTACATAAACGCTATAACTATTATGTACATTGTGGAGAGTGCAGTCGTGTGTGAGTGTAAAGTATGTTATTTCCTATGTTTACTGACTAGCCTTCAGTTCCTATATTATGTGCCTTGAATTTTACCTATTTTGTTGCTTATATACTGAGTGTTTAGTTACAAGTCTTACATCCCAACAGCGGTATAAAGACCGTGGGGTGGATATGCCTGCTGTTTGTACTTAAGCTAGAACATGTTTACAGGGTTGATTGCATTACACTGTGTATCCTACACTGAAGGGCCAAAGAAACTGGTGCACCTGCCTAATATCGTACAGAGCCTCAGCGAGCACGCAGACGTTCCGCGACATGACGTTCCATGGTCTCGACTAATGACTGAAATAGTGCTGGAGGGAACTGACACCACGAATCCTCCAGGACTGTCCATAAATCCGTAAGACTCCAGGGGGTGGAGATCTCTTCTGAACATAACGTTGCAAAGCGTCTCAGATATGTTCAATAATGTTCATGTATGGGGAGTTTGGTGGCCGGCGGAAGTCTTTAAACTCAGAATAGTGTTCATGGAAGCTCTCTGTAGCAATTCTGGACTTGTGGGGTGTCGCGTTGTCCTACTGGAATTGCCCAACTCCCTCGGAATGGACAATGGACATGATCGGATGCAGGTTATCAGAAAAGATACTAAGGTACGTGTCACCTGTCAGAGTTGTATTTAGACTATAAGGGATCCCACATCACTCCAACCGCGCACGCCTCACACCATTACAGAGCCTCCACCAGCTTGAACAGTTCCCTGCTGACATGCAGGATCCACGGATTCATGAGGTTGTCTCCATACCCGGACACTCTCCATACCCGGACACGTCCATCCGCTCGATACAATTTGAAACGAGACTCGTCTGACTAGGCAACATGTATCCAGTCATCAGTAGTCCAACGTCGGTGCTGATGCGCCGAGGCGAGGTGTAAAGCTTTGAGTCGTGCAGTCATCAAGAGTACACTAGTGGGCCTTCGGCTCCGAAAGCCCATATCGATTCTGTTTCGTTGAATGGTTCGCACGCTGACACTTGTTGATGCTCCAACATTGAAATCTGCAGCAATTTGCTAAAGGGTTGCTCTTCTGTCACGTTGAACGTCTCTATTGGCTCCTCGATGGTCCGGTTCTTGCAGCATTATTTTCCGGCAGTAGCGATGTGGAGATTTGATGTTTTACTGGATTCCTGATATTCACGATACACCCGTCAAATGGTCGTACGGGAAAATCCACACTTCACCGATACCTCGGAGATGCTGTGTCCCATCGCTCGTGCGCCGACTACAACACGACGTTCAAACTCACTTAAATCTTGATAGTCTGCCATTGTAGCAGCAGTAACCGATCTAACAAATGCGCCAGACAATTGTTGTCTTATATAGGCGTTGCCGATCGCAGTGCCGTATTCTGCCTGTTTACATATCTATGTATTTGAATATGCATGCCTATACCAGTTTATTTGGAGCTTCAGCGTAATATTTATACTTTTTAATTATTGTAGATTTTGTGGACGGTTGTTTGCGGTTCGTGTTGGTGAAAGTGTTCCCTGTTTGAGTGGGAGTGTGTTTCGGTATTGCTGTCTGTGTTGGTATATGAATCGGAGCTGCTGTCTTACGTACTTCGTGCGCGTTCTGTTATACGGTGTGTCTGTGTATATTCGTCGTGTAATGTCCTTCAGACACCACCAGCGATTTCATTTGTTATCTCCCATTCGTCTTTGTCGCTTAATGCCTGTATCATGTCATTGTCGTAATACGTTGGTTTCTCGTGTCCTGTTCTGTATTGGTGACAGGGAAAAAGTATGTGCTCTGGCCCACACGTACAGGTAGCACTCTGGCTGCGGTCTACGCGGTGCAACTGCGCAGGGTAAGGGCGTCGCATATCAGCGGGAGGAAGACCTTTTGTTGCCGCCATGCAATTGCGCGGCGCCATTACCTCGTCCTGGTAGCTGAAGATTTGTGTCTCCGGCAGTGGATGTCTTCGTATGCGCTGTCGAGATGTGTGGAATGAACGTTGTCGCGCTTTAGTAGATATAGCTTTGATAATTGTAGTCTGTATTAGCCATAAGTTTTCAAGCAAGTGCTTGTATATGGAGCATTCCGGACCACCTGCTTTGTTTCAAGTACGTACATACATGGTATGCAACCAACTCCCTTTTCAGTACAGTTGGTTAGGATACGTCCCGGATTAGCCGACCAGAGTGGCCGAGCGGTTCTAGGCGCTACAGTATGGAACCGCGCGACCGCTGCGGTCGCAGGTTCGAATCCTGCCTCGGGCATGGATGTGTGTGATGTCCTTAGGTTAGTTAGGTTTAAGTAGTTCTAAGTTCTAGGGGACTGATGACCTCAGAATTTAAGTCCCATAGTGCTTAGAGCCATTTGAACCATGTGTCCCGGTTTGGCGCATTTGGAGCAGACTGCTGCGTCCTGCCTACCGCGCTTAAGTGGGTATCCTAAGTCATGGCAAGCGTAGCATTTCTGTACTCCTATGAAGTTGTTTCTTCTAAGTGGTTCGAAATCGATGTATACCGTACCTGTTCTCTTTGAGTAAGGACATACCATATTCGAGGGCTAACTCGATGATGTTCTTCACCGTACACTTTTTTTTCGGTCCTGTTTCAAACTTAAGCTTCACTTCTTCGTCAAACATTTCTCTGCTGACGTCCTGAATGAGATGACATCCAATGATCGTCATCGTCAGAAGTCATTGAACTCACGTCACCGACACATCAGCTTCTCTGCTGACGGTACTCTCCGCCTCCTTTAACACTGGCGGGTATGCCTCTTGTGGCATCTGCTGGTCAATTCCGCACTAAGTGGCGATACCCGGTTACTTAAAAAAGATAGCTACTCTTCAATAAAACTGTCAACGCGCTAGCTCAGAATGTGTTGAAAATTTACTTCTTGATATCGTTTGGCACATCGTTTATAATTTTCTATTATATCGCTGAGCCTTGCTCACTTCGACAAACAGCTGCAGCAAAATATTTTCACAATTACGGTTCTCAATAGATCACCGATTGTCCTGTTGATGAACTTCTTTATTTAGTGCAAACCTATTTAATTGTAATTGCATTTTCCGCCTGGTTATAACGTGTTGTAGAAGCTACAGTCAGACGTCTCCTAATTATACGTGCACTCAGCCTCTGTTTGTTGTTATTGCAAATAGCCTGAGCTGAGTGTTTGCCCTCGCTTAATTAGAACTTGCCTAACTGGCTTACCACCGCTTACGAAACAAAATGATTCCATTATATCCGTTGTTGAAACGTTCAAATACATTTTTGAAATTAACCACTCATAACTGCAATTTAAACATGATATTTGCCAGTGTCAGTTCTTGAGATACGCGCTGGCACGAATAACTCAGATAAATTTTAATGAAATTTAAGACAGAAAATTACGCACCAGACGGTTTGAATGACATAAAGAAACAGGGAAAAGGAGATCATCTGCGTGGGGCAGGTCGTTTTAACAGTGCTGTGTAACGACGATTTATGTCTGACAAATTTGAACACAAAAAGGAAAAAGCTGTTGACTAATGTCTCTAGTAGTTAATGTCATACATGCTTAGTTCGAACTTTTCACTACAGTACCACTTTCTTAGGTGGCACAGACGAATTCAAGATGCTGTATAGACGTGATAAAGATTGATACAATATCAGAAGAGATGAAAGATAGTGTCCAAGATCTGTGACGTGAAAGACTTATTTCACCAAATTAAGAAGGTTGGTTAGAATCTGAGAGGATCTGAATGAACGTCTTTTCTGTCAAACACTGTTAGTCCCGGTTAGATGGAAACTGACACATCTGTCGAAAACAGGAAACAGTTCAAAGGCTTATTATTTCGCCGTCATACACTGTAAACTTTGTTGTTACAAACGTCCACTAAATTTGGGGCATTACGTCTGTCTTTCGATTCACTGAAAAAAATTACGTTTTCATGTAAAATGTCTAAATCCAGTGTTTCGTGGTCATCTCGGGCATACAGTGTTGTGGTCTTCAGTCCAAGGCTAGAGCAAACCTCTTCATTTCTACGTAACTACCGCAACCTACATCCACCTGAACCTGCTTATTGTAATCAATTATTAGTCTCCCTCTCCTATTTTTATGCCCCCCCCCCCAAATATACTGTTAGTACTAAATTGGGACACTCTGACGTCTCAAGTTGTGTCCTATCAATTGATATCCTTTTTTTTTAGTGAAGTTGGGCCACAAATTTCCGTTTTCCTTAATTCGATTCAGTATCTCTTCATCATTTTCGTACCTGCTTATCATCATCCAGCCTTCCTTCCCTAAGAACACCTTGAAAATTTTGTATATTCTTATTACCTGTACAGTTCATCGTCTACGTTTCACATCCATACACAGCTACACTCCAAGTCGACACAAAATGAACAGAGTGATTACAAACGACTGTAACTAACGCATAGCGATACTTCGGTAAAAATGTGACAGATGATGGAAAGGTAAGTTCGAAATTTGGATAGTCGTGCAGTCACAGTGAATCGGAAGCAGGTGCATGCGCGGAGGCCAAAAGATTTTTCTTTCTCAGAAGCACTTTTCTTTTGAAACGTCCCCTTAGAACAACTTTGCAAGACTGGTCTATGTGAAACGTCCTCTTTGAACAATTATACACGACTGTGCTTAAACTGAAACACAATATTTTTGGCGCAACGCAATCTGACTTTCAAAAATCCCTACGAAAGAATGACCCTGACTAACAATAACCTATAGGTTTCACAAATCACTTACCTCACAAAAATCTTCGTTACTCAAGCTACTGCAATACAGCGAGCGCCACTACTGCCAGCTGAATAAAAGATTCAAACTACTGAAGGCACTAACTACTGATAGGCATAGTTAGCAAATGAAAGTTTTAATAGAGAACAAACAATGTATTTACTTTACCTTAATAGTCATTATATATATATATATATATATATATATATATATATATATATATATATATATATATATATATATATATATATCAGTTCATGACATCAGTTCTTACAAATTTCAAAACTCCGCCATCTCTCTCCCAACGTCCACCACTGCTGGCGGCTCACCTCCAACTGCGCAACGCTACGCGCTGTTAGCATCCAGCTGCCGCTGCCCAACACTACAATGGCAGACAACAATGCAAACCAGCCACAGACTGCACACAGCACAGCCAGTGATTTTCATACAGAGCGCTACGTGGTGGCGGCGTTACCAATAAAAAAACCTAAACAGCCTACTTACATAGCCTCCATGCTCCCCACAAAAAAAATTACAAATTATTTTGGGCAGTGGCCAATACAGATTTGAAATTTTTTTTTATAATTACAATAACAAAGAAATGAAATGCACTCACTTATCGATACAATGTTGGTCAAAAGCTAAAATTTTCTCATAGTCCATAAAGACAGTCCTGATCATTCATCAAAGTAAAATTGCAGTGTTTTTCTTAAAGTCTGAGTAGTAAAAGAAAACGCACATGGAAGTAGTGGATTTCCATGCAGTCTTGAAGAAGTAGTGTTGTCCTTCCAACGGAAAGACAGTGCTGACTCTTGACATGCAGACAGGTAATGGGCCACAACAGAGCAAACCCACAGCAGAGTCAGTCGAAGTTTTAAAGAATATTGGTAGGTAGGTCGTCACAGAGTAGACCCATTGTAGTTCTGGTAGAGATTACGGTATTGGTGGGCCACCAGAGGTGTAGACCCACTGCAGTCCTTGTAGAAATAATGGTATTGGTGGGTCATCAAAGGTGTGGACCCACTGTAGTCCTTGTAGAGATAGCCAGCAGCCATCTGTTGCGACTGTGCAGGCGCACAATAACCATTGAAGAGTCTTGCGGATAATATAGCAAGTCCATAACCACCACTTGTGCACTCACAAAAATTGTTTTTGAAATGTCCTTACAACCAGCAATGCTGTTATCCATTCCCTTGCTGAATTATTAACACATGTCCGAATACTTACAGTCCCAACTTCTCACATATTGTCCATATACTATGACCAACATAAATGTGTGCAGTGAAATGTAACTTACAAGTTACTTAATTTGATGAACAGATGTCAATTGCAATTTTATAACATGAGAATACAATAACAAAGGTACAAAATATATCATTAAAGAACATAATAGCACAGATAACAATTGCAGTAATACATGCTTTACAAAAGAATCGAAATAACATATACATGTGTTACAGGAATTATGACAGGAGCACATACATAAAAAATCAGAATAAATTTCGAAACATCAACTTCACACATGAGCATTAGAACAAAATAGAATAAATAATGTCTAAACATCTTTACAAAGTAAATAACATATTATTGATGCAAATTATATTTGAGGATAACAGTATTCCTCATCATAGTGAATGTAGCTTAATATTAGAGAAAAAATTCTATGAAACAGCACACAGAGACAGGAAGAAAATAAATACACAAGGGAACACAAACACATAGTGGGATAACAGAAAAGGAAAGCACAGGGTTTGTTTTCAGGGTAACATTTGGTACTGCAGTCCAACCCAAAACTTCATTCTGTAAATCTTTCGTCATATCTCAACATTTGTTTCCACCAAAAAAATCCTATCAAAGCATGCTTTCTGTATTTATATGTTTACATATTTCTTACCTCATCATTTATTTTCCAGTATCTTACCTCATCATTTATTTCCAAGAGAATCCTACCTATACCTGCTTTCTGTACATTTTTCGTATAACCTCTCAGTGCATCTCTTCCAATTCATCGCAACTCATTCTTTTATATAGGCTACCCCCTCTTAAGCTAACTTAAATCTACTGAGCTCAGATGCTAAACTAAGGGACGAGGCAATGCAGCAGCACAAAACAATTAACACAAACAGCAATGATAAAAAATGGAAATTGGCAAAAAAAGGCAGCAATATTACAACTAATATAAGGCAATGCGCAGCAAACAAGAAAAATAAATCATTTATAAAATTGACTTGACCTAGTAATACAAAGTGACATTCAGAAGCACTATGCATGCCAAACAGCAGCAGCAAATTCAATAGCTTATAACTAAACGTGACAAAGCTCAAGCAGAAAAAATATTACAGTAAAGACAACAATGCAGAAAAGGGAAATGTCTATTCACATATTAATATCTATGTCATTAAAGTGGTGCACCAAAAGAAGTTATTCTACCATAAAAATTACCAAGTACTTGAAAAGAAAATTATGTATGCAGTTCCTGTGAAGGGAAGTCTTTTTTGTCCTCCTTCGTTTTTTTAAATACATCATAAAGTTATTATTTACTGGATCTGTAGGTATAAAATATCTATGTTAGTACATCCATTAAATTTTATTGTAACCAATGCTGCAGTGCAGGTAGAAACTAGATATTAAACAAAATAGGCAAAGCAAGGCGTGAAACGTCATTCGCTAGCCATAAGTCATTTCATAATGCAGCAAACAATCTTCCAACTAGCAAGACAATAGACATGAAATGCTTCTCATCATTTCATTTCAGTAAATATCATAAATTAAGAACTCCAAAGTGTAATCATATGATTTCAAGTGTGAACGTGTGTCGTATTTGCGACGCTTTCTACAAAGAAAGGTCAAACCCGAGAATAATGGCGTCCTTTTTTCTTTACCTAATGGCTTTCTTTTGTCAGACGACTACCTCTCAGCTGGGCGCCCAAAACACATTACGTCAAGGTCACTTACCTTTCTTACCGAAATATTTACGACAGCAATTTCCGCTAGTTTGACAGTCTCATATAAAAAATTTTACAGGTCAAGAATTTGCGTTACAAATCAGTACAAACAAAATCCTATTGATATAACAGTGTCCAAGGCTAGAGCAAATCTCTTCATTTCTACGTAACTACTGCAACCTACATCCACCTGAACCTGCTTATTGTAATCAATTATTGGTCTCCCTCTCCTATTTTTACGTCCCCCCCCCCCAATATATTTTTAGTACTAAATTGGGATCCTCTGACGTCTCAAGTTGTGTCCTATCAATTGATATCCTCTTTTTTTTAGTGAAGTTGGGCCACAAATTTCCGTTTTCCTAAATTCGATCCAGTATCTCTTCATCATTTTCCGTACCTGCTTATCATCATCCAGCCTTCCTTCCCTAAGAGCACCTTGAAAATTTTGTGTATTCTTATTACCTGTACAGTTCATCATCTACGTTTCACATCCATACACAGCTACACTCCAAGTCGACACAAAATGAACAGAGTGATTACAAACGGCTGTAACTAACGCATAGCGATACTTCGGTAAAGATTTGACAGATGATGGAAAGGTAAGTTCGAAATTTTGATAGTCGTGCAGTCACCGTGAATCGGAAGCAGGTGCATGCGTGGAGGCTAAAAGATTTTTCTTTCTCAGAAGCACTTTTCTTTTGAAACGTCCCCTTAGAACAACTTATACAAGACTGGTCTATGTGAAACGTCCTCTTTGAACAATTATACACGACTGTGCTTAAACTGAAACACAATATTTTTGGCGCAACGCAATCTGACTTTCAAAAATCCCTACGAAAGAATGACCCTGACTAACATTAACCTATAGGTTTCACAAATCACTTACCTCACAAAAATCTTCGTTACTCAAGCTACTCCAATACAGCGAGCGCCACTACTGCCAGCTAAATAAAAGATTCAAACTACTGAAGGCACTAACTACTGATAGGCATAGTTAGCAAATGAAAGTTTTAATAGAGAACAAACAATGTATTTACCTTAATAGTCATTATATATATATCAGTTCATGACATCAATTCTTACAAATTTCAAAACTCCGCCATCTCTCTCCCCACGTCCACCACTGCTGGCGGCTCACCTCCAACTGCACAACGCTACGCGCTGTTAGCATCCAGCTGCCGCTGCCCAACACTACAATGGCAGACAACAATGCAAACCAGCCACAGACTGCACACAGCACAGCCAATGATTTTCATACAGAGCGCTATGTGGCGGCGGCGCTACCAATAAAAAAACCTAAACAGCCTACTTACACTTTCTATTGAAAGTCTGTATTTCATTCTCTTTTCTTCTGCAAATATCAGAATTTGTCTTCTACATGAAGGGTCTCTTTCCCTATTCTAATTCCTTGAATACTTTCTGATTATATTCGACTACATTCTTTGCGAGAACTACATTGTCATCGCCTCCGCCACCCCACCCCCCCAAAAATTCAACTTAATCATTAATTGGCTTACCAAAATATTTTTTTTGTTTGCTTTACCGCCTGCGCAATGTTCGTGTTGAATATCATCAGTGATATGTTATAACCTTGCCTCACTCCTTTGGCAATAGCTGGTTCACTTCCATGTTCTTTGAATTTTATAACTGCAGTCTGCTTTCTGTAGTACGTGCAGATAAGATGTCGGTCGCTGTATTGTTATCCCTTGTGTCATAAACAGTTTTTAAGAGTAATAACCTGAAACTTGAATCATTTGCAGCAAATATTGCATGACGACGGAATAAACAAAATTTTTAGTTATTTGCTTTCTTTTTTACTGTTAGGCATGTTCGACATGATTAACTTGAAGACAGAAGACTTCCGTACCTGGAGAGAATGATTTAAATAGAATTTTAGCGCATGTCGCATACTGTCTCGTGTAAAAAATAGATGTGTTAGTGATACTGAAATTCTATTCAAATTGCTTGCTTTTAATTGCTGTTTCTGTCGGAGACGATTTTATCCGTTTTCCCTCAAAGTTTATTCCCGTTCCAAATTTCACGATGGTTTATTTACGGCTTGCTTAATGTAGAGACTGAATGCAACCGCGGCTAGACCCCTTCTCTTCTCCTACCTCTCATTTTATGTCCTTCGACTCTCTTCAGTCCAGTTGACTTCTGCGCAAGTTATGTTTAGCCTGTCGCTCTCCGTATTTCATCCCTGTTACCTTCAGAATTTCTGAGAGTAGTGGCGTGAAACTAGTAATAATTTTCAACACAGACCGCAATCTCCGCCGGTGAAGGAAACAAAAGTTTCAACTACACTCATCAAAAAAAGTTTTGCATCAACCCGGTTCCCAGAACTCCTGAAGACAGACGTTGACTGTGGATATGGTATCACAGACAAAGTCCCCTTGACTGTTCAGAGATGCACTAAACCCGCCCAAAGATGTAAACAAACATGCATGAGCAGCGCCTATTAGACGGAGGGGGTCCGACAGCCGATCAGTTCCAGTCATTCCACCAGGTAGGACTTACACGGCTCGTGTTGTCTGTAGTTCAACCATGCCTAGACGGTCAATACTGCGGTCCACATTTTTATTTTGTGCCAGGAAGGGCTCTTAACAAGGGAGGTGTGCTGGCGTCTAGGTGTGAACCAAAGCGATGCTGTTCAGACATGGAGGAGATACAGAGAGACAGGCATTGTCGATGACATGCCTCGCTCAGACCGCCTAAGGGCTACTACTGCAGTGGGTAACCGCTACCTACGGATTATGGCTCGGAAGAACCCTGACAGCAACGCCACCATGTTGAATAATGCTGTGCTTGCAGCCACAGGACGTCGTGTTACGACTCAATCTGTGTGCAATAGGCTGGATGATGCGCAACTTCACTCCCGACGTCCATGCCGAGGTCCATCTTTGCAACCACGACACCATGCAGCGCGGTACACACAGGCCCAATAACATGCCGAATGGACTGTTCAGGACTGACATCACGTTCTCTTCATCGATGAGTGTCGCATACGCCATCAACCAGACTATCATCGGAGACGTGTTTGGAGGCCACCCGGTCAGGCTGAACGCCTTAGACACACTGTCCAGCGAGTGCACCAAGGTGGAGGTTCCCTGATGTGTTTGGGTGCCATTATGTGAGGCCGACGTATGCCGCTGTTGGTCATGGAAGGAGCAGTAATTGCTGTACCATATGTGAATACTATCCTCCGATCGATAGTGCAACCATATCAGCAGCATGTTGGCGAGGCATTCGTCTTCGTAGACGACAGTTCGCGGTCCTATCGTGCACATCTTGTGAATGACTTCTTTGAAGATAACGACATCGCTCGACTAGAGTGGCGACGATGTTTTCCAGACATGAACCCTATCGGCCATGCCTGGGATAGATTGAAAAGGGCTGTTTATGGACGACGTAACCCACCAACCACTCTGTGGGGTCTACGCCGAATCGCCGTTGAGGAGTGGACCAACAGTGCCTTGATGAACTCGAGAAAAGTATGCCACCATGAATACAGGCATGCAACAATGCAAAAGGACGTGCTACTGGGTATTAGAGGTACCGGTGTGTGCAGCAATCTCGACCACCACCTCTGAAGGTCTCGCTGTGTGGTAGCACAACGTGCAATGTGTGGTTTTCATGAGCAATAGAAACGGCGGAAATGATGTTTCTGTACAGGTTCCGGAACTCACGGAACCGTGGTGATGCAAAACATTTTTGACGTGTGTAGTTGCTTTCGATCGCTATTTCTGTCGGAGATCTTTGTATCAGAGACAAATTAAAAGTAAGCTAAGTAACAGTAGGAACATACTTTTTCGAGAAGCACTTTGTAATATCATAATTATTAATAAAAGTAACACAATTATGGATCTCTTACAGTAGAACACTCACAATGTTGTGGTTATAAATGAATACCATAATCATTGAGGATGTTCTACTGTGGGAGATCCACAACTGTGTTCTTTTCGTTTATAACTTCCGTTTGTAACTATGATGTTGCTCTAGCAAGCAGCGATGGCAGACTTGATTAACCTCGTCACATGGTAGCAACTTGTCCCTGGTTTTAACGAAAGTCGTCACAGTTTCCTCACAGCGTTAGGAAATACAAGCGTCGCTCTAGTTTTCAAACTATGAAAAGGTAAATTTATCAGCACCAGAACATGTTCTGGCACTATGTCCTGCGGTGGGGAAACACGTCCTGATTCTAGCGACAATACACACACACACACACACACACACACACACACACACACACACTCACTCCCGCGCGCTCTTCTTTCCCTCCCTCACCTCGCCCTCCCCCTCCCCCCCCCCCCCCCCCCACACACACGCACACATAGACAGAGAGAGAGAGAGAGAGAGAGAGAGTAGTGTTTATCCAGCTGCGGAACGTTAATTACCAACAACGCCCGACACTGGGTAGGAACACGCCGGAGAAAGACGAAATAATAAGCTCATGTGCTGTGGGGAAGGTGCAACGGCTCGCTGTCCAGGTATACCGGACGCGTAAACCTGCGCGGCGCGACTGCCCAGCGCACGCGTTATTAATTTCCTGCGGACACTACAGAGAGGGAGGGAGGAAGGGTTAATTTATTACCGCCCCCGCGAGCTGTGTCGCGTCTGCTCCCTCCGCCAGGTGCCGCCCTGCTGCCCCGCCGGCGGTAGAGAGACCTGTTTGCTCGCCCGCTCTCTGTATGATCGCCGGCTTTTTCCGCAGTCGCCCCGCGCGCAGCACTTGTTTGCAGAGGGCGGGCGGGCGCGTCTGTAAACAGCGGATCGTTGATCTGCCCGCAGCGGCCGTGTCCGGACTCGCGATAGCAGAGTACCAGGCTTCCAGAGTTCCAGGGACCGTCATTGGAATGCCGGGAGGCCTCGCGCAGCGGCGGCGGGTGGCGCTTTCATTTGTTAAACACCGGGTCGCCGCGCGGCACCTGATTCGCCTGCTGAGCTGCGCTGCCAGCCGTGCTGCTGTTTCATTGGCAGTCCGCGTCGGCCGCACTTTGCCCACGGCAAACCTCCACAGGCAGTTGTCGGTGCCACCGCCACGCACTGAAAGGGTGGTGCGGTAGGCCACCCGCCAAGGGCGCAGACGCAGAGGCGTCGCAAAACAACTGACCGGAAAAAAAGAAAAAAGAAAGTCCGTTTAATAACTAAGCGAGTGAGGTACGTGAGTTGTGCTTGCCCTCGTGTTCCCATCTACAAGAATCATTTTATTCAAAAATGGCTCTGAGCACTATGGGTCTTTACATCTGAGGTCATCAGTCAAAATGGTTCAAATAGCTCTGACCATTATGGGACTTAACATCTATGGTTACCAGTCCCCTAGAACGTTGAACTACTTAAACCTAAGGACATCACACACAACCATGCCCGAGGCAGAATTCGAACTTGCCACTGTAGCTATCGCGCGGTTCCACACTGAAGTGCCTAGAACCGCTCGCCCAAACCAGCCGGCAATCATTTTACTGAAAGGTAGTTATTCAACTAGCCTTTCGAAGCAGTAACAACCTATTCAATTAATCTTTCGAGCCAATAACAACCTTTCAATAAAATTTAGTTCTGCCACCAGTAGAACATCGAAAATGCTGACCCAGGCATGTATAAAATCACTTGTGGCAGCTGAAATAGCTTTTACATTGGCCAGACAGGAAGAAATTTTAACGTGAGATATAAAGAACACATTAGACAGAGGGAATATAATCTCCGAGCTTCTTTCTATACTTGAAAAATCAAAATCACAATGCTGATACGATATAAAATGTACTACAGATTCTGTACAGAATACCAAAAGGTTTTACAATGATTTCTATTGAGTAATTAGAAAACCTAGTATATACGAGCAAATATTCACAAAAATACTAAACGAACGTACAGAATTTAGACGCAACTTTATTGAGCTTTTAGAATGCGAAAAAGTACAAATCGGATGTAACATACTTATGCAACAACTACAGATAATCTAAACAAATTTTAGTTAGTAAAACAATATCGCTGTTCACCTCCACAGTCTTTGTAAACGTTGTAAGAGTGATACTATCTGCTGTGGCCTTCTCCATTAGACATCACGGCGCCTAGAGTACCAGCTACCAAACTGAAAGCCTGCAGCCGCGGGTTGCCCACTTCGCAGGCACACCGAAGCACTATACAGGCAATATTGATGAACGGCCACAGCAACAACAACAAAAACACAGTAAAGACACCAGCGGCCACCAGGGCCACTACGGGCCCACATAAACATAAAGAAGAGGTCGCTGAAGATACTGGAATTATTTTCACACGTCAAACCACGTGCTGGAAAATAGTTCCGAGGTACTCAACCGCCGAAGCGCTATAAAGGCAGGCGCTCGGCCGCACATCGGAAGTTCATCGACCTCCAGCAGACATGGACAGCTGCCGCCCTGGTGCCCAGCTTGGATCTTCTCGCTGATCTCTGGATTGGGCTTGGTATATTGGAGAAGTCTTTGGCGGAGATTAGTAGGAAATTATTTCAATTGTTTTCTATATTATTCTTGTATATAGTTGTGGTTCGAAGACGGATCACTGTTTTGTGTTTGTGTTATACTTGGAGAATTGGTTTTGGTTAATTGAACAGTCCAATAAATTTTTTCGGACTTTGACCGTTAGTTTCTTCTGCTTATGTAGACATACAACTATCAAACTGCTGTCACGTCGTAATTTACATTTCATCTTCAACATCTTGACATCATTTACGATGTTACACTACTGGCCATTAAAATTGCTACACCACGAAGATGACGTTCTACAGACGCGAATTTAACCAACAGGAAGAAGATGCTGTGATGTGCAAATGATTAGCTTTTCAGAGCATTCACACAAGATTGGCGTCAGTGGTGACACCTACAACGTGCTGACATGAGGAAAGTTTCCAACCGATTTCTCATACACAAACAGCAGTTGACCGGCATTGCCTGGTGAAACGTTGTTGTGATGCCTCGTGTAGGGAGGAGAAATGCATACCACCACGTTTCCGACTTTGATAAAGGTCGGGTTGTAGCCTATTGCGATTGCGGTTTATCGTATCGCGACATTGCTGCTCGCGTTGGTCGAGATCCAATGACTGTTAGCAGAATGTGGAATCGGTGGGTTCAGGAGGGTAATATGGAACGTAGTGCTGGATCCCAATGGCCTCGTATCACTAGCAGTCGAGATGACAGGCATCTTATCCGCATGGCTGTAACGGATCGTGCAGCCTCGTCTCGATCCCTGAGTCCAGGTTCTGTTTACATCATCATGATGGTCGCATTAGTGTTTGGCGCCATCACGGTGAACGCACATTGGAAGTGTGTATTCGTCGTCGCCATACTGGCATATCACCCAGTGTGATGGTATGGGGTGCCATTGGTTACACGTTTCAGTCACCTCTTGTTCACATTGACGGCACTTTGAACAGTGGACGTTACATTTCAGATGTGTTACGACCCGTGGCTCTACCCTTCATTTGTGGCCGTGCGGTTCTAGGCGCAACAGTCTGGAACTACGTAACCGCTACGGTCGCAGGTTCGAATCCTGCCTCGGGCATGGATGTGTGTGATGTCCTTAGGTTAGTTAGGTTTAAGTAGTTCTTAGTTCTAGGGGCTTGATGACCTGAGAAGTTAAGTCCCATAGTGCACAGAGCCATTTGAACCATTTTGATCCCTGCGAAACTCTACATTTCAGCAGGATAATTCACGACCGCATGTTGCACGTCCTGTACGGGCGTTTCTGGATACAGAAAATGTTCGAATGCTGCCCTGGCCAGCACATTCTCCAGATCTCTCACGAACTGAAAACGTCTGGTCACTGGTGGCCGAGCAACTGGCTCGTCATAATACGCCAGTCACTACTCTTGATTAACTGTGGTATTTTGTTGAAGCTGCATGGGCAGATGTACCTGTACACGCCATCCAAGCTCTGTTTGACTCAATGCCCAGGCGTAGCAAGGCCCTTATTACGGCCAGAGGTGGTTGTTCTGGATACTGATTTCTCAGAATCTATGCACCCAAATTGCGTGAAAATGTAATCACATGTCAGTTCTAGCATAATATATTTGTCCAATGTTTACCCGTTTATCATCTGCATTTCTTCTTGGTGTAGCAATTTTAATGGCCAGTCGTGTATTAATGCAGTGACAGCTACAAAACAGTCCACTAACGACGCAATATGGACGCCACATCAGTCTTCTAAACATTCATGGTGGTGTCTGTTTGTTCTATATCGTGTCTCCCTGCCACTTTCACGCAACGACGCTCTGAGCGTGTTTTTTAGGGAATTGACTAGTTTGAACCTGTGACCTGTTGCTGGTAAGGAGACGCCAGACCACACATGACATGTAGAATTCAGAAGAGTTCAGTGAGACTAGCGATGATATAACCAAATACTTAATGATCTCGGTGTCAGCTCCACTGCTCTCCCTGTAAAAGAATCTTAATACTAACTAAATGTAATGGAAGGGGTTCAAGGCTTTCCTATTTTTAATTAGCTAGTAAAATAACGTCAAAAACGCAGTTAAGTTTACCATTGGAAATTTTATTCTACTCACAAAACATTGTTTATAAATTGCACTATTGACAAAAGGAAGTGTTTCAATACAGGATGGTAAAAACCAACTGCGTTCAACAAAAATGTGAACGAATATTCCCTGAATGGTTTCCCAAGTTATACAATGGATCGAAGGATGACCTATGCCATAACACATCTATAATATAGGTTTAAATTAAGTTACACAAAAGAGAAAACTATCAAAATGGTCTACAGTGACCCTCAATTATCTGTAATCACTTATCTAACTTGTCGTAAATTACAGTGGCTGATGTGGCTTCTCAATAACTATATAACAGAAAAATCATCGCGTTTTAGATCTTTTCTTCAAGTGGCAAATGTGAACACCATGAGTTTTAATTAACGATCGACACTAGTATTACGCAAAAAGGGTGTGTAACAGATGAGACTTCTGCAGTTCTGAGTGAAGCCTTATGCGCTCAAAAACGCGGCATCGCGTGCGTTCATTACCTTGTCGGTGTTTAGGCAGCGTCAGGGCAGCGACGGGCAGCACAGCTCCGCTCACCTCGCCATCTCGGAAGCAACTCTTTCCTAACTTCTCCTTACTACAATTTACCGAAGATGGTTTAAAAAACTATCTGGCTATGGTTTCATCTGACCAATCAGGGTCTCAATGTTAACCTTAAGCTTCGCCTACAAAAATTCTGTCTGTCCAATGAGAAACGTTATACTTTTCGTGGTGGGGCAATGTTTTTAAAGTTTGCAACGTAACAGAGACGCGAGAAAGTCTCACGCTAAAACCTGCAGCTGGTGTGGTCCTTTTAGCGTTATCGTAAGATCTATACTGTTCTTCTGGAGGGCTCTATCTTTTAACATGGGCTGGGGGTGGTCCTAATGTAACAGACACGCGAAAAAGTCTCACGCTAAGACTTGCGGATGGTAGTGGCCCTTTTTGTGTTATCGTAAGATCTATAAATTATTTCTGGAGGGCTCTAGCTTTTAACATGGGCTGGGGGTGGTCCTTGACGTAATGGAGACGCGAAAAAGCCTCACGCTAAAACGTGCGGGTTGTGTGGCCCTATTGGCTAGCTAGCGACGTGGGTGTCCAGTCCGTCTCTTATCGTAGGGCCTTCTAGCTTAAAGACTCTAAAAGACATAATACTCAATTTTAAAAATACTGTGCCGTATAACTGTTCTCGGATGATCCTGTTTATCACATTCTGTTTCAAGTTCCTTGTTGTGGCTATTTTCACAATAGCTGTATATGAATGGCAGTAGTTCATTCAATTATATACAAACGAAAAAATCGTGTAATATTTCAGGACACTAAATGAAAATGCTTTGTAACTAAGGCGAAACGAGTCTGGGCGCACAAGTTAAAAACATGAGCGGCAAGGAAAAGTCATTTTTCTTTTGAACTACTGAAATTTTCATTCTTTTGGTATATTCAGAATGTGCTCCTCAATGTGGAACAAATCACAGGCTGTAGAGGATATTGATTTTAAAGGATCTCTCGCCTGACTTCCTTACATTCACGTAGCCTGCTCATAATTTGTTAACGGTAATAGTTCCTTTTCTCGCGACCATTGAGCTGAGAAACCGAAGGTGACCTGAAATCTATTGCTGAATCGGCCAGTACCACGCGTCTTTGATGTTACGATCCATGTGCACTAACATCGACCATTTTGTGTTTTCCTGGTTGGCGAGTGTAGTATGAAGATCACTGTTTGGTAGCAGTATGTCCGTGGGAAGTGGATTGTGCACCATTTCTGCCATTTGGTCAATACCGGCTTCTCAGCTACTAACGGAGTGTGCAGCTCTTTTGTACTTCGTCTCCTTTTCGGGCGCTCGCAATTAAGTTTTATTACGAAGCAAAACGGTGCTCCTAATTCACTTCCGCGAAACAGGAGTGGCTGTTGGAATCTGCGAGTGCCTGGGGCGTGTTTGTGCTACATTGATAATTCAGGGCTCATTTCTGCTGAAACCTCTGTTGATTTATCCAACTTCTCGTTCCTGGCTGACTTTCCAACGTAGCTACTACACGAATACATATTAAACACGTTATCTACTGCCGCATCTGCACTTTCGAAGTTTTCTCGTTATTCCAAGAACAATTTTGTGAAATTCCAACATTCAATGGCTTATAAAAGTATATATTGTTCGTGCTCTGTTAATAAAAAACTGAAAAAATTGGAATGTGTATGTAGGTGCGTGGGTAAGATTCACAAAAATAGCTCTGAGCACTATGGGACTTAACTTCTCAGGTCATCAAGCCCCTAGAACTAAGAACTACTTAAACCTAACTACCCTAAGAACATCACACACATCCATGCCCGAGGCAGGATTCGGACCTGCGACCGTAGCGGTCGCGCGGTTCTAGACTGTAGCGCCTGGAACCGCTCGACCACTCCGGCCGGCTAAGATTCACATTAGCAGTACAAAGGTCAGTGTTCGATGTCTGATTAACCGTAGAATTTTTTTGGCAGCTGAAACGACCATCTCTTGTGGCACTACTTTATCACAACGAAGAGTCTACTTTGCACTTTCTCGAACTGAATATCGAATTGCAGCTGCTCCAGAAGCCATTATCGCTAACGTTATGTCATCTCCAGAAGCATGATCTATACTAAGGCACCATTCATACCAACCACTGGGCTAATGACACATTCACTATAGTATGTGTATCAACAAATATTTGGAGCTCTTTAACACACATTGGACTCCGTGAAACGCATTCACTTTAGCAGTGACGATTCAATCTGACAAAAAACGCGCGCGAAGAAAAAACTAATAAAGGAAACTCCCCATCGCACTCCACTCAGATTTAATACTAAGCTGGCTCAGTGGATAGACCGTCAGAACCTGAACACACAGACCAAGCATGAAAACAGGAGGAAGGTGTACTGAACTACGAAAATAAAGCAAAATAGTAACAGTGAATGGTCCAAGCTCAGGATGCGCATTTGAATAAGCCCAGTGGTGTGATTACGTGGTCACGGTGTTGGACTCCGAACGGTAAGATCCGTCCTTCACAAAAAAAAAAAAAAAAAAAAAATTGTTCAAATGGCTCTGAGCACTATGGGACTTAACATCTATGGTCATCAGACCCCCAGAACTTAGAACTACGTATACCTAACTAACCTAAGGAGATCACACAACACCCAGTCATCACGAGGCAGAGAAAATCCCTGACCCCGCCGGGAATCGAACGCGGGAACCCGGGCGTGGGAAGCGATAACGCTACCGCACGACCACGAGCTGCGGACGATCCGTCCTTCAAATCTTCCTCGTGTTCCATAATTTTTTCCCCACAAAATTATGACCTTTCCGCCCGACCACAAACGTGTCTGTTCACTGTAGTCAAATTTGCGCCTGTGTCGTGGCGTAACGTCCGTTTTCAACAGCGAGGTGTAAGGAAGGGTCCTTCTATTTGTTCTACGCAGGCACCACACGTTACGACTCTTGCGTTTTGTTTTGGAAGATTTGACTCTTCAGTTGCTTTGTTGTAACATAATTCACTCCCATTTGCTGTTATCATTTCTGTGAGAGGTGTACGTGGCACCTCGCCTGCTCTCACTGTCTATCACATTTACTTGCGACGGTAATGTGTTCTTACCACCTGACTCATATTCTGTAACCAGTGTATAGGATGACAATTGACAATTGCGAAGACTACAGAAGGAGAACAGACACCTCAATGAGCAGACGGACAGTTCATAATTTTTTGAGAGAGAAAAAAAAAAAACACTGGTCCACGAGGATGAACTTCTTTTTTGGTCATAAGCCTTAAGAGTTTATTCATTTCGTAAGGTTATAGTGAAACTGGACTACTATATTTACAAATCATTAACCAACCAACCAATTGAAATGAAGACCATTTTTCATTCAATCATACTGAATTATTTAAGAACTGATTGTTTTTGTGAGATACTTTATTGAAAGTTCATTAGACTGATATCTAAAGGCAAGTGAGCAACCTACTTTCTGTACAAATCAGACTAAATTATCATAGATTTTACTCTGATAGTACACATGATAAGGATCATAACAGCACATACCTAGATACATTTTTCACCACTCAGGTAATATGTGTGTCATCTACTAAAGCTAGAGCTTCCGACTTTCGGAAAAAGTAACTCATTCCTGCCATTCACTTCATCCTAATCTTAACTTTCATCTTCTCCCTGTGCTTCTCCCTTCTCTAGTTCCCTGTTATATTTACACTGTGATTTAGGCAATTTTTCTTTTTTTGCCCCTGCCGCTCTCTTCCTTCATCTTCTTTCCTAGCACAGGTAACTTTGAAAGCTAATGATTCCTACCCATGCTTCAATTTACTTTCAGTTCTTGTTTAAGGAAACTGAATCTCCTCTTAGACAGCAAATATCGATGATAGTTCATATTGTGTGTGCAGGGGCAAGAACGGTGGTGCCGTTTTCTTTGACTCTGTCTTCGTAGTTGTGGAATAACCACCTTCTTAATATTCACAAACTTAACAAAGTAGCAGTAGCAGTAAACAGAGTGCTTAGGCTCTGCATGCAAGGTACTCATTTTTTCCTCACTCTTTAATTACATCCACACGTAACTAATTTCTCCATAGAAAAAACAACTGCAAATATAGTGACACTGTACGACAGTAAATAAATGGTTTTAAATTTGCTTACAACAAATTTGCAAAGACTAATCAAATTATTTACAAATAAATACAGAAAAAATATCTTTCAATACTAGCTACGTCTTTCCAGCTTGTAACCCCCTTTGTGGTGTCTTGCGTGGTTCTGCCAGTGCATTTCCTCGTGATTTTCCCTTTGTTTCAGGTATATAAACTTCAGATGTTTCGTAGTAGGTAAGAATTTTTTCCATGATAACAGGATCTAATTTGTATTCCTTAGCTAATAAAGCTGGAGTCTTTTCCTTAGGGTTTTTCTGATGGAGTGTAATAAAATGAAGGGCTTGACGTAAACTAAATCGCCACCGTGGAATCATTGCTCATTCTTCAAATCCTTAGCAGGTCGGATTGAGGGAGGACATAGAAGCAATTTAAAGGCGGGCTGCTAGATTTGTTACTGGTAGGTTTGATCATCAGTGTTTCGGAAATGCTTCAGGAACTCGGGTGGGAGTCTCTAGGGGAAAGGAGGCGTTCTTTTCGTGAATCGCTACTGAGGAAACTTAGAGAGCCAGCATTTGCGGCTGACTGAGGTACAGTTTTACTGCTGCCAACTTACATTTCGCGGAAAGACCCCAAAGATAAGATAAGAGAGATTAGAACTCGTACAGAGGCATATAGGTAGTCATTTTTCCCTCGTTCTGTTTGGGAGTGGAACAAGGGAGAGAAGATGCTAGTTGTGGTACTAGGTACCCTGCGCCACCCATAGTATGATGGATTGCGGAGTATGTATGTAGATGTAGATGTAGACTCTACTACTTCGCGACTGAGGTAATGGGCGAATAGATTCTGAAACTTCAGGCTGCGTATCCTTGTATATAACAAATACTTGCTTCAAACGACTATCGATGGCAGTATTTTTCGTCAACTCGTGGTTTAGTACATCTAGGTTTTCTTGCCATTTTTTCAATAGCGAGGCTCCCCGATGGGTGCCTGGGAGCCGGGTTGGTTACTCTTTAGAAATTTCTTTCGTTGCTCAACTTTGAACGTAAAAACGATTTAACGCTCGTCGTGTAGCAGACAGCACGACACATATGACTTATAATGTTAGTGTTGGTAGAAAAAGGTTAGGGGGTTGCTACCAACGAATAACGTATATAGGAAAGAAATTCAGGCATACATGAATAGCAAATAAAATTTACCTAATGTAACTCTAAAAAATGTCACGTAACGGTCCCAATGGTCTCTGTTTTCACGTGTAAAGTGGGTGTCGTAGAGCTGTAAATCGTACTTGCATCGCTTACACACGGGGTGAACTGAACACGAATCTCTCCCTTCGCAGTTCAACACCGCGACCACACAACCACGACGACGGGGCTATTGCAGCTTGCTCGATGTTGCACATTTTGAGGTTGGAACGTTCACTGTTCCTGTTTTGTTTGTTTTTACACAGTTCAGTACACATTTTTCCTGGTTTAATGCTTGATCTCAGTTCAGTTTTTGGCGGACTATCCGCTGCGCCGTCTTGCCAGAAAATCTGTGGGGGTGGGATGGGATGTTTCCCTGGTAAGCGTTTAGGAACGAAGTGATCGATGTACGTGCGGAATGAAGTGATTAGAGCTACAGAAAAGTATCTTCGCTAGAACGACGGCTAGAGCGCGTGACTGTTGGCACCACGCGACCATGTTTTTAGATCCACCGTATCGTACCTAACAGGCTTTCGCAGCGTCAGGTGCTTAGTGACCAGATCTGATGTTATGTGCGGTGTTACCCACGTACTATGGTAATATAATATTCTAATTTCCACTATTCATCGAGGTAGCGGCCCTGCACCCATAGAGCACTGTGGCACTACGACGATATTCTACGCCCTTGTTTGTTGCCCTTTTATGCAAGCCATCTTGGGCTTAATTTCAGCAAGAAAGTTCCTTCCCAAACACAAAGAGAGTTTCCACTGCTCCTATTCGTGCTTACCAAACCTTATCTTGGCCGACAGGTTGCCTGATATCTTCGCAACTGGGAACGTTTGCAGCGCTATGGGCATGGTTCTTCAACTATTTTGACGATCTAAAGTACCAGCTGGATAGAATTTGCCACTATACCTCTAAGGAAGACATCCAACAACTCCGCCAATGAGTGAAAAGTAGAATAATCTGCTTGCGTACGGATCAATACATTACTGACTTGCTCAATTTTTGAAGCTCTTTGCGAGCTAACATCCCAAAGATGTTCGAGATCACATGCGGTTCCTCTTCGTGGAAATGTCTTGGCTCAAAGTTGTCCAGGGGTTGAGCCGCACGTGTCGCATTATACGCCCTAAATTAAACACTTGTGATCCTTTGGTTAAATTGTCCGGCTGATGGCAAGTTTGCGAAATACAAAGTTAACGTAAAATATAATAACGCTAATAATGATATCGGGAACTAAATTAACGACCCACAAATGATGTAGGCCACACAGTTGCGATTTGATTAGAGTAATGTTTATTCAGAAAGCAAACTAATAGCGAAAGTGGTCGTGTTTAGAGTTACTGTTACACTTGAGCGCATATCTATCTGAGGCAGTTCGATCATTCACAATCTCATCGCCAATTACAAGTTCGATACTCCGCCTCGTTATCATTGCGAAAAGTTTGAGTTCACACCAGCCGCGCAACTGCTCACCGCTCAGAGACTAAATCTTCTAAGTTGTTTCACTTCGTAGCTGCCTAAAAACCGACAGTCCGCTTTTGCGTCTGTCCCAGCACTGTCCTCTGCCCGTCCTCTTCAGCGTTTCCAGCGCACCGAATACCGTCGCTCAACTGACTAGGGCAGTTCCCCTTCCTGAATCCATCCATCTGATAGGCTACTGCTTATTCTACATTATTTTACATTTCAACATATTTAAATAATCAAAACTTGACTACTTTCACGTTCTAAATAAAGTAACAATAACATCCATTACATAATAAATGTTAAATTCTTTTACATAAAACCAATACAATTTCCTTGTTAACTCTGAATGTCACGGCCAGTAGCCTTGTATCAATGAGCTTTCTGATAAATAAATAAAGAACAAAGGTAAGTATTATGCACTAAACTTTACAACAAATATTCTATTACCTAACGATTCAGTAAGATGTCATGCTGTCATCGTTCAATATGTTTTGTGTGGAGGAAATGATGATCTGATGCTTAACTGAAAATACTGATAATTTAAATATACCATATCTTTTAAACAAATAAAGGTACATAGTTGATATTTACAAAACTTGTCATTTTAATGATGCGCTTCTATATGAAATGTCGCTCGTTAAGATCAACCAAAGCGCTCAGATTTTCGCACTCAGATCTTTGTTCCAAAACTTGTTAGTGTCACTTTAACAGTATATCCTAAACTATTATACACTCCTGGAAATTGAAATAAGAACACCGTGAATTCATTGTCCCAGGAAGGGGAAACTTTATTGACACATTCCTGGGGTCAGATACATCACATGATCACACTGACAGAACCACAGGCACATAGACACAGACAACAGAGCATGCACAATGTCGGCACTAGTACAGTGTATATCCACTTTTCGCAGCAATGCAGGCTGCTATTCTCCCGTGGAGACGATCGAAGAGATGCTGGATGTAGTCCTGTGGAACGGCTTGCCATGCCATTTCCACCTGGCGCCTCAGCTGGACCAGCGTTCGTGCTGGACATGCAGACCGCATGAGACGACACTTCATCCAGTCCCAAACATGCTCAATGGGGGACAGATCCGGAGATCTTGCTGGCCAGGGTAGTTGACTTACACCTTCTAGAGCACGTTGGGTGGCACGGGATACATGCGGACGTGCATTGTCCTGTTGGAACAGCAAGTTCCCTTGCCGGTCTAGGAATGGTAGAACGATGGGTTCGATGACGGTTTGGATGTACCGTGCACTATTCAGTGACCCCTCGACGATCACCAGAGGTGTACGGCCAGTGTAGGAGATCGCTCCCCACACCATGATGCCGGGTGTTGGCCCTGTGTGCCTCGGTCGTATGCAGTCCTGATAGTGGCGCTCACCTGCACGGCGCCAAACACGCATGCGACCATCGTTGGCACCAAGGCAGAAGCGACTCTCATCGCTGAAGACGACACGTCTCCATTCGTCCCTCCATTCACGCCTGTCGCGACACCACTGGAGGCGGGCTGCACGATGTTCGGGCGTGAGCGGAAGACGGCCTAACGGTGTGCGGGTCCGTAGCCCAGCTTCATGGAGACGGTCGCGAATGGTCCTCGCCGATACCCCAGGAGCAACAGTGTCCCTAATTTTCTGGGAAGTGGCGGTGCGGTCCCCTACGGCACTGCGTAGGATCCTACGGTCTTGGCGTGCATCCGTGCGTCGCTGCGGTTCGGTCCCAGGTCGACGGGCACGTGCACCTTCCGCCGACCACTGGCGACAACATCGATGTACTGTGGAGACCTCACGCCCCACGTGTTGAGCAATTCGGCGGTACGTCCACCCGGCCTCCCGCATGCCCACTATACGCCCTCGCTCAAAGTCCGTCAACTGCACGTACGGTTCACGTCCACGCTGTCGTGGCATGCTACCAGTGGTAAAGACTGCGATGGAGCTCCGTATGCCACGGCAAACTGGCCGACACTAACGGCGGCGGTGCACAAATGCTGCGTAGCTAGCGCCATTTTACGGCCAACACCGCGGTTCCTGGTGTGTCCGCTGTGCCGTGCGTGTGATCATTGCTTGTACAGCCCTATCGCAGTGTCCGGAGCAAGTATGGTGGGTCTGACACACCGGTGTCAATGTGTTCTTTTTTCCACTTCCAGGAGTGTAGATATGATCAATATTCAAGTTTTATTGGGATCACCATGAAAATTTATGGATGATGGCAAATTAAAATTGGTGTGGCTTAATTCCCTGCATTACTACAGAATTAATTAGTTTTCATTAATTTTCCCCTTTATGGTCGATCTTATGTCCGCCCTATTTAACACTGCTACGTCTCCTTGGCTACAGAAGCCTTCTACTGGGTTTCCCTATGACGTACATTCTCGTCAGTCTCACTCGCACACTACAGCGCTTAGGCCTCAATAGACAATGGACGTCTGTGAGTTTCCCCATCTCGTGGTGAATCTGCTCCCTTTGTGGCACGCGATCCTGGATGACAGGGTTCGTTTCACAATTCCTGTAGGCTGACTCTTTCGGCCATATATTTAAATGAGAGCACAGTGGTCGTTAACTCACATCTTTCTTCTGAATACATCTTCCTGTTTTTCTGAACCCGTTACCATTTGTTTGTCTGTACGTGTACGTCACATCTACCGATTCCGTCCAATTTGAATAATTTCTTCGTGCTGCTACATACATGTATTAGTCGGTTCTGCTAAGAAATTCACTAATGGAGTCGAAGAAATTGGCCCAAATAGGACGTTTAGGCTCATCTTAAACTAAAACTGATAAGTAATTTAACTTTTTATGGCACCTGGCAAATTATTGAAAATGTTTGTCCCTGAATAATGGACACCTTTCTCTAACAGAGTAAGCGGTGGTGGTGGTGGTTAGTGTTTAACGTCCCGTCGACAACGAGGTCATTAGAGACGGAGCGCAAGCTCGGTGTAGGGAAGGATTGGGAATGAAATCGGCCGTGCCCTTTCAAAGGAACCATCACGGCATTTGCCTGAAACTATTTAGGGAAATCACGGAAAACCTAAATCAGCATGGCCGGAGACGGGATTGAACCGTCGTCCTCCCGAATGCGAGTCCAGTGTGCTAACCACTGCGCCACCTCGCTCGGTAACAGAGTAAGTGCCTTTAAATCATTGTGAAGATTATTTGTCCTTCTAGCATTTATTTTGTGAACTGAGCTGTTGCTTTGGAAAATAGATATATTATTTATGACTAATTCACTTAAGAAAGGAGTATATACTGGGAAGCAGTGGTAGTTTGTACAGCTAGATCCTTCAATGGGCCTTCACAGTACTTCCTTGAGTTCTCATCAGAAGGACTCGGGAAACTTTACTTTCGCTCAATGTACAAAAAAATGAACTCTTAGAGTGCTGTGGAACGAAAATGAGCGAAGTAAGCTATCTGTTTTATTTTTATTGACTTGTGTCTGAGAACACTTGCATTGCAGATAAAGGTTAGCTTAGACGCTTCAGCAGTTCTGCGACCTGCTTCGCCCGCTAAATTTATTATCATTGTGTGATCCCAAGAGTTTAACGCTTTCAACATCTTCTCCCTACTTGTCATATTGTTGCCTCATACTGGAGGGAAACTTCTTACAAGGTCTGAAATGCATGCACTATGTCTTTTCAAACTTTAATGGGGAACAACTGTCTAGATACCATTTATTACTGTCGTGAAAATTTCGTCAACCGATATTTCTAAAGCTATACTTCATCTGCTATTTAGTGCAATGTTTGTTTCATCTGGAAGCAACCTCGTCTTGGCATCTGGTAATGTTACTGATGAAAGGTCACAGACACACACAAATAGAAATAAGGGCCTTAAGATGGAAATTTGTTGAGACAGCACATGAAATTACTTCCCAGTTGTTGTTTGTATGTGAATGTTTGACACTTACCAAATGACATATGGACCGTAAAGAAAGCGCAGAGATGAGATATGTGGTGGTACCAGCTGGCTAGACTTTACGTGATACGTTTTGCGGGACATCCACAGTTGATGCAAAATGAATAAATCCGCTCCAGCTGTACTTGCCAAACTCGTTATTTTAGTAAAATCGTACGACTCGGTTTTCACACTGTAAATCCCATCTTCAGGCACTACAAAAAAAGGAAAACTGAGAAGGATTCTGTATAAAATTAATTAACATTAAAAGGACCCATGCAGATATGCACATCAGGCATACCTTGAATGTGTACGAGAAAGTCGTACCAGTCACGTTTAAAAATCCAGCAAATTTAACATGTAGCGTGCAAGATCCCGTGTGCGTGAGGCATGAAAAGGTTCTGTGAGTCAACCGGTATCAGAGCGGGTAAACAGGGCTTAATCGAAGAAACCGTGAATGTAACAGCAAATAACCATACCATGTGAAACGTCCCATTAGAAAATTTATAAATGACTGTGCTTAAACTGACAAACAATATTTTTTCAGCGCAACGCAATCTGACTTTCTATAATCCCTACAAAAGAATGGCCCTCACTAACATTAACCTATACCTTTCACAAAGCACTTACCTCACAAAAATCTTCGTTACTCGAACTACTGCAATACAACGATCGCCACTACTGCCAGCTAAATAAAAGATTCAAACTACTGAAAGCACTAACTATTGATAGGTATAGTTAGCAAATGAAAGATTTGGATAGAGAACAAACAATGTATTTACCTTAATAGTGTTCAAAAGTCGTAATATATGTAGCAGTTCATGACATCCAGTCTTACAAATTTCAAAACGCCGCCATTTCTCTCCCCACATCCACCACTGCTGGCGGCTCACCTCCAACTGCGCAACGCTATGCGCTGTTAACAGCCAACAGCCCAACACTACAATGGCGAATATTACAACAATGCCACCCAGCCACAGACTGCACACAGCACAGCCAGTGATTTTCATATAGAGCGTTCCATGTCGTTACCAATATAAAAAGCTAAACAGCCCACTTACACATGTCAGATTAATGTATCCTGTGAACTAAGTGCCAACGACTAGACATTTGGTATAGACTTGAAAAATTAAAATGAAGGTTTAAAAGCCGTAAAATGTCAATTTATGAACCTCAAAGGTAACTTACCATATAAGTGCCCAGAGCTCGCCGCATACCGTGGAAGTCCAGGAAGTCCGGTCAACGGACTTACGCGCGAACTGCAATGAGACGCCTGGGTGTCCGTATACGTGACAGATGGATCTCGTATGCTACTTGATAAATTTTATGCTCTTTTTACAAGACGACTACGCGATAAATCTTGGTATGACCTGATGCTGACATCCGTATGGGCCTTTTTAATGTTAATTAATTTTATGAAGAATCCTTGTCAGTAGTCTATATTTTTTGTGGTGCCTTAAGAAGGGATTTACGTTCTGAAATCTGGGCCGTATAGACGATTTTAGCTAGATAAATAATTTGACTAGTACAATTGGAGTAGTTTCACTCATTATGAAGAATATCATGAAAGAACTAGATGCATTTATTCTAAACGAAGAAGAGGGAAATACAGGAACAAATGGAAGGAGCTTTTAATTAGAAACACCTAAACCACTTATGGAGTGTAAGCCAACACAATGAAGGACGGCATGGAGATAGGTCGGCCAAAGAAAAGACGAACACGGGATAATGCTTCAGAGTGGAAGAAACCAGAGATGGTTTAATCCTTCATGTTGATGACGATGTGTTCGATAATGATGCATCATTCGCGCACCAATGGTTTTGAACTGCCAGAATGCTCTGGCGTTCATTGGATACGTAGTGTGTTTGAGTTCGCTGCTGCTATGGTCGCTGGTTCGAATACATCCTCGGGCATGGATGTGTGTGATGTCCTTAGGTTAGTTAGGTTTAGGTTGTTCTATGTCTAGGGGACTGATGACCTCAGATGTTAAGTCCCATAGTGCTTAGAGCCATTTTGTGTTTTAGTAACGTATGATACTAGCACCGCGAAGAAAGGTTACTAACCTTGCGACCGGTGATTACTGTCGTCCATTTCCCAGCAAGAATGCCGATGGCGGAGAACATCATTACCTTTCAGTTACATCTAGAGACACATTCTGCAAACCTCTGTGAAGTGTGTAGCAGAGGGCACTTAGCATGCTACCACAGGTTAGCATATCGACTCGTTGCAATCGCATTCAGAGTGTGATAAGTATGACTGCTTAATTATCTCTTGCCAGCTATAATTAGTACAATATTGTTTCACGATACGATTCGTAAGAGACTGCAGAATTTCTAAAAATTCTTCGCTTAAGATTTGTTCTCAAGGAACCTGTGACAAATTTTGTCATTCTTCTTTCTATAATTTCAATATTCCCTATTAGTCCGGTTTGATATGCGTCCCACACACGTAAGCACTATTATAGAGTAGGACGCATAAGTGATTTGAAAGCAGCATCTTTTGTAGACTGATTGTAAGTAAGTAGACTGACTGTAAGTAGCAGACTGTAAGTAAGTACACTGTAAGTCTGTCAACTGTCTTACCTAAGACTGAGCCTAGGTGATCATTCCGTTTCATATCTCTATAAACTGTTCCACAGAGACATTTGTATGAGTTTACTGATTACAACTGTGAATAATTGATGTTGTAGTCGTAGGCTACTATGTTGTTTCGTTTTGTGAAATGAATAATTTTATATTTCTGGATACTTGAAGCAAATTGACAATCTTTATAACATTTCTAAAGCTTGTGAAGTTTTTGTAGCGCTTTTGAGAGAGCACTTCATTAAAAATAACCACACTATCTGCAAGAACCAAAGGTTGCTATTAATTTTGCCAGCTAGGTTATTAACAGATAGTATGACAGCAAGGATCGCAATACGCTTCACCGGAGAATGGCTGAAGTTACATCTACTTCTGTCGACGACTCTATGCAAGACAACATGCAGCCCGCTACCTTTTTAGGAATCTCAGTCAGTTCACAATTACTGTTTCACCGTCAAGATAATGGTACTTTTGATAATAATCGTTGGTGTGGTACTGAATCAAATGCTTGTCAAAAGTCGAGGAATACTGAATGTCCATGACTGCCTTAATCCACGACTTTAAGGAAATCATGTGAGAAAAGCGAGAGCTCGGTTTCACATGATCGGAGTTCTGTTCCATATAGTTTATTACTTTCAATCTCAGACTGTTATCTAAGATACCATTACACACACTATGTGATAAGAGGTATCCGGACAACCCCAAAAACAGACGTTTCTCATATTAGGTGCATTTTCCTGTCACCTACTGCCAGGCACTCCATATCGGCGACCTCAGTAGTCATCAGACATACCGAGAGAGCAGAATGGGGCGCTGCGCGGAACTCACGGACTTCGAACGTGGTCAGGTGATTGAGTGACACTTGTGTCATACGTTTGTATGTGAGATTTTCACACTCCTATACGTACCTATTTCCACTGTATCCGATTTTATAGTGAAGTGGAAGCGTGAAGCGACACGTACAGCACAGAAGTGTACAGGCCGACCTCGTCTGTTGACTGACAGAGACCGCCTACAGTTTTGAAGAGTGTCGTAATGTGTAATAGGCAGACATCTATCCAGACCATTACACAAGAATCTCAAACTGCATCAGAATCCAGTGCAGTGCAGTCAGGCGGGAGGTGAGGAAACTTCGATTTCATGGTTGAGCGGCTGCTCATAAGCCACACATCACGCCGGTAAATGACTAAACGACGTCTCTCTTCGTCTAAGGAGCGTAAACATTGACGATTTAACAGTGAAAAACGTTGTGTGCAGTGACGAATTACGGTACACAATGTGGCTTTCCGATGGCAGGTTGTGGGTATGGCGAATGCCCGGTGAATGTCATCTGCCAGCGTGTGTAGTGACGGAGACGGTGGTGTTACGGTGTGGTCGTGTTCGTCATGGAGGGCGCTTGCACCCCTTGTTGTTTTGCGTGACAATATCGCAGCACAGGCCTACATTGATGTTTTAAGCACCTTATTGCTTCCCACTGTTGAAGAACAATTCATAATGCCCTGCCTGTGGTGGAGTGGTTACACGACAATAACATCCCTGTAATGGCCTGGCCTGCACTGAATTCTGACCTGAATCCTATAGAATAACTTTGGGATTTTTTGAAACACCGATTTCGTGCCAGGTCTCACCGACCAACATAGACACCTCTCCTCAGTGGAGCACTCCGTGAAGAATGGTCTGCTATTCCTCAAGAAACCTTCCAGCACCTGATTGAACGTGTGACTTCGGGAGTGGAAGCTGTCATCGATGCTAAGGGTGGGCCAACACCATATTGAAATCCAGCATTACCGATGGAGGACGCCAGGTACTTGTTAGTCATTTTCAGATAGATGTCCGGATACTTTTGATCGCATAGTGTATGTCAGCGATACTGGACACTAGTTTTGTGGATTACTTCTGTTTCCAGCTGCTGGACAAAGTCGCAACCTTCAAGCTTCTAACTTTTCGACAGAGCCAGTTTCACAGAATGTAGAGAGAAGTTCCGCCACCTCACAGCGGGGAATGGGTGGTCTGCCTGTGTGGTGTTGTCTGAAATCCTCTGCTATAACACTTCTGCTCCTCTGTCCTGTTATCAGGACGATCTCAATGTCTTCTACTCGTGTTATCGCCATCGGCTTTGACGTAACCTGTAAGGGAGAAACACCACTCATAACTTCAGAACGCATAAAGCTATGCCCAAATAAATAGCACCATTATTCTTCTCGTGTATTTCTCTATCTGACTAGTGTGACACAAACCCTCCCCCTCCCCTCCCATTTGAAAATTACGGGCTGCATCCCAGATAAGGAGTTCAGAATGGCCGCCATGTTGGTAGTATAGCTTGACAGATTTTCGTCGTCCTCCAACGTCATCCTACATGAATTTAAATTTCCTTTAATCCAATTGTTTTTGTTTTAGACGAGATATTTCACACATACAGACTAGCCCATGTATCGAAAATTTTTATACGTTTGTGGGCATGAGGGATACTTCTGAACATTGCCATTTCCATGGTGACCATAAACTCTCAGTGTGCGCAACGTTCGAAGCTATGAACAGGCAACTGTCCTCACAGCTACGCAGTCACGATTTATGACCCACCTTCAAAGCTCCACTTCCGCCAGTTCTCCCTGCTCTATTACAAGGGGCACCGAAAATCCACGCTGAACAGGAATGCCTTCTGGGTTGCATAGTCAGCAGGCGTTAGGCAGCGAGATGATGCACGGTTAAAGCCGGAACAAAGTTCCGGCCTAAAGAGTGCAACATCTTTGCCGGCCTACCTTGCATCGCCTGTCACGTGGGTAGAAATAGTGTGTTGCTCCATATCATTCCGCCATTCGGCTATTTACGTGGGCTGCACGGCCCAACAAGCAGAGTCGATTGGATAGTCTACTTTTGGATCAGACACCCTGCCTTCAACAAGAGTTATTTTTATTTCTGCCTCCGATCGGTCGCGAAATACAAGCCACGGTGAAGATAAAAATTGTTTTATCTGCAACATTTAGCTACACCTTCCAGCTATTTATCTACATTTAGCTACGCCTTACAGTTACTTGTCTATATCATGTTTTTGTATGACCATCCTTTTAGCAGGAGGTCTTTGGGACGACGGAGATTATCTATTGTGAGAAAACTAAACTTCTACAGCCGTCCTTATGATTTTATTTATATTGTTGCAACCAGTTTCGGCCCTTCAATGCGCCATCTTCAGGTTGTAGCTGATGTGGAAGCGGTTGATATGATCTTATATATAATCCCTATACATGTCGCATTAGCGGCCAGTTACCATTTGATGGTTATAGTACTGACACCTACGCTTTCAGATTATCTGCGCATCCAGTTAGGCTGGCCACTTCTGCGATATATACAGAGATATTATCAAACCCTTCCGGATCAACTACAGCCTCAAGATGGCGCACTGAAGCGTCGAAACCGGTTGCAACAAAATAAATAAAATCATAAGGACAGCGGTAGGTGTTTGTTTTTTCTCAATTCTCTACATAGCGACCGCTTCGGCTTAGACATTTGTTGTAGAGTTATGCCAACTTTCGAATACCCTCGGCATAAAAGATAGCGACGAGTGCTTTTCGCTGATTCCCTACGCTGGTTTGCAGGTCGTTGTCTGTGCCAAATTGCTGACCCCGTAGCTAAGAGATGAAAATTAGAGGGAGCCGAATACAGACTGAAATGTGGGTGATCAGACACTTCCCTCCGAAAATGCAGCAGCAGCGTCTTCTTTGCCCCTACAGTGTGCGGCCGAGAACTGTCATGAAGAAGAAAGCGCATGACGGTTATGTTACGTGCTTTGCATGAAATAACACGAAAATCTTCAGCAGGAATACAGACTTGGGACGGGGACACTGTTTCCTAGCCATCTTTAGTGCTCGCTGTGCAATCAGAACTGAAAAGCGTTACGTAACGCGATGTACGGGCCCAGTAGAGGCATTGCGCAACACATCTGCGCAAAGCTTCACCGAATTTTCACCGTGGGTTTAATTTCGCTACAAATCGGACCTTGAAAAAGTAAACATCTCTAGTAGTTACCACGAGTGCCAGAAGACAGCAGCCTGAGACTAGCATTCGACAGCCGCCGCTCGTCACCAGTTCGCCGACTCACGATTGGACTTGCAACAATTTTTTTGATTCGAACATTGTACCTGACGCTGGATTTCTTCCAAATGAAAGTGTTGAATATAGTTGATTCCGAAATAAATAATGCCTTTCGCGGGCAAATGCTCTACCAACTGAGCTACCGAAGCACGACTCACGCCCGGTACTCACAGCTTCAGTCGTGCTTCGGTAGCTCAGTTGGTAGAGCACTTGCCCGCGAAAGGCAAAGGTCCCGAGTTCGAGTCTCGGTCGGGCACACAGTTTTAATCTGCCAGGAAGTTTCATATCAGCGCACACTCCGCTGCAGAGTGAAAATCTCATTCTGGAAACATCCCCCAGGCTGTGGCTAAGCCATGTCTCCGCAGTATCCTTTCTTTCAGGAGTGCTAGTTCTGCATGGTTCGCAGAAGAGCTTCTGTAAAGTTTGGAAGGTAGGAGACGGATACTGGCAGAAGTAAAGCTGTGAGTACCGGGCGTGAGTCGTGCTTCGGTAGCTCAGTTGGTAGAGCACTTGCCCGCGAAAGGCAAAGGTCCCGAGTTCGAGTCTCGGTCGGACACACAGTTTTAATCTGCCAGGAAGTTTCATATCAGCGCACACTCCGCTGCAGAGTGAAAATCTCATTCTGGAAACATCCCCCAGGCTGTGGCTAAGCCATGTCTCCGCAGTATCCTTTCTTTCAAGAGTGCTAGTTCTGCATGGTTCGCAGAAGAGCTTCTGTAAAGTTTGGAAGGTAGGAGACGGATACTGGCAGAAGTAAAGCTGTGAGTACCGGGCGTGAGTCGTGCTTCGGTAGCTCAGTTGGTAGAGCACTTGCCCGCGAAAGGCAAAGGTCCCGAGTTCGAGTCTTGGTCGGGCACACAGTTTTAATCTGCCAGGTAGTTTCATATCAGCGCACACTCCGCTGCAGAGTGAAAATCTCATTCTGGATTATTGTTATACTTTATTCAGCGTCGTCCCTCGGGTTCCCCGGAGTAGGGAGTACTAGGTCAACAGTTTTTGGCGTTTTCGATCTCTTTCTAACCCTTATGAGCCTACTGATGCTGCTGTTCTCAGGGCTGGTATCAAGCTGGCTTTATACGCTAGTACGTGCCTGTTGGTTACAAACTTCTGCGGTGGCAACCTACCACAGCGTTTAGACGACATATGAAGTTACATATTAATTCCTTGAAGAGTAACTAGCGCCCTGGGACCGCGTCTGGGGGCGTCTGCATTTTTGCAAGGCTCTCCCCTCACGGTTTACTTCACGTTAACTATATCTCTCCTACTTTCGTCTGCCCTCAGCATCGTCTCTGCTTCCGCGTCTTGGAGCGCCTGCCCTTCTTTCTCACAGCTTCAAGATAGCACTACAGTAGCAAGGAATAATCAGTATATTACACTCCATACGAGCCCTAATTTCCGGGACCTTATCTTTGTGGTGCCCACGCGCAATGTATATTGGCAGCAGTAGAATCGCTCGGCAGTCACCTTCAAATGTAAGTTCTCTAAATTTTGTCAGTAGTGTTTCTCGAAAAGAACGTCCACTCCCCTTCATTGATTCTCATTTGAGTTCACGAAGCATCTCCATAACACTTACCTGTTGTTCGAAACAACTGGGCAGGCCGCTTGTAGCCGAGCGGTTCTGCCGCTACAATCTGGAACCGCGCGACCGCTACGGTCGCAGGTTCGAATCCTGCCTCGGGCATGGATGTGTCTGTTGTCCTTAGGTTAGTTAGGTTTAAGTTGTTCTAAGTTCTAGGGGACTTATGACCTCATCAGTTGAGTCCCATAGTGCTCAGAGCCATTTGAACCATTTTTTTGAAACAACCGGTAACAAACCTAGCAGCCGGCCTCTGAATTGCTTCAATGTCTTCCTTCAATCCGACCTGGTACACATCCCAAACACTCGATCAATACTCAAGAACAGGTCGCACCAAAGTCCTTTATGCGGTCCCCTTTACATATAAACCACTCTTTACTAAAATTCTCGCAATAAACCAAAGTCGACCTTTCACCTTCCTTACACAGTTCTCACATCCGTGTTCCATCTCATATAACTTTGCAACGTTATGCCCAGATATTTAAACGACTTGACTGTGTAAAGCAGGACGCTAGGAATACTGTATCCGAATATTACAGGTTTGACCTTCCCACTTATCAGCATTAAGTTACATTTTTCTACATTTAGCGCTACTTGCCATTCATCATCCCAACTGGAAATTTTGTATAAGTAGTGTTGTATCTTCGTTCAGTCACTCAACTTCGACGTCTTACCGTACACCATCAGCAAACAACCGCAGGCTGCTGCCCATCCTGTCCGCCAAATCATTTCTGTATATAGAGAAGAACAGCGATCCTCTCACACTTCCCTGGGGCACTCCTGACGATACCCTTGTCTCTGACAAACACTTGCTGTCGAGGACAACGTACTGGGTTGTATTATTTAGGAAGTCTTCTACCCACCCACATATAGGTGTACTCGTTCCATATGCTTGTACATTCTTTATCAGCCTGCAGTGGGGCACCGTATCAAATGCTTTCCGGAACTCTAGAAATGTCGATTCAGTCTGTTGCCCTTCATCCACAGTTCATAGAATATGTGAGAAAAGGCCAAGATGAGTTTCGCACTAACGTTACTTTCTAAAACCATGCTGATTCGTGGACATAAGTTTCTCATCTCAAGAAAGTTTATTACATTCTAACTGAGAATATGTTCAAGGATTTTGCAGCAAACACAAGATAGCCTATTGGTCTGTAATTTTACGGGTCCATTATTTTACCCTTGATATACAGGGTGATACACGAAGATAACCAAAACGTCCCCTTACAAAAATTTATACTAGACTGTGCTTAAACTGACACACACTAGTTTTTAGCGCAACGCAATCTGACTTTCAATAATCCCTACAAAAGAATGGCCCTGACTAACATTAACCTATACCTTTCACAAATCACTTACCTCACAAAAAATCTTCGTTACTCGAACTACTGCAATACAGCGAGCACCACTACTGCCTGCTAAATAAAAGATTCAAACTACTGAAGGCACTAACTTCTGATAGGCATAGTTAGCGAATGAAAGATTTTAATAGAGTACAAACAATGTATTTACCTTAATAGTCATAATATATATATCAGTTCATGACACCAATTCTTACAAATTTCAAAACTCCGCCATCTCTCTCCCCATGTCCACCGCTGCTGACGGCTCACCTCCAACTGCCAACGCTACGCGCTGTTAGCATCCAGCTGCCGCTGCTCAACACTACAATGGCAGACAACAATGCAAACTAAACACAGACTGCGCACAGCACAGCCAGTGATTTTTCATACCGAGCGCTAAGCGGCGTTACCAATAAAGGAACCTAAACAGCCTACTTATAATTACAACGTACTGGGTTGCATTATTTAGGAAGTCTTCTACCCACCCACATATAGGTGTACTCGTTCCATATGCTTGTACATTCTTTATCAGCCTGCAGTGGGGCACCGTATCAAATGCTTTCTGGAACTCTAGAAATGTCGATTCAGTCTTTTGCCCTTCATCCACAGTTCATAGAATATGTGAGAAAAGGCCAAGATGAGTTTCGCACTAACGTTACTTTCTAAAACCATGCTGATTCGTGGACATAAGTTTCTCATCTCAAGAAAGTTTATTACATTCTAACTGAGAATATGTTCAAGGATTTTGCAGCAAACACAAGATAGCCTATTGGTCTGTAATTTTATGGGTCCATTATTTTACCCTTGATATACAGGGTGATACACGAAGATAACCAAATATTTTAATATGTTAGTCTATAACTAAAGGTAAAGAAAAAAGTTCATACAAACATAGGTCCGCAAATGTTAAGTTACAGACTAACGGCTAATAGAAGATTTCGCCTGAAATGTAGCCACTTCGCCAATATGAAGCCATCGCAAAACTGTACGAGGTTAAAGTAAAGCACGATTTCCATTTATTTTGTTGTTATTGATCTGGTGAATCTAATAAAACATGTTCCAGACATGTATCTACAAAGTGAATGATGGTCTGTAACAACTGTGAATTGCCTTCCATGGAGATACTGTCGAAATTTGCACATGGCCCAGATTACAGCAAGATATTCTCTTTCTGCAGTTGAGTAGTTTCTCTAGGCGTTTGTCAGTGTCCTAGAAGCATAGGCTACAACCTTCTCTTTTCCATCCGAAATTAGCACCAGAACAGAACCGATCCCATACCCACTGGCATCTGTGTGTAGCTCTGTAGGTGCTCTCTCATCACGCAGACCACGTACGGGGTCAGTCGTCAGAGCTTTTCGCAACACATCGAAAGAATCTTTTTGAGCACCACCCCCAGATAAATTTCGCATCGGCTTTTAACAACTCTCGGAGTGGCCTGGCTTTGATACAAAAGTCTTCGATAAAACGACGGCAATAAGAACATAATCTGCGGGAGCTTCTCACATCTCTAATACTTTGAGGAGTAGGAAATTCCGTCATAGCTCTCACCTTTCCTGGGTCTGGCCGTACACCTTCGTTTGACACAAGGTGTCCAAGTATTTTGATTTCTTTTTCTCCAAAGAGACCCTTTCTTGGGTTAAGTTTCAGTCCGGCTTGTTGGAGACACTTAACAACGGCTCTCAGTCTTTTTGTGTCTATCGAATGTCTCTGCGAACACTATAATGTCATCTAAATAACAAAGACACATTGTCCACTTAGAAGATTATCTATTATTCGTTCAAAAGTTGCTGGTGCATTACACAAATCAAACGGCATTAACTTAAACTCATGCAGGCCCTCAGGGGTGATGAATGCAGTTTTCTCGCGATCAGTCTCATCTCCTTCGATTTGCCAGTATCCCGAGTACATGTCCATGGTTGAGAAAAAACTTAGCCGCCTTCAGACAATCTAGACTATTGTCAATTAGTGGAAGAGGGTAAACGTCCTTTTTAGTTATCTTGTTAAGCTTCCTGTAATCAATACAAAAGCGCCAACTGCCATTCTTCTTCCTGACGAGAACCACAGGTGACGACCACGGGCTCTGCAAAGGCTGAATGATGTCATTCTTTGTCATTTTCTCTACCTCGTCGCGAATTATTCGACGTTCCATTGCTGACACACGGTATGCTCTATGGCTTGTTGGTTGGTCGTCTCCAGTGCTAACCCGGTGCTTCACCGTCGATTTATCTAATTTGCTCTTCACCTGTAGATTGAAGCATTCAGAGAACTCTTGAAGAATGCTAAGTAGCTTCTTCTGTTGTTCCTTAGTGATGGCTCTGAGCTCTATGGGACTTAACTGCTATGGTCATCAGTCCCCTGGAACTTAGAACTACTTAAACCTAACTAACCTAAGGACATCACACACATCCATGCCCGAGGCAGGATTCGAACCTGCGACCGTAGCAGTCGCACAGTTCCGGACTGCGCGCCTAGAACCGCGAGACCACCGCGGCCGGCTCCTTAGGGAGATCGGGTGATAGTCTAGCTAGAAGATCTTGTCTCGGAGTGGTAGCGCTAATGTCGCCTACAGACATTGCGTGGGAGGTTTCTATGACGCTCAGCTGTTCTTCAGTTAACGGCTCAGCGTCTGCTACGCACATGCGTCTTGGAAGGATCTGCGGTTCTCGGCGACAATTAACTATCCACAATTCACCGAATCCGTTCTGAAACGAGCCGACAGAGGCTGGGATGACCAGGTTTTTCTTCAGGGGTATGTTTCTCTTACATTCCACTACAAGATCCATGGGTTGATGCATGGCGTGATACATGATAGCTACCTTTCTAGTGCTGGCCGGCAGGAATGATCACTCCATCCAGCACACATAGTCTCCACACACTCGGATGCGCATCTTCCTGTGTACAGTATCTCATCTCGTCTAGCATAATCTTCGAGTGACAACAATCTATAATTCTTCGTATATGCAGACGACTTGGGACTTCAACTAGTATAATATATGTTAAAAAATAACGAAATTCCTAAAGCTGTATTAAGGTGTTGGTTACTACCTGCCTTCCGCATGGAACACACCTATCTTACCACTGACTACTAGTGTCACACGAATACGGTTACTGTCAACAAGTATGGGCCTGAAGATGATGATGTAACAACATCGAAATTAGTTGCCAATAAAACCAACACCTTAATACAGCTGGAGCAATTTTGCCATTTTTAACACAATCTATAATTGCTTGAGAAGCTTTCAAAAAGTCCCAGCCGAGAATGATGTCATGACAACATTCTTGTAAGACGATGAATTCTAAGGGCTGTGTATGGCCACTTATGTCCACACGAATGACACATCTCCCTGTAGGTTTTACACATTTCCCATTGGCCATTTTCAGCAGAGATGTTTTGCTGTCGACGAATACGGTTTTCTGCAACTGGCGACGGTACTTCTCCGAAATGACTGAATATGATGCTCCAGAGTCCACAAGAGCTTGGGCTGGCCGTCCAACCATAATGATATAGACGTAGTTTCCTATCATTTTTGTAGTAATCGACGGCAGAGGATTTTTCTCTTCGGCGACCTCGCCTCCAAGGAAGGTCGCTTCCTTTAGTATTCCAGGTTGTAGGTGATCGGCTGGCGCTTCTAAACGGTGATGGAAACCTTGATCGGCGTGTTGGGGAGCGTCCTCTCCAGTGGCTAGCTTGCGGCGATTGTGACCTACATCGTTCTGCACCCTCATCCTCTTGTTCATCTTCGTCGACCCGGAGTTGGCGTCGGCTATGATCGGTCTTCTGTTTTCTGGCGCGGGCGTCATCAAATATCCGCCGTCTTTCTCAACAATAACGAACCACATGGCCCGGTCGTCCGCAGTGGAAAGATACTGGTTGGTTATCCTGGCTCCTCCAGACGTCAGTCTTCCTTGGTGCCCAAAAAGGTTCCTCATGCGGAATTGTAGGAAAGTAACTTCGCTTGGGTCTCGACCTTTTTACCGTTTTAAAGGGAAATGACGGACGAGAGATTGGGTTCAATGTGTATTCCACTTCCTCCCTTGCGACCTCTTGAAGCATCTCGGTTTTTTTGCTCGCCGTGCAACCAAGTGCCTTCTGAACTTCCTCTCTCACTGTCTGACGAAGAACACTTCTGAGATCAGTTTCTTCCTCCATCACAGACATCGATACGATGTTTGGAAGCCATTCAAACTTCTTGCGTGTAATTCTTTTTTGGTGCATTGTCTCGATTTACTGGCCCCATTTTATGAAGTCGTCTGCTGTCGAAACATTCAGGAGTAGGGCTTGATAGATGTCCTCGGCAACACCCTTCATGAGAAGTGCAACCTTATCTTCCTCCTTTATTCGAGAATCCACTATTTTACACAACTTCAAGACGTTTTGAAAGTAGGATTCTGTCGTTTCTCTTGGACGCAGTGCTCTGCACTTTAATTTATCTGCAGCCTTGCACTTCTGTCGTTGCGTGTCGCCGAAATAATTGGGCCTGAAATACTTCCCAGATTGTGAACTTCTCCTCGTTGTTCTCATGCCATTGCTTGGCAGTGCCCTCCAAGTAGAAAAATACGTTAGCCAAACACACGGTGTCATCCCATTTGTTAAATTTGGCTATACGCCATTTGTTTGGATTTTGGCCTTCGTCACCACAGAACTCGGAAGGATGTCTCATGTGGTGGTACACAGTCGCTGTCATCGTGACGTCCACTCCTTCTTCTGTCTCCGATAGATTGCCATCTGTTGAATATGGCTCGAACTCGGGTTTCTCGCCACGTAAATGGCGGCTCTGTCGAGGCCTGATGGGAGCCACTGTGTCGTCGATAATGTGCGCTATCACAAATTCCAATACCCAGCGCCTCCACCAGAATGATGTCACGTAGAAGAAGTTGTAATTAGATGAATGACGAACACTCCCTTCACTTAACGAAGGTTTATTCAGCACTTGCACATCCGAGAGAGCGGAGCGAACTGCCTCCAGCCAGAAAACATACGGTTTACCTATAGAGTTACAGAACATTCCAGTACAATGATTCTTGACATTTGTGGATACTTCTAGAATGTACTCGAACCGAATATAGAAATTAAAATGTTTCACTTCAGGGGAATTTTGAACTCACGACCCTTCCTACAACAACCTAGTATCGTAAGCACTACACTACAGCGACTGCGTTACTCGGTTTCTTCTGCGACATTGCTCCTTCTTTACGAGAACAGCGTCTCGATGTTGCGTTGAGTTATTGGTCCTGCATATTCCAACTCTCGATGACTAATGATCGTCCTGGCGGTGACCTTCTCAGAACTTCCCTTTGCCGCTACGTTCTTCGGTACCTTTCCGCTTGTTGTCTGTCGCTGTAGCTTCGAATTTACCCCATTTACTCTGGATTGCAGGATCCTTATAGGGCTTCATTGGAAGGACATGGATCGTATCTCTGATCTTTCGTTGTCTTGTATCTGGACCGAAATTTCAACTTCACAAATAACATCAGACAACTGTCTTACAACCTTATAAGGTCCAAAATAGCGCCTGAGGAGCTCCTCAGAGAGACCAACGTTACGAACAGGAGTGAAGATCATTAGGATGTAACGTGAACACAGTGTCCATCGTCGTCGTCGCCTAACACCCATGCACCAGGAGAAATGGCGTAAATCCTGTGGTGTCTTGTTTGGCGGTGTTGTAGGCAAACGTCACGAAAGATAGCACCTCATCCCAGTTGGTCTGCTCAACATTGACGAACATTCTGCTACAATATGCCTCCGTAGGAGTCCTGATATTCTTATCCATACGAGAAATGTACTTTGACGGCACTAGAATCCTTCTGCAGTAACCTTGAAATGCCGGTTTCTTAAATTTTGTCAGCAGTGATCCCCAGAAAGAATAAGGGAGCCTATTTGAGTTTTCAAAGCGTCTCTGTAATACTTGCTTTGACGTCTTCCTTCAACTCGTTCTGGTGGGAATCACAAACACTCCAGCAGTAGTCAAGAATGGGTCGGACTAGTGTTCTACAAGCGGTCTTCTTTGCAGATGACGCACACTTTCGTGAATGTCTATCAATAAACCGAAGTCGACCATTTGCCTCTTCCGTACTGGAGTGCTTACACGTTTATTCCACATCACATCGCTTCGCATCCTTGCGCCTAGATAGTTGATCGACGTGACTGTGTCATGCACAGGTTTACTAATAGTCGATTCGAACATTGTTTGAAAAAAAAATGTTAATTTCTTTTCGAGAGACCCTCGTAGCTGGCCGAAGTGGCCGAGCGGTTCTAGGCGCTACAGTCTGGAACCGCGCGACTGCTACGGTCGCAGGTTCAAATCCTGCCTCGGGCATAGATGTGTGTGATGTCCTTAGGTTAGTTAGGTTTAAGTAGTTCTAAGTTCTAGGGGACTGATGACCTCAGATGTTAAGTCCCATAGTGCTCAGAGCCATTTGAACCACTTTTGAGACCCTCGTATTTGTAGGAGCAGCAGATGATAGGCTGAGATTCATAGGAACAAGCATAAGAGTATGTCGTTCATATTCAGAGGAAGTGGATTACAAAATACTTGCCCCATCGCTTCTTAAGTATTATTCGTCTGTCTCCGACTCATACCGTACAGGGTTCATACGAGGGATACAGAAGGTGTAATGAAGTGAAAGTGTTATGGAGATGTTCAACAAACTAAAGTAACAGAACGCACTATGTTGTCCTGAAGGGCGAGTGTTCGTCAGAGACAAGGGTATCGTCAGGAGTGTCCCAGGGAAGTGTGTCAGGACTGGTGTTATTTTGTTCATACGCAAATGATATGATGGACAGGGTGAGCAGCACTCCGAGGCTGTGTGCTGATAGTGCTGTGGTGTACGTGAAAGTATCTTCATTGATTGACTTTAGGAGGATGCAAAATGACTTAGACAATATTTCTAGTTGGTATGAAGAATGACAGCTAGTTCGAAATGTAGAAAAATGTAAGTTAATGCAGGTGATTAGGAAAAACAAAGCTACAATGTTAGATTACAGCACTAATAGTGTGCCGCTTGTCTGTCACTTTGATTGAATGTCTAGGTGTAACGTTTCAAGGCAATATGAAGTGGAATGAGCATTTGAGGGCTGTAATTGGGAAGGCAAATGGTCGACTTCGGTTTATTGGGAGAATTTTAGGGAAGTGTGGTTGATCTGTAAAGGAGACCGCACGCAGGACATCAGTGAGCCTCGTCGCTGAGTTCTATTCGAGTGTTAGCGATCCGCACCAGATCGGATTAAAGGAATACATCGAAGCAATTCAGGGGCGGGCTGCTAGATTTGTTACCGGTGGGTTCGAGGGACATGAAAAGGAAGCAGTGATTGAGAAGGGAGTGAGACAGGGTTGTAGCCTGTCTCCGATGTTATTCGATCTGTACAATGTGCAAGCAGTAAAGGAAAGGAATGGAAAATGTGGAGACAGAGTTGAAGTTCAGGGACAAGAAATAAAACTTTGATGTTTGCCGAAGACCTTTTAATTCTGGCAGACGCGGCAAAGGAGATGGAAGAGTAGTTGAATGAAATGGACATTGTCTTGAAAATAGGATATAATATGAACATCAATAAAAGAAAAACAAGGGTAATGGAACGTAGTTAAATTAAATCTGGTGAAGCCGAGAGAATTAGATTAGGAAACGAGACACTTACAGTCATGGATGAGTTTTGCTATTTGGGCAGTAAAATAAGGGATGATGGCCGATACAGAGAATATATAAAATGTAGACTGTCAATGGTAAGAAAAGCGTTTCTAGAGAAAAGAGATTTGTTAACATTGACTACAGATTTGAGTCTTAGGAAGTCTTTTCTGAAAGTATTTGCAGGGAGTGTAGCCATATGTAGAAGTGAAACATGGACGATAAACACTTTAGACAAGAAGAGAATAGAAGATTTTGAAATTTGGTGCTATAGAAGAATGATGAAAATTAGATTGGTAGATCATGCAAGTAATAAGGAGATATTGAAGAGAATTGGGGAGAAGAGGAATTTGTGGCACAACCTCACCAGAAGAAGGGATTGGCCGTTAGGGCCCATTCTGAACCATCCAGGGCTCACTAATTTAGCATTGGAGGGAAAAACCGTAGACGGAGACCAAGAGATGAATACACTAAGCAGATTCAGAAGGATGTAAGTTGCAGTAAAGATGAAGAGGCTTGTACTGAATACAGTAACATGGGAGCTGATCGAAGCAGTCTTTGGACTGAAGACCAGAACAACAACAGTTTCGATCATACTCAGGTATTACAGAGTTGGTTCGGAGACTCAAATGAGAACTAGTGGAGGAAAGGCGACGTTCTTTTCAAGGAACATTTGAAAAAATTTAGAGATCTGCCATTTGAGGCTGACTGCAGAACGATTCTACTTCCGCCAACATACATTTCGCTTAAGGCCATGAAGATACAACTAGACAGAGGTTTGGAGGTTAATAGACGATCGTTTTTCCACACAGCATGTGGTTCCTTGCGGAATACGTAAGTAGAAGTAGACGTAGAAACTCCAGTGACAGACACTATAAGACAGGCACCGTGCATCACAGAGATTTTCTGTTAAAATTCCGATTTCGTGCATTGGAAAGTCAGCCAACATGTCAATTTCTGCTGTATGCGACTCGAGAAGCGGTTATGACGAAAACATCAGAGAAATGCGGAGACCTGACAACAGCTAACAGCTGCACCTCCCAAGCACTCTCACACATTGTGCAGGTGTGTGTGTGTGTGTGTGTGTGTGTGTGTGTGTGTGTGTGTGTGTGTGTGTGTAGGCCAGGGCAGGGGGGGGGGGGGGAGGGGAGCTATGATAGTGATGCTGAAACTACCCTTCACCCGACACAGCAAGGTGGCTTGCAGAGTATGAATGTTGGTATAGTCTGAAAGTTGCGTATTAAACTGCACTTTCATTTCATTTTTATGCAGTGGCTGGTTTTCTTTAAGTCTCGAAATGGTTTTGCAACAGTTTGTAAGGTCGTCACGTAACAAGCGAAGCCCCCGAGAAAGACAGGCAGCGACGTGTACGTCACGTAGGTAGGCCGAGCTCGCTCCCTCAACTCAGCAGAAAAAGTGCGCTTCTACACCTGTTAACTCGTAACTAGGTGGGTACACACAAACGAGGATTACATCTTCTACTGGAATCCGTTATAATGGAGTCTTACTGTTATTAGTCCTACAATAGTAAGGTGTCAGGCAAATCCAACACCTTCAATGAAAACCCTGACATGATAAGCAAATCCACTAGTATGTCACGTAGCTCCGAATAAATCGTGACATTAAATTAACCAAAGTAATACGAGTAGCGAGTGAGCAAATGGAATACCACAGACTAACACAAGAATGCCTAAATACATGTCATACCTTCCCACCGTGAGACCGACGCAGTTAGGAGAAACGAGAACAGAAGCCGAGAGCAGAACTGTGTTAAGCTAGAAGGCCCTACGATAAGGGACGGACTGGACACCCACGCCGCCAGCCAGCTGTACGACTACCACCCGCACGTTTTAGCGTGAGACTTTTGCGCGTCTCAGGTACATCAAGGACCACCCACCAGCCCATGTTAAAAGATAGAGCCCTCCGGAAGAACAGTATAGATCTTATGATAACGCTAAAAGAACCACACCAGCTGCAGGTTTTAGCGTGAGACTTTTTAGCGCCTCTGTTACGTTGCAAACTTTAAAAACATTGCCCCACCACGAAAAGTATAACGTTTCTCATTGGATAGACAGAATTTTTGTAGGCGGAGCTTAAGGTTAACATTGAGACCCTGATCGGTCAGATGAAAACACAGCCAGATAGTTTTTTTAAACCAACTTCGGTAAATTGTAGTAAGGAGAAGTTAGGAAAGAGTTGCTTCCGAGATGGCGAGGCGAGCAGAGCTGTGTTGCCCGCCGCTGCCCTGACGCTGCCTAAACACCGACAAGGTAATGAACGCACGCAATGCAGCATTTTTGAGCGCATAAGACTTCACTCATAACTGCAGAAGTCTCATCTGTTACACACCCTTTTTGCGTAATACTAGTGTCGATCGTTAATTAAAACTCTGGTGTTCACATTTGCCACTTGATGAACAGATCTGAAACGCGATGATGTTTCTTTTATATAGTTATTGTGAAGCCACATCAGCCACTGTAATTTATGGCAAGTTAGATAAGTAATTAAAGATAATTGAGGGTCACTGTAAACCATTTTGATAGTTTTCTCTTTTGTGAAACTTAAATTAAACCTAGATTACAGATGTGATATGACATAGGTCATCCTTCGATCGATTGTTGAACTTGGAAAACCATTCAGGGAATATTCGTTCACATTTTTGTTGAACACAGTTGGTTTTTACCATCCTGTATTAAAAAATCTCCTTTTTTCAATAATGCAATTTATAAACAATGTTTTGTGTGTAGAATAAAATTTCCAATGGTAAACTTAACTGCTTTTTCGACGTTATTTTACCAGCTAACTAAAAATAGGAAAGCCTTGAACCCTTTCCACTAAATTTAGTTAGTATTAAGATTCTTTTACAGGGAGTGCAGTGGAGCTGACGCTCAAATCATTAAGTATTTGGTTATATCATCGCTAGTCTCACTGAACTCTTCTGAATTCTACATGTCATGTGTGGTCTGGCGTCTCCTTACCAGCAACAGGTCCCAGGTTCAAACTAGTTAATTCCCTAAAAAACACGCTCAGAGCGTCGTTGCGCGAAAGTGGTAGGGAGACACGATATAGAACAAACAGACACCACCATGGATGTTTAGACAATGACAGGAAGTCCATAGGCCTACTAATAATTTGTCACAGCTGTACTGTAGTACAATCAAATTAAAATCATGCTACAGTTATAATCAGTTACATCAGGAACCACTTCTCGTGTGAAATGAGGACTCTTACTCGGAAGAGACTAAATGCTATAAAGAAGCCGTTATACCATTCATGTGGAGAACTGATCTAAAATTTTGTTGTACGACTAGTAGCAGTAAGACTCCATAATAGCAGATTCAACTAGAAGGAGCAATTTTTGTTAGTACGTACACATCCAGCTGGGAGGTAAGAGATTTAAAAACGCGTTTTGTCAGCTGAGTTGAACGAGCGAGCGAGCTCAGGCCTGCCTTCGTGACGTACACGTCGCGGTGGCTCTTTCTCGTGGGCTTCAGTAACAAGTATCGCTTGGTCGTGCAGTCTCTTTTCTCTTTGTGGCGTTTCTGTGGCGTGTTTTCACCTCTGGAGAACCACTCGGTCTATAGCAAATCAGGAACTCTCGTGGTTGACAGAGCCACTTAGCAGTGAGGTCTCGAATTAGAAACTGTTTTCTGGGAGTCGAAGCAACCTGTCAGGGGCTATAACATGTCAGAATGGCAGAAAGCTATCGTTTGGGAGAGAGGGATGTCTGACGCTAAAGCGTGCAGAGAAACACAGTCAAGTGTGTCATTGACTTTATTACGTCGAAGATACACAGCGAGACTTGCGCTGAATTCGGCGATGGCACCGCGCAGCGTGCTTGGGTCAGCGGCAATGCAGATGCAGGAATCTGCAGCGTCGCCTTCCGGTTGACCAGCCCTGCGGACGAAGTGATCCTACTCGCGACACGGCAAAATGGCTGCTCAGCGAGATAGCTCTGCCCGGTGGCCCGGAACACGGCTGACTGCTGACTCTAGAGCGACTCGTGGACCCCATCTACATCTACATCTACATGGTTACTCTACAATTCACACTTAAGTGCCTGACGTAGGGTTCATCGAACCATTTTCTAACTACCTCTATACCATTCCACAATCGAATGGCGCGTGGGAAAAAGGAACACCTAAATCTTTCCGTTCGAGCTCTGATTTCTCTTATTTGATTATGATTCTCATTTCTTCCTACTTAGGTGGGTGTCAATAAAATATTTTCGCATTCGGAAGAGAAAGTTGGCGATTGAAATTTCGTAAATACACTCCTGGAAATGGAAAAAAGAACACATTGACACCGGTGTGTCAGACCCACCATACTTGCTCCGGACACTGCGATAGGGCTGTACAAGCAATGATCACACGCACGGCACAGCGGACACACCAGGAACCGCGGTGTTGGCCGTCGAATGGCGCTAGCTGCGCAGCATTTGTGCACCGCCGCCGTCAGTGTCAGCCAGTTTGCCGTGGCATACGGAGCTCCATCGCAGTCTTTAACACTGGTAGCATGCCGCGACAGCGTGGACGTGAACCGTATGTGCAGTTGACGGACTTTGAGCGAGGGCGTATATTGGGCATGCGGGAGGCCGGGTGGACGTACCGCCGAATTGCTCAACACGTGGGGCGTGAGGTCTCCACAGTACATCGATGTTGTCGCCAGTGGTCGGCGGAAGGTGCACGTGCCCGTCGACCTGGGTCCGGACCGCAGCGACGCACGGATGCACGCCAAGACCGTAGGATCCTACGCAGTGCCGTAGGGGACCACACCGCCACTTGCCAGCAAATTAGGGACACTGTTGCTCCTGGGGTATCGGCGAGGACCATTCGCAACCGTCTCCATGAAGCTGGGCGACGGTCCCGCACACCGTTAGGCCGTCTTCCGCTCACGCCCCAACATCGTGCAGCCCGCCTCCAGTGGTGTCGCGACAGGCGTGAATGGAGGGACGAATGGAGATATGTCGTCTTCAGCGGTGAGAGTCGCTTCTGCCTTGGTGCCAATGATCATCGTATGCGTGTTTGGCGCCGTGCAGGTGAGCGCCACAATCAGGACTGCATACGACCGAGGCACACAGGGCCAACACCCAGCATCATGGTGTGGGGAGCGATCTCCTACATCGGCCGTACACCTCTGGTGATCGTCGAGGGGACACGCGGTCTGCACGTCCAGCACGAACGCTGGTCCAACTGAGGCGCCAGGTGGCAATGGCATGGCAAGCCGTTCCACAGGACTACATCCAGCATCTCTACGATCGTCTCCATGGGAGAATAGCAGCCTGCATTGCTGCGAAAGGTGGATATACACTGTACTAGTGCCGATATTGTGCATGCTCTGTTGCCTATGTCTATGTGCCTGTGGTTCTGTCAGTGTGATCATGTGATGTATCTGACCCCAGGAATGTGTCAATAAAGTTTCCCCTTCCTGGGACACTGAATTCACGGTGTTCTTATTTCAATTTCCAGGAGTGTAGATCTCGCCGCAAAGAAAACCGGCGGAGGTTCGAGTCCTCCCTCGGGCCTGTGTGTGTGTGTGTGTGTGTGTGTGTGTGTGTGTGTGTGTGTGTGTGTGTGTGTGTGTGTGTGTGTTTGTCCTTAGGATAATTTAAGTTAAGTAGTGTGAAAGCTTAGGAACTGATGACCTTAGCAGTTACGTCCCATAAGATTTCACACACATCTGAACATTTTTTGAAATAAAACCACCTTTGTTTCAGTGACTGCCACCCCAACTCGCGTATCATATCAATGACACTCTCACCCCTATTGCGCCATAACACGAAACGAGCTGTCCTTCTTTTCACTTTTTCGATGTCCTCCGTCAATCTTACCAGTTAAGGATCCCACACCGCGCAGCAATATTCCAGCAGAGGACGGACAAGTGTAATGTAGGCTGTCTCTTTAGTGGGTTTGTCGCATCTGCTAAGTGTTCTGCCAACAAAGTGCAGTCTTTGTTTCGCCTTCCCCACAATATTATCTATGTGGTCTTTCCAATTTAGGTTGCTTGTAATTGTAATTCCTAGGTACTTAGTCTAATACTTAGTTGAATAAACAGCCCTTAAATTTGTGCGATTTATGGTATACCCAAAATTTATCGGATTTCTTTTAGTACTCATGTGGATGATCTCGCACTTTTCTTTGTTTAGTACCTGTTGCCACTTTTCACACCATACAGAAATTCTCTCTAGATCGTTTGGAATTGGAATTGATCGTTTGATGATTTTACTAGTCGGAATATTTCAGTGTCATCTGCAAACAGTCTGTGGGGGCTGCTCAATCACCTAGTTCATTTATGTAAATCAGGAACAGCAGAGGGCCTATGACAGTACCTTGCTGAACGCCAGATATCACTTCTGTTCTACAGTTCACTACGAACTGTGACCTCTCTGAGAGGAAATCACGAATCCAGTCACACAACTGAGACGGTACTCCATATTCACGCAATTTGATTAGTAGTTGCTTGTGAGGAACTGTATCAAAAGCCTCCTGGAAGTCTAGGAATATGGAATCGATTTGGGATCCCTTGTCGACAAAACTGATTACTTCATGGGAATAAAGAGCTAGCTGCCTTTCACAAGAACGATGTTTTATGAATCCGTGTTGGTTATGTATCAATGATTCATTTACTTCAAGGTGATTCATAATGTTCGAGTACAGTATATGCTCTAAAATCCTACTGCAAATTGAGGTCAGTGATATAGGTCTGTAATTCAATGGGTTACTCCTATTTCCTTTCTTGAATATCGGTGTGACCTGTGCCACTTTCCAGTCTTTAGGAACAGACCTTTCTTCAAGTGAGCGGTTGTATATGGTTGCTAAGAAAGGCGCTATTGTTTCTGCATACTCCGAAAGGAACCAGACTGGTATACCATCTGGACCGGAGGACTTGCCTTTCTTAAGTGATTTGAGTTGTTTTCCAACACCTAAGATATCTACTTTTATGTCACGCATGCTAACAGCTGTTCTCGTTTCGAATTCTGGAATATTTACTTCGTCGTCTTTCGTGAAGGAATTACGGAAAACTGTATTTAGTAACTCCGCTTTAGTGGCACCATCATCGGTAACATTTCCATGGCTATCACGCAGTGACGGTACTGAGTGTTTTTGCCACTGGTGTACTTTACATACGACCAGAATCTCTTTGGGTTTTCTACCATATTTTGAGACAATGTTTCATTCTGGAAACTATTAAAAGCATTTCGCATTGACGTCCGCACTACATTTCGAGCTTCCGTGAAACTTAGCCGGTCTTGGGGATTTTGGGTTCTTCTAAATTTGGCATGCTTTTTTCGTTGCTTCTGCAACAGTGCTCTGACCTATTCTGTGTACCATTTATTTATTTATTTATTTATTGCCAAATTATAGACCTGTTACCTGATGTTTAAAACAGGTCGTACATCTTACAATTTTCGTTTTTCATCTTTTACAGTTTTCTTTATTTTTGTTGTATCTACAACATTTACAAAGAATAATACTTTTCAAAATAACAATAATTTAAGGTTGAAATATAAATAAAATTTTGTTGTTTTTTAAGAAGAATATAAAAAGAAGATAGGATAGATGAGAGATTTGTTAGTACCATCACCGAATGTGACTAACAGTGAATACCTCGGAATGGTTTCTTCGAGCCGTTGACTGCCAGTCACAAAAACACACACACAACACACACACACACTCGTACACACACACAAATGGTTATTAGTAGAGAAATAATGTTGCTTATCCTATTTATTACTAATCCTATGTATTAACTACTTTAGGTGCCCATCCATGTACAGCATTTGGGTATTTTTGGCGAGATCGCCAGCACTTTTGCTCATTTACTGTCACATCTCACCTTCCTCTTGTTCCTCCTCATTGTCACAATTTCGCTGTCACTGTGGGTATCGCTGTCCATCCTCTGGGGATTGCTGTTACGCTTCACATAGGTATGTCTGTAATGTCGTGTCCGCTTTTTGAAATACTGTTTGTCAGTGCGTTTAATTGTGCCCATTGTTCTTCGTCTCTTATTTCTGCGTATATATCTATGTCTGTATCTGTGTAGTCTAAGTGTAGTGTATGTCTATTGTTCACGTATTGCCCGCAGAAAAAGACAATGTGTTCTGTGGAACCATCTTCCCCGCATGTGCATGTAGGTATCTGCCTCCGACTCACGCGGTTTAAGTGCGTGGGATAAGGTCCGTGTCCGGTTCGGACATGTACCATACCGCGGCTGGGACCGATATGTCTCATTCTCAACCGCTCCCTTATGTCAGGGAGGAAGTCGTGCAGTCTCCGTCCCCTATCACTTACATCCCACTCACCATTTCATGTATCCATACACCAACTTTTAAGGTGACGTATCGTCTCTATGGGCACACCGGTTGTTGTGTGTACCTTATCTAGTCTCCCCATATTTAACCAGCACCTTGCAGCTCTGTATTTGATCGTGAGATCTATGGGGCATGTTCCGAACACCACGCACAGTGCATCCGCTGATGTGGTACCGAAGGCTCCAGATAGCCTAAGTAGGACACTTCTCTGCTCTCTTCTGACGGATGCTCTGTTGGTGACCACGTTCAGTCTATGTGCCCTCGTGCTAGCTGCGAAGCTGAGCGCACAGTGTATGTACGAATGACTGTGTACCGTGGTGGATCATTCCCGTCTCTTATTAACTTACGCGGTATGAATCTATCTATTGCTGTCGAAACATGTAGAACGGCGAAGGGAAGCAGCCGACCGCCGTCGTTGCAGTGACCCGTAGCAGCTCTGGTCGTCTGCCCAGGCAGCTCGTTCAGCGCCCGCAGACAGCTCTGCACCCAGGGGTGGCTAGTTCCCTTCCGGGCGCCGCCCCTGCTGACGGCAGCTTGAGGTCCGCCGGGCGGTATCAGCCGGAGAGCGGAGGTCAGCATCTCTCCGGCTGTTCGCGCCTGTGTAGCTCCAACGTACGACGGGCGCAGCCATGGAAATGATGCGTCCGTGCAGCGGAGGTTGGTGGTAGCGTCAGTGGGTTGATTGGCCGCTGACATTCATCACCAAAAGATCGTCGCAGATGGCCTGCGACTTAAACGAGCGTCATTCTCTCCAGTTCTAGATGCAGCACCTTTCTAGCCTCGGGCTCGCTTATATATACGTGTTTTCCCTACGCCTCTTAGGTACAGGCTGATTATAATTAATCTTTCAAAACGCTGTAGGAATGACACCACTGGTCAGAATTCGTCCATGAGAGAAGGCTATAGACACGGGTTCCCAGGTAGATGCCGTGTTTCTTGATTTCCGCAAGGCGTTCGATACAGTTCCCCACAGTTGTTTAATGAACAAAGTAAGAGCATATGGACTATCAGACCAATTGTGTGATTGCATTGAAGAGTTCTTAGACGACAGATTGCAGCATGTCATTCTCAGTGGAGAGAAGTCTTGCGAAGTAAGAGTGATTTCAGGTGTGGCGTAGGGAGGGGAGTGTCCTAGGACCGTTGCTATTCACAATATACACAAATGACCTTGTGGGTGACATCGGAAGTTCACTGAGGCTTTTTGCGGATGATGCGTTGGTATATCGAGAGGTTGTAACAATGGAAAATTATACTGAAATGCAGGAGGATCTGCAGCGAATTGACGCATGGTGCAGGGAATGGCAATTGAATCGCAATGTAGACAAGTGTAATGTGCTGCGAATACATAGAAAGATATATCCCTTATCATTTAGCTACAGTATAGCAAGTCAGCAACTGGAAGCAGTTGATTCCATAAACTATCTGGGAGTGCGCTTTAGGAGTGATTTAAAATGGAATGATCATATAAAGTTGATCGTCGGTGAAGCAGATGCCAGACTGAGATTCATTGGGAGAATACTAGGGAAATGCAATCCGAAAACAGTGGAAGTAGGTTACAGTACACTTGGTCGCCCACTGCTTGAATACTGTTCAGCAGTGTCGGATCCGTACCAGATAGGGTTGATAGAAGAGATAGAGAAGATCCAACGGAGTGCAGCGTTCTTCGTTACAGGATCATTTAGTAATCGGGAAAGCGTTACGGAGATGATAGATAAACTCCAGTGGAAGACTCTGCAGGAGAGACGCTCAGTAGCTCGGTACAGGCTTTTGTTGAAATTTCGAGAACATACCTTCACCGAGGAGTCAAGCAGTTTATTGCTCCCTCCTACATATACCTCCCGAAGAGACCATGAGGATAAAATCAGAGAGATTAGAGCCCACACAGAGGCATACCGACAATCCTCCTTTCCACGAACAATACAAGATTGGAATAGAAGGGAGAACCGATAGAGGTACTCAAGGTACGCTCCGCCACACACCGTCAGGTGGCTTGCGGAGTATAGATGTAGATGCAGATGTAGAATGACGTCAAATTGCAATGGAATATTACCGGAGAAGGGGACAATTGATCAATAGATCGTCCTGTATGTGTCAGAATACGTAAATTAAAACATCTGTCATGCGCACTACTCACTGAAGTTGGTATAAAGACGCCGGGCAAGCGTCTTTTCCGAGGGCGTGATCTCAACCGTGTAGGGGGGTCGATCGCCAGTCGGCGGGGTCTGCCCCGACGCAGGACCCATCATCCACTCCACTTATGACGACTTCGGCACCGGTTGGTGAACGTAGGAGGGAGACGACAAAGGCTATGGAATTGGTTTCTGAGAGTTCAACGTTTCACTCGGGCAGAGCTATGCAGCCGCCGGGCGCCGCGGCGACGAGAGAACACCACGCCGAACTGACACCAACAGCCGCTTCTAGCGGTAAACAAGATCGTTCACGGAAACCGGCGGCGCCGCGCAAAGTTGCAACCTTCACGGACGAAGAAAACTCGTATCCTCCGCGAAGTAGCGTCCTTCACGTCGAACCTGATGTGGAACAGGACAGGACAACACTACTGGAATTCGGCGAGGACGTCGAATTGATGGACCAAGAACCACTTGAGAGAGACACCAGCTTTGCAGACACGGAATGATTCCGTCTAGTGCGACTAAAACGGCGCTATCGGAGAAACTCGAAAGAAAACGAGAACCCTCAGGAACGACGTGCTGAGACGATTGAGACTACCAATAGATTCACACCTATTACTCCCAGAGATGGCAACAAAGACGACTCCACGCAGACACGAAACCTCGAACTAGGAACGTCGGACCAACAAGCCGCTGCTGTATCAGACGCAGCAAATAAAAAGCGTGTTCCACCAGTGACGGTTTATTATACTGGCCAGTATGTGGAAATGAATAATGTGCTACAAAAACAACAACTCTCCGGAACCCTGAAGGCCATCTTCCAGAGTTAACGGATTATGATGATGATGATGATGATGATGATGATGATGATGTTTGGTTTATGGGGCGCTCAACCGCGCGGTTTTCAGCATCAGTACGAAGTCCCAAACTTTGCTCAACACAATCACGCCACTTTCATGAATGACGATGAAATGATGAGGACAACACTAACATCCAGTCATCTCGAGGCAGGTGAAAATCCCTGACCTCGCCGGGAATCGAAACCGGCACCTCGTGCTCGGAAAGCGTGAACGCGATCGCGAAACCACGAGCTGCGGACAAGGACCGGATTAAGTACCATTTCGAGTCCTTTGAGAATCAAATAAAGGATCTGAAATTTTTTGAGACCCACGACTTGCCACACTTCACACAACGCCCACTGGAGGAAAAGGAACTTAAGTTGGCGATCAAACGACTGCCTCCACAGGTCACAGAACGTCAACTCCAGGAGGCATTAAGCGAAAAAGGATTCCCCCACGCCAGGGGTACATCAATACAAAAGGAGAGAGGGAGACCAAGTCAGTGGCGAATTAGTTAGGCTGCCCACGTACTGCGTCAGCCTTCCCAAGGCAAAGGAAGACCATAAAATCTACGACATCCGGTACCGTCTCTACACGAGGGCGCGCATTGATGATTTTCGGTCCAAGGATGGGCCGACACAGTGTCAAACCTGTCAACGCTTCGAGCATACTGCAAATTATTGCCGGATGCCACCCCGCTGCGTGAAGTGAGCTGGAGACAATCGAAGCCAAGAATGCAGCCTGCCCTGCACCTCCAAAGCAAAATGTGCTGACTGTGACCAAGACCACTACGCCTCATGGAGCGGCTGCGAAAAATACCTGGCACTCCTCCGGAAATATAAAGTCCAACCGCAACAGCAGGCCAAGAAACCGACGGTGAAGATCGTTCAACAACTGACAACGCCAGCGACGACCAGCAAACTGGACTAAGACACCAGAACAACAGCCATCTGGACCGCCCCAAATATCAGTTACCCTACAGAAGACTCCAAGACGACGGATTTCACGAGCCTATGCAGACACATTGTCGCCGAGCAGAGACCAACCTCCAACATCTGGTTCCACAACAGCCACCCTAGGCACCTTGACACCAGCCATATCGGACCTCACAGCCCTAATTGTACAATTTTAACAAAAACTGACAGGAATCCTCACACTGGTGGAGGGAATAATCAAGGCGTTTACCGATCCATAAGGAATGGATAACGGCTGCAGAACAAGACACCTCCGACTCTGCGCAAGACGTAAACAAATTGAACTGAACGAATTTGTTAGTCGGCATAGGTTGGACATAGTTCTGATGTCGAAAACGCACCTCACAGAGATGGCTAGTTTCAAATTACGCAACATGCATGTTTATAGGACGGACCGGGCTGTACAACGAGGTGCTGGAAGTGTAGTGTTCGTCAAAAACACCATATGACATCATCAGGAGGATCTACCGTCCCTGGACTCACTGGAAGCCACAGCGGGTACAATCTTCACGGCAATAGGAAACATAACTCAGGTGGCGGCGTATCTTTGCCTCAAGAAACAGTTGGTGGCCAGAGATCATCATGCTGTCTTCGATCGATTCATTAAGGTCTTGCTGCGAGGAGACCTTAACTCCAAACATGGGGCTTGGCATTCATGGAGGGCCAACCACAAGGGAGAGCAGCTAGAGAACGATCTTCAAGTCACAATCTATGGGCCACGGGAGCTGACTCGCATTCCTGAGTTCGCCGTCCTGGAGGCTGACGTTCCCAATACAGCGATTTTTAAAAATGTCGCTGCAAATCTACAGCTCAAGACCATTCAGGATCTGACATCTGATCCCAACCAGTTCTCGGACTTCTCGAGGATGACGGAATCCCAATACCTCTTCCTAGTTCCAGAGATGTTAACTGAGATCTCTTTGCGACGTTAACAATAACGTCCGACCGACCCAAGCAGACTCTACAATTTCGGAAATTAGTATCGCTGTGGCAACATTGACAGCTAAAATCCAACGGGCCACAAGATGTTCGGCGACTGATATCTTTCGTCATGAGCATCAATTTGAAACAGTCCCTCTTCGTCTCACCGACATCAGGCATCGCCGGAATACCAACAGAACATGATGGCAACGATATAGAAATCCAGAAGATAGATGGCTGATGCATCGTTTGTCCTGGGAGCTACGTCGCTGAGCTGAGGAATGACGGCAAGACCTCTGGGAAACAAAGATGGACGAAATGTTTCTCCATATTACAGAAGAGTGGCAACTTGTCAGAGCACTACGCCAACCGAGACCACCAAAGAGAGCAATACGAGACCCGATGGCCTCTTATACGACTCTCTTGACCAAGCTGAATTGTATGCCGAACACCACATGACACCTCCGCCCCCACAGGATGCAGAGGATGCAAGGGAAGAGGACCGTATCCGACAGCGAATCGCCGACTTCCGTCAACTCCCGACACAACAGAGGCCTGTTCTTAGTACTCCCACTGAAGCTAGAAAACTCATCAGGAAGACGAACAACTCTGCGCCTAGCAAGGACTCTGTGACCAACGCCGATCTTAAGCATCTTCCGAGAAAGGCCATCGTTCTCGTACCTCGAATTATCAACAGCTGCTTACCCAACGGCTACTTTCCTGCAGACTGGAAGACGATTCCTATTCCTAAAAGAGGAAAAAACCCAACGTTGCCTGACAGCTACCTCCCGATTAGTCAGTTTCCCACACTCGGCAAAATACTGGAACGGGTGCTACTACAGCCTACAGCTTCTTAAAGACTATCTGGAAGAAAATAACATCATCCTCCACGAAGAAAAAAAAATGTTACAAATGGCTCTGAGCTACTTATAACGTAACTAACTAACCTAAGGAAAACACACACATCCATGCGCGAGGCAGGATTCGAACCTTCGACGTAGCGGGGTCGCGCGGTTACAGACTGTAGCGTCTAGAACCGCTCGGCCGGCCCGCCACGAAGAGTTTGGCTTCCAGCCGCGGTTATCGGCGGAGCTTCAGCAGCTTCGGATCACAGAGTTCATACAACTAAACCTGAATAGACGGAACTCTACAGTTGGAGTTTTCCTTGATATCGAAAAGACATATGATCGGGTGCGACGTGACAAGCTTATAGTCAAACTAGTCGATCAAACCCGTCACACCGACTGTTATATCAAGATGATTGATAGCTTTCTGCAGGACAGGTGTCTATTTGCACATATAGATGGAAAGAAATCATCACTGAAAACTGTCTCAGCTGACATCCCTCAGGGAGCGGTGATGTCGCCATGCCTGTTTAATTTGTATATTAACGACATTCTCACCATATAGCGCGTCACCGCCTGTCTGTACGCCGATGACACGGCTTACGTAACCTCTGGAAGGAACATCGAACAACTTGTCAACAGAATGCAGCGACAACTTGTCTTCACCGAAGTATGGGCAAACAGCAATAAAATTACCCTAAACCCTACGAAAACTGCAGCATTACTGTTTACGATGAAACGGCCTGAACTGAGGACGCGACCTGCCATCAATGGACAGCCACTAACCTGGACTACGATGACGAAATATCTGGGAGTGATACTGGATAAAGGGATGACTTTTACCCCACACATACAAGATAGAAAACTGAATACTATGAAGGTGATCCGGGCACTCATGCCGTTTTTCACGAGCAGGAATCTAAACCCGACAACGGAATAAAAACTTTATAGAGAAACGGTACAACCTTCTCTGCTGTACGGCTCGACGTCTTGGGGAACAACGTATGACTATAATATACGTAGTTTGCAACCACTACAAAACAGAAGTTTGAAGTGTAGTCTAGGCGCCGCACGGTGGGCCAAGACGAGAGAACTACACGAGCTGACTGGAAAAGAATACGTCGCTGAGAAGATAAAAGACCAGGCAACTCGCTTTTTTTACAAATAAGGCGAGTATCGGGGAAATGTCCGCCAACTTGCGAATGTAGGCCAGGCCCTACCGCGAATTGGCACAAATACAAGGTGCCTCGACCCATTATTGCACCCGGCCAGGACCATCAAAGATGATGCTATCCTCAGTTATTCGGTGTAGTTACTGTCCATCACTCGTACGACTACCTAACCAATACCCTCAAAGGATTCATGGACCCACAGAGAGCCCAAGTCCCTTTGGAAGCGAATACACAATGAAGTGAAAGCATTTCTCACACCTTGGCACTCCAGAAGAAAAATTGCCAAAGGCGATCACTCTTTGGACACAACATGACAACAAAAGAAAAGAAAAGGCTTTTCCTCATTTTGCGTCTGCGACGTTCGCCATGACAGACTCAGTGCAGGATCCAGGATCCCGCTCTGCTTGTAAGGCTGTATTACAAGAATGATGACTGTGGACACATCGCTCGGCAGGAGTTCTGGACACTGAAAAGGTGCTGGTCCGATGACTGCCGTGGGTCTGGAGAAAGTGATTCGGAAATTCGTAAAGACGGGTTCTTTTGATGTACAACCTACGAGTGTTGTTTTTTAAGTAAGGGCCGTTCGCGCGTATAGTCCCGTAGTTCGCGCGGACGCCGCAACAAGCCACCGCACCACTTGCCGGCGTCCTTCCCGTTCACACTGATGCAAGTTGCAGCTCTGTAGCTGACGTGTACCCATCGATGTGCTACTTTATAATGTTTACGATTATTGAATCGCCCGCCACGTGTGAGATACGGTCTGTGATACGTTTTTTGACCACGAGAAGCCTATCAGCTGCATAAATTCATCGTCAGTTAACAGAAGTTTATGGCTTGAATGCAATGAGTGAAGGTAAAGTGCGTCAATGGGTTACAGAGTTTAAAAATGGCGGTCAAAAAGTCCATGACGAAGAACGCTCAGGCCGGCCCTCTGTGATCACAGATGGTTTGGTGGCTGCAGTCAAAACAAAGATTCGTGAGGACAGAAGATTCACAATTTCCACTCTTTCTTTGGAATTTACACAAGTTTCAAGATCGGTTTTGTACAAAATTGTGTCTGGAAACCTAAACTTTAAGAAACTGTGTTCTCAGTGGGTACCCAGACTCCTCACACAGGACCACAAAGGGAAGAGATTTGCCACTTCATTGGACTTTTTGATTCGTTACGAGGGAGAAGGGGATGACAAGTTGAGTCAAATTGTCACTTGAGATGAGACATAGGTATCCCATATCACTCCCGAAAGCAAGCGACAATCGATGGAATGGCGACACACAACCTCACCCGTCAAGGTCAAAGCCAAACAGACGCTGTCAAAGCGCAAGATTATGGCAACTGTGTCCTAGGACCGGCGCGGTGTTTTGCTAGTGGACTTCATGCCACGAGGAACGACAATCAACTCAGATGCCCACTGTGCAACTCTAAAGAAGCTCAGCAGAGCAATTTAAAACAAAAGGCGCGGCATGCTGACAAAAGGAGTTTTGCTCCTAGGCCTCACACCTCTCAAAAGGCTCGAGATTTGATTGATTCTTTTGGCTGGGAAGTTTTGGACCATGCACCATACAGCCCCGACCTCGCTCCTAGCGATTCTCACTTTTTCTAGTACCTGAAACACCATTTTGGCGGGCAGCGCTTCAACGACGACGATGAAATGAAAGCGGCCGTGAACCCTTGGCTGTCGGAGCAGGCGGCCGAATTCTTTGAAGAGGGAATTAAAAAGTTAGTTGTACGGTATGACAAGTGCCTAAATAAACAAGGCAACTATGTAGAAAATAGGTAAAAGTGTGTAGAATCAGAAAATAATTTTTTTTGCAAAAGTATTTGTATCTTTAAAAAAAATAAAAACGGCCCTTAATTAAAAAACCACCCTCGTATTAGACGGAGAAAACGAATTGATCGACGTCAGTGGAAGCAGTGGCCACAGCAATGAAGGAGGAGACGAGTGGTGGTGTGCAAACGTGTAGTCCACGGAGAACTACCCCGAACATTGGACATACCCTTGAGCACGGCGTGTAAAATCCTACGAAACATCCTTCTTTCCTATCCATTCAGAATTACACACATGCACGAGTTGCTTCCTGTTGACCTCCAGCAAGAGAGAAATTTGCTTTAGAATTTTTTGCTGGCATGGAAGTGGATAATGATTGGCTGTGGAAGATTTTCCATCTGACCGGATACATCAATACACAGAATTGTCGAATATGGGGAACGGAAATCCACACGCAAATCATCCAGTACCAGTTCATCCTGAAAATGTCACTGTGTGGTGTGGGTTTACGGCATGAGTTATCAGAGGGCCATATTTTTTCGAAGACACAGGTGCTTCCGGTCCCGTTACGTGTACCGACACTAGTAAGCGCTATGAGTGTCTTTTGTGCAACCACGTCAATCCAACTCTCCAACAGCGTGGATGTGTGGATGAGGTGATTTTTATGCAGGATGGCGGAGCTCGGCACATTGCAAATCCATTTAAGAAACTGCTGAAGCGCCATTTCGGAAATGCTAGAATTATCAGCCGCCATTTCCCTACAGCCTGGCAGTCCCGATCAGTTGATCTTAATCCGTGTGGCTTCTGGCTGTGGGGCTGTCTGAAAGATGTGTTCAGTGTTCAGATTGCAAATTTAGCTGCATTGAAGACACGGATTCAGCAACACATTCTAAACGTGACTTCAGAAACAATTCGATCAGTTGTGAAATATGTTGCTTCACGGCTGGCCGCTGTGGACGAGCGGTTCTGGGTGCTTCAGTCTGGAACCGAGCGACCGCTACGATCGCACTTTCGAATCCTGCCTCGGGCACGGATATATGTGATGTCCTTAGGTTAGTTAGGTTTAAGTAGTTCTAAGTTATAGGGGACTGAAGACCTCAGATGTATGTCTCATAGTGCTCAGATCCATTTTGATTATGTTGTTTCAATATTTCAACTTGTTGCAGAAAACGGTTGACAGCTTATTGAACATGACGGCAAATCATCGAGTAAAGCTGAAGTGATATCAGGTGTTCCCCAGGGAAGCGTCCTGGGACCTCTACTGTTCATGATCTATATAAATGACCTGGGTGACAATCTGAGCAGTTCTCTTAGACTGTTCGCAGATGATGCTGTAATTTACCGTCTAGTAAGGTCATCCGAAGACCAGTATCAGTTGCAAAGCGATTTAGAAAAGATTGCTGTATGGTGTATCAGGTGGCAGTTGACGCTAAATAACGAAAAGTGTGAGATGATCCACATGAGTTCCAAAAGAAATCCGTTGGAATTCGATTACTCGATAAATAGTACAATTCTCAAGGCTGTCAATTCAACTAAGTACCTGGGTGTTAAAATTACGAACAACTTCAGTTGGAAGGACCACATAGATAATATTGTCGGGAAGGCGAGCCAAAGGTTGCGTTTCATTGGCAGGACACTTAGAAGATGCAACAAGTCCACTAAAGAGACAGCTTACACTACACTCGTTCGTCCTCTGTTAGAATATTGCTGCGCGGTGTGGGATCCTTACCAGGTGGGATTGACGGAGGACATCGAAAGGGTGCAAAAAAAGGGCAGCTCGTTTTGTATTATCACGTTATAGGGGAGAGAGTGTGGCAGATATGATACACGAGTTGGGATGGAAGTCATTACAGCATAGACGTTTTTCGTCGCAGCGAGACCTTTTTACGAAATTTCAGTCACCAACTTTCTCTTCCGAATGCGAAAATATTTTGTTGAGCCCAACCTACATAGGTAGGAATGATCATCAGAATAAAATAAGAGAAATCAGAGCTCGAACAGAAAGGTTTAGGTGTTCGTTTTTCCCGCTCGCTGTTCGGGAGTGGAATAGTAGAGAGATAGTATGATTGTGGTTAGATGAACCCTCTGCCAAACACTTAAATGTGAATTGCAGAGTAGTCATGTATATGTAGATGTAGATTTAGTCATATGGAAATTAATAAACCGATATGATTTTGATTGGTGGTTTATATGCGGTTTTTGGTCTTTCAGGACAATTAAAAACCGATGTGATTAATGCTTTTTATGCGACTTTTGGCCTCAGGATAATTAAAAACCGATTTTTCCCATCCGATGTGATATGACCTTGCCGTGGTGGATGGGCTTACGTGACACCCTTGCGTACTGAGTAGTACAGTTTGTTTAAAGTCAAACATACACCTCAGGCATTGTTTTATTATTTATTTGTCATTAAATTATGATGCTTACAGCTCCATGTATTGCTACATTTTGTAACTATTTCTTCTGCCATACGTTTTCCCCCTTCTCCGGTAACATTCTGTTCAATTTGACATCATTCAGACCAGTGGTGTTATTTTTACAGCGGATTGAATGCTGCACTTTAATTATAATCACACTGTAGACCCTCCGGAGGGAAAAAGTGGAATGCTCTTTGATAATTTATAACGTCAGCTTTCCTCAGCACGCTTCGGCTCCGGCACTGAGGTCCGTAGGCGCTGTTGTAACTGGGTTCTTCACTGCACGTCGGTGCCCTGTGCTGTCCTGATTACTTCACGTTTGTATGCAGCGCCCGCCGGACCGTGTCTTCTAACCTGCCAACGCTGCTGTAAATTTGCCTCGCACAGTTGTTGGCAAAATACCAACATCGCCCTCGGCTCCCAACCAATGTGCCAGTCGATCCCCTAACTACTGCCTTCCAGCCGTAACTGCCCGAGATTTGTAAGTACTCCCTAGGTCTGCTTATTCGTGTGGCAGTACAATTCACAGAGACTACATGTTGTAAACTAGCTGGTTAGTATTGAAGCTGGATTATAACACTACCTGTTATTACTAAATAAACAATACACCGACAATGCTACTCTTGTGAAAAGATTGGGAACTGACCGTGGCTGTGCTTAATAGGTAAGGTATTGGATTCAACTTCGTTTTTGGGAAAGACTGCTGTTAAAAGAAACCAATAACAAAACAAACGGGATTCCAACCAAGGTTCCGTTAATTATAAGTAAACCGTAATTATGTAAAGGGAACCTTCGGCAGTCTAATTAGGAAAAGTTGTATCAGGTACTAGGACGGTTCATAAAGAAATTTAACTATACTTGATACTGAAATTCTGTTTTACAAATAAGATAAAATACAGTAGCACACTAAAGTGGACAGTGTAACAGAGTTTGACACGAAAAACACAGCAGGAATTTTAACTCTTCTTGCAGTAACTGGCTCTCAGTAACACTAACTATATAATAAAATAGCAACGTAATGATCATTATGAGTAAAAGATTTGCTTTTGGTGAAACACTACTAACTTGGACTGGAGGTTCTTTTCTCACCTTGAGTTATTGGAAAATACTCTCACAGAAATGGTTTCCATATAATTATATTATTTTTACTGATTATTATTAGTATTCTCAAGGAGAAATCTCTTCAAATATGGCTCTGAGCAGTATGGGACTTAACTGCTGAGGTCATCAGTCCCCTAGAACTTAGAACTACTTAAACATAACTAACCCAAGGACATAACACACTTCCATGCCCGAGGCAGGATTCGAACCTGCGACCGTAACGGTCGCGCGGTTCCAGACTGTAGCGCCTAGAACCGCTCGGCCACTCCGGCCGGCTGCAATCTCTTCATTATGTTGGTTAGTCATATTGTTTTTAGTCATAACACACAATATGAGGTAACTGATGTTCCAAACCTGCGCAATAATTAATTCTTAACCTGATTTTTCAAATCTGCTGGCCACTAACTACTACGAATTATCACAGATAATTATAATACTGTACTGAGATTTCAATAAGAACAGTCTTTTAGCTGAATATTTTAAATCTTTTCTTGGCAATTATACGTTATTAAAACTTGGACTGCTTCAGAATTTAGGATCACTGAATAATTTTGAAATTTACTACTGCACAAAAATTATTAAATTTTATGAAGGAATGTAATTACTTTTCAGTTCAATAAAATACGATACTCGGATTATTGCAGCACTTGGGATAGGACCCTGTCTAGGTAAATGACTAAGGATAAAATGCGAAGGCCCAACACAAGATTTAAAGAACACGAAATTATTATTGATTACTAGAGCACGTAACTGGTTCATGTTTGAGATGAAGGTGGTGGCAGTGTCGATCTCCTGTCGCTATTCAAAAAAGGCGTCAAAAATATGCAGTGCTCCTTCTGCATAACAGGCTCTGGCTTTGTGGTTTCGTATTTCAAAGCTAACTAATGAATGCCATGAATAATGCACCTAATTTCATACACATATATAAATTAATTTTGCTGGTCTTCTTGTCTCGTTCAGTTCACATGATACGAACACTCTGCCCTCTAGCCACCGACAAACTCTTGTGACAAAGAATATTATTTTTAAAATATATCCATGGACGTTACATCAAAGAGCTCGGCGATACAGAAGTCACATTAATTAAAGACGGACAGAAAAGTTGGATAACATAAATATAGGTAATATCGATAACAGTGTTAAAAGCTTAATCTCTTTCAGATTTAATTTGACCGTTCCATGTTCGCTCCGCACTCGGTCACGATACTGAACTATGAAGCCCAGATTTTTAATTTATACCCTAGGTATTTATTGTTCACTATTCTTTAACACAGAATTACGCACCGGAATACGCAAGTAACACAACAACTTTGAAAAACATTACGATTGCCTTTGCCGTTTACACACCGCAGTTACATCGTTTTCCCTGTTAGGGCTTTCAGACTACTACTACAACAATGCCTAAGAGCTGAATTCGTGGGAAGTCAAAGATATTCTCCATTCTATCGGCTACCCACAGAGATTTTTACAAAACCGCAGGGCAGTTATTATGCACAAACAATTGGGGGGGGGGGGGGGCGGGGGTGGCGACAGCTGGCTGCAGTGTTTCAAAGTAACTAACAAGATAGCTGTAAACTTGTCATCTGAGCAAAGAAAATGGATTTTAAAGTGTTATTGGAAGTGGAAAGACGATGGCAGGCAGAGTTCGATACTGCGCCATCGTCACGTGTAACAATAACGAAATTACGCGACAGATGGGAGAGAGAAGGAGGTGTGCGTGATGCGAAGAGGGGACGGATGTAGGAGAAGGAAATCTGTAGCAGACGAAAGAGGGACGGACGCAGTGCTGCGAGCTTTCACAAGATCTCCAAAGAACTCCAGACTGCAAGCTGCACGTGAATCACGTGTAAGCAAAAAGTGTTCACGCCATTTTAAAGCAAACAAAGTGGAAACCCTACACGACGAGGATGCTTCACGCGATGAATGAGGGCGATTAAGGTAGGTGCCTTGAATTTTGTGAATGGATTTACGATAGTGATCAGTTGACTGATGCCATTGTTTGGCATGGTATGGAGACGTTTAAATTTAACGGAGCCGTTAATCGCCATAACAGTAGGCAAGAGATAATCTCCATGTTACGGGAGATAAACTGTTAATCGTCTAGGTTATGTGTGTGATGTCCTACGTCTGTCATAAAACTTGCAGGACCGTTCTTTTTCGAAGGAACAGTGACAGGTAGCAAATACCTTACCATGGTTGCAAGAACAAATTGTACCTGCTGTTCACAAATTGTGCCGTTTCTTTTTTCCACCAACAAGACAGTGCACCGTCACATTACGGTGATGTGCTGCAATTCCTGCATGAAACACTTGTTGAGAGGTGGATTACCGGTTGAAGTGTTGGGTTTCCTCAAAGATCTCCCGATCTAACGCCGTTAGACTTCTTTCTGTAAGGAACTCTGTAGGATACCTTGTACGATAAGTGACATGAGGGAGGCGATTGTGACAGCGTGGGATTCTATTCCAACGGCAAACTTAGCACATGTGTGTCGATCGGTCCCGCAGCGTTACAGACGCTACATTGCTGCTGATGGAGGACACTTTGAACATCTTCAACTGCAAAACATCACAGTGAAGTCCTGACCACGTTGTTCCTGTTGTTGTGGTCTTCAGCTCAGAGACTAGTTTGATGCAGCTCTCCATGCCACTCTATCCTGTGCAAGCTTCTTCATCTCCGAGTAACTACCGCAACCCACAACCTTAAGAATGCTTCAAATGGCTCTGAGCACTGTGCGACTTGACATCTGAGGTCATCAGTCCCCTGGACTTAGAACTATTTAAACCTAACTAACCTAAGGACATCACACAAATCCGTGCCCGAGACAGGTTTCGAACCTGCGACCGTAGCAGCAGCGCGGCTCCGGACTGAAGCTCCTAGAACCGCTCGGTCACGTCGGCTGGCTCCCACAACCTTCTGAAACTGCTTAGTGTGTTCATTTCTTGGTCTCCCTCTACGATTTTTTCCCTCCACGCTGCCCTACAATACTAAATTGGTGATCCCTTGATGCCTCAGAACGTGTCCTGTCAACCGATCCCTTCTTCTATTCAAGTTGTGCCACAAACTCCTCTTCTCCTCATTTATATTCAGTACCTCCCCATTAATTACGTGACGTATCCATCTAATCTTCAACATTCTTCTGTAGCACCAAATTTCCAAAGCTTCTATTCTCTTCTGATCGAAGCTATTTATCGTCCATGTTTCACTTCCATACATGGTTACACGCCATGCAAATACTTTCAGAAAATACTTCGTGAAACTTAAATCTATACTCGATGTCAACAAATTTCTCTTCTTTAGGAACGTTTTCCTTGCCATAGCCAGTCCACATTTTATATCCTCTCTACTTGGAACATCATCAATTATTTTGCTCCCTGAATAGCAGAACACATCATCTACTTTGAGTGTATCATTTTCTAATCTAATTCCATCATCATCACCTGATTTAATTCGAGTATGTTCTATAATCATCGTTTTGCTTTTGTTGATGTTCGTCTTATATCCTGTTATATCAACGTCCGTCGGTAAAAAATTCATAATTTTTTCTCGTGTTATTAAAATTCAAATAGCGTAAAATGTTTTGTTTTACACACTGTAGATTAGGGATAAGTAATTATGACAGTACATCAGTTTCTTAATACAGCAGACGCATCTTACAAGTAGTGTAGCTCGTGGTGAACGTTTTTTGTTTTATACGGAGAAGGAGGAGGAGATTCGTGTTTAACGTCCCGTCGACAGCGAGGTCATTAGAGACGGAGCACAAGCTCGGATTAGGGAATGATGGGGATGGAAAACGGCCGTGCCCTTTCAAAGGAAACGTCCCGACATTTTGTTTCGTATGGGATTGTGACATCTTGATGTGCGTAAAGTGCATTAATTCCTGGCAATACAACAGAGAGTAAAACTGTTAATAACACACAAAATTAAATCGTTATTTGATAAACGTCTTTTTTGTGATGTGACACCTACAATAAAATCTGAAGTAATTCTTTCTGTGGTCCTCCGCTTCGCGGGCAGGAATCCATTATCGAAACGAGAGTCCGCAGGCTGAGAAATTTGGCGTTTCCTTATCGGGATCTGCTCCATTCCTTCCGCAGCGGAGGCGGGCGGACGCAGACGTTCTTCCCTAAGCACGCACTAAAGAATGCTCTTGGCAGATAAGGACGGCAAGTTGCGGCTAATCTTTCGAGTCGCAGTCGCAGAAGACTGCCGCCGTCCAACGGCTCCCAGTAGCGGTCCCAACTCTAGAATACGGCCTGCCCGTAAATCCACTCCCCCACCGTATACCAGACAGCCACCGCCGTCTTCCCATATTCGCTACGCGGCATCTCGAGCCAGAACGATGGCCGTGATAAGAGCGGAACGGTCGTCTTCTTTTAAAGGAAACGCTCCGAACCCACAACGAACCGCTCGCACACTCATTTGCCTGCCTTCTGGAAACTGAACATTCTAACAAAGAGCTCTAAAGCGCTGTGCAGCATATAACAGGATTCTGCAGTAGTTCTAGCTTTAGCACACTTCACTCATTTTTAAATAAGATAAAGCTGAGATCTACATACAGTTACTTTTTTAAATGGCGCTATTACTCTCATTGACAGACTGGATTACCAAATCCTCGATTGATGTTGACATGCTTATCTTGCAGTCGTTTCCTGTCTGCGTTGAAGTCCACAGCTTCATATGTCGATCGGCATGTTTCTTTGACTTTATAAATAACGACCAAAATTTTTGCGTAATAATTGTTCATATGGCTTCCAAAATTAGACCCTGCACTAGCTACCAAAAGTATCAGGACACCAATTATTGGACATTAATGTGGGGTCCGTCCATCCTCGCTTTCATGACGGCTTCAACTTAATAGGGGAAATTTTCTGCGGAGTAATGGCAGCGTATTCTTCCTCAGGGGCGGAAACGCAGCGAAATCGACCTTTGAACCCATTCCAAAGGATTGTGATTAGGTCGGAATGCTGGGCTACCTAGTCCATTTCAGGAATGATATTTTCCACAAAACCATTGCCTCTCAGAGCCAACGGCCTTGCCGTAGTGGTAACAACGGTTCCCGTCAGATTACCAAAGTTAAGCGCTGTCGGGCTGGGCAAGCACTTGCATGGGTGACCATCCGGTCTGCCAAGCGCTGTTGGCAAGTGGAGTGCACTCAGCCCTTGTGAAGCCAATGAGAAACTACTTGACTGAGAAGTAGCGGCTGCGGTCTCGGAAAATGACATACGGCCAGGAGAGCAGTGTGCTGACAACATGCCCCACCATATCTGCCTCCAGTGACGCCTGTGAGTTAGGATGACACGGCGGTCGGTCTGTCCCTCTGGGCCTTCATGGCCTGTGCGGGAGGGGTTTAGTTTAGTTTTAACTGCGTCTCAGATGCTACATTGTGACAGGGTGCATTGACGTTGTGATACAATCATCGTCTCCGAAATTAAGAAATAAAGAGACCACACCCCCTGACCACGGGAAACACACCATACCTAACACAACCGCCTCCTGTAATTGATTTTTTACACTACATACGATGGCAGGCAGGGTTCTTCAGGTAATCTCCAAACTCAGACACTTCCATTGGATTGCCACAGGGTAAACTGCGATTAAACGCATTCATTATCTTGTTTCCGTCACCCAACACGCAGTGGTGTGGCGATGAGCAGCAGTTCGACGATTGTACCCCATGAACTACCTGTGGACACTGCTGGACTTCTGGTGGCCCTTTGGAACACAGGAATGATTTGTTCCGCAGACTTCATGCAATTTTTCGGAACTATCTTACATAATTTTCGATGGTCTCTGTCCATTGATACATAAAGTCCACGTAGTCCTGGTTTATGTGTCGCTGATTCTCCACGTTTCCTCTTAATAGTTACATCACTTACTGTCGACCTGGACATCTTTAGACGAGTTGACACGCCCGAGATGGATTTGTTACTCAGGTGACATTCATTGTCTAGACGTTAAATGTATTTGCAACTGCGAATCTGGACAACCATCAGCTGGAAGGTCGACAGTGAAAATTTGTGCAGGATGGGGACGCAAACCCGTATTTCCCGCTTATCGGTGTGTCCGCGAGGTTTGAAGCGCCTTGCTACGTTTCACGAGGCTCCCCCCCCCCCCCTCCCCCTGTTGGAGTTTCGAGTCCTCCCTCGGGCATAGGCGTGTCTGTTGTCCTTGGCGTAAGTTATTTTAAGGTAGATTCAGTACTTTGTTAACCTAGGGACCGATTACCTCAGCAGTTTCGTCCCATAGGAACTTACTACAAATTTCGAAAATTTCCGCTTGTCGCGAGCGGTCGCCTTCCGATTAGGCTATCCGTGCACGACAGACAGCCACACCCAAACTTCCACATGTCGTTAACCATGTGTCTACAGTCCGTACTCGTACATCCATTATGTATGTTCTCGTACAGAGTAACTTTGCATCGTAATTCAGAATAAGACAGCCACCGCAATATCGTATTCAGTGACTAGGTCTCGTTTGAATTCACCAAGCTCTCATGAGCGCCCCGTTCTACTGTTACAGCTTCTGTACTCACAACGTAATACTCTCGCCTCCTTTTATACTGGCGGACCCGCGTCATGTGACATCTGGTGGCCAGTTCCTCAGTATACAAAGGTGTCCGGATACTTTTGAGCAGACAGCGTACTTCTCTGCAGCTGTCTGTTGTCAACTCCTCCTCATCTTCCGTTTCCGTCTGCTGATGACGTAACACTGGGAAATACGTTGGAATGTTAAATAATGTTTGTAAGTTAACAAAGCCGTTAAAAACCACTCAAAAGCCAAGATCGCACAAAATATGTCTTATTCAAGACAACCCGTTTCGACTGTCTTAGCTGTCATCTTTGTCAACTTTTTTTTAGTAAAAATGTTCATTTTACGCTGAACTTCATGCACAAGATGTGAAGTGGATAATACTCAGCACATTATTTATCCACTTGGCATCTCGTACCCGAGGTTCAGCGTAAAATGAACATGTTTTACTAAAAACAAGTTTTAAGACCTGAAGATGATAGCTAAGACTGCCTAAACGGGTTGTCTTGAACAAAAAATATTTTGTGCTATCTCGGTATTTGAATGGTTTTTAACAATTAAAACAGATCGCCCTTCAGTATTCTCATAATAAAATAATTCGATCAAGTTAGCAAAAGATGGTGCTTGCTAGAGGTCTCTGTTAAAGTTCTTCACAAATTTCAAAAAAGCTTCAATTAGGTATCTGAAAAGAAACTGAGTTAAGACAACTGTAACATCTCTTTTACTATGCGATATAAGATGGTAAGATGGGATCAGATAAGTACGTAATGATCTAATTGTCAGACAAATATACAAACAACAACAACGAGCCATTTCCCTATAATCTGGCTGCTTTGCATTCTACAGCGGACCTGGAAGACAGGCGGGAAGACAGACAGCCCCGCCTTGGCTGGGGCCCGAGCCCGCAAGGGCGGCCGCCCTTAAATTCCTCAGACGAGGACCGAGGGCGTCCCTTCTCGGAGCCGCCGCGATTTACGTCCCGTCGCGTTCGACCTGAATCTCATCCGTATCGCGCCGCCCAACTGCGACTCTTTCGCTCGACGTCTTCCCGTTATTTGTGTGCGGCCACAAACTGAAAGGGACCGATCGATGTTCCGCGGGTACAAGCTCCGTTCTCAACGTTGGCAGCGTGCGACGTCAGCGGATGAAGAGGCATGTATGACGTACAGAATGGAAATAAAAACTTTGTAATAAGATCAGATCGAGGTTGGGTACTGTAGGTTCTAATCTCCCCCCCCCCCCTCCCCCTCACAGCTCACCCGTCGCCCTCGCCCACGCAAGCCATTCAGCCACGGCGCCCTCCATTTAAATGGAATTTGTGGCTACAGATTTAGTTAAAGGAAACTGGACATCTTGTATTTGGTGGGGGAAGGGGGAGAGGGGAGGAGAAAGGAGCTCTCAGACACATACACGTAAATAATGGTTGAATAAGATATGTGACCGTCTGCCCATGTGCCCATCTGACATCCCTGTTGGTATTTAAATACCATTTCGTTATTACTCATGTTCAGTAACTTCTTCGAGTTTATGTTTCGCGCGATCTCTGTTCGAAAGCAGAGTAATTTTGGTCACAGAGAAATGCAAATAATTTCTTGTAACACCCAACTGAAATGTAATTAAAGGCTGGCTGGCTCTGAGCACTGTGGGACTTAACTTCTGAGGTCATCAGTCGTGTAGAACTTAGAACTAATTAAACCTAACTAACCCAAGGAGATCGCACACATCCATGCCCAAGGCAGGATTCGAACCTGCGACCGTAACGGTCGCCCGGTTCCAGACTGTAGCGCCCAGAACCGCACGGCCACTCCGCCGGCTGTAATTAAAGTAAAATTTTTTGAAACTATATCGGTGAAGAGAAAGTAGTAGTTAAATCAGTTTCATTTCGGTTTTTTACGCCGCAAACAAGGGGACAAGAGAGAGTTTCTATCACAGACGAGGGTGCGGCCATTTGTGTACGTGATGGGAAAGTGAAGGAAATAACGTTGATAGTCGTCTTGAACGACATCTGTGAGTGAGTGAAGTAAAAGTGGAAGGGACCCAGAGACTTTCACAGTGTTAAGCGGCGAATTACAATTGTAATATACACTGAAGCGCCAAGGAAACTGGTATAGACATGCGTATTCAAATACAGAGAGATGTAAACAGGCAGCACACGGCGCTGTGGTCGGCAACGCGTGTAGAAGACAAGTATCTGGTGCAGTTGTTAGATTGATTACTGCTGCTACAATGGCAGGTTATCAAGATTTAGGCGAATTTGAACGTTTTGGCACAGTCGACGCACGAGCGATGGGACACAGCATCTCCGAGGTAGCGATGAAGTGGGTATTTCCCCGTACTACCATTTCACGAGTGTATCATGAATATGAAATTCGGCAAAACATCAAGTCACCGACATCGCAGCGGCCGGAAAAAGATCCTGCAGGAACGGGAGGAACGACGACTGAAGAGAATCGTTCAACGTGACAGAAGTGCAATCCTTTCGCAAATTGCTGCAGATTTCAGTGCTGAGCTATCAACAAGTGCCAACATGCGAAACATTCAACGATACATTATCGATATGGGCTTTCGGAACCGAAGGCACACTCGTGTGCCGTTGATGATTGCACGACACAAAGCTTTAAACCTCGTCTGGACCCGTCAACACCGACATTGGACTGTTGATGACTGGAAACACGTTGCCTGGTTGGACAATCCTCGTTTCAAATTGTATCGATCGGATGGACCTGTACGGGTATGGAGACAACTTCATGAATCCATGGACCCTACATGTTAGCAGGGGGCTGTTCATGCTGGTGGAGACACTGTAATGGGGTGGGGCGTGTGCAGTTGGAGTGATATGGGATTCCTGATACGTATAGATATGACTATGACAGGTGACACGAACGTAAGCATCCCGTCTCATCCCCTGCATCCATTCAAGTCAATTGTGCATTCCGACGCACTTGGACAATGTCAGCATGACAATGCGACACCCCACACGTCTGTAATTGCTACAGAGTGGCTCCAGGACCACTGTTCTCAGTTTAAACATTTCCGCAGGCCACCAAACTCCCCAGACATGAATGCCTTGCAACGTGCTGTTCAGAAGAGGTCTCCACTCCGTCGTACTCGTACGGATTTATGGACAGCCCTGCAGGATTCATGGTGTCAGTTCCTTCCAGCGCTACTTCAGATATTAGTCGAATCCATGCCACGCCTTGTTTGCAGCACTTCTGTGTGCTCGCGTGTGCCCTACATGATATCAGGCAGGTGTGTCAGTTTCTTTGGACATTAAACCAGATTTTGTTCGGAGAATGTAAAAGGAAACTGCATTTGCATTGCGAATTGACGGAAGGTTTTCATATAGTGTAACCAAAATTCTGTATCGTCTAGGCGGCAGTAAGTGTAAGTATTATATGAATGCATGGTGCCTGTTCTTTTGGACATGTCTGAAAGAACATACACCAAGCATCCACTTAATCGACTCGCCTCGATGGCCGATGAATCCAAAACCTTCAGTGCAGATTTGCGTTCGACGTCCAGCAGGAATTTTAAATTAGCGAGCATGGATGGTATACACAGGGACTGCATACAGGTGGCGCGAAGTGGGAGTGTGAGTTGGCTGCGAAGTGTGCCGAGATAGTCTGCTCATTAGTGATAAGCACTGTGTGTGGGTGGCGCAGTGGTTAATGCAACCGTTTAGCAAGCAGGAGATCCCAGATTCGAATTCCATTACATTTTTAAGGGAAGTAAAATAATTGAGAGGATTGTCTATTGATGTGAGTAATAAATTGCGGATCTGACCACATTGCGTTTACGTGAGGACTTTCAGAAAGCAGTATGGCTTGGTCTCTGTCAGCCAAGTAAGGAAAATAAAAATCTATTTTACGAAAATTGGTCACAGATTTGAATGGAATTGTGGCAGTCACGAATTATCAAGGATATTTCTATCCTCCTTGCATGTGATGTGGTACATGCCCACAATGTTCTTCAGATATTTAAGTATGTATTTCTTCTGCTATCTGCTGTTTCCACTTGGTACGTTATTAAGCCTCCACTAAAATATCGAAAGCAACTGAGTATTTCTTGTGAAATACAGCAATTAATGTCGCTGCTCAGTATCTCACCAGCAGCAAACTCAACTTATTTACTTTTGGTTAGAGATTTTAGCCCTATATCTTGAAGACAGAATTGAATATTTTTGCTACATACATACTACCTTCAACTCACGGAGAAACTCCGATACATATGACTTTCGTGCAGCAGCAAGGACACATCGGTAACAGAGTGTGCTTGGTTTATTTTCCACAAGGAAGCTAGCATCGCACGTGGGGTGCAGGCAAAGCTCACTATTTGTAGCATCGTACCCAGGATCGATCACTGTTCTCTAGTTTGAAGCACTGAAAGGTCTATACCAGAGGGTCAGGTGATTCTTTGATGATTTCACATGCGAATTCCTTAACCTCCGCTATTGGGTGGGGCATAGCTCCCCGTCGTAGGTCAGGCGTACAGTGCAAGCAGGAAGCGGCTGCTATGGTATTGGAGCTCGGGTGGCATAGGCGAGTTGTAGAACACTGCGGGTACGAGCCAGGAATTTGCAGATATCAGCATCAGCGCTTTCTTATCTGTGGTATCATATTACAGCAGGGACAACTGCACATGTTATTTTTCGCTGAAAGTAACATGAGCACTTCCTTAACTCAAAAGTCATTACAGGAATCATGACTTCTTCCCATGTGCCGAGGTCAGGGTGGGGAGAGGAAGGAACCCCCACCCGTCCTTGCTCTGCAGCCAAATACGTTAAAGTACAAAAGGCGTTCAAAAAGTTTTGTACAGTCGTCTCTATTTTTTTTTTTTTTTTTGCTGGAGAAGAACTAAATTTTTTGTGATGCTTGGAACATTTACCTGTACATTGAGCCTACTCAATGTAGTCTCAATCAGCTGTGACGCATCTGGCCCAACTTTCTTTCCGTGATGTAAATACACTTTGGTAAAATTCTGGGGATTGACTTTCACACCATCGTTTGACACAGGAAATAATGTTTTTCTCACTATCGAATGTTTTACCAAGCAGGTGGGCCTTCAGACGACCAGAGAGGTAAAAATCTGATGGAGCCAAGTCCGGACTGTAGAGCGGACAATTTTCCAACGCATTTTCCAGATTTTCTCCTGAGTCATAAGGGCTGTATGGGGTTTGGCATTGCCATGGTGTAGTCTAATGAGCTGACTCTGAAGCTGTGATTGTGGGTCTTGATAGCACATAGCAGATTCTCCATTGACAAACAGTAACGGTCCCAGTTAATTGTGGAGCCATGTTCCAAAAAAATGACACCACACATATCCCAGAAGAAGGAGGCCATCGCCTTTCGCCCTGCTGTTCGTGAGAGTCTTGATTTCTTCTTCCGAGGGGAACCCGGATGACGCCACTCCATGGATTGGGTTTTTCTCTCAGGTTCAGGCACAAAAAAAAAACCATGTTTCATCCTGGGTAATGATGCCATCAAAATACTGTTTCCACATTTCAGTAAAGGTCTTCATGAGACCCTCGCACACATTAGTGTTACCACTATGCAATGAAAAACGAGTCATTACAGCAAGCTGTCGTGTTGCCACATATCTGTCATTTTGGATGATTTCATCAATGGTCTCCTTACTCATATCACTCACTGCCGTCGATGGTCTACTGCACCGTGGATTGTCCATTAGACAGGAATCACCTTTTTTAAACCTCTGCAACCACCGCTGGATACTGCTACGATCCACTGTGTCCTTCCCGTAAACAGGGATCAACTTCCTGTGAATCGATGTGGCACAGTCATCGGCGGTCTTGAAGAGGAACTCCATCACCGACCATTGTCGCAACCTGACATCTACTTCAAGGTCCATTATGGCTCACCCGTAAATAAAAGAAAATACTTTTATACACCATCTTATAGCTAAATGTTCGAAGTATACTCACAAAATATTTCATTCTCCTCCTGCAAAAAATAAAAAATTTGTGACGACTGTGCGAAACTTTTTGAACGCCATTTATATCTGAATTACCAAAATATTCAACTATGCTTGCATTACTGACTTCCAAAAATTCGTGTAAGATTGGCTCACCAGTCACATTGGTAACATTCGTCTTAAGCTGTATATACACCCCTGGAAATTGAAATAAGAACACCGTGAATTCATTGTCCAAGGAAGGGGACACTTTATTGACACATTCCTGGGGTCAGATACATCACATGATCACACTGACAGAACCACAGGCACATAGACACAGGCAACAGAGCATGCACAATGTCGGCACTAGTACAGTGTATATCCACCTTTCGCAGCAATCCAGGCTGCTATTCTCCCATCGAGACGATCGTAGAGATGCTGGATGTAGTCCTGCGGAACGGCTTGCCATGCCATTTCCACCTGGCGCCTCAGTTGGACCAGCGTTCGTGCTGGACGTGCAGATCGCGTGAGACGACACTTCATCCTGTCCCAAACATGCTCAATGGGGGACAGATCCGGAGATCTTGCTGGCCAGGGTAGTTGACTTACACGTTCTAGAGCACGTTGGGTGGCACGGGATACATGCGGACGTGCATTGTCCTGTTGGAACAGCAAGTTCCCTTGCCGGTCTAGGAATGGTAGAACGATGGGTTCGATGACGATTTGGACGTACCGTGCACTATTCAGTGTCCCCTTGACGATCACCAGAGGTGTACGGCCAGTGTAGGAGATCGCTCCCTACACCATGATGCCGGGTGTTGGCCCTGTGTGCCTCGGTCGTATGCAGTCCTGATTGTGGCGCTCACCTGCACGGCACCAAACACGCATACGACCATCATTGGCACCAAGGCAGAAGCGACTCTCATCGCTGAAGACGACACGTCTCCATTCGTCCCTCCATTCACGCCTGTCGCGACACCACTGGAGGCGGGCTGCACGATGTTGGGGCGTGAGCGGAAGACGGCCTAACGGTGTGCGGGATCGTAGCCCAGCTTCATGGAGACGGTTGCGAATGGTCCTCGCCGATACCCCAGGAGCAACAGTGTCCCTAATTTGCTGGGAAGTGGCGGTGCGGTCCCCTACGGCACTGTGTAGGATCCTACGGTCTTGGTGTGCATCCGTGCGTCGCTGCGGTCCGGTCCCAGGTCGACGGGCACGTGCACCTTCCGCTGACCACTGGCGACAACATCGATGTTCTGTGGAGACCTCACGCCCCACGTGTTGAGCAATTCGGCGGTACGTCCACCCGGCCTCCCGCATGCCCACTATACGCCCTCGCTCAAAGTCCGTCAACTGCACATACGGTTCACGTCCACGCTGTCGCGGCATGCTACCAGTGTTAAAGACTGCGATGGAGCTCCGTATGCCACGGCAAACTGGCTGACACTGACGGCGGCGGTGCACAAATGCTGCGCAGCTAGCGCCATTCGACGGCCAACACCGCGGTTCCTGGTGTGTCCGCTGTGCCGTGCGTGTGATCATTGCTTGTACAGCCCTCTCGCAGTGTCCGGAGCAAGTATGGTGGGTCTGACACACCGGTGTCAATGTGTTCTTTTTTCCATTTCCAGGAGTGTAATTCACCTTGGAATATAAATAATTATAAATCAACATTTGCTTATAAAGTATAAATAACAAAATAGAAATTCGTATTTGTTACCTCAAATACAGTGATGGGTAAAAGTGACTACATCAAGAAATAGTGAGACGAACGTTGGTAGCCGTGTTTCTACATCCGCAAGATGATGCCTATTTAAATTTCGGTCTAGTCGCATAATAGTAGCGTTAGTATCGCCACTTTGGGACTACAAATCAGGTTTGCTTTAAATGCGGTCTGTAACGGTCGTAGGCGTTAGTTGCCATCGAGACTGGACGTGGTGAGTTGATGTTGATGTTAGTCAAGAATGACTTTAAGGTGACGAAGACGCCATTATCAGCAATTCACTTATTTGGAAGGAGGTACTGTAATAGAGCCACAAGAAGCTGGATGTGCCTTCTGTGATACTGCAGAAAGACTTAGCAAGAACGTAGCCACTGTACATGATTGCTGGCAGTAGTGGTCATGAGAATGTACAGTCACAAGAAGACTGGGCTCTGGATGGCCACGCAGCACTACCAAGAGGAAACACCACAGTGTTTACTATGTGGCTCTGGCTTATGATACTGCATATGAAGCAGCAATCTGAGCTGCAGTTGGCACCACAGTGAGCAAATGAGCTGCAGTAAATCGGTTATTTCAGGGACAGCTCGGAGCCGGATGCCCTGTAGCGTGCATTACGCTCACCACAAACCACGGCCATTTGCGTCTTCAGAGGTGTGTTTTCTCACGAACGCTAGTTCTGAACTGGTGCCAGTGATGCCCGTGTGTTGGTTAAGGGCCTGCGACGAACCTGTCTGCGTGCTAGATACACTGGACCTACGCCTGGAGTCTGGGGTGCGATTTCGTATGACAGCAGGAGCGCTCTCGCGGTTATAGCACGCACCCTGACTGCAGATTTTTTTGTCAGTCTCGTGATTCGACATTTGTGGTGCTGCTCAAGAACAGTACTCCAGGGATCTTTTGCACCAGGATAACGCTCGCCCACATACTGTTGTCCTAGCTCAACATGCTCGACTAATCGTTCCTGTGTTGACCAATCAAGTGCAAGAAGTGTGGAACTCCATCCCACAGACTGACATCCAGCACCTGTACAACACAATGCATGCACATTTGCATGCTTGCATTCAACCTTCTAGTGGGAAAACTAGTTATTAATGCACCTGCCTTTCACATTTGTAGTGGCTTATTTCGTGCTTGCTTTAACCTGTGGTGTTGCAACGTTAATCACTTCAATATGTTACCTAGACAAATATATTCGCAAAATTTTATTAGCCTTCATGAATTATGTTTTGGCGTTGCGATCTTTTTCCGTCACTGTGCTGTACCAAAAACCATGAGAACACGAAATAAAAGTGAAGTCTTGTTTCACATCCCAGTTCCTCCTGTCACCATGGCTGCACTGAAAAATCGACCTTAATTCGATCTCTGTACCACACAAACATAAGGTACCACTGTTCAAATTGTACTTAGGTCTTTTGCTGTACCATAAATAAGTGCCGGCTGAAGTGGCCGAGCGGTTCTAGGCGCTTCAGTTTGGAACCGCGTTACCTCTACGGTCGCAGGTTCGAATCCTGCCTCGGGCATGCATGTATGTGATGTCCTTATGTTGGTTAGGTTTAAGTAGTTCTAAGTTCTAGGGGACTGATGACCTCAGATGTTGAGTCCCATAGCGCTCAGAGCCATTTGAGCCATAAATAAGTAGTTTCGTCTGTTACCAACAGATGACTCTACAGTAAAAAAACACAACAGAGTCGTAAATTTATTATTTTCCATAGCTAAGATGTTGCAATAATCTGAAATGTTTAAAAAATATGTCGGCAGCGAAAAACGTGCAATTTTTGCGCCGAACAGCCAGAGCTTAGTTGAAGTTAATACGCGAAGGAACGCTGAATGACTCTGAGCCGTCCCGGCTGGCGCTATGGTGTTCTACTTCCATCGCTGATTTCGATATTCGGCTGTCTCGCTATCTTTGACTGCTGCCTCCGGCGGTTTTCCGGGTGAACGTGTGACGAGAGAGTCTCCGGTCGGCGTTCGTCGAGCCAACTTGTGCTGAAAACAAGCCTGCGTCCGTAACCGTGGTGCATGGGCCTCGCCGTGCTCGCCGCTCTTGTCTTTTGTCGCGCCGGATGTACGGTGCCGATCACTGGGCGCCTTGACGTGCAATATTGTGGTGGGTTCGTAGTCTCACGCTGAACAGCTTCCCAGCTCGTAATTTGCAAGCTCCAAGTTACGTATGACCTTTATTCTCTGTTTAACTAAGAGGATTGTTGAAACTTATAGTGGCATGGGTAGCTGCCGGAGATGGTTCTGAACTTGGTTCCACAGTGGCCGTTTTAAGGAGGCTGATGTTCCTTATTTCGTTTCTCATCATCTGTGGAGTGTGTGTTTTAGGTGGTTTCCATGTAAAAGTAACGTGTTTTAGGACATACTGACCGCTTTGGGACCGGTTGCTGTTCTGTACGTGCCCGGCAGCCTTAGAGTTAATGGTTTATTCATTTGTCACTGCAGAATTTGGTATGTTTATTTAATGTTGAAAGTCCGTGGCCTTTATTCTCAGCGTCTGACATAAACCCTGAAAGTTTTTCTAGGACACACTATCACGACAAATTTTAAGGTGATACAAGAACTACACTCCTGGAAATGGAAAAAAGAACACATTGACACCGGTGTTTCAGAACCACTATACTTGCTCCGGACACTGCGAGAGGGCTGTACAAGCAATGATCACACCCACGGCACAGCGGACACACCAGGAACCGCGGTGTTGGCCGTCGAATGGCGCTAGCTGCGCAGCAATTGTGCACCGGCGCCGTCAGCGTCAGCCAGTTTGCCGTGGCATACGGAGCTCCATCGCAGTTTTTAACACTGGTAGCATGCCGCGACAGCGTGGACGTGAACCGTATGTGCAGTTGACGGACTTTGAGCGAGGGCGTATAGTGGGCATGCGGGAGGCCAGGTGGACGTACCGCCGAATTGCTCAACACGTGGGGCGTGAGGTCTCCACAGTACATCGATGTCGTCGCCAGTGGTCGGCGGAAGGTGCACGTGCCCGTCGACCTGGGACCGGACCGCAGCGACGCACGGATACACGCCAAGACCGTAGGATCCTACGCAGTGCCGTAGGGGACCGCACCGCCACTTCCCAGCAAATTAGGGACACTGTTGCTCCTGGGGTATCGGCGAGGACCATTCGCAACCGTCTCCATGAAGCTGGGCTACGGTCCCGCACACCGTTAGGCCGTCTTCCGCTCACGCCCCAACATCGTGCAGCCCGCCTCTAGTGGTGTCGCGACAGGCGTGAATGGAGGGACGAATGGAGACGTGTCGTCTTCAGCGATGAGAGTCGCTTCTGCCTTGGTGCCAATGATGGTCGTATGCGTGTTTGGTGCCGTGCAGGTGAGCGCCACAATCAGGACTGCATACGACCGAGGCACACAGGGCCAACACCCGGCATCATGGTGTGGGGAGCGATCTCCTACACTGGCCGTACACCTCTGGTGATCGTCAAGGGGACACTGAATAGTGCACGGTACGTCCAAATCGTCATCGAACCCATCGTTCTACCATTCCTAGACCGGCAAGGGAACTTGCTGTTCCAACAGGACAATGCACGTCCGCATGTATCCCGTGCCACCCAACGTGCTCTAGAACGTGTAAGTCAACTACCCTGGCCAGCAAGATCTCCGGATCTGTCCCCCATTGAGCATGTTTGGGACAGGATGAAGTGTCGTCTCACGCGGTCTGCACGTCCAGCACGAACGCTGGTCCAACTGAGGCGCCAGGTGGAAATGGCATGGCATGCCGTTCCGCAGGACTACATCCAGCATCTGTACGATCGTCTCCATGGGAGAATAGCAGCCTGCATTGCTGCGAAAGGTGGATATACACTGTACTAGTGCCGACATTGTGCATGCTCTGTTGCCTGTGTCTATGTGTCTGTGGTTCTGTCAGTGTGATCATGTGATGTATCTGACCCCAGGAATGTGTCAATAAAGTGTCCCCTTCCTGGGACAATGAATTCACGGTGTTCTTATTTCAATTTCCAGGAGTGTATTTCGTATATGAAAGTAAACATCGATTAGTTGTAACAAGGCATTCTGCGTGCCCCTGGTTAACAATACGACTCGAAACTGTGCTATTACCGCTGATGGAAGAATTTTATGGGAAACCGAACTGAAAATTACCCTACAGCCCTGGTTCTTCAAAGACACGCAGGTCATGGTCAGGCTTCCACAACTGACGGAAAATGTCTGAATGCTACATACATGCAAGGCCTTGTATGCACCGACGTTTGAGATCACAAGCAACCTCGAACATCACAACGTTTCCACCTTACAATAAACATATCTGGTGACACTAATCAGGGAAACAGCAGCAGAAAAACTACAGATCTCAGCCAAAGCTGTTGCGCCTGTAGCGACTATCCCTCGAGTGACAGCACCAACGTAAATATGTGCACAAGCCTATATAGGCAAAAACGTAAAGTTATGATAACTTTACAGAGAGAGTTAATCTCTCATTTTCATTAACAATTGCGTTATCGTTTGAGGGTTTATAAAATGGGAGAATGCATAGCCTCAGTCGTAGGTAAAGCAGGTTGCTGACTTTGGGGCCATTGGAAGGAAATCATAAGAATGCAGTCTGTCAACAGCGGACACTGTTTACAAACCGCTTGCCTGACCTGCTAGAATATTTTTCAAGTACGTGAGACCCATTCCAAACGCGTCCAACACGTGACGCTGAACATGTGCGAAGAAGGGCAGGGCGATTGGTAGCTCCATAACGGTGTATTTCTGACCTATTCTAGTACGACAAATTTTATTGGAATAGACGTCCATTCCCTGAGCTGAGGTTATCGCCTGAGCTCCCTGTTCATCGTTAGAACAGCAGTTACTGTAGGGGAGGGTGTTGTACCTACAGGGCAGTGTATCTAGGAACACGTGATGTTTCAAGGTCGCTGTTTCATTCTATTGATCGGTTTTGTAATAGCATCGAGGAGTGCACGCTACAGTCCATCGCAAACAGGTTCCGGCGTTTTCTACTGTTTTGCTCTCGTGAGATATGACGTTGTGTTTTGTGCAACGTTTGTGAATACGTTGTCGTGCTGATAAGTAATGCCTCCGAATTTATAATGTGAAAACTCTTAGACCTTCATATCTCTATTCTTCATGTCTGCATATTCGCAGCCCTCTTCCGGTAGAAGGCACCGACTTGTAAGTATAACATACCGGTGTACAACGTGAAACGTCCCCTTTTGAAAAATTATACAAGACTGTGCTTAAACTGACACACAATATTTTTAGCGCAACGCAATCTGACTTTCAAAAATCCCTACGAAAGAATGGCCCTGACTAACAGTAACCTATACGTTTCACAAATCACTTACCTCACAAAAATCTTCGTTACTCAAGCTACTGCAATACAGCGAGCACCACTACTGCCAGCTAAATAAAATATTCAAACTACTGAAGGCACTAACTACTGACAGGCATAGTTAGCAAATGAAAGATTTTAATACAGAACAGACACTGTATTTACCTTAATAGTCATAATATATAAATCAGTTCGTGACAGCAATTCTTACAAATTTCAAAACTCCGCCATCTCTCTACCCACGTCCACCACTGCTGGCGGCTCATCTCCAACTGCGCAGCGCTACGCGCTGTTAGCATCCAGCTGCCGCTGCCCAACACTACAATGGCAAACAACAATACAAACCAGCCACAGACTGCACACGGCACAGCCAGCGATTTTCATACAGAGCGCTACGTGGCGGCGGCGTTACCAATAAAAAAACCTAAACAGCCTACTTACATAGCCCCCATGCTCCCCACAAAAAATTTTACAAATTGTTTTGGGCACTGGGCAATAATGATTTGATAAAATTTTTCATCATTACAATAACAAAGATATCAAATGCACACACTTATTGATACAATGTTGGTCAAAAGCTAAAATTTTCTCACAGTCCATAAAGACAGTCCTGATCGTTCATCACAGTAAAATTGCAGAGTTTTTCTCAAAGTCTGAGCAATAAAAGAAATTGCACTTGGAAGTAGTGGATTTCCATGCAGTCTTGAAGAAGTAGTGTTGTCCTTCCAATGGAAAGACAGTGCTGACTCTTGACATGCAGACAGATAATGGGCCACAACAGAGAAAACCCACAGCAGAGTCAGTCGAAGTTTTGAAGAATATTGGTAGGTAGGTCATCACAGAGTAGACCCCTTGTAGTCCGGGTAGAGATTACGGTATTGGTGGGCCACCAGAGGTTCAGACCCACTGCAGTCCTTGTAGAAATAATGGTATCGGTGGGTCGTCAAAGGTGTAGACCCACTGTAGTCCTTGTAGAGATGGCCAGCAGCCATCTGTTTGACTGTGCAGGTGCACAATCACCATTGAAGAGTCTTGCGGATAATATAGCAAGTCCATAACCACCACTTTTGCACTCACAAAAATTGTTTTTGAAATGTTCTTACAACCAGCAATGCTGTTATCCAGTCCCTTACTGAATTATTAACACACGTGCAAACACTATCAGTCCCTACTTCTCACATATTGTCCATATACTATGACCAACAGAAACGTGTGCAGTGAAATGTAATTTACAAGTTACTTAATTTGATGAACTGGTGTCAGTTACAATTTTATAAAATAAGAATGCAATAACAAAGGTACAAAATACATCTTTAAAGAACATAACAATACAGATAACATTTGAAGTAGTACAGGCTTTACAAAAGAATCGAAATAGCAAATACATCAGTGTTACAAAAATTACGACATAAGTACATACATAAAAGATCAGAGTAACTTTTGAAACATCAACCTCACGAATGAGCATTAGAACAAAACAGAATAAATAATGTGTAAACATCTTTACGAAGTAAATAACATGTTATTAACGCAAATTATATTTGAGGATAACAGTATTCCTCATCATAGTGAATGTAGCTTAGTATTAGAAGAGAAAAAATTCTATGAAACAGCACACAGAGACAGGAGGAAAACAAATACACAAGGGTACACAAACACATAGTGGGATAACACAAAAGGAAAGGACAGGGTTTGTTTTACTGCGTATTTTGCAAACAAAACTTTCTTTACATCTCGGAGATCTCCCTTCGTTCTTCATTATTTCCAAAAAGTCCTATCTATACCTGATTTCTGTACTTTTTTCGTATAACTTCTCAATGCATTTCTTCCAATATATCGCAAATCATTCTCTTATATAGGCTACCCCCTCTTAAGCTAACTTAAATCTACTGAGCTCAGATGCTTAAGTAAGGGATGAGGCAATGCAGCAGCACAAAACAATTTACACAAACAGCAACGTTAAAAAAATGGAAATTGGCAAAAAAGGCAGCAATATTACAACTAATATAAGGCAATGCGCAGCAAACAAGAAAAATAAATCAGTAATAAAATTGGCTTAACCTAGTAATACAAAGTGACATTCAGTAGCACTATGAATGGCAAACAGCCGCAGCAAATGCTATAACTTATACCTAAACATGACAAAGCTCAATCAGAAAAAATGTTACACTAAAGACAACAATGCAGATAAGGACAATGTCTATTCACATCTTAATGTCTATGCAATTAAAGTGGTGCACCACAAAAATTTATTGTAAAAAAATATTACCATGTACTTGAAAAGACAATTCTGTATGCAATTTCTGTGAAGGGAAATGTCTTTTTGTGCTACTTCGTTTTTTTTTAAGTACATCATAAAGTTATTATTTACTGGATCTGTAGGCATAAAATATATATATATATATATATATATATATATATATATATATATATATATATATTAGTACATCCATAAAATTTATTTTAACCAATGCTTCAGTGCAGTTAGAAACTAGGTATTAAACAAAATGAGTAAATAAATGCATAAAGCAAGCCACATGGCATTTCTCTCAACTAGCAGGACAATAGCCATGAAATGTTTCTCGTCGTTTCATTAGGCATTTTAGTAAATATCATAAATTGAGAGCTCCACAGTGTAATCATATGTTTTCAAGTTTGGGCGTGTAGTATTTGCGATGCTTTCTACAAAGGAATCTCAATAGCGAGGATAATGGCCTCTTTTTTTTTTCTCCACCTGTGCCTCTGACAGGCACACACTAATGGCTTTCTTTTGTCAGTTGGTTGTCGCGCAGCTGGGTGCCCACGATGCATTACATGCAGGTAGTCACTTAACTGTCTTATCGAAATATTTACGACACCAGTTTCCGCTACAGTGGCAGTCTCATATAAAAAAATTCACAGGTCAAGAATTTGCGTTAAAAATCTGTAGAAATAAAATCATTTAAATATAATAGTGTCCAAAAAATTTTCACCAGCATAGTGATACATTCACGCATATACACACATTTCATAACTCTTAAAGTACGATTCTCGGTTTCCAACATCCTTTTCCACAAACCAGAGTCCCTAACCACTACCCATTATTCCTTACCTTATTCGTCGACACTTCTTCAATATTTCATCATAACAGATACGTAGCATAATCAAATAACTCATACAGCAACAGCTTATTGATCATAAACATACCACAACAGCATAATACACATAGTCTTCGTAATAATAACATCATAACACCTCAATTAAATTCTCAAAATCGTTGTAGCTTCCTCCAATAATTTCAAAACCTAAAAAAAATTCTCTGCTCATGTCAAAAGTGTCATCTACCTCAAACGTACTTTAAAAATCATGTTCCCATGCCAAATACGTCATTCAAAGCTCTTATATTATCACAATGGTTCCGAAAAAAATATGAACATTTCACAAAGTACAGACAAAATAGAATTTCATAAGTGTGAAATTATCCAGCTGTGTAATTGCGTAAACATGTCACTGACATAATAAAAAAATGTTTGTCTCTCAGTTAAATGATCAGATATCTGTGTAATTTATGTGTTAGATAAATATGGTACCGATGTGTAAAGTTGTATAAGCAAATACCATATTAGCTAGGGCTCCTTGTGCTTGCCAAACACATGGTACACAAAGTAAGCGTGTACCCCCCTGAGGATTAATGTAATTATACCCTCAGGTGTTACAGATTACAGCAATGGAATGAAATGTATCACGAAAAACTTTCTTTTTAATTCAACAATCTTGATAAATAAATGGTTTAAGTACCAAATTAATCACGCAAATACTTGCCCTGTAATGCTAAATCTGTAATGCTAAATGTGTGTTTTGCTGTAAGATAATTCTGTGGAACTGTCGTAGTTATCGTCGTCTGTAAGCAAAGTTATGCTGAAGTCAATGTACTTACCTCATCATAAACGAAAGTGAAATGCTTTCCGTATAGATATCGTAGTTATTACTTACCTTACTGTGATCAAGAAAGTACTATAATGTAACGTATTGTTGTGCTACGATAAAGGCTGTCTCATTGTAGCTATACCACAAAAGTTACTATTAAAACATGTTTTATTTTCCAGAATAATACAGAAAAACTGTGCAGATATAAAACAGATACACCCCAAAAGCAACAATGTAAATCGTGTCACATATTAGTAGTAGCGTCGTGATATAATCATGTAGCTATCAGAGAAACCAAATGCTAAGTCTTCTTTAATCTCACCGAATGTACTTCAAATAAAGAATGTATTTTCAAGTAAACCAAAATGTTGCATTAAAATCTCATTAGCAGTACTGGTAAATGTTCTAAGTATGTCAGCCTTATAGTCGTTACGTAGTCGAGCAACTAACAAGCAAGAATGTACACACACAATAACACTGTGACGTCTGTTCACTATAACAATGCACTTGTAAATACTGTCTAAATAAGTTCTCTAAGTTCTAGATTGGATAGTTAACTTCAAAACATTGTTGCATGTAAACAGATTCTTAGTCTGACAAAGTATACTAGTGACGTGATGTGAACAGCTTTATGGCAAAGACAAAGTTAAAAAGCAGATTATCTTTCACTAAACCGTTTTACATGTGAAATGTAGTACTATCCTCTAATCTTTCTAGTGCTCAGAGTTAACTTGAACGCAATTATCATGCGGTATACGTCGGTAAAGAATACTGGAATTTTTCTCAAGGTTAGCGTCTATGTTATTTTTCTCTGAGCCAGCTGGCGCACGTGGCTGCCTGCAGTGCGAGTCATTGTCTGTCTCTTTGTTGGCGCGCGCCGTTATTGGGATTAGGAGACCTAACTTCTACAAATTCACCTTGACGAGGAGGCCCTGCCCTGTTTGAAGCTCGCCAGTTCTGATGGAATTCAGGTCTGTCGTTACGATCATATCGTCTGTCGTCATGTCGGTAATTTCTGTAATTAATTTCTTGTCGGTCACGTGGTGGAGAATTTCTCCCTGAATCGTAACTGCGCGCTGAAATGTTGCGTCTGAAGTTATTTCGTCTCCCTTGATAATAATTGTTTTTGTTCTCATATTGTCTGTTTCTATGCTTATATCTGTCATATTCATTACTACGGAAATGCGATCTTTTTTGTAACTATTATTCTGCCATCGGTTGTCATACGGGTGTTGTCTGTTTTGGTCACGATTTACGTTGTAAGAATAGCCTTGTCGTGTATTATTTCTGTCATCGCGGAATTGTGACAGGTGTGACCTGTAATTGTTGTGCTCCTGTTTTCGCGTTCCGCGATTGTCAGTGTCAATTTCTAATTCTTGTAAGAGCCCCTGAAAAGCTTCAATGTCGTCTTTGCAACGTCCTGCCAAAATAATATGCCGTAAATGTTCCGGTAATTTGATTAAGCAAATGCGGATGAGTTCTGAGGGGCTGTATGGGTTTGAAAGATACTGATTCTTATGTAACATGTCTTCAAAATATTTCACAAGACTGGAAAATTCAGATTGTTCGAAATGTTTCATCATTATGATGCTATGTTTTACTCGGTCTTGCGTAGCTTGAGACCAATATGCTGATAGAAAGGCATGATAAAATTCTCCTTCACTATGACAATCGTGAATGACCGATCGCATTCTTACAGCTGGTTCATTCTCCAAGTAGCCACACATAAATTATAATCTGTGTTCTAATGACCAGTTGGGAGGAAAACAATGAGAGAATTGATGGAGCCACGCTTGTGGATGAATGTCGTTGCCAGAATTCTTAAATGTTTTGAATTTACGTGCAGTAATGAACAGCTTATAGTCAAAATCATCGTGTCGGCGGGTAGCATATCGGTCATTGTTACGTCGTATCGGCGGTTCCATCTCAAAATTCGGTGCACCTTGCCAATTACTTTCATGATTTCCGAAATGCCCTGTGTTAATATTTTGTGGTTGTTCTGTATTGCTATGTCCCTCTTCCCATACTGGGGCGCGAGTGTCCTCTGAAATATGTAATTCTTGTATTACTTGAGCCAACTGATCTTGTACTTCCCGGATTTCTCTTTGGTGTTGTGTATTAATTTGATTCTGATTTTGTTTGAATTTCCTAAATTGTTCGCACTCTTCTGTATCATTCAGATCATCATCTACCTTTGTAGATAAGTTAATGAACTGATCTGAAAGTTCGGCTACTTTCTCCGATAGTGAACACATTTCCTCGGTGTGTTTTTCTGAATCAAGTTTCAAAGTGTCCATTTGTGCTGAAATCGAATCTACTGTGTCCTTTAAGTTTTCCTGAGTTCTTGCAAGTTGCGTAACCGAATCGGTGGATGCAACTGAATCCATTTTAGCTTGCAAGGTGTCGTGATTTTCACGAACAATAGTTTGCAGTTCTTTTATGGCTGCTTCTTGATTCTGTAATGCATTTTCATGCCGCGAAAAAATAGGTTGGAAATGCTCACAAATTTGTGTTTTTACGTCATTACAGGCTTTTTGACATTTCGAATCGATGTTATGTAACTCATTAGTTAAATCTTCACGTGTTTGTTCAAGTGTGGTGTCTAACTTTTGAAGCTTTTGTTCCATTGGGTCTAACGTTTGAAGTTTTTGCTGTGTTTGTCTCTGATTTTGTTCCATTGTGTCTGACTTTTGAAGATTCTGTCCCATTTGTTTCTGATTTTGTTCAAGCGTTGTGTCTAACTTTTGAAGATTTTGTTCCATTGTGTCTAACTTTTGAAGCTTTTGTCCCATTTGTTGCATTAATTGTAATAACAATGCATTGGTGTCTGAAACATGTTCCTTAGTGCTATTCGGCAATGCATTTGAACCGGCAATATTCGCAGTTTGAAAAACAGAAAATGTGTCTTGACTTATTTGAGAAAACGGTGAGGTCGCAAAACCTGAATCTACAGAATTAGTAAGATTGTGTCCTGTCATTTGGGATTTCTGACGCGAGCTGTTGCCGACCGATCGATCGATGATGCTTGCCTGTTCACTAATTGTTTCACTACCTACACCATTATTTGCAGCCCGCTCCATTTCCCTATTCACTATTACCAAATCACTACTTTGAACATTAGTTAATTCATTACATGGTGGCGCTAATATACTGCTTTCGTCTTTACTGTCATTTTAGAGTTTACTTTGGAGCCTAGTATTACGTTTTTCACACGCCATTATTGTCACAATATTTCACACGACAACACAGAAAAACACAATTTGAAGAGCAAAAATAAGAGAACACATTAACATATCACTGAAAATAATATCTAGTTAATTGCAAGCGCAGCTGCGAAATACTTCGTGCAAAACTACATGCATGCCACAACTATTTCACTGTACAACAATGAAAGACTGCAACTACAAAGGAAATTCTCTCTATGATTACGCGCCAGCAATAAACAAAAGCTACACTAATTACACAAACTACAAAGAAAAAATCAGAAGATTCCAGTGAGGTATCCTCGGCTAAGGGTCGACATATGAAACGTCCCCTTAGGAAAAATTATACAAGACTGTGCTTAAACTGACACACAATATTTTCAGCGCAACGCAGTCTTACTTTCAAAAATCCCTACGAAAGAATGGCCCTGACTAACATTAACCTATACGTTTCACAAATCACTTACCTCACAAAAATCTTCGTTACTCAAGCTACTGCAATACAGCGAGCACCACTACTGCCAGCTAAATAAAAGATTCAAACTACTGAAGGCACTAACTACTGACAGGCATAGTTAGCAAATGAAAGATTTTAATACAAAACAGACACTGTATTTACCTTAATAGTCATAATATATAAATCAGTTCGTGACAGCAATTCTTACAAATTTCAAAACTCCGCCATCTCTCTACCCACGTCCACCACTGCTGGCGGCTCACCTCCAACTGCGCAACGCTACGCGCTGTTAGCATCCAGCTGCCGCTGCCCAACACTACAATGGCAAACAACAATGCAAACCAGCCACAGACTGCACACGGCACAGCCAGCGATTTTCATACAGAGCGCTACGTGGCGGCGGCGTTACCAATAAAAAAACCTAAACAGCCTACTTACAAACGTAACTATGTCGGTGCGTGAGAAACAGCGTGCTGTAATCGAGTTTTGAATCTGAAGAATTCGGTCCACACATGGAGCACCTTCTCCTTTAGTGTGACAATTCCGAAGCACACATCAGCTTTGCGATATCTGCAGCAGTCCTCCATAAGGTCTGGACTTGGCCACATCCGACTTTCACCTATTTTCAGAACATAGAGAATAATGCGGTACAAGGAGATGTGAGATGGTAGTTCCGTCAACAAAGTCAAACATTCTACAGTGACGGTCTTATCAAAACGGTCTCCGGTTGGGAGAAGTGTGTTCGCTACCGGGGTGACTACTCTGAGAAATAAATATGTAGACATGAAGAATCGATGTGCAGAATGTTAATAACGTTTATCTTATTCACGAAACTTAAAAAGTGTCCTCATATTACGAATTCTACTTATGTAAGTGCCGTAAAATATATTGGAGCTATTTGGAGAACTTAGTTAATCCGTTAGTGACACAGTTTTATATTGGGTACATTTCTGTATATTTTTAAAACTAATTACATAGCGTGTGGACGGTTAAACCATACTTCGTCAGTGATGCACCATCTCGCACTTTGAAACAGAGGGGCCTTCTACCGTGGAACACGTGGTCTTTGCTAATAGATTGACTTTAATTAATGTCTTAACATATTTCCCTGTCTTGAAAATAGAAATTGGTATTAGTTGCCTAGAGCTTTTATTTCAAAATGTTTTGTTCTTATGAAAATTTGTTTTGATAATACTTTGTTTGAGTTGATTTCACTTACTGATTACACTAACCAAGAAAATTTTTCTTCTTCCCTGTAATTGGCATCGGAACAGCTAATATTTATGTTTTCGGATGTACTCATAACGAAACCCTTAATGAAAATTGCAGATTAGCTCTTGTTTTGAAGTCTCGCTAATTTAACGTTATTGCCTAAAACCTTGGTGTTATCCCTCGGAGGCAGCCGCTTTGAGTGACGCCTGTAGTCTTCCGCTGTTCATTCCCTGATTATCGTCCACCAGTAATCGGATAACATTCATGCACTCCATATACTGTGGTATCTCATTTCCAGTTCCGAAATTTGCTGATGGAATAGTTCTCCGTGCTCCTTGTTTCCAGCAACACAGTTTTCAGGAAAAGAACTAGTGAGACTCTAGGAAATGTAGCTGTAAGGACATGTGGTAGTGCAGAAGATTTGCCTCAAGATCCTTATAGTTTTCTGCCGCCCCTATTTCCTAGGAAGTTTTTTTACACTTGAACAAAGAAATCCCGAGATAGCTTTTCATCATGTCAGGATGATGTCGAAATGCTCATCTTTGTACACTTTGTTTATCTGGACACCAAAGAAAATACCCTCTTTTATTTTCGCCTCACTGAGACATGAAATTTCTCGTGAAACTAGAGAAATACTTCCCCAGTTTTGTCCATGGCCTTAACGAAGTTTTTCATTGTGCCCAATTTTATATCAAGAGCAAGGAGTGCATTGTCACGGCTATCCCAGAGGCACAGAAAGCGACAGCATTTGGTGCAGCTGTGCTGTAGTCTAAGCTGTATCCCTACGACTTTCAGATCCCTGGAAATCTGTCCCTTATACTCCTCACAGTTCAATCGCAATAACAATCGTATCATGTTATCATATACTTCTTTCAAGTAAGGTGCGTACCCAATGCGAATCGATGGTAACACATTGCCGTCATGCAGTAGCACAGACCGGAGACTTACTTTGGAGGAGTCGATGAACAACATCCAGTGATCAATTTAATAGTCAGTACATCACTACAAAATATCAAGTTGTTTTCACTTTCGAAAAAGGAAGGAATGGCATGTGGCGGTTAAGGAATGAAGTCACATTTACCAGTCGCATCGTTACTGTTGAATTGTTGTGGTCTTGCCGCCAATAGTACAGCTTTATACCTTTCGGCAATTCCAGATCTCTCACTGGGTCATTAAGGTCAGACAGTATTAATTGCTTAATTTCTGCCCAGTCGTCATTACACACAAAATCAAGATCTTTTGAAGAACTGGGTTTTCAATGTGATGACGAAGCACTAGTTTCATTAGGGCCCTCATCACAAGATCACACATTCCATCCCCTTGAGGCACTGGGCACCTGGCCGACGGTAAGTTAGGGTATGTCAAGGAAGACTTTTCTTCTTAGAAATACAATTTGTTAATAGAGTTGTCATACAAAAGTGACAGTTATTCACATGGTTTTGTGATTTTTACTAGATCATGGATACAGTAAAGAACATGGGAGATCTTTTGCGATTCAGCCATGAACGTAGACTCGAGACACAAGATATGCAACACACATGAGGAGCCCAGAGCTTGTCCTGATCCCCGATTACAGAGACAAAGCAGGGTCTCTACGCCTTCCTAATACATGGCGTTATTGGCCTCCTTGGCGATTTCAGTGTAGCCTGTCCGCAAATGTTGCAAAAATTGTCGGCACTGTTTATGCACTTGCGAGGCATGTTGACTCACAGGAATTACAATGACGACAGTCAGTAACTACCCTTCAGTAACACGTTCTTCTAACAAACGTGCAGAACTCAGCTTCTAACAGACTCAAACTACGCTGAAAAGGAAACATACTCCACTCCTGCCTTCCTCTTCCCCATGTTGCTTCGCACCGGGGCTAAAAATAGCGACAGAGTACACGCAGCTGTTGTTGTCTGCAACCTCATCAGTCTGTCTGGGATCAGCGGGATTTCAAAGCCTCTATGGGAAGGGATTGACACTGAATGCTACTAAAATATGGTTATAACTAAATGAACCCCATTAAACGTGGAAACGAGAGATAATTCGAGGTTTTCACTGTTGTTTTCGTTATCAGCGTGGTCGATGAAGTTAACAAACATTTGTTTCAACCTCGTTATAAATTCACTCTACGCTAGTGTTCTTGGTCTGTAGTAGAGTAATAATACGACGCTTAGGCGACACAGACGATGAAATACGGTATTGACAAGATTTTCCCGATTGCAACAGTTCTGAATTTGAACAGAATATTTGTTCCTAGGTACATAACCATGTTGTACCTTGGAAGAGTTTTCCGCATTTGGAAAAAACCTTAATTTTCCGGAGCAAATTTGGTAACTGGAGAAAAAGACTACAGCACAAATGATTTGAATCCTAATGACTAGTATCGGTACTAGACACCCTCCGCCATGGCTTGCGGAAAATGTATGCGGATGTATATTTCCAAATCTTATGAAAAAATTTTACACTTTCAGTAGAAAGTTAAAGGGAACAAGTGTTTGAGAAGGGAGTGAGAAAGGATTGTAACCTATCCCTGATGTTATTCAATAGTTACATTGAACAGACAGTAAAGAGAACAAAAGAAAAATTTGGAATAGGAATTAAAGTTCAGGGAGAGGAAATAAAAACTTTGAGATTTGCCGATGACATTATAGTTCTGTCAGAGACAGCAAAGGGCTCGAAAGAGCAGTTGAACGGAATGGATAGTGTCTTCAGAGGAAGATATAAGATGATCATCAACAAAAGCAAAAAAAAGGATAATGGAATGTAGTCGAATTAAATCGGACGATGCTAATGAAATCAGATTAGGAAACGAGACCTTAAAGTAGTAGATGAGTACTGATACTTGGACAGCAAAATAACTGACGCTGGCCGAAGTAGAGAGGATATAAAATGTAGACTGTGAACGGAAAGAAAAGCATTTATGAGAAACTTGTTAATATCGAAAATAGATTTAAGGGTTAGGAAGTCTTTCGTGAAGGTATTTACTGCATTGTAGCGATGTATGGAAGTAAAACATAGACAATAAACAGTTTAGATAAAAAGAGAATAGAAGGTTTTGAAATGTGGTTCCACAGAAGAACTTGAAGATTAGGTGGGTCGATCATGTAATTAATGAGGAAGCACTGAATAGAAATCACCAATTTATTACTGGAGAGACGTGGATGGGGGTAAAAATCGTAAAGGGAGACCAAGAGATGAATAAAGTATGCAGATTCAGAAGGATCTAGGTTGCTGTGGTTATTCGGAAATGAAGAAGCTTGAGCAGGATAGAGTAACATGGAGAGCTGCATCAAACCAGTCTTCGGACTGAAGACCACAACAACAACATTACAATGTAAGCCCGAGCGAAAGTCCAGACTCCCTCCTACTTACTGCGACTGGTGAAGCAGCCCTGGACTAGCGCCTTCTCTGCCAGTCTTACCGTGATCGTTTATAGCCTGCGAAAGCACAAGCACAGTATACGCTGTGAAGGGTAGCTAAGTTTTACTTCTCGTCCTTCGTAATAGTTTGTGACAGCTACATCTCCTGGTTAAACAATGCCTGAACTCTTTCGACGGCGCTAAAGACGGTATGTTGGTAATTGTGGGAAAACGATGAATCTTTTCACGACTGGAAAATCTCCAGTTTATCTACTCATTGGTTTCACATAACGGTCACACAATTTCCAGTCCTCTCCATTATACATCGATAACTACAGTGCTCTGCAAAACTTCAGGACGACATGGAAAAAGTAAAGTAAAGTATTATTTATTAGGTGGAAATGAATGAAGCTGCGGGAGGATGTATGTATAGGTCTTCTAGTCGTGTACAGAAAGCTCGAAACTTCTAAATATATTTTTACTTAAATTGAAAGAACTGAGAAGGTGAAACTTCTACGTTTTTACTTAAATAACTTAATGCAACTGAACCTTCTAAAACTGCTGAGTGCAAGTAAACGTACTGTGACTCTGCTTGTCTTTATCGTTTCACCAATGACCTACAGAGTTTTCCCTAACAAATACACCTCAAACATATTCTATTCAGTAATGACCCACAATATACGAGAATAACGCAAACTGACTATTAACTAACACAAAAGAGGGGCCCTGAATTAGAAGGAATCCTAACAATAACCCATTCTTTTCATAAGTCACTTACCTCACAAAAAATACTTCATCACACGAACTACAGGAAGTATACGGCCAGCTAAATAAAAGATTCTAACTACTGCAGGCTTAACTACTAATAGGCATGTGGTTAGGAAAGGAAAGATTTTGTTGATAAGCAAACAATATATTTAGCAGATTTTACCTTAATCATGTGATATCCAGTTCAAAACATTATATAATCGTCAATAATTCCATTACCCACATTTTACAATCCATGTCCAACCAATATTAAATCTCCATGACGGTGAACCGTCCAGACCGTCCGGTCGTGCTAATACTGCTTCTAACCTCCATCACTGCTAACTGTTAACTTTTAAATGCGAGTCCGATCGGCCAGAGAGGGCGCACACCGCTGTCAGCTATATTAATGCAGTCTATAGCGCTGCATAAGGCTGCCAACATACAAACACATAAACAGGCTACTTACAAGCTGGACGTCACATGACGTGAGGTCAACGTGACTGTAGCGCCAAATGGAGCTGATCTCGGAACACGAGGCAGTTGAAGGAACCGGAAAACAGAGAATGTGTCAATCAGCGGGCAGTTAACTTCACTGTGGTGGTGTTCTTCATGACAGCATGGCCCGGAGACAATACATAGATGGCTTCACACGGGGAAGAGTCATCAGGAAACTGCAAGAAGGATGAAGAGTGACTATTGTAGCCCAGGAGTTTGGTAGTGCTCACAGTATTGTTTCAGATGCATGTGAAGCGTCCCGAACCAAAGGCACTGCTGCCCGAAGCAAAGGACATGGTCGACAAGTCAACTTCAGCAGCTGATGACCGCTACATAGTCCAACAGGCAAGGAGGGATCCACATCAAACACTAGCAGACGGCACGTAGTTAACGCTCCTCCACTAAGGCACGGTCGCTTTCCCAAACGACCAGTACGTTGTGTTCCGATGACACCCTTACATCGGCGACACTCTTTGCGCAGGAACGAGAGAATATTCGTCCTATGGACTGACCGCCCTTTGCCCCAGCTTTAATCCCATCGAACACTTGTGGGATGCTTTGCGAAGACGCCTTGCAATACTTCCAGATGCACCAACGACCAACCAACTGTTGTCAACCGCAGTGGTGGAGGAATGGAACGCCCCACCACAAGAACTCCTGGCCAACCTCGTGGCCAGCGTTGGAGCACGTTGCAGAGCAGGCGCTGCCGTACGTTGCGATCACACATGGGACCAACTAGCTCCCGGTCACTTCAGTGTAACTACTGTCTTTTCTTCTTATGGCGAATTCCTTTCAGTTGCCTTCGTACTATAGTGTTAGTTTTTCTATGTGTGGTCCAAGTATCATCGAGCTATGTTATTTGACAGTGATTCGTCACGGGAGAGCTACTTTCGCCGTTAACATTTCGCACACCAGTGTATTTTGCTCTGTACATGGTGACTCAAAGCGTCGGGCACAAATTAAAGGGGCTGAGGCGAAATACACTGAAGAGAGAAAGAAACTGGTACACCTGCCCAGTATCGTGTAGGGCTCCCGCGAGCAGTACCACTACACGATGTGGCATGGACTCGACTAATGTCTGAAGTAGTGCTGGAGGGAACTGACACCATGAATACTGCATGGCTGTCCATAAATCCGTAAGAGTACGAGGAGCTGGAGACCGCTCCTGAACAACAAGCCATCCCAGATATGCTCAATAATGTTCATGTCTGCGGAGTTTGGAGGCCAGCGGAAGTGTTCCTGGGGCCACTCTGTAGCAATTATGGACGTGTGGGGTTCGCATTGTCTTGCTCGAATCGCCGAAGTCCGTCGGAATGCACAATGGACATGAATCGATGCAGATGATCAGACTGGATGATTACGTACATTCACCTGTCTCAGTCTATCTAGACATATAATTCGTCCCATACCACTCCAACTGCACACGACCCACACCATTACAGAGCCTCCACCAGCTTGAAGAGTTCCCTGCTGACACGCAGGGTCCTTGGATTCATGAAGTTGTCCCCATACCCTTACAAATCCATCCACTCGATACAATTTGAAACGAGAGTCGCCCGACCAGGCACCATGTTTCCAGTCATCAACAGACCAATACGCATGCCTATACCAGTTTCTTTGGCTCTTCAAGGTACAACAACTCTGGAATAGGAACTTTTAGTGTTGGAAGCGATCTTGAACCCATTAAAGTTTTGGAATGTGTAAAACCAGTGCTGTAAGTTCTGCGAAAGTAATGTACAGGTTGTTTGTATGTATTGCTTGTGCCTACATACAGTTTGATACTGCTTTACAGAGCACCTGTAGACTCTTGTGTGGAAGTAGATTACGTGCTGAACGGCACATATCCGAGGCGTTAGATCAGAAGGGGACGTCCAATTGCATGGCTACATCGCTTCCCTGATATGACGCCTCTTGCCTTTTGTTTCCTTTTTTTGTTTTTAGGGGGAGGGGCATACCAGAAAGCCTCGTGTACCTAATACCAGTTCCCGACGAAGAAGACCTATTCTCCAGGATTGTTGCGCGTCTGATGAGCTTCATTGGATGCTCTGTGGCCTTGTGTACTTAGTAGAATGCTCCATAATTTTCTACGAACTACCTACATCTGTAGGGACAGTCGTGGTCGCCATTTTGAACACATTTTGTAATATTTGTGAAGGTCCATCTTTCTTGTGGACGTGGAATAGCGGCTGGAAATATAAGTAATGGAAATGGAAGACCGCAGCCGTATTAACTGCGGTGCGATGTTCCATCTCAGTTACCTTATGCAACGTTCAGCATTGTTGAGTAAACAGTACATTACCTTTTCTGAACTTTAAACGCTTGTTCCTTGACTGTCCCTGTTGTTCCCGACATTTCGAAGCTTTCACAGGATCAGGATTACACGCAGAACGATAAGTTCCAAAGTTGTTATTATTTGGTCCTCTATCAGTTCATTCAGTTTATGTGCAATCTTCGAATCACGCTGTATATCATAAAAATAAGAGTATAAAATTTTGGGTTCAGTTGACTAGGATATGAGAGTGTAATATCTGGCAGTGCATGTTCATTTCCGCATCTCTTTTCCGGCGTAATTCGTAACAGATTGCTTTATTTCCGAATTGTTAGGTTTCCAATCACACGGTAACTGCGATTAACTGATCGATTTCAGTTAAATATAAATGAGATGTCCGTATTGGTAGAGTAATTACTTGAAGAACTATTTCGTTTCATTAGCAAGTTTTTCTTTAACTTGGTACTTAAGCCTGCGCAGACTAAGCTCGCCGGAGACTGCTTATCGTCAAGATTCCTTAGTCTTCAAACATTATTCAGAAATTCATGAACATGCGTATCCCATTCAATTTTACACATATGCGTCATTGCTTACATATCCCTTTGTGGAATCTGCGTTCAGAACTTTCGAATTGCGCTGCCACTCAACACATTTAATCTGCCTCCTTAGCAGATACAATCTGATCACGATACAACATTCTTTTCCGTCATAGTATTAGCCATTTGAAGTGCACAACTGGATAACGGCTTTCTCCAGTTACACGCATCGGCGCTGTTGTAGCATGTTGCTTAATCTCTGAGCACCTTCTACATGGTGGAAAAAATGAAACTTGTCGCCGAAATACAGGTGTGTATGCACCTTAAGACAGTTAACCCAAGTTACAGGGTGACAATTATTAAACTTTATGAGAAACAAACGTAAATTAGTTACAAACTACGACGTGCACACACTTTATTCAATTTATAAACGTCACGACAGACATTCGGATTCAGGTTATGACGTGTTCGATATGCCTGTCATCATTGGCGATGATGTGGCGCAGACGAAGAACGAAATTCTGCGTAACCCGCTGAAGCGTCCGAACATCGATGCTGTCGATGATCTCTTGAGTGGCCTTTTTTCAGCTCAGCAATTGTTTTAGGGTTATTGCTGTCCACCTTGTCTTTAATACATCCACACAAAAAGGAGTTGCATGTGTTCAGATCCGGAGAATATGGCGGTCAATCGAGGTCCATGACAATGGCCTCTGTGTACCCCAGACACAGAATGCGGTCCCTAAAGTGCTTCACCGCGGCATCAAACACTTTCCTGCTTCGATGGGGTCGAACTCCGTCTTGCATGAAGCACATCTTGTCGAAATTAGGGCCTCTTTGGATAATGGGGACGAAATCATCTTCCAAAACCTTTACGTACTGTTCGTTAGTGACCATGCCATCAAGTGATATCGTACGAATTATTTCGAGGTGCTGGGAATTGCACATCACAGTCACCCGTTGAGGGCGAAGAGACTTCTCGATCGCGAAACGCGGATTCTCAGTCTCCTAAATGCGCCAGTGTTGCTTACTGACGAACCCATCCAAACGAACGTGGGCTTCGTCGCTAAACCAAACGTGCATGCACGTACTAATTCCCATGCTGTCCCGCGCCCAACCGTGCAGCTTGAATGTCCTAACGCAAACCCTTCAGAAGTTATGAAGATTTTATTTCATATAGTTCAATGATTGCTACCCTGCCTGTCACCTATCCCTTGTGTGGAATATGAAAGTTGGGTTCCCTGACTTAAGGTGCATGACGTATACTGCCTGACATAAAACGCACAACAGTCAGAGGCGGAGGGGAAAGCAAAGTGAAACTTCACTGGTTGACAGGGTATGTGAGCCTACATCAGCGATTACAGAATCGGGTCGAATTTTCAAACATCTTAGCAGTATGAATCCGCGTATCAGATTGACATAGCAACCTCTCTGGCCCAAATGCAGTCTCTCATTCGGTTGTGAAGGGTTGTCACAAAGTGATTGAATCCTCATCTGAAGCGAGATGGACCACAACTTCTGTAAATAGCGTTGATATCGGAGCCGGTCCGACAAATGCCTGTTGGGGGCAGATCAGGGGATCTTGTTGGCCACAGGATTCCTCAACATCAAACAGAGAATTCAAAGAGACAAGAGAAGTAACACGTGAGACGCTGGGTGCCTATGGCGTTCCAAGTTGTCGTCACAATTAGCTCAAACTCTGCCAGCCGTGATTTGAGGTCTTACCCGATGTCTCTTCACACCAAGAGAAACACCACCGTTCCTCTCCAAGACGTTGGAAGAACGGGGCCCCTCCAGAGTCGCCGGAATATTTGCTGATGATGGTCCTCTGGGATAATGCACAACCGCGATTCATCGCTGAGCACAATACGGAGCTACTTATGACCATTCATGTTTCCTGATCATGGCACAACCCCAGACACAGCCGTTTCCGTTGTGGTGTTAACAACATGGTGTCCTTGTTGTTCTTATCCCCTAGTCCAACTGCTGCTAATTTATGGCTAATTAAGTGGGATAACACAGAATGTTGCAGGGAGACCGTTATTTCTCCTCAGACGGCATGTGCTGGTGTAAAGGGTATACGATGAGCTTGGTGCACAATACGGCGATTCTTCTTTATCTTGCCGGCCGCGGCGGTCTCGCGGTTCTAGGCGCGCAGTCCGGAACCGTGCGACTGCTACGGTCCCAGGTTCGAATCCTGCCTCGGGCATGGATGTGTGTGATGTCCTTAGGTTAGTTAGGTTTAAGTAGTTCTAAGTTCTAGGGGACTGATGACCACAGCAGTTGAGTCCCATACTGCTCAGAGCCATTTGAACCATTTCTTCTTTATCTTGGTCAGACATTCTCAACCAGAAACTTGATGACGACCATGCCTGCCCTCACATTATCATGCTGTCAATGTTGGGCCAATGGCATGTCCAGATGCCTTCACAAACCCGGATACTGCCCGATCTGACCAGCTGGCCAAATGGAGTCTCACAATCAAACCTGATTCAAGTTCTGTCACATGCTGATAATGCTGTCTCACACAATTGTATAGCATTTCCGTGCTCTTCACAGTGATAACGCAACAGTGGACGCTGTTAACGCTTTTCTTATACCCTACCAAGTCTAGTAACAACAATACTTGGTAGGCAGTAGGTATTTAGGACCAAACACGCACATCAGTCGTTCCTTGGACTGTGGCAGATGGCGACTGCCGGATGACTCCTAAGTAAAATTCAGTTCCTGGAAATAGACAAATCAGAGAGTCCTAAGGTCCCACATACATTTATATCTCTAAAACAAAGCCCAATTTTTAGTATTCAGACACATTCTTAATAGCCTTCTTCAGCGATGCCACTTTCTTAAATTATCAATTAGATAGTTTGTAATCCAACACTACTACATTTAGATCTCCCGATCACAGCCCAATTTTACACCTGCCACTAAGCTGAAACAGTCAATCTCTATGTACGCCAGAGCTCTCATATTGTCAGTGGGATAACACAGTATCTAGCAGGGAGACCATTATTTCTTTTCAGACTGCCTGACACAGCATCACCAGCAGAAAACACACACACGTACCACATTATGGTCTCCCATTCACAGCCCATAAAAACGACTCAGGCGTACTACTATGATGGATGTGGTTTCTCACAGAGAAAAGTTCATAGTTTGATGACGGACGAAAATTCGGTCTTGACGCCAGAATGAAATAGTACTTTAAAGAAACCGAAAATGATCTACATCTATCAAATTCGTAAAGATTTCTCCTATATCGGTACAAAACACACGTAGCTCATTCACTGACTCTACTATCGTAACTTACAGGTTAAGGTGCACTTGGTGATGAGTATAGTTTGATCATTGTACTTCACTTGATGCAAGGCACAGTATTCCATCAAATGAAATATCACAACGTTATTTCCACATATGTATTGTCCGTATCATTGCTCCATAACAGTACAAAACATATGTGGTTCACTTGTGGCTTTACTGATTCAACTTACAGGTTAAATAAGGTAAACTTGGCAATGACTAACTTATGCTCTCACACAGTAGAAACTACATGACATTTCAATGAAATAACATTCTGAAAATTTATTTATTACAAACTCGTATAGATAATAAACGAGTGATTGCTACATCTTCAACTACAAACTTTTTCTTATCTTCCAAAGTTACCCAAACATTACAGCGATCCCATGATAGGATATTAATGTTGTCTTGCATAGGAATACGTTTGCCATCTTCTGATGATAGTGCTAACTTAAGCAGTCGCACAGGCAGCGTGAATGGTCACATGTTTGTTTCACATGTGGGAGAGAGTTACCGAGATGATGAAGAAACTGTACCGGCGAACTCTTGGTGGTGTTAAGTTCCTATGGGACCAAACTGCTGAGATCATCTGTCCTTAGGCTTACACACTACTTAATCTAACTTAAACTAACTTACGCTAATGACTACACACACACACTTACGCCCGAGGGAGGACTCGAACCTCCGACTGGGGCAGCCGCGCGAACCGTGGCAAGATGCCTCAGACCGAGCGGACTCTTGAAGATTGCTGTAAACTAACCCCAGAAAGTCTCCTAACTAAGTTTCAAGGAGAGCCTGTATGTGACGACTGTAGGAATATACTAAAACCCCCTATGTGTTGCCGACCGCTGTGGACGAGCGGTTCTAGGGGCTGCAGTCTGAAACCGAGCGACTACTACGGTCACAGGTTCGAATCCTGCCTCGGGCATGGATGTGTGTGATGTTCTTAGGTTAGTTCGGTTTAAGTAGTTCTAAGTTCCAGGGGACTGCGACCTCAGATGTCCGATAGTGTTCACAGCCATTCGAACCTTTTCAACCCTGTGTGTTTCCGACATAGGGATCTTTAGGACTAGATTAGAACGATTACAGCACGCACAGAGGCATTCAGTCACTATTCCGGTACTCCATAAGTGAATGGTACGGGAAGAAAAACCCTAATAACTGCTACAATGGGACATACTCTGTGCCATGTACTTTACGGTAGTTCACAGAGCATAGCTGCAGTTGTGGATGTAGATTAAAAGTTTCTTGTAGAGGCGTAACAATGCACTTTATTAAAATTATAAGATGGCTACAAGTATCACTGTTCATTCCTGGGCTTGTGATTTAACATATAAATTTGTTGTATACCTTTATTCTACGATTGGATCTCTTCCTCATAAAGCTGTCTGTTCAAACTGTCTTATCGTTGACATAAAGGTTTTTCTTAAATGGTACAGCCAGCCGTTGCGGCCGAGCGGTTCTGGGCGCTGCAGTCTGGAACCGCGCGGCTACTACGGTCGCAGGTTCGAATCTTGCCTCGGGCATGGATCTGTGTGATGTCCATAGGTTAGTTAGGTTTAAGTAGTTCTAAGTAACAGATAGATTATATAATGGTACGACAGAGATTTAGGAACCAGGTTTTAAATTGTAAGACATTTCCAGTGGCAGATGTGGACTCTGGCCACAATCTGTTAGTTATGAACTGGAGATTAAAACTGAAGAAACTGTAAAAAGGTGGGAATTCAAGGAGATGGGACCTGGATAAACTGACTAAACCAGAGGTTGTAGAGAGCTTCAGGGAGAGGACAAGGCACCAATTGACACAAATGGTCAGGAAGGTCGCAGTTTGTTGTAATAGACGGCAAATCATCGAGTAAAACTGAAGTGACATCAGGTGTTCCCCAGGGAAGAGTCCGTGGACCTCTGCTGTTTCTGATCTATATAAATGACCTGGGTGACAATCTGAGCAGTTCTCTTAGGTTGTTCGCAGATGATGCTGTAATTTACCGTCTAGTAAGGTCATCCGAAGACCAGTATCAGTTTCAAAGCGATTTAGAAAAGATTGCTGTATGGTGTGTCAGGTGGCAGTTGACGCTAAATAACGAAAAATGTGAGGTGATCCACATGAGTTCCAAAATAAATCCGTTGGAATTTGATTACTCGATAAACAGTACAATTCTCAAGGCCGCCAATTCAACTAAGTACCTGGGTGTTAAAATTACGAACAACTTCAGTTGGAAAGACCACATAGATAATATTGTGGGGAAGGTGAGCCAAAGGTTGTGTTTCATTGGCAGGACACTTAGAAGATGCAACAAGTCCACTAAAGAGACAGCTTACACTACACTCGTTCGTCATCTGTTGGAATATTGCTGCGCGGAGTGAGATTCTTACCAGGTGGAACTGACGGAGGATATCGAAAGGGTGCAAAAGAGGGCAGCTCATTTTGTATTATCACGTAATAGGGGAGAGAGTGTGTCAGATATGATACGCGAGTTGGGATGGAAGTCATTAAAGCAAAGACGTGTTTCGTCATGGCGAGATCTATTTACGAAATTTCAGTCACCAACTTTCTCTTCCGAATGCAAAAATAATTTGTTGAGCCCAACCTACATAGGTAGGAACGATCATCAAAATAAAATAAGAGAAATCAGAGCTCGAATAGAAATGTTTAGGTGTTTGTTTTTCCTGCGCGCTGTTCAGGAATGGAATGGTAGAGAGATAGTATGAATGTGGTTCGATGAACACTCTGCCAAGCACTTAAATGTGAATTGCAGAGTAGTCATGTAGATGTAGATGTAGATGTAGAAGAAAAATGGGTAGCTCTGAGGGATGAAGTAGTGAAGGCAGCAGAGGATCAAGTAGGTAAAAACACAAGAGCTACCTGTAGTAGAAATTCTTGGGTAACATAAGAAATATTGAATTCAACTGATGAAAGGAGAAAATATAAAAGTGCAGTAAATGAGGCAGGTAAAAGGGAATACAAACGTCTCAAAAATGAGATCGACAGGAAGTGCAAAATGGCTAAGCAGGGATGGCTAGAGGACAAATGTAAGGATGTAGAGGCTTTTCTCACTAGGGGTAAGACAGATCCAGCCTACAAGAAAATTAAAGAGGCCTTTGGAGAAAAGAGAGCTACTTGTATGAATATCAAGAGCTCAGATGGAAACCCAGTTCTAAGCAAAGAAGGGAAAGCAGAAAGGTGGAAGGAGTATATAGAGGGTCTATACAAGGGCGATGTACTTGACGACAATATTATGGAAATGGAGGAGGATGTAATGAAGATGAAATGGGAGATACATTACTGCGTGAAGAGCTTGACAGAGCATTGAAAGACCTGAGTCGAAACGAAGCTCTGGGAGTAGACAACATTCCATTGGAACTACTGACGGCCTTGGGAAAGCCAGTCCTAACAAAACTCTACCATCTGGTGAGCAAGATGTATGAGACAGGCGAAATACCCTCAGACTTCAAGAAGAATATAATAAATCCAATCCCAAAGAAAGCTGGTGTTGACAGATGTGAAAATTACCGAATCATCAGTTTAATAAGTCACAGCTGCAAAATAATAACGCGAATTCCTTACAGACGAATGGAAAAACTGGTACAAGCCGACCTCGGCGAAGATCAGTTTGGATTCCGCAGAAATGTTGGAACACTTGAGGCAATACTGAGCCTACGACTTATCTTAGAAAATAGATTAAGGAAAGGCAAACCTACATTTCTAGCATATGTGGACTTAGAGAAAGCTTTTGGCAATGTTGACTGAAATACAGGGAGCGAAAGGCTATTTACAATTTGTACAGAAACCAGATGGCAGTTATAAGAGTCGAGGGGCATGAAATGGAAGCAGCGGTTTGGAAGGGACTGAGACAGGGTTGTAGCCTGTTCCCGGTGTTATTCAATCTGTATATTAAACAAGCAGTAAAGGAAACAAAAGAAAAATTCGCAGCAGATATTAATGTCCATGGAGAAGAAATAAAACTTTGAGGTTCACCGATGACATTGAATTCTGTCAGAGACAGCAAAGGACTTGCAAGAGCAGTTGAAAGGAATGGACAGTGTCTTGAAAGGAGGATATAAGATAAACATCAACAAAAGCAAAACGAGGATAATGGAATGTAGTCGAATTAAGTCGAGTGATGCTGAGGGAATTAGATTAGGAAGTGAGACACTTAAAGTACTAAAGTAGTTTTGCTATGTGGGGAGCAATATAACTGATGATAATCGAAGTAGAGTGGATATAAAATGTAGATTGGCAATGGCAAGGAAAGCGTTTCTGAATAAGAGAAATTTGTTAACATCGACTATAGATTTAAGTGTCAGGAAGTCGTTTCTGTAAGTATTTGTATGGAGTGTAGCTATGTATGAAAGTGAAACATGGACGATAAGTAGTTTGGACAAGAAGAGAATAGAAGCTTTCGAAATGTGGTGCTACAGAAGAATGCTGAAGATTAGATGGGTAGACCACATAACTAATGAGGAGGTATTGAATAGAATTGGAGAGAAGAGAAATTTGTGGCACAACTTGAGTAGAAGAAGAGATCGGTTGGTAGGACATGTTCTGAGGCATCAAGGGATCACAAATTTAGCATTGGATGGCAGCGTTGAGGGTAAAAATCGTAGAGGGAGACCAAGAGATGAATACACTAAGCAGATTCAGAAGGATGTAGGTTGCAGCAAAAAAAGATGTAGGTGCAGCAAGTACTGGGAGATGAAGAAGCTTGCACAGGATAGAGTAGCATGGAGAGCTGCATCAAACCAGTGTCAGGACTGAAGTCAACAACAACAACAACAACAAGAAGTATTGGGGACTGATGACCTCTGATGTTAAGACCCTTAGTGCTTGGAGCCATTTGAACCATTTGAATCTTAAATGGTACAGCGTCATACTGTAAAAACTACACTGGTGATACCAACTTTTTGACCACAATTCCACTGGCCTTTTTCTTGGTCTACCATGTCGTACGGACTTCCACAGCGCATCAGCACATTTAGCTGTGTTAGTAGATGACAAATGTTTTGTACCGCAAGGTAAAGATAATACAAACTTACAGCAATCTCCGGTGTGTGTCCTATGTGGTCTGTTTACTGTTGTTGAGCGACGCTTTGAACATCACTGCAGGGGCAGTTTTTGTACATAGGCTTTCACCTTTATAGTAACACTTATGATATGGATGGTTTGAAAATGGTAGCAGCTGTCCGAATCTAGTCACCAGAAATAAGTAAAAAACATTCTTCATAATGCAGCTTATGACGAAGTTTCAACTATTTATTTCTGTTAGTAAAAAACGTTTATGCATGGTGGCCTAAAATATTCATATCACTTTGAAAAATAGGTGACACTGAGTAACTGAAATTATATTAACCCTATTTTCTTACCCACATGAACGTGTACTAAATAATGTCAAGAAATCGATTGTTCTATGTACACAGGATGGGACGAATAAAAGTGGCCTGGACAAGTGAGCATGATTCCCCTCCTTTCCCCTGTCCTTTTTCTGAGCTCCCTCTCCCCCCTTCCATCCTCTTTTTTTTCCCCATCTACCCTCACTCTGCCCCCCCTTCTCTCCCCGAGTCCTTTTGCATTTCCCTCCCCTGCCTTTTCCCATTCCCTCTCGCTTCTGCCCTGCCCCTCTCCCCCCTTATGAGTCCTCTCCCTCCTTTGGTTCCCCCCTCCCCTTTCCGTTTTTCCTCTCCTCCCTCCTTGTTTTCCCCCTCATCTATCCACCTCCCCCCCCCCCCCCCATCGGCCCTTGGCTAGGGAGTGTCATCTTTGTGCCGACATTTTCGTGCAGTGTTTTACAGTGAGTTTTCAGTGTTGTGTGTCTTTTGGGAAGTGTTGCGAACGAACATCATACTGTCGCTGAGTGTGATTGTGTTATCTCTTGCGAACAGAAACCAGACTGTCGCCATTTTCTTAACTGTGTGTCTACTATGTTACTTGTCTGATTCCTGTGTATTTTATTAGCCTTGCCAACTCCTTTGCTTTATGTTTCAACTTTCCAAAATTTTCCGCCATTTTACAATTTAAGTCACCGTTTTATCGCCTGCTTTTATTGTTTCTTTTCTTCTTACGTTTTTAAAAAGTCTGTGACGCACACACCACGTGTACGCCCGCCACGTGATCCACACCGGTACAGACTGTAGTGTAGGCTGTGTCAGTGTGAGTGGAGCAGCGGAAAGGCGATGATGGTATTCACAGTGGAGCAGAGGGTGTTCGCTGTGGAAAGTTACGTGACAACAAAGTCTTGGGAACGCTGTGATCAGTTGTCTGCTGAGAAGTTTAACAGAGTCAAAGTGCCAGCGAAGAGTGCCGTTCAACTCCTAGTCCAATAGCGTCAGACAGGACCTGTTTTGAGCAAGTGACAAAACATTTCGCAACGTGCTCACACACAAGAAAATGTGGCTGCAGTTCACCAGAAAATGGCTCAGAGGATGTTACGTAAGAGCGTGCGCTACACAGAGAGAGAACTCTGGTGTGAGATTTGGTGAAGTACGGACGCACCTATGGCGTGCACTGTACTGGAAGAGTGATTGTTTAGCGGCACGTGGCAAGTGATGGGCGCTGGAAATATTGGCTGCAGCAACATCAAGAACCCGCCATGCCAATATCATTGTCAATAACTCCCGTGCTCGCTAGTTATCATGGAAAGGAGCCAGCAGCAGTATCGTCGTCAGCAACTTCGTCACGGCGAGAATGGACTGAAGTAATATTTGCTGCATCACAGCATATTGTCAACTAGTTTTGTAACGGCATTACTCAGCTTTGTGGTGTTTTGCAAGTGAATAATTACCTTAGTTAAGTCAAAACTGTGTGCACGTAATTCTCAAAATGGCTCGAGCACTATGCGACTTAACTTCTGAGGTCATCAGTCGCCTAGAACTTAGAACTAATCAAACCTAACCCAAGGATATTACACACATCCATGCCCGAGGCAGGATTCGAACCTGCGACCGTAGCGGTCGCTCGGCTCCAGACTGTAGAGCCTAGAACCGCGCGGCTACTCCGGCCGGCCCGCGAATCTCCTATAATCGTTCACCAAGTATCTTCCTATCCTGTCCTATTGTTACATTAATCCGAGTACCGTTTATGAAAATTAAAATTGCAGTGCCAGTTAATTTTGCTTATGAACTAAATGATTCAGTTAAATCAAAGATTTGTACTTAAAGCATTCAATAATTTCAGTCTCATTAACTTTAAATTTCAAGTTTAATCTGATACGATCAAATTGTTACAAATAGTAAATCAACTAATCAAATTAAAATGATTCCTGGCACTATGAACAAAAGCACTAACTAGAGTTAATGAGTGAGTCCAAATATCAGCGATTATTGTAATTTGTTGTTAGTAAAGTTCTGGTTCACATTTTAACTTGCAGCCGTGCTAAAGTATAATAATTACCTTTTGATAGAGTAATTATCAATTTCTACTTCCCAGTTCAGAAGTCAATAGAGTTTCTTTTAATTATTTTTAGCTATTTTCCAAAAGTCATATGAAAATAGTAGACGTTATTGTGAGGTAGCGCCATTGTCACAACAGTAAGTAACCATTAATCTAAGTGTTATCTTGTATGCTCTCAAAATTTCAGCTCTATTAGTTAATGATATTTCGAGTGCAAACTATTTTTTTTTCTCGCTATATTACGTAAATGTTTCAATTATTTTTGCTAACGTGCGTGCAGCCCTCTGTTGCCGCGCGTGTTCGAGTAATTCTTGACATTGACTATTCGGTTCATTAATTCACCTACCGAACAGAAATTTTGCCCAATTGGGCTGGTGACCGTATTTCTTTTAGCTATAATTATTTCCGTAACTCTTATTATTCTGTTCCGATCCACGTGGTACCCCTTCTCGTTGGCACAGTACGTTAATGATATCAGAAACCTATCGAACAACCATACTAAATTTTAAAGTAAATAAGTAGGCGGAATAAGTTGTCTTAGAAGGCATCTTGTTGTTAACCTCCCCTTCATTTATCGACTTTGTATTGAATCTTCGGAACGATAGCCTTTCCAAAATTTTATTCCAGTTGTTTAGGCACACGCTTACACGATCATACATTTCTAACATTGTTGATAGAAGGGAAGGAGGACGTTACAAAGAGCCCGGCATATGACGTTGATAATGTGGACTAATACTCCAGTTGGACCTTCCTGTGCATTCCTACCGACCGAGTTGTTAGCAGACGTCAGTCTGGGTGTGGCCCTAGCTGGCTATCCAGGTCACATGTTCTGTTACTGTGTGTTTACTTTGTGTGGGGGGCCCTCAAATCTAAGGCGTATCGCAACAACTTTCATAGTCTTCAAGATCTGCAGAAGAAAATTTCGGATGAGACTGCAGCAATTCCAGCAGTCCAGCTTCGATCTGCCCTCAGCAGCTTGCTGATCAGGGTCCAAAAGTGCCAAGAGATGAATGGTGATCACTTTCAACATCTGCTATAGTTAGTTTAGTACTGTATTTTCTTTCCTCTGCTTTGTTTCTTTCAAAAATGGTTCAAATGGCTCTGAGCACTAAGGGACTTAACTTCTAAGGTCATCAGTCCCCTAGAACTTAGAACTACTTAAATCTAACTAACCTAAGGACATCACACACATCCATGCCCGAGGCAGGATTCGAACCTGCGACCGTAGTGGTCGCGCGGTTCCAGACCGCTCGGCCACTCCGGCCGGCTGTGTTTCTTTGTACCCAGGTAGTCTGTTCTCCGGGACTCGTTTATTTGCCGACGCAGTGTAATTCGATTCAAGCTGCTTGCAATTTCTACTGTGTAGCAGTGTAATTTAGCATTACCAACAGAAGATGACAAATTGTTTGTGCCACAGGATAAAGTTGTAGCCCTAGCACTAGCGTCTATAACGATTTGCTCCCTTTGAGACGTAGATGAAAGTGGCTAATTGAAAGCATAGCAAACGTCGTTTCTTACCTATACGAATGTGCACTAAATAAATTTTGATGAGTCTACTGTTGAGTATGTTATTTCATCGATGTGTCATGTAGTCTCCTCTGCGTGGCAGCACAAATCACTCATCGCTAAGTGTACCTTAACCTATTAGTTAGATGCAAATTGCCACAAGCATGTACGGTTGTAGAACAATAATACAGACAATTTATGTGTGAAAATAACTATGCAATAATAAATTTGAGGGTTCATTGTTCCTTGCACCAAGTGGAGCATTCAGCGGCACTTTTTCCTGCACGACTTAGGATTGGCCAAAACTAGAAGGAAAATTACTAAAATTGATGTCTGCTACCGAATACCTGTTGAGATGTCGCCCGTTTTACTCGTGATGAGGTGTTTAGGACTCGGCGGTGCAGGCAGTCTCAAGAGATGCCATACTAAATTAAAGCAATACGCATATTTGCGCAGCTGCAAATCATGCAGGTGAAACATCATCATCCCTTCAGTATCACTCTGTGGGGAGCAGTTGTCGATGTCACCCTTATAGGGCCAGACACATTGTCAAACGGATTAATAAGTGCTGTGCATAACTTATTTCCGCGGAGTGAATTATTAGCGCTATTTGAGAACGCTATTATTGGAGAAAGACAACGACTGTGGTTTATGCTTGACGTGGCCTAACGCCGTTTTCTGCAGATCATGCGACATTACCTCACCACAAGGTTTCATGGGCGATGGATTTCGACCTCTAGCATTGCCTCGCCTTTCACTGGGAGTGAATCCGTTGGCTTTCTGCACTAAATACATTTTGATGAGTGTACTGTTGAGTGTGTTATTTCATCGAAGTGGAATGTAGTCTCCACAGCGTGACAGCACAAATCACTCATCGCCAAGTGTACCTTAACCTGTTAGTTAGATGCAAATTGCGACAAGCTTGTACACATTGACATTTAGAGGCATTGGTGTATTCCCAAACAATAGAGAGTGTGTTGACGTCACATGGTCGGGTGCTCAATGCATGCAACGCATTCCGAATGGAACCAGGTGTATTTGAAAGAGGCCGTGAATCATTGCGAAGAAGGGCGTGGTAGCCACATGCAACATTGCCTGCAGAGTCTGTTTCTACGTGGTACGCAGATGGGAATCAGAGAACTGATTTACTCGTATCTCAATACATACTGGTTTCTGCACACACACACACACACACACACACACACACACATATATATATATATATATATATATATATATATATATATATATATATATATATATATATATATATATACCGGTTGTAAACGAAAACTGTTTACAACGTACCACAGTGGTGTAGAGGATGTTGAAACGATCAAATAGATATGGGACACTTCTGGTCCAGCAAACCGGGAAACCAACACAAACTGGTCTATATACTCGTAAGCTACGGCGCATAGGCTTCGTGCGGTATTTTCAGTATTCTCTCGCTCTCTCTTCGCGCATACTATTGGTCCTAGAGAAAATAAATGACTAGGACTTTTTACTGTACGAAATTTAATGTACTTTAATTCTGCATTGGGATACGTTTTCACTAGACGCCGCTTTTCCGAATTAAAGAGAAACATACGAAATTGATCTTCAAACGCACCACCATCCTCACATTTCCCCCATCCCCCCTTTCCCGACGGCCGCGTTTTTTAGTGTATTGTTCATGGCACTCCCTGTTACTACTGCCCAAAAATATGCGACTACACTAATTATTTTTAATTTTCGATTTTTTGGTCTTAATCGATTGGGTTATTACGCCGCCGGCATTGTTGGCTCCCTGCGACGTCACTAAACTCGCTTAAAATTTGAACCTTTGCAAATAGGCCAATATATTATAACTAGATTATCGACAATCAGTCATGAGCTACGACCCAAGGCACAATAAAATTATTCTTGGCAAAACTTAAAGCTGATTTCATCTGTAAAAGCACACAGCAGAGATAATGCATCCAGGCGTTTGGTGGCGCAACGGATAGCGCATTCGACTGCAGATAAAGGGGTCACATGTAGGAATACTGAAAGGGTTATACATTTTTAAAAGTTTACCCGAAATACGAAAACAGCGTTAGCAAAAACTAGCAGTTCCTTAGATTGTGGGATGTATTATTTATAGCTTCACATTAGTCTTAGTCTGAGAAATGGACAATAGAGGATAAATGTATTTACTTTGCGAACAAATAATTCTCTTTTTTTGGAAAGCGTTACTACTAGTGAAGAGATCACCATACACCCACAGCGCAAAGAGGTGTAGGATGATGAGGTTATAGGGTAAGATATAAAGCGTGTAAAACATGCAGGTGATACAAATGTAAGCGCGTGAAAACAGCAAGGAAAACACAAAATGGCTCTGAGCACTATGGGACTCAACTGCTGTGGTCATTAGTCCCCTAGAACTTCGAACTACTTAAACCTAACTAACCTAAGGACATCACACACAACGATGCCCGTGGCAGGATTCGAACCTGCGACCGCAGCAGTCGCACGGTTCCGGACTGCGCTCCTAGAACCGCGAGACCACCGCGGCCGGAGGAAAACACAATAATATTCTGTTTCACATCGGTGTTTGTAACTGTGATTTGGTTTTCGAAAACTGTCGAGTCGTTTTACAAAAAAGTTAAAACGTTCTTTCGAACCAGCGATCTACGGACATCATCTTATAAAATTAGACATTCTACCGCTCTAGTAACCGAGCTATGGATAATTGAGGTGCATGTGGGTAAGACGACAATTTTCACTAGGCGTTTAATATCGTTGAACGCCGCTATCCTTCATTGTGACAGTGGGAGAGCATATCTCGGAGGTAAGTTAATGTTAACTTCACAGTGCAACACATTTTTAATTAAATTAGTGAACCTGTGCGTCCATGTGGTGGCAATTTGCCGACACAGTGCAACCACATTTACGGATCTTCTCATTCTCTGGGACACTTAAAACAACTTTTCGGGAATTTTTATATATGTGCTTGTACAGGATGGTACTGCACACCATTTGTAACCCATTTTCCGAAACGTAAATTCGAAAACAAGACATCACTGTGAATTAGTATTGTGACAGCAGGAGCAACGGGCTAGCCGGTGGCGTCACAGACATCACAAGACTCCAATGGAATTTTTTAGCGGGCTTTCAAATCATTAAACTTTCATTTTCATTTTTATGAAAGAATACCGAAATTCAAGAGGAAAAAAATGCATGTTAGGAGCATAAAATGGCGTAATTAATCATTTAAGACCATTTGCAGAAAACATTCAGACACTCTTCATTCAAATACCCTATTAAATAGTAAAATCATTCCATATGGACACATAAGGGTCATATTGGAGTTTCACTGCGTCCTTAAAGTTCCTTTTCATTCTATGGCTTTATTTTTAATTTTACATACTGTTTTTCATTCTCTAATCAACAGTATCATCAACCACATGCGCTCCTGGTTTTTCAAGTCAGTTCCGTGTTTCCAACACAATCACGTGTACAACTGTGACGGCATCATTTGTTTTCGACGGCATCAGGGTTTAGTCCTCCCTTCTGTAGTTTTTGCTCAGTTTGGTTCAATTTTCCACACTTATGAAAAATGTCTGATTCATGTGTCTTTGACATATGTTTTCGGGTGGGATCCGCCTTTAACAAAACACAATTTTGTTTTTTGTCCCAGACTTGTTTCACTGCAGTTGCAGCATCATCAATGTTTTTTTATTATTATGGAATTTTATTATTTAGGAATGTTCTTTACTGTTTAAATAATTATAAATATTAGTTTCTAAATCGTAATTACAGATTTTTGAAGAGCACATAAAATTTTGTGTTCATACCTTCTTACCACATGATGTAGTTTTCCTGCTGTATTTCGTTTTTAAGTGTCTGTTTTTCATTACAGCTTGTCATCTGCAAGTACATACAACTTAATGTAGGCAAAATATTTACGCACAAATCACAATTCCTAAACTGTTATGGCTATGCCTGAGATTAATAATTTATGTGAAATGTTCTGTGTGTGTGTGTGTCTGTGTCTATTTACACTATGTTTCACCTACGGTTTCTTTTTCGTCTTCTTCATGGTCAGGTTATGCGGATTGAGTTGTCACTGTCACTGTTTACCAGCTGTAATAACAAGATAGCGGACAGTGTAACAGTTGAAGGTGTGAAAACAAGGTGGCGGACACTGGAGCAGTTGAAGATGTCATATGTTAATGTTAATGCGAACACAGACGAAAGAGCTTCAACCTCAAGACGAACATTAGTCTTTGATTTGTTACAGTTTCTCGAATTAAGAATTTAATCTGCGTTATACTTCTTATCAAAAATTTAATTAAATGCAGTGCCATAGTTGTTTGCATACGGCAACGTCATCTGCTCAGGGGAATTCGAAACAGCGTTAACCTCCCTGCTACCGTCAAAATGTTTATTTCGTGTCTCGTTGGTTGTCTCGTTTCTCACATCGTACGTGTTATACGAGCTGCTAAATGTCTGCCTTATTTAATGTTTGATCTACATATACTACTGTCACTCTGCTCCAACACAAACAGGCGAGTCCTGGTTCCCCAAGGCCGGCTTTAAGCATTCCGCGAAATACGCAGCTCTAATCACAGAGTTCCAAAGCAGGATGTGAAAGCTTAGCAAAAGCATTGCAAGATAAACACCTCAGGGGAGGTTTTGAATATTATGTTATTAACCGTGCTTCGCACTCGGGATTGTGTTGTCCTGCTACAAGCGGCAAAATAAACGCACGCACACACACACACACACACACACACACACACACACACACACACACACACAAACTCATTCGCGCGCTCTCACGCACACGTAAGGCAGTTGCTTGTTTGCAATACATTAGGTGGAACTGCTTATGGCCTCTGTTGAAACCGTATGGACACATGTAATTTCAGGAGGAGTCAGATAGTGGTATATACACTTTGGTGTTTACCTATCGCAAGCATTTAGTAATTTTCAGTTTAACGGAGATAGAATTGCCGCATTAATTGAATGTGGACATTCGCACGTAGCGGTATCACTCACATTGAGTTTACTGAAACTGCAGCGTAAAAAATTACCTTGAGTTCACTGACGTAGATGAAGTGATCCACGAAATTTCCGTCCAGTACCACTGTTCTCTATCACCAGTAGTATTTTGGAACATATTATGAGCTCAAACATAATGAAATGTCACACGAGCACAATGACTTCCTGCATGATGACCGGTGTGCATTCCGAAAACACCGATCATACGAAACGCAGCTCGCGCAGTTTGGATGTCACTCTGTACCACGACAAGGCTTTTTAATAAAAGTACACTTACATGGAAATTTCTGCCTGGATTTAGGATTTCTTGGTGGGGAGGATACAGCGCGCTATAATCCTTTTTGGAGTGTCATTGACAGATGTAAATGTAATTTCAAGCGAGCCCAAAGGAAGCGCGTTTGGACCCATGCTTTTCATGCTGTATATTAATAACTAAGCTGACAATATTAATACTAACCTCAGACTGCGAACAAATGATATACTCATCTGTAGCGAAGTACTGTGTGAAAAAGCTGCACAAATATTCATTCAGATCCAGAATGAATTTTCAGTCTGCAGTTTTGTGTGAGCTGATTTTAAACTTTCTGAGAGATTATATGATTCTATACCTTATAGTATGATACCATTTTTAATTATACTAAATTATTATTTATTTTATTACCTGCTAGGCCCTGTGAAGAAAATGACTTAGTAACATAACGAAGTTAAGTCATAACATGCTTTGTTACCTAGTCCTGTTACGGACTGGGTCATATGCGAAGAAAACGACTCTCCGAGATCTGCTTTGAGTAATTTCGATCGTGAATTTCGGTTAGTTAAACTCAAAAGAAACCGCTTTACTTTTAAACTTAAAGAATGTAACAATATCTCAGAGTTTGGCAACAAACACCAAAAGAACATAAAACACGAAAAATCTCGTAAATAAATAAGGAAGTTGCTATAATTTTGTTCAGTTATAACTGTAAGGGCCAAATAAACTTACACATGGTCATGTTATGTTGGAGTATGTTGTAATATGGCGTCTTATTGAATGTAAACACAGTTTGCGTAACGGGTAGCTGTCAGATTAAAATTTCCAGCTATAGCGTACCTTGCACCAAAAGCGAACGAGCCGCCTAACTGTGATTGGTTGGCGTTCAGAATCTAATGGCGGACACCGTAACTTACGTGGAAGACCACATACGACAAGAAAATACGTAAATGCGCCTGAGAAAATAGGCCGGTTAGACGTAGTTATTTTGTACATCCAAGTTCGCACGTGTTTGTCAATAGCGCCTCTTAAACTCACGGTTGCGTTATCAACACCCCGTACGCACTTTCAAAACAGTATAAAATTCAGTCTGACTCTCCGATCCAAAATTCATAGGTCGTCCACTTTTTGCATGAGTGCCACGATCACGAATTCATCGTTCTGCCGAAGAAAACAGTACAACACATAATAAACAGTTTAAAACTCTCCATGGCGACTGTTAACGTTTTAGAGCGCGCAGCAGCTCATTAAGCTAAACACAAAATAATGAATTCAAAGTACTGTACATTAGTTCGTGCAACTGAGATAAATACAAAACAGTTCGCCTGCAACCGCGACAATCACAATCCAATCGCATAAGCATTGTTACTGCCGTACGCAATGAAGTTCACAGTATCCACAATCCAACATTTTGTTTCATAATGTCCACGTAGAACTCTAGTTTATACGGTGGCCGAAAAATAAGAACGCCGGTCATAAATTTTTGTGTGGTTCTGTCCGACACGATTGTACGACACACGCTTGTACGCGCAACGCTCCACACCCACTCAGGGCCACTTTTCGACTGCAAGCTATCGACGTCGCTCTCGCATCACAGTTCATACAACAGTTCTGCATGTTGCATTTGTTGTCACACAGCACTTTTCACAAAAGCATACCAGAGAAGATGCAACAAACATTGACACTTTTGCGTACTCAGTTAAAAGAGGTCCACATAGCATTGTTAATAAAGCAAAAACCGTTACATTTAATACTATAGAACAAAAGGAGAAATATCCTGAACCGTCAGAGACATGTGTACAGGGAAAATGAAGCAGAAGTAAAGAAAGAAGGGAAAGAAAAAAAGAATTATATCTCATAACTAGCAATATTTTCACAGCCCTTCACGCTAAGTTTCCACCATTGTATGAGTTGATGATGACACAGACTGTGACAAAGCGTTTAAGTTCAGTGGGTTGTACTCTATACGATTCTTTCGATTCATAGGAATTTATTATTTTGTATTTCAACTGTGGTCGATCTGGTATGTATTTGAAAAACCAACTCCAAAACAGATCCACAGGCCACAAAGCGTAATTTTGGTGACAGCAAAATACGAGGGTAATCCCAAAAGTAAGGTCTCCTCTTTTTTTATGGACATGGACCTATTTATTTCTACAATGGTTTGCATCAGTTTACGGCGCGAACATTTAGATATTTTTCGATATAATCACAATTTCTGTCGATGCATTTTTGTAGGCACTGTGGCAGTTTTTGTATGCCCATGTCATACCAGCTCGCCGCCATCCTGTTCAGAAAGTTATTACCCTCTTCTTTCACCTCGGCGTCGGAGATGAATCGCTTTATAGCCAAATGTTCTTTTAACCTAGCGAACAGGTGATCGTCACTGGGCGCCAAGTCAGGACTATAAGGTGGGTGATTATGTTCCACTGAAACTATTGCTGGAGAGCAACGGTTTGCCGAGCGATGTGTGGGCGAGCGTTGTCATGGAGAATGTGTACGTCCTTTCTCAACATTCCTCTTCTCCGGTTCTGAATTTCCCGTTCGACTGCGAGGCGATGAAGAAATGCGAGGGAAGTATCAATTCGTTGCCGCATGTTGTCGTCAGTCAGCATGCGTGACACCCATCTTGCGCACACCTTCCGGTAGTTCAACGTTTACGTTAAAATTCTGTGAGAGGTGCTTTGGGAAACCTCAGGCACCAACGTGCAGAGATCATCCATGGTGATCTGCCGAACTTCACGCATGTTCTGCTCAACCTTCAACCCTATCTCCTCAGAAATTGACGGTCTCCCGCTCCTTTGTCCGTCGTGAATTTCGGCCCGACCAGCTGCAAATTCTCTACACCACTTACGTACATTTTTGACATCCATGTACGACTCACCATACAATTCCGTCAATTGGCGATTGATTTCAATCGGAGAAGTGCCCTTTGCATTCAGAAACCGAATAACTGCGCGCAATTCGCACTTGGCGGTAACATCCAACGGGAGCTCATTCTCAACGGCTGCCAACCCAAGACCGAGCGCCGCAGAGCGGCGTGCGCATGTTTACACACAGCTCACGAAGCAGTGTAACCAACTGCCACACAGAGTTCTGTACTGTCTTGGTGTGAACCTCGTATATTGATACTCGTACTGTAACGCAACCAGCGACAGCCAGTAGAGTCCACGCAGGATACAGTGGGCGATGTGCAGTGACCAATTTTCGCCCAAAGCCCTGGGCGAGTTCATTTGTTGTTCGCAAGGGGTGGCCGACAGTTCTGTAGGCTCCCCGGTGGTCCTGGTCGCCTACGGTGGACTGGAGGCCGAGCGGTGACCTCTCCAGTTGTCAGGATGCTGGGAAATGACTGTGGACGCATCAGAAACGCCAAAGAAACATTATTAATTCATAACACCTTTATTCCTGCCTAGTACAATGTGGCCCGCGTAACACAGGCTGGCTGAGCTTGGTGATGTCAACAACCTTCCCCGAGTCCTCGCTGACGCATAGCGATGACACCAGCTCCAGGCCGCACCAGTCTTGCTAGCGCAGCGCCGCGTGCTGTGACGTAGCGGAGGGATGTCCTTACATCGGCCGCGCGTACCTGGCGGCGCTGGGCTGGCCGGCCGGCTCGGACAGCAGGCTGCTGCACGTACGAGGCTCCGGGTTGGAGTCCCGGCGCTGTTGGCACGAGAGGCGTTCTCGTAGTGCAGAGTGTACTCTATCCCACCCCGTCTACTTCCTCGCTCCTCCTGGTGGCTCGTCAGCGGTGGACGTGCGGAACAGGCTGTAGTCACCCAGCGTGATCGGCTCACCCGGTTGTGACGGTGGATGCACAGGGCCTAGGCCCCGCACAATCTCGACGAGGGCTCACTGATGTGGTCAGCATTGGCGACGAGCGAGTCTGCCGCGATGTCTGCTAATCCTGGGTTGATGACTGACAGCGGCAACAGAGAGGACCACAGCTGGTACTGTCCCCTCACGTCTCCAGCTGGACGGGTCGCCCTTACTGCAACATCTCCTTAATAAAGATTAACATGTCGATCGCCGAGCTGAGCGCTACGCAGCAACCCAGTACACATCTAACTGCAAGTCTAACTGCAGTGCCTTGTTGCTATCAAAGCTGGTGTATTTAAAGGAAGTACGAGCGACGTCCTGACGTCATGCTCGTTTGTAATGAACGCATTCGTTGCACTTATACTGCTGACTTATCTGTCGTACTCACCCCTTAGGTGTTCTTGTGACAGAGTTATGTGTTGTTACGACAGACTTACGCGAACTAGTGAAATGCAGTACAGCTTATAACACTACCGTCTGCTACCGCTGTACCATAACCTTAAAGCTGGAAGCAAGTTGTGTGATAAAACTATTTTATTAAAGCAATTATAGTACAACGCAACAGAGCAGTGTTACCCTCTGAGAGGAATTTTGTTGAGTTGACCGTGTTGTACCTAACGGAGGTGGCTTATCGGAAGTGAAAGTCAGAATTACGGAAATATTTGAACCGCAACAAACAAAATTTTACCTATCTGCACTGTTTAACGGGTAAAGAAAACGGTCGCCAGCCTAACAAGGCAAGAGAATGATTAACATTCTCGTTCAAGAAAATAGTTATTAGTAACTTTAATGGATAAACACAACCTTTACTTTGTCACACGGGAGTGCAGTGAACTCTGACACATACATATGTTTACGCTAAGATTGAAGCTAGCAGCTAGAGCAGCACAAACTATTAGCAAAATTATAACAGATACCGAAACATACTATTACATTCAGGGCTTACACAAACTGAATGGTCTTTACAACGTTACTATTACTATTCACTGCAGAATCATTAACTGGATATAGGTTAAGTCTCTCTCAGTTAAATACTTTACTATTTAAAATGAAAGTTAATTGGAATCCACTAACAGGTTGCTTCTCACTATCATTTGAATGAAGAAATTAAGGTTTTCCTAATTAGTGGTCTTTCCGTTACTTGTTACCGAGCATTAAGCCAATAGACAAACTGTGGATTCTGTTATGTTATTAATAAGCACTTCTAATACACAGTAGAGACACACTTAGCAAACATGAGTATATTACGTTTCACACTGCAGTTTTCCACTTTTACTACATTCTGAGACAAAATTAACATATATGTAAGACACTGACTCAGCTTCTGAGATTTACAACAGGCAGTAATGTGATCATTTACTAAGCAAAACTTTATAAGCCTCAGTCTTACGAACTCTTAATTTGAAGTTGGCAACAGTACATTAATAAGCAGTTTTATTAGGAAAATTACTTTCAGCAAGCATCTTAACTTTAACTTTCTTTCTACTATGTTCAAGAAGCATCAGTTAGCAAAACACTGAGCTTTAATGTTCTTTCAGTAAGGACACTCGGAAATCACTTTAGTTCAAACGGAGAGGAACCTGAGAGGTGTTATGATAAGGAGAAAAATCAAGGTAGGTACATAGAATGGCTTTGAGCACTATGGGACTCAACTGCTGTGGTCATTAGTCCCCTAGAACTTAGAACTACTTAAACCTAACTAACCTAAGGACATCACACACGTCCATGCCCGAGGCAGGATTCGAACATGCGACCGTAGCAGTCGCACGGTTCTGGACTGCGCGCCTAGAACCGCGAGACCACCGCGGCCGGCAGGTAGGTACATATATTCAGTTACAAATTACCTTATATTTGAGCACACTAACACATCCATTAAGCTTATCCTTCACTGTACATTACTATAGTGCTCCATTATAGTGATTGCGCAATGTGGTGGCGATTGCATGTCGATAGGTGGAATTGCAGGTAGAATTGCTGGACTCTGTCATTTCTTGGTGGCGATGATAGATACAAATTTCAGAATAGTTCCAGCTATTTATCCATCCATCCGAGGCATTGCAAAGTAGCAGAAAAAGCCTCTCTCGGGACCAGCACAATATGCAACATTTAAATGACAGTGCACAGTTTGGTAGCTCGTCCCCGACTGACTCTTGTTCCACCTTTTCTACCTAGGCCAACCACAATTTGCGCGCGCTACACAGTTCCGTTCCCGAGGGGAACCACAACAACTTTTACATACAGAATAACTAAGAACCCTAAGTGAGGATCAGCAGTTTACATAACAGCAACCAAATTCATTCAATAAAACAGAATATTTGCACATATTGACATTTCTACAAAAAATTATTTACACAGAAATTACAATTATATACAGTAAGTTTTGTTCCCTCCAAATGGGACAAAGAATTTAAATGACAGATACACTACATTTCATAGAATCATATCATGGCATCAAAGTTCTTACAAAGAAAGGACTATACAATTTTATGTTATCGATTCAAACAAACACATTTACAGAAGCTCAATGATGTAACATCAAATAAAACAAAAGCAAACTAAGTCAGTAAAGCACTAGAGTTATGGTCTTACACGCTGACGCTATGCCTCTGGTTTACACTCTAGGAAAGTCTCCGTCTAACACAAATTCTCTCTCGCCTGTTGTGTGTAACCAGGCCATTGTCCCTGCGTGATGACACATTCCGATGTGTGTGCAATCCTCTTACCTCTGGGCTAACCTACTGCCTCTGGCTCTCGGCATAGGCAACGAAACTTTGACAATATTCCGCGTTTCCAACTCTTTACTATTCCGCGACACTACTGTTCTTGCCCCTCTTTCGGCCGGTGGGCAATGACAGAAGCGAGGCGTGCACCCTGTAAGCTTTCTCAAATTATTTTACAGGAAATACTCGGTAAAAAATTTGTTTTTGCGTTACTTATAGCTCTATATGTCAGCTTCATGATGATGCGCCCAACACTTTGTTAATGGTCACCGTTATTGTAACGTTTACATGCAAGTAGTACACTGCGTGAAATTCTTAAAAGTTTGGAATGAAAAAGAGGAGTCGCCATGATGTTGCGTTTTGGTGCGTATTACCTAATAATATGCTACTGAGTATGAAATTTAGATAACATATTGACTTTTTCTTCAGACTGGGCTGGAGGTCTATCTGTCACCAATCTCGAGAAAATTTATTTGATACAGCACACACATTTGCGACCGCGCAGCGCCAGCAATAAAGCCAGAGTGAAATATCAACAGCATTCCGCATATTCCATAAACAGTTTGAGATGTTGAAATGAGATTTTGGCAAATGACAGCACACAAAGATGAGAGTATTTTGCCATGTGGTTATTGTACAAAATTTCATTATCTACCGTGCTATTTTACTAACTGTAGACTTTTTTGGTGAAAGAATATATTTTATAAGGGCAATCAATAGCTGGTGAAACGAGAAATGCAATGGGTTTTGGAACAACATAACTGAAGACGTTACACGTTTATTTTTGAACTGAGGATGTGCTTTTTCATAGGCTGTTGACCATACTTTTCCTCATTTCCTCACTTAATAACCCACTGGTTCAGAACTCTCTCACAATATGTTAGAGAATGGACACTGTGTAAACTCCGCTGTGTTTTGCCAAAGAAGCGAAATTTTAACACGGCGACAAGAGAAATGTGCAGGTTTTACTCAAAATTCGCTACTCATGACGCTTCTCTGAAAGGTGCAAATGGTTAACAAGCCAGGCGAAAATAAATCGTTGCATTTTCAATGGAATAATTTTTAGATACTAACAAAAGCAAGAGTAACGGATCTTTTTGAGTGATTGCCATGTAAGTGTCGGCATGGAGAGGTTCCACTTAATATTTACAAAAAATGCGAGTGTAGGCTTCAGTTAGAACGGCATTTCCCCTCCAGCGGTCAGTATTCCCTCTACAGCGTTTGCCCATAACCCAAGCCACTACCCCTCTCCCTACCTCTGCTCTGCCGACTGCTCATATGCTGGCCACGTTATTCTGTACAGACTATACCCACCCGTATAACCAAGCTTTCTAACTCGCCGCAACATACACTCCTGGAAATTGAAATAAGAACACCGTGAATTCATTGTCCCAGGAAGGGGACACTTTATTGACACATTCCTGGGGTCAGATACATCACATGATCACACTGACAGAACCACAGGCACATAGACACAGGCAACAGAGCATGCACAATGTCGGCACTAGTACAGTGTATATCCACCTTTCGCAGCAATGCAGGCTGCTATTCTCCCATGGAGACGATCGTAGAGATGCTGGATCTAGTCCTGTGGAACGGCTTGCCATGCCATTTCCACCTGGCGCCTCAGTTGGACCAGCGTTCGTGCTGGACGTGCAGACTGCGTGAGACGACGCTTCCTCCACTCCCAAACATGCTCAATGGGGGACAGATCCGGAGATCTTGCTGGCCAGGGTAGTTGACTTACACCTTCTAGAGCACGTTGGGTGGCACGGGATACATGCGGACGTGCATGGTCCTGTTGGAACAGCAAGTTCCCTTGCCGGTCTAGGAATGGTAGAACGATGGGTTCGATGACGGTTTGGATGTACCGTGCACTATTCAGTGTCCCCTCGACGATCACCAGAGGTGTACGGCCAGTGTAGGAGATCGCTCCCCACACCATGATGCCGGGTGTTGGCCCTGTGTGCCTCGGTCGTATGCAGTCCTGATTGTGGCGCTCACCTGCACGGCGCCAAACACGCATACGACCATCATTGGCACCAAGGCTGAAGCGACTCTCATCGCTGAAGACGACACGTCTCCATTCGTCTATCCATTCACGCCTGCCGCGACACCATTGGAGGGGGGCTGCACGATGTTGGGGCGTGAGCGGAAGACGGCCTAACGGTGTGCGGGACCGTAGCCCAGCTTCATGGAGACGGTTGCGAATGGTCGTCGCCGATACCCCAGGAGCAGCAGTGTCCCTAATTTGCTGGGAAGTGGCGGTGCGGTCCCCTACGGCACTGCGTAGGATCCTACGGTCTTGGCGTGCATCCGTGCGTCGCTGCGGTCCGGTCCCAGGTCGACGGGCACGTGCACCTTCCGCCGACCACTGGCGACAACATCAATGTACTGTGGAGGCCTCACGCCGCACGCGTTGAGCAATTCGGCGGTACGTCCACCCGGCCTCCCGCATGCCCACTATACGCCCTCGCTCAAAGTCCGTCAACTGCACATACGGTTCATGTCCACGCTGTCGCGGGATGCTAGCAGTGTTAAAGACTGCGATGGAGCTCCGTATGCCACGGCAAACTAGCTGACACTGACGGCGGTGGTGTACAAATGGTGCGCAGCTAGCGCCATTCGACGGCCGACACCGCGGTTCCTGGTGTGTCCGCTGTGCCGTGCATGTGATCATTGCTTGTACAGCCCTCTCGCTGTGTCCGGAGTCAGTATGGTGGGTCTGACACACCGGTGTCAATGTGTTCTTTTTTCCATTTCCAGGAGTGTAGATTTGGCAACACGCGCCGGCCCCAGAACTAAGTCTGCCCTGCGCACCAACAATGACAGTCAGCTTGCCAGCAAAGCACGGATGATATTTACAGGCAATTTTCCACATTCAACAAGGTATATAGCGGGATGATTGCCACGACACTTGTCAGGTGCTCGATGCACAGACATTTAGAAAATGATCTCACACCTGAACTAGCGCTTTAAGGTAGTTTCAGATAGGTGGGACACACGATTCCATCACAGGGGGTAGGGTTGTGTCAGGAAGGGCACCCAGTCACCCTCTGTCTCTAACATTGATTAAGCTCACGTGACAACGGCAAGCTCATAGTCGGACGGGGCAAGGCAAAGATAGTGACGAAGAAGAAGCAGAATAAGAAGAAGAACGATGGCCAGGACAGTAGACTGTTATCATTCAAAAAAGTATTTAATCGGTAAGCATGTGACGGGATGCACTATCCAGTATATCCTAAAATGCCGGGTGTAAATACGGGACTTTTCCATGGCTTATACCTCAGGATCTGTTGGTTATAGAAAGGCGGGGTCAAATGTTTTGGATCGTCCTTAGGTTATGGACCATTTGTATACCAAACACTAAGATCGTCTTACACTGTAGCTATCCTACATTACAGGGTCAAAGCTTGAATATTTCACACTTTTTACAGCTTAGGCAAATGGAACAAATGGGTTGGTTCCTTTCGCATTAGGTGCACCTTAGAGCAGTAATGGAGGCGCCATTTAGTTGATGGACAGTTCCTGAGAAACTCTGGGAAAAGAGCTTTTCGCCGTTTTTTCGCCGTCGGCAGCTGATATCTAAATACTCTATATGATCAAAGGTATCCGAACACCCCCAAAACATACGTTTTTCAAATTAGATGCATTGTGCTGCCATCTACTGCCAGGTACTGCATATCAACGACCTCAATAGTCATAAGACACCGTGAGAGAGCAGAATGGGGCCTTCCGCTAAACTCACGGACTTCGATCGTGGTCAGATGACTGGGTGTCACTTGCGTCATACGTCTGTAGGCGAGATTCCCACACTCCTAAACATCACTTGGGCCACTGTTTCCGATGTGATAGTGAAGTGGAAACGTGAAGGGGCACGCAGAGCACAAAAGCGTACAGGCCGACCTCGTCTGTTGACTGACAGACACAGCCGAGAGTTAAAGAGGGTCGTTACGTGTAATAGGCAAACATCTATCCAGACTATCACACATGAATTCCAAACTGCGTCAGGATCCACTGCAAGTACTATGACAGGTAGGTGGTAGGTGAGGAAACTTGGTTTTCATGGTCGAGCGGCTGCTCATAAGCCACACATCACGCCGTTAAATGCCAAAAGACGCGCCACTTGGTGTAAGAAGCGTAAACATTGGACGACTGAACGGTGGAAAAACGTTGTGTGGAGTGACGATTCACGGTACACAATGTGGTGATCCGATGGCAGGTTTTGGGTATGGCGAATGCCCGGAGAACGTCATCTGCCAGCGTGTGTAGCGCCAACAGTAAAATTCGGAGAAGGTGGTGTTATGGTGTGGTCGTGTTTTTCATGGAGGGGGCTTGCACCCCTTGTTGTTTTGCGTGGGACTATCACAGCACAGGCCTACATTGATATTTTAAGTACCTTCTTGCTTCCTACTGTTGAAGGGCAATTTGGGGGAAGGCGATTCCATCTTTCAATACGATCGAGCACCTGTTTATAATGCACAGCCTGTGGCGGAGTGGTTACATTACAATAACATCCCTGTAATGGACTGACCTGCACAGAGTCCTGACCTGAATCCTATAGAACACCTACGGGATGTTTTGGAACGCCGACTTCGTGCTAGGACTCACCGACCGACATCGATACCTCTCCACAGTGCAGTACTCCGTGAAGAATGGGCCGCCATTCCCCAAGAAACCTTGCCTCACCTGATTGAACGTAGGCTTGAAGAATGGGAGCTGTCATTAAGGGCCGGCCAGTGTGGCCGAGCGGTTTTAGGCGCTTCAGTCTGGAACCTCGCGACCGCTACGGTCGCAGGTTCTAATCCTGCCTCGGGCATGGATGTGAGTGATGTCCTTAGGTTAGTTAGGTTTAAGTAGTTCTAAGTTATAGGAAACTAATGACCTCAAATGTTAAGTCCCATTGTGTTCGAGCCATTTGAACCATTTTGTAATCAAGGCTAAGGGTGGGCCAACACCTTATCGAATTCCAGAATTACCGATGGAAGGCGCCACGAACTTGTAAGACATTTTCAGCCAGGTGTCCGGATACTTGTGATCACATAGTGTAACTAACTGAACCAAATTGCTCAAATTTTAACGGTGTATTCCTAGACATTTATCTAAAAGTGCTATTCCCATCATTTCAAAAATCTTTATCTGTTTTCGAGAAACATCCCAAGAAGACGGTTTTCCAGTACCTAAACCGAGTCGCTGATTGCTTGGTGGCTACGCTCAGCAAATGGATGAAATCCTTACTATATATTCTTAAGATCGATGTCTCGAACGGCACTGAAAATTGTTTTGATATCGTCGCCAGTTTCCGAGATGCAGAGGTTAGATGCCACCCTACTTGCACACGAAAAATTCGCCAGTTAAATCCGGTGTGAAGCGGTAATGTAGTATATTATAAAGTGGTTAATCACGGAGAAATATGCTGTAAAATGTGTCTCAGTTATCATCAAAAGGGCTCTGGGAAGCCTATGTTGTAGTATTGAAGCACATGCAAAATTAGATTTACAGTATTTCAATTACGCTATAAAAACTTTTACCGACCCATAAAGTTATTTTCACGCCCTGCTATAGAAGGGAAAAGAGGAGAAATGCTCCTATCGGAACACAAAAAGATTCGAATATGCACCTGTTTAAAAGATTCTGCCTGAAAAGTGGCGTACAAACTGCTTCATTTTGCCTTCCTCAGCACCCTTAAAAATTTTAGCAAAAATTTTGGCATGCGTACATATTAACGCTTCTTATGCTGAGAGAGGAGGGAGTGGCAATGTGGAAAGGGCGGAAAATTAATAAATATATTAATAATATATTAATAAACAATGATTGTGGTGTAGCATGAGTGAAGGAGACAATGACAATGTGAGTCAGACACAGTGGCAGTGGAAGATGGTTGACAGTGACAGAGCAGTACTTGGGTAAGATTGAAGGAGATAGTATCAGTGGGAGAGGAATAAAGATAAGGAGAAAGTGAAAGTGAGTGAGAGCCAGTAATAATGAGAGACAGTCTATGACAATGACGACGAGGTAGAGAGAGATACTGACAGTGATAAGAGACAGCAGCTGTGTGAAATAATTAATGGGATAGTAGCAGTAATAGAGAGCAAGAAGCAGACGTAAAAGTGAGAGAATCAGTAGTAGTACAGTAGTACAACAAAACGGAGACTATGGCTATGAGACACGAGACAGTGTCAATTAGAGAACACAAAGAGATTGTGACAATGAGTTGGGCTGAATGAGTGAATGAGAGTGAACAAGTGGGGATTGATGGGTATTAGCGACTAACAGCAATGGACTAGTGGCTGTGAGCGAGTTAGTTAGGGGACCTTGGGAGAGTGAGAGGTGAGTTGCGTGTTAAAAAGAACGCGAATATGTTTGCATATCAAAATCTTTGTAAAATTTTTAAATGTGTTGAAGAAGATCGACCTCAGTTTTCAGTCAGAATTTTTTAAACAGGAGCACATTCGAGTATTTCTGCATCGAGAGGAGCATTTTTCCGCTGGTTTCGTAATAAAAGGAAAAATGAAACTTCCTGGCAGATTAAAACTGTGTGCCCGACCGAAACTCGAACTCGGGACCTTTGCCTTTCGCGGGCAAGTGCTCTACCAACTGAGCTACCGAAGCACGACTCACGCCCGGTACTCACAGTTTCACTTCTGCCAGTATCCGTCTCCTACCTTCCAAACTTTACAGAAGCTCTTCTGCGAACCTTGCAGAACTAGCACTCCTGAAATAAAGGATACTGCGGAGACATGGCTTAGCCACAGCCTGGGGGATGTTTCCAGAATGAGATTTTCACTCTGCAGCGGAGTGTGCGCTGATATGAAACTTCCTGGCAGATTAAAACTGTATGCCCGACCGAGACTCGAACTCGGGACCTTTGCCTTTCGCGGGCAGGTGCTCTACCAACTGAGCTACCGAAGTACGACTCACGGCCGGTACTCACAGTTTCACTTCTGCCAGTATCCGTCTCCTACCTTCCAAACTTTACAGAAGCTCTTCTGCGAACCTTGCAGAACTAGCACTCCTGAAAGAAAGGATACTGCGGAGACCACAGTATCCTCTCTTTCAGGAGTCTCCTACCTTCCAAACTTTACAGAAGCTCTTCTGCGAACCTTGCAGAACTAGCACTCCTGAAAGAAAGGATACTGCGGAGACCACAGTATCCTTTCTTTCAGGAGTGCTAGTTCTGCAAGGTTCGCAGAAGAGCTTCTGTAAAGTTTGGAAGGTAGGAGACGGATACTGGCAGAAGTGAAACTGTGAGTACCGGGCGTGAGTCGTGCTTCGGTAGCTCAGTTGGTAGAGCACTTGCCCGCGAAAGGCAAAGGTCCCGAGTTCGAGTCTCGGTCGGGCACACAGTTTTAATCTGCCAGGAAGTTTCATATCAGCGCACACTCCGCTGCAGAGTGGAAATCTCATTCTGGAAACATCCCCCAGGCTGTGGCTAAGCCATGTCTCCGCAGTATCCTTTCTTTCAGGAGTGCTAGTTCTGCAAGGTTCGCAGAAGAGCTTCTGTAAAGTTTGGAAGGTAGGAGACGGATACTGGCAGAAGTGAAACTGTGAGTACCGGGCGTGAGTCGTGCTTCGGTAGCTCAGTTGGTAGAGCACTTTCCCGCGAAAGGCAAAGGTCCCGAGTTCGAGTTTCGGTCGGGCACACAGTTTTAATCTGCCAGGAAGTTTCATATCAGCGCACACTCCGCTGCAGAGTGAAAATCTCATTCTGAAAAGGAAAAATGTTATAAGATGGAGGGGACCGTGGTGTTGAATATTAACACTTTGCCGCCCACAAGTCTCGTACAAATTTATTCACTCGGCGCCGGCAGCGCTAATTCGGATTACTTGGCTTGTCACCGGCCGCTTGTCACATTTCCGTTGATGACAAGCTTCAAACACATTGACTTTTGCCCGCTTTAATTTTTCAGGAAATCCTCTGTTTTGCCGTATCGTTCCACAAACTCGAATTTTCTTTTCAAGTAAATTCTCTGCAAGTCCTACACTGTTATAGTAATTATCTATGTAGAGATGATGCCACTTTCCATAAGAGGGTGTCAGTACGTAGTTCCATCAATGTTTTTGCTAAAGGTTGTCCAGCGCCGGAATTTATCTTGTATTCCGTACTCGAATCATTCGACAGATTGTAAACTGGCAGACCCTCTACCCCTCTTTTTTTTTAAACAAAAAATCTCATTTTGTTCGCTTTATTGGCTCGAGGCGGACGCCGTAAGACATCCGTTCCAGTTCGTTGTTGATCGGTGAACTCAGTTTTTTTATTACAGAGTACAGCTAACCCTCTGACCGAACACGCTGAGCTACCGTGCCGGCAATGGGCCACCGAGGGGACAGATGAATAGCGCGACTGCAGAGACTTATGCCTTGCACGCTTCCCGTGAGACTCACATTCCCAACTGTCCACAGTTCTACATATGTATTGTACCTTATAGACATTGGCCCAACCATGTAAGCAGGAGATCCCGGGTTCGAGTCCCGGTCGTGGCACACATTTTCAGCTGTCCACATCGAGGTATACCAACAACACCTGTCGGCAGCTGAGGTTTTAGGTTAGTCATCATTTATTCCAAGAGAATGCTGCACGGCCATCAACAGTAACTGTTCTTTCGAGAACAAGTTACTGTCTTCGCATATATAGTTTCTTTAAGCTTTTTGGAAAAACAATGGATTACAAATAGCAGTTTGAAAAGCCGATCGGCATTATCCGGTTTATTGTTGTTGTCGGAAAAATGTAAAAATGATAATATTTGTCTGATTCGGTTGCGGGATGTCGTTTTGCGAAATATCGGTGTGTCTATTAACGGATTCGTTGGCCAGTAATCATCGATCCTTGCTTTTATTACAATTTCCATAAGAATAGCAAGCCCAAACCATTTTGTAAGTTCGGGTCCCTTAACGTGGACAGATTTTTTTTTAAATCCAGATTCCTTCTATTGCAGTTTTGACTGTAACACTTGTTGGTTTCGTTGCTAATATATTCAAATAGATCGTTCCCAATATATAATTCTACGATATCCACGATGCTCTGTGTATCTTTGGGAAATATGTGTGGACCCGGAGCTCCTTCAAATTTATTATTGCTCCTCAGTAAATCATAGTCTGTCTTCTTCGTCTGATTCATCCGAATCAGTTGGCAACCGTAGCGTTCGCCGCATTCATCTTGGACGTACTACACTATCTTCCTACGATTCTGCTTCACTTTCATTTTTTTGATATCTGGTGTCTTCTCCCCAATCGGCCAAGTCGTCCGGAACGTAAGACAAGACGTCCGCGCATTCATCGTAAATAATCGTATCGTCTCTTTCGTCTGACATCATGAAAGTGCACAAATACTAATGAAAAGAAAAAAATATGTTGACGTGTGTAACTTATTGTAACCTAAACGAAACACCAACAGAATGAAAAAGATACTAAAGTACTGTCACCGGCTACTGTGAGATACTATGCTCACGACACCACTGTGGTGTTGCCGGACGGCAAAGTGTTATGATAATGTAGTTGTGGTAGAACCTTCCCGAGAGTAGTTTTGCTTTCGGTATTGTAAGGCGAAGTAATAAGTAATTTTCTTGGACAGTTCATTGACAGAAAGCGATAACTGACTCTAGCGACGGTAACGGGAGCTGTGTGTGCGACTTTGAGTTTAATGTGGTGGGCTATGACTGAATGCGAACCCATCCTCCAACTGAGCAAGTCTTCGACCTAGATAGTTTAGTTTCTCTGCTGGGGTTCGATTGCACACAGTCGCTTTTTGAGTACAATTAACACAAAATTCAGGTGGCGTGCAGAATAGTTACGCAAATTTGTTCTTGCAAAGAAGAAATACAGCTATCAGCTACAGCTAATAATGTTATTTACACAAATAACGTCGTTACCGGTTTACAAACGACGCGTTCACCTTTAGACGTTCCCCAAGTACAGTGGCGCATGGCTAGAACACTAGATTCGCATTAGGGAGGACGACGGCCTAGATCTGCGTCTTGCCACTTAGATTTGTATGTCTTCCGCGATGTCCCTAAATCACTCCAGGCAAATGCCTTTCTAAGGACACGTCCGATTTCCTTCCCCGTCCTTTTGTAATCCGAGGCTGTGCACCGTCTATAATGATAGCGCTGTGGACGGGATGTTAAACTTTAATCTTTCTTTCTTCTTTTTGACAGCTGTTCACGTTTACATTACATTTGTTGCTGTGGACATTAGTTGTTGAAGTGGAAACGACGAAAGTAATATAAACCTGAGCATCCGTCTGAAGATGAAGCTGTCACTTCGAAACCGATAACGGCGCTATTTGTGTAAATAAAAAGCATTATTAACAGTGGCTGGTGCTGATTATTTGCTTCGCGAGAATCAACTTGTAAAAACTTTCATATGGTCACTTAGGACCAATTAATTTCCCGGTATGGAACTTAGAAGACTCTTAACAAAGTATTTATTTTCCAATTTGTCTCATTATTTTTGAGCAGCGTAGTTGTACGGTATCAGAACACCTTCTCAATTTTTTGGATACAGATCAGTTTTTACAGGTGGAGATACACTTTTTTTCTTTTTCGAGACAAATATCAGGTATGGCATTTAGAATGTTGTCTAATTCCACTCTTCGTATGTTATCTGAAGCTCACTTGTACTTCTGTTAGCATGTGTGAAATCCATAGTGCCCCCTGTCTAGTTTAAAGGCACATTTGCATGCTGAGCTTTCATTAGCAGAACACGCAATTATAAACAGTGAAATAAAGAAATACTTTGAGCCGTAGATATAGTCCACGGCTGCATAAACACTATATGCAGCCGCTGAAAACATTTGAAGATTTCTGATCATCAGATTGTTGGCGGAATAAGAGGCATCTTTTGTTTTCTAGTTCTTGTTCATATCGGACGTATTTTGGCCCACCGCCATTAATACTACATTTATTTATTAATACATTCACGAGTTTGAAAAGTAACGGTCTAACTGAAGCCTATTTAAACACGTGATTTTTAACCATTAACAGTAATTTCTGACATAGAGGTGTGTGGAAATATGTACTTGTGAAAAAGTTACGAAGAAAATAATTACGGAATCTTAATTACACTAATGTGGTAGGAATATTTTATATGATATGAATCTTCTGTAAATATAACGAGTGTATTGGTAACATTTGATACCTAAGCGTTTATACACGCTTCAGTTTGTAGACACTAGAATTCACTCAAGTTTTTAATATATAAGAATCAAGATAATCATTGAAATATCTCATTTGTTTTTGGATGAGAGTTTTAATTGTTAATTAATTAAAAAATTTTTTCTAAACAATGCCGAGGATTGTTCGTGATTGTTAAGAAAGTATAAATAGTTGCAGCCATGTTGACAATGTAGGTCAGTACTTTGAGTGTATTTAGACAGAAAGCATGTAGCTTGTTGACCTTGATTTATTTCATTATTGTAAGTATGTTACAATTTATTTCAGATTTGTCAAGATGCTTTTATTTAGCTTGAAATTGTAATAAATACTTAGCTGAAACACAATATGAGATTGAATTTTAATTTTAACTTTTCCGAAGTTTGAATTTTTACAGTGACTGAGAATTTGGGACTTCTGCTGCGACAGATTGCCAGATCTGATGAGTAAAATCAACCCATAGAATGTTATAAGTTGCAACCACACGGCACTCTTAATGGCATCATGCAAGTATCAATGTAAGTGCCGTAATTTATGTTTTATTTCAGAATATACGGTTATTACTAACCTATGTGTGTTTTGTTTTTTATCTTTAGTCATCGTAAGGTTGTTGGTTGACTTGGCATGGCAGAAGGTTCCGTACTTCTAAGCAAAAAGTCGTCCAGCACGATCCACCGTCGACGTCGGGTGTTGTCTTATTACGAAGTCCGATTTTAGTGAAAACACAGAAGAAGAAACTCGGTTAAAAATACATGAATGGACCTTTAACAAGAAAGCCATGCTCAAGCGCCGAGAGTTTGTATGAAATTTAATATTAGTTACTATAATTCATTGTATTGTTTCGATCCAGGTACGAACGAGCATAAAATTAAACTAGTCAATTAAACCCGACTGCAAATCGCGAATCTTTTAAGTTTCATATAAGCAACAGCAGCGCATTACGAAATGTGAACACCAATAATATCTTATAAAGAAATTCTAAGCTTCTCAACAACAAAACGAGGAAACTCAAACGCACTGTGGTCCACACCGTCACGACCAAAACTAAACTGCGAAACATGTCTGCTTGAATTCAATGACATCTTAAAAAATAATACAAATCAACAAAAACAAAATAAACAACATCGATCTATAGTCCATAATAATATACCAGCGAAACAACTTTTAAGAAACCAACTACTCCGTGATCAACATGACACACTCGCTTTGCTGTGAACATTGCAGCACTCAGCGTGAATACGTCGGTTCTGCACGAGACACCAAAGCACGACTCAAGACGCGTCCTCATAGCTTTACTTTCGCCAGGAGCTCCACAGAAGTTCTCCTACAAATTTTGAAGGACTAGCAGTCCTGGAAGAAATGATAGTGCGAAGACACGGCTTTAGGGGATGATTCCCAGAATGAAATTTTGACTCTGCAATGGAGTGTGCCATGACATGAAACTTTCTGTGTGTTGGATTGGGACTCGAATGTGAAGTTTGGAAGGCAGGAGGTGAGATTTTGGCGTTAGAGCCGTGAGTTTCCAGTGCGGCACAGAGTTTTAATCCGCCAGGAAGTTTCACATCAAACAGGCTCACATAGCCGCGCTCGTTAGCTCACCGTTAGGGGATATGGGGAGGCGCTTCGGTCCCAAATGCAGGGGACTCTGTGCAGGCCAGATTTTACGTGGTTTTTAGGCGGTTTCCCACATGCCGTGCTGGTACCCACGTCCTGCCTCAGTTAAACGATTCGAAATCATTTAGAAGTCATTCACACACTTTCAAATGGGATACATTAGACAGATGTGGAGTGGGTGAGTGAGAGATGGCCACAGGAAGAGGACCCGTGACGCTCTATCCCTAACAATGCCAAATGCATATTATCATGTCGGCCCCGATAATATAAGGGAAAGTGCCACGAAAAAAAAGAAGGGACAAAGTTTCACATCAGTGCACACTTCGCTTCAGAGTGAAAATTCATTCTGCAGTTGCAGGTCTTTTGAAACAGTTTCTGCAGTCACCATTAGCACGTGTTAGAATGGCAAACAACGCTAACGGAAAATGAGACACATTCCTTCGGCCAAGACCCGCTTTCCTGAAGGTTCTCAGTGGCTCCACTGACGCCATTGGACGGCAGAGCACTGTCGATGCCGCCACTCCCCGAAACATGTGCATACGAGGCAGGGATATACCTGTAAAACATTTTACATCCGAAACATACATATTTATTTATTGTCATCATCAAAACAATGTTCTGCTTTATCCCTAAAACGCTCCATGCGAATTTTGCATTGTTGAAAACAGTACTGGAACTCTTCCTCTGTAAGCTCCTTGATGAAGAAAAAGTTCAAATGTGTGTGAATTCCTAAGGGATGAAACTGCTGAGGTCATCGATTCCTAGACTTACACACTTCTTTAACTAACTTATCCTAAGAACAACTCACACACTCATGCCCGAGGGAGGACTCGAACCTCCGACGGGACTGGCCAGCTCCTTGATGACAAGTGCCACTTCTTCTATCGCTGCTTCAGCGCTCTGAAATCTTGTTCCTGTTTTTGCTTATTTAACTTTTGGGAATAGATAAACGTCACGTGGTGCTAGGTCAGGCGAATAAAGTGGGCGGACTAACATTGGGATGCCGTACTACGCTAGAAACCTCTTAACAGACAATGCGGTATGAGCCGGTTCGTTGTCTCGATGCAGAACCCACCACCGGTTCTTCAACAATCCACGTCGTTTTTTTTCTTATTTTCTCACGGAATTGAGCAATAACATAAAGACAACAATGTTGATTAAAGTCTGGCTTTCAGGAACCAAGTGAAGAAAAATGATCCCATGAAAATAAAAAAAATCGTCGTCGCTTTGAATCTTGATCTACTCATTCTCGCTTTCTTCGCTCTTGGTGAAGTTGGGCCCTTGCGATTCATGGACTAGCGCTTAGCTTCTGAATCATAAGTGAATAAGCAAGATTCGTCACATGTGATCGTTCTTTCCAAGAAATTAGGATCATTTTCAATGCTACTCAAAGTATGGGTTCAAACATTTTCGCGAGTTTCTTTCTGTTCGATCTTGAGAATTTTCGGCACTAGTTTCGCTCGAACTTTTCTCATTTTACATACAATTTGCCTCACTCATTCTTTGTCAATTCCTGCGCTTTGAGCAAGCGACCGAATGCTCAGCCGACGGTCATATCGCATCATATTTTCATCCGTTTTTGATGCTGAAGGGCGTCCCGGGCGTGAGCCATTTTCAGCGTCTTCTCGGCCGTCTTGGAAATGTTTGAACGACGGAAAAACTTGCGTACGCGATAAATAGTCTTCGACATACACTTCTTGTAGCAAAAGATAGGTTTCAGTAAAAGTTTTTCCAAGTTTCATGTGAAACTTCACGACAATTCGTTGCTCTATCCTTTTTTTGGCAAAACAAAATAAATGAAGACTACGGCCACAATTAATTGTCTACAGAGACCAGAGATGCCTCATTCGACTGAGAGGGCTTCATGCTTCACTGATATTGGCCGTTCATCTTTGGCGCATGCGTACGTACTCTGCGACAACATCAGTCCCCTTATTTTACAGTCACACCTCGTGTACACAATGTAGAGAGCTTTCTTGCTCTTTGATACCGTGGATTTGCAACTTTTTCAGTTGAGAATCATTGAGTAAACAAGTGCCGTAATGTTAGTTTTTCATATTCAGTAAAGTAACGTAGAAATCCCACGCGTGCGGCGTCTCACCAAAATCGTAAAAATTTGCTTTCTTGTGCTGCAAGAAAGTACAGGGACATATCTGCACTTTTACGCCGGTAACCATTGCACAGTGCGTGGAGGCATGTAGTTCATACCGATGTACGTGTATTTTAATACACTTACTTCCGTGTACTTGACAAGGGGTGTAAGTGTGACATCAGTATTCTACAACTATTTCACCAGTGGGTGGTTTGCGATTTAGTTTACGGCTGCACTTCACTTTCCCAGATCCCTTCCAGCAAATCTGCCTTACATATGTAAGTAGGCTGTTTAGGTTTTTATATTGGTAACGCCACTTAGCGCTCTGTATGAAAATCACTGGCTGTGCTCTGTGCAGTCTCTGGCTGCTTTGCATCGTTGTTGGCTATTGTAGTGTTGGGCAGTTGGATGTTAACAGCGCATAGCGTTGCGCAATTGGAGGTGAGCCGCCAGCAGTGGTGGATGTGGGGAGAGAGATGGCGGAATTTTGAGAGCGGATGATCTGGATAGAGACAGTAAATTTATAAGACTGGATGTCATGAACTGCTATATATGTATTATGACTTTTGAACACTATTAAGGTAAATACATTGTTTGTTCTCTATCAAAATCTTTCATTTGCTAACTATGCCTATCAGTAGTTTGTGCCTTCAAGAGTTTGAATCTTTTATTTAGCTGGCAGTTGTGGCGCTCGCTGTATTGCTGTAGTTCGAGTAACGAAGATTTTGTGGGACAAGTGATTTGTGAAACGTATAGGTTAATGTTAGTCAGGGCCATTCTTTTGTAGGGATTTTTGAAAGTCAGATTGCGTTGCGCTCAAAATATTGTGTGTCAGTTTAAACACAGTCATGTATAATTTTTCTAAGGGGACGTTTCACATATTAGTTTTTTGTGTTCCTTCCATTTCTCATTGATTCTTAGTGTTAGCCCGAAATACTTACAAGGTGTAGGCTTGAACGTATTGTGAACTCTAACGTATGCTATAGATCTTCAACGTAATTACCTGTTTCAAGCCCAACAGAACAGATTCCAAAAACGCCAATCACTGAAACCCAAATCGCTCTTTCATTGTACGACTTCCTGGAAGCTATAGATCAAAGCAGTCAGGTACATGTAGTATTTCTTGACTTCTGAAAAGTATTTGTCTCAGTATCACACCTACACTTATTATCAAAAGTAGCATCGTTGGGCTGTCAACTATATTATTAACGTGTTCATATTAAGAGTTTCTTAATAGGCTGGTTCAAATGGCTCTGGGCACTATGGGACTGCCTCGTGATGACTGGGTGTTGTGTGATGTCCTTAGGTTAGTTAAGTTTAAGTAGTTCTAAGTTCTAGGGGACTGATGACCATAGATGTTAAGTCCCATTGTGCTCAGAGCCATTTGAACCAACCACTATGGGACTTAACTTCTGAGGTCATCAGCCAACTAGAACTTAGAACTACTTAAACCTAACCAACCTACGGACATTACACACATCCATGTCCGAGGCAGGATTCGAATCTGCGACCGTATCGGTCGCGTGGTTCCAGACTGAAGCGCCTGGAACTGCTCGGCCACATCGGCCGGACCATTTTCTGCTGCTGCTGATATTACCTTGTACTCTTCTGACCAGACATCCTTGTCTTCTTTCCATTTCACTTCACTGACTCCCATTACGTCTAGTTTGAGTCTCTGCATTCCCTATTCATATTTTCTGGCTTCCCTATCACATTCCGCGCCCTTCGTTTGTTATTCAATATTTTTGCGAAATCCAAATTTTCGCATGTCGTCAACCATGTGTCTACAGCCTGCATTTGTGCTTTCATTATGTTTATTGCCGTACAGGTGAGACATTTAAATTGAAAGTCGTTTGGCCGGTGTCGGCGGATTAATACGATATTGCAGTGCCTCTGTTGTTCACAAGTATAATCCAAAGTTCCTTTGGACATGCATGCATTCCATTACAACTCCGAGGGTTTTCCATTCTTGCAGATGCGAATACATTTCAGGTATTTCACAGAGGCTATAGACGCTACAGTGTCTTTTCCTTCGGACATGACGCATGTCCAAAAAAACGTTACATCGTACTTCTGACCAAGACAGGCACTGCAATATCGGAGGAGAACCGGCGTATTCACCGCGGCACGAACGTTCAGTAAAGCCATTAGAAAAATCATAGCGAAATGTAAAATGGTGTAGAGCAGATATCTGTGTGGTGCAAAAGTTCCAAAAGTTGGAGTTGATCCTGAACAATAAAACGTGTGAGGCCTTCCATTTCGGTTCCACCATGAATCATACAAGTCGGCAACGGCTATATAAGACAACAAGTGTCTGGCGCAGTTTTTAGGTCGGTTACTGCTGCTACAATGGTAGGTTATCAAGATTAAAATGCGTTTGAAATGGTGTTATAGTCGGCGCACGAGAGATGGGATACAGCATCTCCGCCGGCCGCGGTGGTCTAGCGGTTCTAGGCGCTCAGTCCGGAACCGCGCGACTGCTACGGTCGCAGGTTCGAATCCTACCTCGGGCATGGATGTGTGTGATGTCCTTAGGTTAGTTAAGTTTAAGTAGTTCTAAGTTCTAGGGGACTAATGACCTCAGAAGTTGAGTCCCATAGTGCTCAGAACCATTTTGAACAGCATCTCCGAGCTAGTGATGAAGTGGGGATTTTCCCGTACGAACTTCAAAAGTGTACCGTGAATATCAGGAATCCGGTAAAACACCAGATCACTGACATCGGAAAAAGATCCTGCAAGAACGGGACCAGCGACGACTGAAGAGAATCGTTCAACGTGACAGAAGTGCAACCCTTTCGCAAATTGCTGCAGATTTCAATGCTGGGCCATCAACAAGTGTCAGGGTGCGAACCATTCGACGAAACATCATCAACAGGGGCTTTCGGCTGTCGAAGGCCCACTCGTGTACCCTTGTTGACTGCACGACACAAAGCTTTATGCCTTGCCTTGGCCATTCAACACCGAAATTGGACTGTTGATGACTGGAAAGTTGTTGCATGGTCGCACGAGTCTCATTTCAAATTTTATCGGGCCGATGGACGTGCATGGGTATGGAGACAACGTCATAAATCTATGGACACTGGCCCGCATCTCGTGGTCGTGCGGTAGCGTTCTCGCTTCCCACGCCCGGGTTCCCGGGTTCGATTCCCGGCGGGGTCAGGAATTTTCTCTGTCTCGTGATTGTTGGGTGTTGTGTGCTCTCCTTAGGTTAGTTAGGTTTAAGTAGTTTTAAGTTCTAGGGGACTGATGATCATAGATGTTAAGTCCCATAGTGCTCAGAGCCATTTGAACTATGGACCCTGCATGTCAGCAAGGGACTGATCAAGCTTGTGGAAGCTCTGCAATGGTGTGGAGCGTGTGCAGTTGGAGTGATACGGGACCCCTGATACGTTTAGATACGCCTCTGACAGTTGACACGTACGTACGGATCGTGTCTAGTGACCTGCATCCATTCATGTCCTTTGTGCATTACGACGGACTTTGGAAATTCCAACAAGGCAATGCGACACCCCGCACGGCCAGAACTGCTACAGAGTGCCTCCAGAAACACTCTTCTGAGTCTAAACCATTCCGCTGGCCACAAAACTCCCCAGACATGAACTTTATTGAGTATATCAGGGATGCCTACCAAGATGCTATTCAGAAAAGATCTCTTACGGGTTTATGGACAGCGTTGCAGGATTCATGGTGTCAGTTCCGTTAATCACTGGTTCAGACATTAGTAGGGTCCATTCACGTCGTGCTGCCGCACTTGTGCCTGCTCGCAGGGGCCCTACACGATATTAGGCAGGTGTACCAGTTTCATTGGCTCATCAGTGTAGAAGAAATAATAAATGTACTAAAGGGACTGCCTACATTATGCTTGGCTGAACTGCTCTGAGGTATTGCTGCACGCTATGGGATCCTTACCAGAGAGGACTAACGTAGGACAATGAAAAAGTTCAAAGAAGGCAGTTCGTTTTGTGTTATTGGGACGCAGGGGAAATAGTGTCATGGATATGATAGCGAGAACGGGTGGCAGTTGTTAAAACAAAGGAGTATTTCTTTGCGGCGAGTTTTGTTCTCGAAACTGCAATCATCATTTTTCTTTTCGGAATGGGAAAATATTTTCTAAATTTCAAATAGCCTTACCACACAGTTTATTGTTTGGAAGTGCCAGTGTGGCTAATACTATTTGAAATTTTGAGTGCAACAAGGCCGCTACGTCTCCCACTGTTTTTTTGAAGATGATTAATGAGGAAAATATTTTGTTGACGCCCTTCTACATAGTGAAAAACGAATATAGTAACAAAATAAGTGAAATCAGAGCTCCCACAGAAGGATTTAGGTGTTTGTTTTAGCGGCATGCTGTTCGAGAATGGAATGGTCGAGAAATATTCTGAAAGTGGGTCCTTGAACCCTCTGCCAAACACGTAAATGTGCTCCTCCCACCATCCAAGATGAAAGCATTATCGGGATCAGTCAAGGATGATGTAGCACTCTGGAAATTAGGAGTCCACCGCAGCTCTTGCCAGTGTGGTAAAATGTGTGTAGGCCTGACTATCAGGGCAATACAGGATAGATGTACACGCTCAACCTACTGCCGACAGAGTCCACAGTGGCAGATTCTTGCATGTGCCACGGAAATACCATGACTCACGATGACACCGAGTTGTTGCTACAATTCAACACCTCCTGAGATTTGAGGCTGTAGAGTTCCAACTACATGATGGCCTGATAAGTTCAGCGGCTTTCACCTAATGAAGGCCTATGATCCAGACTTGAGCAAGATCAAAACACAGCAACACTCTACGTGGAAATCTGCACCCGTCGTGACGACTAAAAAACGCCACGACCCATCGCCACCTCGCTAGCAGAGATCCGCGTGCAGTGCTGCCCGCGGCGCTGCTGACGACCCGGGATCGACTCCCGATGTCTTGCTTCCCCACACGACAGCGGCAGTTCTGCAGCCGGAGGGTGGCCGGCTGTTGGCAGTGGGGAGGGGGGAGGCGGAGGGGGGCGGGGGGGGGGGGGGACGGGGGGCGGAGAGGATATAAAGTCGGCACCCAGCAATACCAATCAGCCATTAGGAACGCCTGAAGATGCAAGAAGTCGGTTCACTGAAATGTCACGCCTTTCGCACGACGCCATCGGAGAGAATATGCGAGAAATATTCAATACATAAATCTGAATTACAGAATTGTCATGTCATCTTGACTGTTCGCACACTTATTTTAAATACGACAACCACATTTTGATCTTCTCTTACTTTCTTTAGAAGTGCGGGGTTCAGGCGCTATGAAAAGTGTTTAAGTGCGGCAGAGACGGATGGGGACCATTATAATGAAGGTATGGACTGCAAATGGGGAAGTTCACTGCGATAACCGACTTTGTCAAAGGTCAGGTTATTATTACGCAAATTCTGTGAACGAGTATCTCGAAAGCGGTGACGCTGGCCTAACGTTCACGTGCTACTATCGTGAGAGCATCTACAGAAAGAGGTAGGAGGACAGTGAAACCACCACTAGGCGCTAAATGGTTGGACGTCCACGCTCTTCACAGAACGTAGGGCTCGGAGGCTTGTCTGTTCGGTGAAGCAGGACAGGCATCTCTACGGAAAGAGCACAATTCTGGTGTACGCTCAACTCTTTCGGAGCACACCGGTAATAGCACTTTGTTGAATATGTTGACGCAACGACATCGCCAGTTACATTTGTAGTGGGCGCGAGAACGTCGGGATTCGACCGTCGATCTATAGTAATGTGTCGGCTTTTTAGGTGAATCCCATTTTTGCTACACCAGTTGATGGTCGTCTCTAATCCGCCAGGGTAGCCGAGAGCGCTAACGCGCTGCCTCCTGGACTCGGTAGCCGCGCCGGCCCCAGATCGAATCCGTCCGGCGGATTAACGACGACGGCCGGTGTGCCGGCCAGCCTGGATGTGGTTTTTAGGCGTTTTTCCACATCCAACTAGGTGAATACGGGGCTGGTCCCCACGTTCCGCCCCAGTTACACGCCTAGCGGACATTCGACACGCCTCCGCACTATTTCCCGATTTACACACGACGTAGACAGTTGGGGTACACTGACTCTGTCCTGGGGGGGGTACGGGGTGGCGGTAGCAAGGGCATCCGGCCATCCCTGTAACTAACATTGCCAAATCCGTTGTTACCACGCCGACCCGGTGATCGCTGCGGGACTATGGCGTAAGCGAAAGAAAGAAAGAAAGTTGATGGTCGTCTCTACAAACCATCCAGGTGAACGGCGGCTCGAAATGTGTACTGCGCCACGGACTAAGGCTGGTTGGAGCAGTTTTATACTATGGCAGAAATTCTCCTGCGCATGCATGGGACCTGTGGTAGTAACCGAAGACACGCTGACAGCTGTGGACCACCTGCATTCCTTCATGCTTCATGGCTTCCCCGACGGCGATGTCATCTTTTAACAGTATAGCTGTCCGTGTCTCGGAGCCAGAACTGTGCTGCAGTCGTTTGAGGAACATTACACTTGTAGCATGACACGGATCATCGTCGATGTAGCCCTCGAAATCTTTAAGAAATAAACTTGAGCGGTTGTCCATTACAGTCGGATATACCTTGTATCACGTGAGAGTAGGAGAGTCATAACGGGTAGTAACCCATGACGTCATCTCAAGTCGAGATATTTTTGTTGCGATATTTTTGCTAAGTGATTGACGCAGTATACATGTAAATCATTTATATATTTTATTAGTTATTAATGGAGTAAAGAATTTAATTAAGTACAATATTTTTAGGTTCAATAGGTAATGACTCTTTATGAGATGGATATAAATGTGTTTTGACATAGCAGATAGAAATTCTGCCTTATGCGTGATATTTTTTTGTCTTTGAGAAGGATGATACCTTCTGAGCTGCTCGAGTGCGGGGACAAGTCGTAATAGAGTGAGGGTCCTGTGTAAGTTTTATGGATGGACATAGAACTGATAATTCACAACCCGGAGTTGGTTTAGATAATATTCTAGGGAACCGCGGCCAAGCTTTGTTACTAACAAATCGCACGCTGACTCTGAAATATCGGCGCGAAGTTTGAGATAAGCGGTAGGCAGCCGCGTGTTGTAGTCGCGTGAAGGATTAAGTGACACTGACCCTGATTTCTTGACCTTAACTTAATAATTATTATCAAAGAATTATCGGAAGGGATAGTAAGTGTTCTTGATGCTTAAAGCAAGTGTGAGTTTATTTACTGTTTGAATACGATTGATATTAATCACGGAATAGTCAGCTAGTTGATACGTTGCTTAGCAACCCATAAACAGATTGTGATAGAATTACCGGAACGATCATTTCAGTCATTAGAGACCACTACACACACACACACACACACACACACATACACACACACACACACCAGAAAACTGGTTCTAGGAGCTACAGTCAGGAACCGCGCGACCGCTACGGTCGCAGGTTCGAATGCTGCCTCGGGCATGGATTGTGTGATGTCCTTAGGTTACTTAGGTTTAAGTAGTTCTAAGTTCTAGGGGACTGATTACCTTAGAAGTTAAGTCCCATAGTGCTCAGAGCCATTTACACCAGAAAACTAACTACTCTCGTTCTGAATGACATTTGGACCGGATGAGTTTTGTTTCAGCTTCTTGATATCAATAAACTTCATCCGAATTTGAAACTTTACAAACTGTGTCGTGTTCCTTCAGTTTGGTAGAACGATAGACATTCTAGTCTATACTACTATCTATTTTTTTAAAGAGAACACTTACCTTTTTCTTCTAGAGGAATTTTTCTGCTTCAGTCATCAATCTTCTCAAAGCGGAGATAAGGGTGACATTCACACATAGCACTACGTCATCGTGATCAACCACACACATGTGCCCCCTTTCTCCATCTCTTTGTTGTGTTGAAAACCCTGAGATATAGCCTCGGTTCGACGAAGGAAGAGGAGAGAAAAGAGAAGAAGAAAAGAGACAGAAGAAAAGGATGAGAGGGGAGGTCACACAGTGAACTCACATTCATGTCTCATGCAAATCATGTAGCATCCCTTCTGGGTCGGTTTCAACGTATACGCAAGCCGCCGGCCCGTTATTTACGCGAATTACGTGAACTATCCGTAGACATCTAAAGTCATATAACTCCACAAACCTACCAACAAACTGTCGAGTGTATTTCGTTCCAAAGACGGACAAACAAGGTATTAAGCAGATGGTCATGACGTTTTCACTCATCAGTGTAAATACTGTAGAATGAATGGGGAAGATAATTATCATCAGTATTATCAATTGTCTGTGGTATTCCATTCGTCCATTCAGATAGGGAGAAACGGGTCTATATATGCCTCTGTAATTGTCCTAATCTCTCTCCCCGTTTTCCTCATGAGCCCTCACGAGACAGACAATAATGGCAGCTTGAAGGTCCTACAGCCAGTCTTCTTGTGTACATCTCCTCTCAACACAGCCGATATGGTTTCTAGAGACCTAAGTCTTCTTCTTTCTTCCAACTATCGCCACTTACCCCCCCCCCCCCCCCCACACAAACCATGGACCTTGCCGTTGGTGGGGAGGCTTGCGTGCCTCAGCGATACAGATGGCCGTACCGTAGGTGCAACCACAACGGAGGGGTATCTGTTGAGAGGCCATACAAACGTGTGGTTCCTGAAGAGGGGCAGCAGCCTTCTCAGTAGTTGCAGGGGCAATAGTCTGGATGATTGGCTGATCTGGCCTTGCAACATTAACCAAAACGGCCTTGCTGTGCTGGTACTGCGAACGGCTGAAAGCAAGGGGAAACTACAGCCGTAATTTTTGCCGAGGACATGCAGCTTTACTGTATGATTAAATGATGATGACGCCCTCTTGCGTAAAATATTCCGGAGGTAAAATAGTCCCCCATTCGGAGGGCGTCGGAGGACGTCGTTATCAGGAGAAAGAAAACTGGCGTTCTACGGATCGGAGCGTGGAATGTCAGATCCCTTAATCGGGCAGGTAAGCAGGTTGGCATTATTGTGGCCAAGATAGACACAAAGCCCATGCTACTACAGTAGTACAAGTTTATATGCCAACTAGCTCTGGAGATGATGAAGAAGTTGATGAAATGTATGATGAGATAGAAGAAACTATTCAGGTAGTGAAGGGAGGCGAAAATTTAATAGTCACGGGTGACTGGAATTCGTCAGTAGGAAAAAAGAGAGAAGGAAACATAGTAGGTGATTATGAATTGGGGCTAAGAAATGAAAGAGGAAGACGTCTGGTAGAATTTTGCACAGAGCATAACTTAATCATAGCTAGCACTTGGTTCAAGAATCATAAAAGAAGGTTGTATACATGGAAGAATCCTGGAGATACTAAAAGGTCTCAGATAGATTATATAATGGTAAGACAGAGATTTAGGAATCAGGTTTTAAATTGTAGGACATTTCCAAGGGGCAGATGTAGACTCTGACCACAATCTACTGGTTATAACCTGTAGGTTAAAACTGAAGAAACTGCAAAAAGGTGGGAATTTAAGGACATGGGATCTGGATAAGCTGAAAGAACCAGAGGTAGTACAGAGTTTCAAGGAGAGCATAAGGGAACAATTGACAGGAATGGGGGAAAGAAATACAGTAGAAGAAGAATGGGTAGCTCTGAGCGATGAAGTACTGAAGGCAGCAGACGATCAAGTAGGTAAAAAGACGAGGGCTAGTAGAAATCCTTAGGTAACAGATAAAATATTGAATTTAATTGATGAAAGGAGAAAATATAAAAATGCAGTAAATGAAGCAGGCAAAAAGGAATCCACACGTCTCAAAAATAAGATCGACAGGAAGTGCAAAATGATTAAGCAGGGATAGCTAGAGGACAAATGTAAGGATGCAGCAGCTTATCTCACTAGGGGTCAGATAGATACTGCCTACAGGAAAATTAAAGAGACCTTTGGAGATAAGAGAACCACTTGTATGAACATCAAGAGCTCAGATGGAAACCCAGTTCTAAGCAAAGAAGGGAAAGCAGAAAGGTGGAAGGAGTATATAAAGGGTCTATACAAGGGCGATGTACTTGAGGACAATATTATGGAAATAGAAGAGGATGTAGATGAAGACGAAATGGGAGATAACATACTGCGTGAAGAGTTTGACAGAGCACTGAAAGACCTGAGTCGAAACAAGGCCCCCGGAGTAGACAACATTCCATTAGAACTACTGACGGCCTTGGGAGAGCCAGTCATGACAAAACTGTACCAGCTGGTGAGCAAGATGTATGACACAGGCGAAATACCCTCAGACTTTAAGAAGAATATAATTATTCCAATCCCAAAGAAAGCAGATGCTGACAGATGTGAAAATTACCGAACTATCAGTTTAATGAGTCACAGCCGCAAAATACTAACGCGAATTCTTTATAGACGAATGGAAAAACTGGTAGATGCGGACCTCGGGGAGGATCACTTTGGATTCCGTAGCAATGTTGGAACACGTGAGACAATAGTGACCTTACGACTTATCTTAGAAGAAGGATTAAGAAAAGGCAAACCTACGTTTACAGAAACCAGATGGCAGTTATAAGAGTCGAGGGGCATGAAAGGGAAGCAGTGGTTGGGAAAGGAGTGAGACAGGGTTGTGGCCTCTCCCTGATGTTATTCAATCTGTATACTGAGCAAGCAGTAAAGGAAACAAAAGAAAAATTTGGAGTAGGTATTAAAATTCATGGAGAAGAGGTAAAAACTTTGAGGTTCGCCGATGACATTGTAATTCTGTCAGAGACGGCAAAGGACTTGGAAGAGCAGTTAACGGACTGGACAGTGTCTTGAATGGAGGATATAAGATGAACATCAACAAAAGAAAAACGAGGATAATGGAAAGTAGTCAAATTAAATCGGGTGATGCTGAGGGAATTAGATTAGGAAATGAGACATTTAAAGTAGTAAAGGAGTTTTGCTATTTAGGAAGTAAAATAACTGATGATGGTCGAAGTAGAGAGGATATAAAATGTAGACTGGCAATGGCAAGGAAAGCGTTTCTGAAGAAGAGGAAGTTGTTAAGGTCGAATATAGATTTATGTATCAGGAAGTTGTTTCTGAAAGTATTTCTTTGGAGTGTAGCCATGTATGGAAGTGGAACATGGACGACAACTAGTTTGGACAAGAAGAGAATAGAAGCTTTCGAAATGTGGTGCTACAGAAGAATGCTGAAGATAAGGTGGATAGATCACGTAACTAATGAGGAGGTATTGAATAGGATTGGGGAGAAGAGAAGTTTGTGGCACAACCTGACTAGAAGAAGGGATCGGTTGGTAGGACATGTATTGAGGCATCAAGGGTTCACAAACTTAGCATTGGAGGGCAGCGTGGAGGGTAAAAATCGTAGAGGGAGACCAAGAGGTGAATACAGTAAGCAGATTCAGAAGGATGTAGGTTGCAGTAGGTACTGGGAGATGAAGAACCTTGCACAGGATAGAGTAGCATAAAGAGCTGCATCAAACCTGTCTCAGGACTGAAGACAACAACAACAACAACATCATCGTCACTTAAGTCCGTTGAGAATTTCTGTTACAATTCCGCATCTGTTTTATCGACCTGTTATGATCTAGGACTTCCTCGCACTAGCGTTTTGTATTCGACTTTCTCGCACAGATGATATGTTTCCCAGAATCCTTTCCATAGCTCTGAGCTCTCCATTCGCCACTCGTAATACTGATTTTATGTCACCGCACCATTTCATCTCTCTTCCTAGTGTTAGGCCCAAATACTTATACGATACCAGTTGTGATGTTTTCAAGACGCCGGACACCATCTGGTTCTTTCCTTTTTTTAAAGGCATTATCTTACTTCTCTCCGCATTTAAGCCATTCATTACACACAATGTGAACATTTTGCCAATGCCTTTCCAAGTTTCCTGATCGTCTTCCTACAACTAGAGTATCAGGTAGAAAACAGCACTGTCAGCAAAGAACCTCACAGTGCTGTTTAATCTGTCTGCTAAATCGTTTAAGTATATTGTGAACATCAGAGGTCCTATCACGCTTTGTTGCGCCGCGGCCGATGATTTTTGTTTTCGTTTTTGTGGAACATTTAACGTCTTCTATTACATATTCAGTTCTATTTGTGAAATATTCACTGACTCAACCATATAAGTGATACTCCATGCAATACTGCGTGTGACTGTACAATGGTTAGCAGTAGACTATGTCAAAGGGTGTAGAGCGTCTTTCGGAAATGCAGGAAGACACACCTTGTTGACCTAAATCTGTTATTTCCAACATTTCGTTCATGAATAAACCACACTGTGTTTCTGACGAGTGATTTTTGTTGAATCTATGGTCATTGTTTATGAGCAATTTGTTTTCTCGCAAGAATGTCATGGTGTTTGAGCTTACAATATACTCTAGCGTTCTGCAAGACACAGACGTCAGTGATGCAGGATCGTAAGCCTGTGCATTCTAACTTCTACCATTTTTGTTAATAGAAGTGGCCTGCGCTCCTTTCTACTCACGCAATAAAGATTTTCTCGATAAATATTATCTAGGAATCGTGCTGAATCCGCGGTGTACACGTAAGTAGACTGTTTATGTTTTTGTATGTTGGCAGCGCTATGTAGCGCTCTGCGTTAAATAACTCTGACAGCGCTTTGCACACTCTGTAAGAGACTCTGTGGCTGGTAGGACTAGCAGTTGGAGATGAAAAGCCAGCAGTGGTGGAAGTTGGGAGTGAGTAGTCAGTAGCGATGGAAGATAGAGGTTAATAATTAGCAGTGTTGGAGGTTTGCAGTGTTAACACGAGCGGACGATTTGAATGTGTATCCGTCATTGAGATTTATTACTGATGATTATATAATTTCTTGAACTCGTTATCACTTGATTAAGGTAAAATTTCGTAAATACATTGTTTTCTCTGCAACAAAACCTTTCCTTTGCTAACCATACGCCTGTTAGTAGTTAAAGCCTTCTGTAGTTAGAATCTTTTACTTATCTGACAGTATTGGTGCTTTTGGCATTGCTGTAGTTCGGGTTTTGAAGATTTTTGTGAGGTAATTGACTTATGAAATGTATAGGTTATTGTTAGGTTTTCTACTAATTAAGGGCCATTCTTTTGTATTATTTATTTGAAGTCAGGTTATCAATTTTAAAGCAGTCAGATCGCTTTACCCTTGAATATTGTGGGTAATTAATGAATAGGAAAAGTTTGAGTTCTGTTTGTCAGGGCAAATTCTGTAGATCGGATATAAGATGAGAAAGAATAGCAAAGACACAGTACTTTCAGTTTCTCTTAGCAGTTAAACCAGGTTCACGTGCATTCAGTTTCACTCAGCAGTCTAATTAAAAATTTTTGATAAATAAGTTTCATACTGAATTGAAAATCTATCTTCAAATAGTCTAAATAGTTTTCCCATATACTCGGGAGGGTGCTAATATCGACACGTCTCACTTGCGAGTCTATGCAGCGGTCAAAATTTAGTACGGTAGTATCCCCAAGCATAAATAAATTTTAAATGCGGGGATTAATACACTGAGGTCACAGAAGTCAAGGGATGCCTCCAACTATATTGTCGGACGTCCTCTTGTGCGCAGTAGTGAAGCAACCCGACGTGTCATGGACTAAACAAGTCGTTGGAAGTCCACTGCAGAGATATTGGTCATGGTGCCTCTATGGCCGTCCATAACTGCAAAAGAGGAGCGGGTGCTTGATGTTATGTACCAACAGACCTCTCTATCATGCCCTTTAAATGATCGATGGGATCCAGGTCGGACGGTCTGGGAGGCCAGCTCATACACTCGAATTGTCCAGAGCGTTCTTGAAACCAATTGTGAAAAACTGTGGCCCGGTGATATGACGTCCTTGTTTGGGAACATGGCTGCAGATGGTCTCCAAGTAGCCGATCATAACCATTTCCAATCAACGATCGGTTCAGTTGGACCAGAGGACCCAATCCATTTCATATAAACACAACCCAGATCATTGTGGAGCCACCATCAACTTGCACATCGTCTTGTTGACACTTGGGTCCATGGCGTCGTGGGGCTTGCGTCACATTCGATCCCTACCGTCAGCTCTTACCAAATGAAATCGGGACTCATCTGACCAGGCCACGGTTTTCCAGTCGCCTAGGGTCCAACAGATACGGTCACGAGCTCAGGAGAGGCGTAGCAGGCGATGCCGTGTTGCTAGCGAAGGTTCTCGCGTCAGTGGTGTGCTGCCGCAGCCCATTACCGCCAAATGTCGCCGCAGTGTCCGAAGGGATACGTTCGCCGTACATCGCACGTGGATTTAAGACGTTGTTTCACGCAGTGTTGCTTGTCTTTTAGCAGTGACAACTCTACGTAAACGCCGCTGCTCTCGGTGTTTTGTGAAATTAGTCGGTCCCTGCGTTGTCCGTGGTTAGAAGTAGTGCCAGAAATTTGGAACTCTCGGCACAATCTTGATACTTGGATTTCAGGATACTGAATTCCCTAATGGTTTCCGAAATAGAATGCACCGTCCATCTAGGTCCAACTACCATTCCGCGTTCACATTTCCGTCGTGCGCCATAGTCACGTCGGAAACATTTCCACATGAATCACCTGTGCGCAAACGACAGGTATGGCAATGTACTGCCCTTTTATACCTTGTGTACATGATACTATCCATTTTTATATTTGCATATGGCTATCCCAGAATCTTTGTCACCTCAGAGTATTTCTGCATCATTATGAGGAGGCGATGATTTACAGCTTCTAGAAATCATAGTTTGCCAACACTGTATTGTCATTTTATTAAACAGCCATTTCAGTCAGAAATGTCTACATACCACGAAAAATACAAAAATTAGCCACACTTATTAATTACAAAAACAATCGTAATGTGGTAACCAGCAGTTCAGTTACCATAACTGTATAAGCATACTATTCTAGACACTTTTGCAAAATGAATGTTTACACTAGTAATGATATTCCTGAACTTTGTATGTAGCGTCAATACAGCAAAATATATCTGGCCGACTTACGGATATACATATGGTAAATATATTCATGTGACGTTCAGGATGAAAGCCAAGCCTATATTTTTTGTTTTTGTAAAACTTAGTCGATTGGGGATGATGCATATTTTTGAAACATTAATAATGATAGTATTGGTGCACATACAGCGGAATTACTTTGGATACACACTTTAACATTTTTGTCCAATTAAAACTTTAGAAACCACAACTCAATCTCCTGAGTGTCGTTACGCTTGTACGATGCCCACGAATAAACATTGTCTTAATTCTAATACATTTAGACACCTTTTAAGTTCTGAAAATTAAATAAGTTAATGTGTTTATAAACTTCTACAAAAGTTTGTGTGTTTTGATAAGATGACATGCCCATGCTCCTGAACATTTTATTTTGAATAAGGACATATGTATGATGCAATATGGCTATAAATTGAATCCAAATTTTGTTTGGTTTAAAAAAGAAACGCTATGTACTATTTTCCTTTTGGTACAATAGTGTTTTCAATCTTTTGCTCAGTCCTGATTTCTGGTGGCTGAGTCAGTGATAGTAGGGTTACCACATGTTAAGTCGGTACCTCAGACAATTTCTACTAGTATTCCTATACCTTGTGCAATATCTTTGGTTACGATTTTATTATCTTTTCTGATGTTCTTGAGACTGAAGATGAGTTACCAACCCGGTCTTGCCATGTGCTTTGCTACATTCGCCACTGTGTGCTGTATGTACTCCAGTATTGGATCTAAGATGTTAGGTATGACATGAGGATTGCTCACAGTTATGATCTATCGAGGATCTAATTAATGATGACACATTGTAAGTACGTAGTAGCTCAAGAATGAGAATTAGCATATGATTATTGTTATTGTGTTAACGTTGGCTAATCTTTTGTCTTTTTTCGTGGAATGTAGGTACATGACGATGGTTCCTTAGTAAAATGACAATACGCTTGTGTGACAACAATGAATGTGAATAATATTTCTGCTTTTTGTCTACTCTACTAAGTTTTAGGACAAGACGGATCTGCGAGAAATTCAATGCAAGCTTGCCGTCTGTTGAATTTACATATGGCCAGGTCTTCCTACGATTTTCTGATCTTTCGCCAAAATGAGATTGAAAATCGTTGTAGGATTTACGAATGGCTCGTCTCACGAGTGAAATGGTTCCCTTCACCTTTTATCTATGTTTCTCTAAAACCTCATTTCCAGTGACTGTGTAACAGTGTCTCATTTCACAGTGTCCTTCGAATGGTATCATTTAACCACAGTGAGTCTTTGCAGTCTGCCGTTACTTTCTTTTTACGTAGTTATCTTAGCCGCACGTTTGTCAGATATGAACTAAAGTGTTTGAGCCTATCCTTTAAGCAAGTTGACACGTGGCAATAGTTCTCCAGGTATTGCAAACACACCACTGTACCTGAACTGTACACTGAAGAGCGAAAAAAAAGTGGTACACCTGCCTAATATCGTGTAGGGTCCAGTGAGCACGTAGAAGTGCCGCAATACGGCGTGGAATGGACTCCACTAATGTTTGAAGTAGTGCTGGAGGGAACTGAAACCATGAATCCTGTCCACAAATCTGTAAGAGAACGACGGGGTGGAGATCTCTTCTGAAGAGCAGGTTGCAAGGCATCCCAAATATGCTCAATAGTGTTCATGTCTGGGGAGTTTGGTAGCCAGCAGATGTGTGTTCTGTTCCTGGAGCCACTATGGACGTGTGGGGTGTCGAATTGTCCTGCTGGAATTGCCCAAGTCCGTCGGAATGCACAATGGACACGAAGGGATGCAGGTCATTAGACAAGATGCTTACGCGCGTGTCACCTGTCAGGCTCATATCTATACGTATCAGGGGCCCCATATTACTCCAACTGCACACGCCCCACACCACTACAGACCCCCCACCAGCTTGATCCGTCACCTGCTCACATGCAGGGTCCATGGATTCATGAGGTTGTCTCCATACCCGTACATGTCCATCCGCTCGACACAACTTGAAAGGAGACTTGTCCGACCAGGCAACAACTTTCTAGTCATCAACAGTCCAATGTCGGTGTTGACGGGCCCAGGCGAGGGGTAATGCTTTGTGTCGTGCAGTCATCGAGGGTACACCAGCGGGTCTTCGGATCCGATAGCCCATATCGATGATGTTTCGTTGAATGGTTCACACTCTGACACTTGTTGATGGTCCAGCATTGAAATCTGCAGCAATTAGTGGAAGGGTCGCACTTCTGTCAAGTTGAACGAATCTCTTCGGTCGCCGTTGGTCCCGTTCTTGCAGGATCTTTTTCCGGCCGAAGCAATGCCTGAGATTTGATGTTTTACCGGATACCTGATAATCATGGTACAATCGTGAAATGGTCGTACGGGAAAATCCCCACTTCATCGCTGCCTCGAATGTCCCATGGCTCGTGGGCCGACTATAACAGCACGTTGAAACTCACCTAAATCTTGATAACGTGCCATTGTAGCAGCAGTAACAGATCTGACAACTGCGCCAGACACTTGTTGTCTTATGCAGGCATTGCTAACCGTTGCCTGTTTACATATCTCTGTATTTGAATACACGTACCTATACCAGTTTCCTTGGCGGTTCAGTATATATGTAATCGACAGTCGAATGGAAACGAGACCGATGAAGAAAGTAAGTAAGGATGTGAGTCCATGTTGCTGCAGATGTTTGGCTGGGAAGCCCTTCCACATCCTCCAAGCAGTTCCGATCATTCCCCACGCAATTTCCATATTTTTGGGGTCCTGAAGAATGACATTCGATTTGCTATGAAAGGAGAGGTCCACATTTCGTTGCAGTCATGTTTCCGTAGGGAAACGAAAACATTATTCCATGAAGGCATTGACCGCATTTTTTCACATTGGGAGAAGTGTATTAACAGCTACGGCATTTACTTTTGGACTAATAAACAGTTTACTTACTTTTTTCCCAACCTGCCTCGTTTTCAAGTGACAGCCCCTTACAGCAAGAAGAAGAAAAACACCGAGGGGAAGATAGTTAGTCTGATCTGGATGAAAACAGGTAAGTGTAATCTAGAAACGCAGTCGTTAAATGCACAGCCTGACAAAAGCGGTGAAGCACCCGGAAGAAACGGTCTCATGTGAATGTAGTTTTGTACATTTACGCAACTTCGGCGGATGTGTAAGTGATTATGGCTGCAAGTATGCGTGACAGGAAGAACGGCTAGGGGAATGCATTAGCGTTGTTCGTGTATAGTGCTGTTACCAGGCCTGGTGGGGTGCATAAGGGGCGAGGACAGTGTCAGGTGTTCAGCGATCTCTGCGAAGGATACGGAGATGCTTTGTACGCATATGAGACAGCGTTATCGGCAGCTGGCAGAGTCTGAAAGGGATTCATTGTATAACGATGAGCCAAAACACTATGACCACTAACTACCGCAACTTCGGATTCCACCTGGTAGCGTTGCTGGCACGTGATACGGAAGAAAAAGTATGTAAGCGATTAAACACGGATGGGGGATCACTGTATCGAAGATATGGGCTGGAAATGGGGAAATCTGATGAGATAAGGGGCTTTTACAGTGGACAGATTATTATTAGCAAAGCCTGCGAACGTGTACATCTAAAACAGCGAAGCTGATCGAATGTTCGTGTGCTATTGTCCTGAGCATCTAGGAAAGAGGTAGGACAGTAAAACTACCCGTAGGCGCTAAACCGTTGGACGTCCGCGACTCTCCACAGAACGTGGTGTTCGGAGGCTTCTCTGCTATGTAAAGCAGAATTGATGGTGATCTGTGGCATCTCTGCCAAAAGAGCGCAATGCTGGTGTATGCACAAGTGTTTCGGTACAGCCGTTCATCGTACATTGTTGAACATGGAGCTCTGCAGAAGAGCACACCTACGTCTTATGTCGACCTAACGAAATCGTCAGTTACGATTGCCGTGGATACGCGACCATCGGGATTCGGCCGTCGATCAATGGAAACGTACGGCTCTTCGAGTGAATCACATTTTTGCAACAGTAGGCCGCTGGTCGTCTCCACAAACGCCACCATCGAGGTGAACGGCAAATCGAAAAGTGCAGCTCGTCACGGACGCAGGCTGATGGGAGCAGTATTATGCTATGGGGAACATTCTCCTGCGCCTGCAAGGGACCTTCAGTAGTAATCGAAGACATGCTGACAGCTGCGAACCATCTGCATCCCTTCATTCTTGATGTCTTCCCCGACGGTGATGTCATCTTTCAGCAGTATAATTGTCCTTGTCTCGGAGCCAGACCCGTGCTACAGTGGTTTGAGGAGCATCATAGTGAACTCACGTTGATGTCTTGGCGGCCAAATACAGCAGATGTAAATTCTGTGGAACCCAAGTGGGTCGCTATCGGGTGCCATCACAGCGTACGCAAGTCAGCGGCCCGTTATTTATGTGAATTGCATGACTTGTGAGTAGACATCTGTCAATGAACTGTCGGCTCCCTGAATCTGTTATGTATTTCGTTCCAAAGACGGACAAACAAGCGGTTAAGCAGGTGGTCACGATGTTTTGGCTCATCAGTGTACCTCTCTGTTTGGCCAGCTAGTCGAATCGCGCCATATCCATATTTGTAGAGCATTCTGCTGTGGCATTGGCTCGATGTTGGACTGCAAGGGAACATGAGGCCACGCATATTCTTCGTCAAGGTTCCAGTGAACATGTTGGACAACCAATACGGAGGATCGCCCTGTGGTGCATGAAGCACGTTGCAACCCGTTAACATCTGCGCATGCCGACCGAGAACAAGTAACGTGTTCCGTGCAACATTCTCTGTCATCTCGCGCCGTTGGTAGTAGACTAGCAGCTGTCGAACTAGGACATTACTGCCCCATGCGTTGGCTCCCGTTAACACCACAACACGGTTGTGTTTGGGGTTATATCGTGACTGGGAACAATGGATGGCATATGAAACGCGTCGCCGTTTCAGCGACGAATCTGCACTGTCCCAGAATAGCATCGTCAGCAATTATGGCGGCGTCCAGGGGGGAGATCCGATTCTTCCAATGGTTGGAGAGGCACGGCGGGTGTTAGTTCTGGCGTCGTGATGTGGGGAGCCATAGCGTATCAGTTGAGTCACAGCTTTTATTGATTGAGGGAATTCTAACATCATAAAGGCATATCATGGAGAAGCAATTTACTTAGCATATCACAGTTTGGATTCCAGCAAGGGTACTTGACTGAGAATGCTATACATACATACACTCATCGAACAGTACAAGCCTTAGGTAATAATAATATACCGCCTGTTGGTGTTTTTCAGGATGTGTGCAAAGCCTTCAGTTGTGTAGATCATGATTCTTTGAAAAACTCAAACTTTATGTAACTGATGGCTTTATGTTCAATGGGTTTGAATCGTACTTTACAAACAGAATGCAAAAGATCGTGCTAAATAATACACACATATTTGGAAACGCAGAATATTTGTGGAACTGGGATGGAATTACAAAGGAAGTTCCTCAGGGTTCAATTCTAGGTCCACACCTTTTCCTTATGTATGTGAAGGATATTTCACTTAACATTCAACAAGCAGAAATATCCACAGACGTGTCTACAGCTGTAGGCGAACTTACCTCATGAAAGGATACAACAGTGTAATGCCACCCATTCCAATGGAATCATTGTGTGCTTCCACGGCAGACGGGGTGCAAGTGATACTGGTAAATGGAAGCACAGAGCGAAGTTGTTTGTAAATTTGTCTCATTTTAGTAATCGCCGAAATAATATCAGATACCGTCTCAACGCATCAAGTTTCATTTATATATACTCTTTCCTTTTGGGTACTTCCCTTTTTTGTCACGCTGTATACTTGTGGTTAGAAGAAGAAAGATACTGAGGGCACAACAAGTACTTGTGATCTATCCATACAGTGGTTAAGTATTCTGTTTTACGTATATGGAACTGTTTGTGAGATCTCTGTGTTTCGAGGTACCTGGAATTGTCTTTCGTACCTACCAGGTTTCTTACGTCCTTTTTAAACACTTTATCAAAGTCGAGTGAAAAGTTGGGTGACAATTTGTAAATGACAAACGAAGTCTTACTTCACAATCACCATTACTTCTTTAGATTCATTAATATGGGTCCCACAGCATGTATTACGTCACAGTAGAGCACTAAACAGAGAATTAGCAGACATTGTGCTGCTTGGTATTTTATTTCTGTATTAAGCTTATTTTGGCCTTGTTACCTTCATCAGTTCATCTGCAAATAATCGCACTTATTTATATTTTATATGATATATAATTTATAAAGGTTTGCGGCATTGAACGTTGTACTCATGTCCTGACGTTTTAGAAGGACATATTTCAACTTTAAGTGAACTACTACTGCTGTCCATAATTGTTGGACATAGTACTTTCTCAGTAATGTTTTAAAGTTGTTCGATGATTTGATACTGCATGTATATTATAATAGGTTTTTATTATTTTGGCAGTCGTAGAAATGCAACTCTGACAGGTAGTTGTTTACTCAAAGATATTTGTGTTTTTGTGGGTCGTGTATCTGTGGAAATTTTATTGATGTATTAGTGATCTTTAGTGTTTCGATTATCCGCTATACCAACGTAACATTTCACTAAAATGTTTTAAAAGTGTATATGCTTGCAGTCGGTTTGTTTGTATAGTATACCTTGGGGGTAATCCGTAGTGTGTACGTATACTTCAAATTCCTCCAAAATATTCTTGATTGGACCTTTTGGGATATTATGTGGGATTTGTAGTGCGTTTTCAATGTTGTGGGCGAGTGTTTTTCATTTTTTGAGACGTGTAATGAAACTGAATTTGTTATCATTTGTCTCTGTCGTGCGTTCTCTGAGGACAACGGTGAAATTTCTTTGCGTCTGCCATATACAAAATTTTGTGCAGTTAATTTTGTATATTCCAGGGTTTAAGGGGTTCGGGATTGTGGCTGATTAAGACAATAAAGCCGAAATAAGCTCGTATACAAAAATAAAACACCAAGCTGCATAGTGTCTACTAATTTTCCTCTAGTTTAATTTATGACTTGGAAATGACGTGTAGCGCTTAGGCAATGCGACAGACACGGCGGCGTTCCAGCCACCGCTGTCCCCTCTTTTCCAGCGTCGCTTCTGTCCGATTTCTGACGCGCACTGCCGGTCCTCTCGCTATCCCGTAGGCGAGGGAAGCAAGGACATTCCTCTTCGGATGCACTGCGAGCAACTTGAAATTAAATATCAGGAGTTTAGTCATATTTAATACCGCTCCACGCGAGGTCCCGCTCCTTGTTTAAAAGCGGAGAAAAAGTAAGAAGGAAGGCGTTGGGCAGGACTTGAATAAATTATATTAGCGCTCCGGCGCAGCCGGGGGCAACTTGCATGCTTTTAATTAGCAACTTCTGAGATGATGGCGAGCAGTGGCAGTGGGTGCCTCGACGTAGGCGAGAGAAGCGGGCGCGGGAGTGGAAGGCACTCGAAACCAGCGCAGGGTGGCTGGCGTTTACTTGCCGGAGAAAGCGTGACCTCAGAGCAGAGAGATGTGAGTGGGTGTACTTTCGCTAGTAGTCCTAGCAGTATACCAATAAAAAGCAAACCGATAGCTCAGACGTTTTCATTATAAGACACTCTGAATTGTAGTATCCTCTTTACCCCTACAACTCTAATAACAGATGCTGTTGTGTAGGAGTGGAAACACACATGTAAAACAAAAATGAGTGGATAAACAGAAATTTAAAGTAAAGTAAAGTAAAGTAAAGTAAGATGTAATAGGGAAAAACCTGTGAGGTTATATTACCAAAATGGTGGCCGTTTTGAACCAATGCAACTCTTAATTTTCATGTTGAATAGGGGTCATACCGTAGCACCACTATTTATTAACACCGATGTAGGACTAACATTTCTGTGCCATCTCAGTACGAGGGCTATTCGGAAAATGTGGAACGTTTGGTCACGGAATGCAAACCACTGTAAAAATCAACTTACTTTATCTGCAACAGTTTGCTACACCTTCTAGCTATTTCTCTACACAGTCGTCAGTTCGACTGAGACATTTATCATAGCGTTGTACCAACTTGCCAACACCCTCGTCATATAAGGCAGCTCATGTGCCTTCTGCCAATTTCCTTAGCCGAACTGCAGCTCGTTGTCTGTGCCAAAATGTTGTCTTCATAGCCACTGGTTGAGCTGAGCAGAGGCAAAAATCAGATGGAGCCAAGTCCAGGCTGAATGCTGTGTGACCAAACACTTCCCGTCGAAAACGCAGCAGGAGCATTTGCGGTGCCCTTGCAGTGTGCGGCTGCAACTATCATGAAGAAGGAACTGCATTATAGTTATGTTATGTGGGGTTGCATGAAATCAGGCGAAATCTCTCGGCAGACACCCATACTTGGCGGGAGACACTGTTTTCTAGGCATGTTTAGCGCGCGCTGTGTGGTCAGGACTGAGAAGAGCTACCCGATGCTATCTACAGGCGAAGTACACACACTGCCCATCACATCTGTGCAAAGCTTCATCGTATTTCCTCTGTGGTTTCCATTTTGCGACCGATTTTTTCTTATTTTCCGATTAGATCTTATTTTGCTAATAGTCCTTGTGAAACTCCCGCTAAATCACGCGGGGGTAACAGGTGATTAGGGTTGGGGAAAGGGCCAAGGCAGTGCTGTCGGATTCATTTCAGAATTGTAATTTATTATGATTTAGTTCACAAATACACCTTTAAAAAAAATAAATTTGCTTTGCAGCTGAAGGCCTCCAAAGAGATGCTTTAGAATAAGTTCAATTCTGAAAAGACATGACACACAGTTAGATTTACGAATAAGATAAATCGTATACATATATGAGATCAAAATGCAGAGCGGCTGAAGGCCGCCAGATTAAATCTTCGAAATTCCAAATATATAATGTTTTAAGATGCTAAAAGGGCTGATGTCCTCCAAGGTGCACAGAAAGAGTTAAACAAACGGAATGAGATGGCTGAAGGCCGCAAGGCTAAATTCTGAAAATGAAGGAAACATATATATTGCAACACTCGGTAAAACAAAACATTAAGCTTACAAATTTCCTTTTGGAACACCAACGGCGGAAGGCATACAATAACTTGTAAAATCTTTCAGAGAAAATTACAATAACCTTTCAAGAGCCCCAAAAAACCTTTTAACATAAATTACAACAACATTAAGGGAACAGCACTCAGGAGCCTCTAGGGGATCAGGCTGCCCTCCTTCACTTAGGCGAGACAGGCGGTGAGCCCAACTACACTCGACCGACCAACTGCTTGCTTGTCACGACGGAGTACACGAGAATTCAAGGCCCAAAAAGTTACAACTATCGCTATCATCAAACAAACGCGTATGTGAACTGAGCTGCCAAAACTACACACCATGTTGGACAGCGACAACCGGTGAGGAAAAGACACTGCCTAAAAATTACGTTAGCGGCCTGTGCAGGTGACCAGAACACTAACGGCCGCAAGGTAGAAAACTCCAATGGTTCACTTAACTACGAAAGAAGATAACACGGTTAACTTCACCCAAAATGAACAATACCTGAATTTACTTTAGCGGCCAGGGCAGGTAACCAGAATACTAACGGCCAAAAGGCAGAAAATTCCGTTGATGCACTTAACTATGGATAAATTAATTTAATCAATTCCACCTGAGGGCGGCTATCTCGAACACTTCACTCGTTGTTGCTCACAGGAAAACCTCCACAACAGCAACACTGGAACCCACGTCCTGGGTCGGCGAGCGACGATGCTCGTACCGATCGTACAGCTCCAGACAAACTCAGACACTGCGCAGAGACCATCAGCGGCCCAGTCGACTACGCTGCACGGAGATGTCCTCGGACGAACCGACCGATGAGCTCTGTAAGGATGGATTCCAAGAGCTTGCTGAACAGCGATGTGAGACAGATAGGATGAGAGGAAGAGGCATCAGATGGAGGCTTGTTGGGTTTGGAGAACATCAGGATATCGGAGGTTTTCCACAGGTCGGGATAGAAGCCAGTGGCAAGGATGACATTGTAGAGGGTGGCAAGGACTGAAAGGAAGGAGGGAGGGCAGTGTTTGAGGTGGCGGCAGGTAATGCAGTCGTGGCTGGGAGAAGTGTTGCGTTTAGTGCGGAGTGTGAGGCTGATGTCCTGTGGAGTAATGGGAATGTTAAGTTCAGATGGTGGTGTGTGGCCCAAGTACTGGAAGCCAGGAGCAAGGGGAAGAACAGAGGTATTTGTACAGTCCATGACGTCAGGGAATAATCAGAGTGGGGATCATCGGGGATGGAAAAGACATCAGAGAGGTGAGAGGCGAAGTGGTTGGCCTTACTGAGGTTGTCAGGAAAGGGATGGTCATCAAGGAGGAGAGGGTACTGGAGGTGGGGCAGTTCTCCACAGTAAGGCAGTGGAAAGCACACCAATACTTGGAAGAGTTTATGGGGAGCGTGGTGTTGAGTTGTGTACATGTCTGGCGCCAGGCACGGCGTTTCTTCACAGTAGGCAGGTTGCGGATATATCGTTGTAATTATTGGTGACGGATAAGTGTATACCAGTCACGAGTGCTGAGAAAAGAGCTATAGAGGCGGCGGGACTCTTGAAGGAGAAGGACGGCCTGTGTAGGCAGGGTGGGGTGATGAGGGTGGATGGCTTTGGTGGGGATATGGGTGGCGACGGCGTCAGACAGGAAGGCAGCAGTGCAAGAGGGGTCATCAGGAGATTGGAGGGTAAGGTCGTCGCCTTCAACCTGGGTGTGAATCGAGGTCCGCTAGGCATCCCAGTTGGCACAGGAGCAATCATGGACAAGTTTAGGAGGGGTGTCGGTTTGGAGAAGCAAGGACCACATCGGGAATTGTGTTGGATTTGGGTCGGGTGTGCTGAGGGAGGGGAACCAGGTCTCCCTGAAGGGTGGTGATGAACTGATGCCACCACTGGAGGTCGGCAGGATCACGGCTGTGGGTATTGAGGTCTGTGGCAATCATGTAGGTGGAGTAGGTGTGGTCAATGTGGGCTAGGAAATTGTACGGGATGGGGGTGCAAGGGCGGACAAAAATGGTGGCACAGATGACGGTAAGGGTGGGGAAGAAAAGGCTGAGGGTGAGATGCTTTGCAGGATTGTTAAGGAGAGGTTGGGTCCGGACAGGGTGGTGCTTGAGGTAGCCTATAGCAACTCCACCACGTGCCAGAGTGTACGGGTTATTGGTGTGGTGAAAGGTGTAAGGAGCTGTGGAGATGGAGATATGGGGTTGAAGAAGGTTTCATTTAGGACGAAGGCATCCACGCGATGCTGACGGAGGGTGTGAAGGAAGAGGAGTTTGTGGGTGGGCAGGGAGCGAATATTGTGGTACAAGATACAGCAGGGTTGTTGTATCATGGGAGGGGAGAGTTAGACGAGGGTGGTGAGGGGGGTTTACACTTCGAGGAGTAGGTAGGATGTGGTTCATTACAGGTGTTGCAGGAGAGGGGAGAGGTGAGGTTGGGGCAGTTCTTGAGGAAGTGGGAAGTTTTGCAGTGAGGACAAGTAGGGGGGTTCTTGCAGGCAGAGGTAACATGGTCGTTGTATGTGAGGCAGCGTTGGCAGTGGTAGGATTGGACTGGGGAACGGGAGGGGTCCACCTTATGCCGGCGATTGTAGATGAGGGCACCCTCGGTGAGGAGGCGGTCAATGGAGGAGGAGGATTCGGTGAATATCCGCATTAGATAAGTCGGCCCGGCATCCCTGAAGATGCAGCGGGCCGAGCGGATTTCAATGTTGGGTCGGGAGTTAAGTTCCGCCAACACTTCAGTCTCTGTGACCACAGGGCTAAGCTTCGTGACCATTGCGGTGAAGGTTGGCGGACGTCGGGGAGGTTGAGGCTGACAGGGAGAGGATGGGGTGTGGTAGGGGCTGAGGGTTGCACGTAGGCCAAATTGGATACTTGGGATGCGGGAGAGGAGGTCGGTGTAGAAGGAAGCTCCCTGACAGATGACAACCGGAAAATCATAGCAGGCGAGCAAAGATCCTATCAGAGGCGATATATCGATACGCGCTACTAACGCCGATGACGGTCAGGCAAAACAGCAACTCAGATACGGCAGTAATTTAAATCAACGTGGTGAGATGGAAATATGTTAAAACAGGGTGTAAAATACCAAATGGTGGGACGGGGAGCCACGCACGTCTCACCTTGTAAATACTGATGTGTTATTGTTATTTACTGGCCTCAGATTCCTTTTTTGGTTGTACTTAAGAAGTTTATTTCTTTTGTAATGCGTTTGTAAAATAAAAAAATTGTTATTTTGCTGATTCATGCATAGGGAATCGATAATTAGCATTGTTATGGAAGGGATTTCGTCTATGTCTGGGAGATTCTGGCACGCCAAAAGGAATAGGCTACAGGGTGCGTATTTGGTGCGTGAAGAGGACGTCAGTGTGTCAGTGGCTAGCTGCTGAAGTGTGAATATTCTGGAGTGGGAAGCGATGCAAAATAGCTTCCGACCCATTATAAAAAGAGCTCGGAAGGAAGTGCTATCAGCATATCGCAACGTGCCATTATGTGGTATGATCTGAGAGGCCACACAGTGAAAGGAAGAAATTTAATAGAGCAGTTCGTATGAAGAGCCGCGGCCGTGTAATACTGTCCAGTGCCATCGCCACAGCAGATCATCACTTAGACACATCCAGCCAATGTAGAGAGTTACCTAAAAATTGTATTAGTGCCCAAATTAGTCAATTTAACTCAGTGACTCAAAATATTCGTGACACTAAACACTTGTATGTAAACAGAACATCTTTGATGTAAGCCATGTAATCTGTGTTACGACTTTATGGCTGATTCCCGAAGTTTCTGAGTTTTTGAACCTCAAATTTAGTATACGCATTTTTGGATAACATTAATAACTAAAGTGTTCAAAGAGTTGAATCAACTTATTCAGGAAGTCTAAAAGATACTGCAGCACATAAATTTCTCCACACGATCTAAGAATCAAGTTGCTACAGAGAAACGTTGATTACAATTTTCGTCTGGATTTGAATTCCTTTTGATTAAATTAGTAATGTAAAGTTTAGCTTATGTGCTATACGTTTCCCTATACGAAAAGTGATTAGAAAAGTGCTGTTGAACTGTAACAGTTCTAGGTCGATCATACACTACTGGCCATTAAAACTGCTACACCAAGAAGAAATGCAGATGATGAACGGGTATTCATTAGACAAATATATTCTACTAGAACTGACATGTGATTACATTTTCACGCAATTCGGGTGCATACATCCTGAGAAATCAGTACCCAGAACAACCACCTCTGGCTGTAATAACGACCTTGATACACCTGGGCATTGAGTCAAAGAGAGCTTGGAAGCGTGCACACGTACATCTGCCCATGCAGCTTCAACACGATACCACAGTTCAGCAAGAGTAGTGACTGGCGTATTGTGATGAGCCAGTTGCTCGGCCACCATTGACCAGACGTTTTTGATTGTTGAGAGATCAGGAGAATGTACTGGCCAGGTCAGCAGTCGAATATTTTCTGTATCCAGAAAGGCCCGTACAGGACCTGCAACATGCGGTCGTGCATTATCCTGCTGAAATGTTGGGTTTCCCAGGAATCGAATGAAGGGTAGAGCCACGGATGGTAACACATCTGAAATGTAACGTCTACTGTTTAAAGTGCCGTCAATTCGAACAAGAGGTGACCGAAATGTGTAACCAATGGCACCCCATACCATCACGCCGGGTGATACGCCAGTATGGCGATGACGAATACACGCTTCCAATGTGCGTTCACCGCCATGGCGAAAAACACGGATGCGACCATCATGATGCTATAAACAGAACCTGGATTCATCCGAAAAAATGACGTTTTTCCATTTGTGTACCCAGGTTCGTCGTTGAATACACGATCGCAGGCGCTCCTGTCTGTGATGCAGCGTGAAGGATAACCGCAGCCATGGTCTCTGAGCTGATAGTCCATGCTGTTTCAAACGTCGTCGAACTCTTCGTGCAGATGGTTGGTGTCTTGCAAACGTCCCCATCTGTTGACTCAGGGATCGAGACGTGGCTGCACGATCCGTTACAGCCATGCGTATAAGATGCCTATCGTCTGGACTGCTAGTGATACGAGGCCGTTGGGATCCAGCACGGCGTTCCGTATTACCCTCCTGAAACCACCGATTCCATATTCTGCTAACAGTCATTGGATCTCGACCAACGCGAACAGAAATGTCGCGATACGATAAACCGCAATCGCGACAGGCTAAAATCCGACCTTTATCAAAGTCGGAAACGTGATGGTACGCATTTCTCCTCCTTACACGAGGCATCACAACAACGTTCCACCAGGCAACGCCGATCAACTGCTGTTTGTGTATGAGAAATCGGTTGGAAAGTTTTCTCATTTCAGCATGTTGTAGGTGTCACTACCGGCGCCAACGTTGTGTGAATTCTCTGAAAAGCTAATCATTTGCATATCACAGCATCTTCTTCCTGTCGGTTAAATTTCGCGTCTGTAGCACATCTTCGTGGTTTAGTAATTTTAATGGCCAGTAGTGTATTATGGGACTTGTTTCGATCAGTAATTAAGTAATTTTCGTTAAAGATGCACTTTGGTTAGTAAACAGATCAGCTAGCAAAGATTATAGTGTGGAAAGTTTTATCACTCTGTTCCCGCTTGAGAGTAAGGAACTTTGCAGAAGTTGAGAATGACTGATGCTGCTAACTTGTTCTCGTTTAACTCCATACTTAAGGACTTACTTTTGTAAATTTCATTGAATGTTACATTTAGTGCACATTAATTTCAAACAAACATATTTACTTAGGACAACCCACACTGCCATATCGCAGTGTGTATAGCATTGACAACATTGTTTACTGTCATTCCTGTTATTGTCATTAGTGTTATATGTGACCTCTATCTAGGATGTCATATAAAGAGTTCCTTTCCTTTTCTGACCTCAGAATAAGGTTAATTTTCCTTCACATGTGTACTGTTAGTTATAGTTATGTTATTACTAAAGACTATACTCATATTGCACTCATTACTGTTCTTCCGCAGAAGGTATCAGTGGCTGTTTTGGTTATTTTAAGTAATATATTGCAAATAGAGCGTCATGTAATTCATACTACGCGTTTTTCATGTATAATAAAGTTTCCTCTAAAATAACAATTTTATTACAATTTAATATGTTTGGCGGCATATATAATATTTATAGAAAATAGTAATTTTTTCACATTCAAATTATATAGAAGATCACATTCAGTATAAGCAGTTGTCTAACCATTTTACGAAATATCCTCATACATGTCTTCCTGACGCAAGGACATTGTATTAAACCTAATTTATAACTCTTTGGTGGTGCTATTCATTTTTTATACTTGTGCCATGTTTTGCAGTGTGTCCAGAATACCTTAGTATGCATCTAGAAGTGGGAAGGTTATCTGCTGAGAATTTTAAAACTTGTGGAATAATTATATTTCGTGACCACTCTAACTACGGTGTTGGATCTTACACATACACTCCTGGAAATTGAAATAAGAACACCGTGAATTCATTGTCCCAGGAAGGGGAAACTTTATTGACACATTCCTGGGGTCATATACATCACATGATCACACTGACAGAACCACAGGCACATAGACACAGGCAACAGAGCATGCACAATGTCGGCACTAGTACAGTGTATATCCACCTTTCACAGCAATGCAGGCTGCTATTCTCCCCATGGAGACGATCGTAGAGATGCTGGATGTAGTCCTGTGGAACGGCTTGCCATGCCATTTCCACCTGGTACCTCAGTTGGACCAGCGTTCGTGCTGGACGTGCAGACCGCGTGAGACGACGCTTCATCCAGTCTCAAACATGCTCAATGGGGGACAGATCCGGAGATCTTGCTGGCCAGGGTAGTTGACTTACACCTTCTAGAGCACGTTGGGTGGCACGGGATACATGCGGACGTGCATTGTCCTGTTGGAACAGCAAGTTCCCTTGCCGGTCTAGGAATGGTAGAACGATGGGTTCGATGACGGTTTGGATGTACCGTGCACTATTCAGTGTCCCCTCGACGATCACGAGAGGTGTACGGCCAGTGTAGGAGATCGCTCCCCACACCATGATGCCGGGTGTTGGCCCTGTGTGCTTCGGTCGTATGCAGTCCTGATTGTGGCGCTCACCTGCACGGCGCCAAACACGCATACGACCATCATTGGCACCAAGGCAGAGGCGACTCTGATCGCTGAAGACGACACGTCTCCATTCGTCCCTCCATTCACGCCTGTCACGACACCACTGGAGGCGGGCTGCACGATGTTGGGGCGTGAGCGGAAGCCGGCCTAACGGTGTGCGGGACCGTAGCCCAGCTTCATGGAGACGGTTGCGAATGGTCCTCGCCGATACCCCAGGAGCAACAGTGTCCCTAATTTTCTGGGAAGTGGCGGTGCGGTCCCCTACGGCACTGCGTAGGATCCTACGGTCTTGGCGTGCATCCGTGCATCGCTGAGGTTCGGTCCCAGGTCGACGGGCACGTTCACCTTCCGCCGACCACTGGCGACAACATCGATGTACTGTGGAGACCTCACACCCCACGTGTTGAGCAATTCGGCGGTATGTCCACCCGGCCTCCCGCATGCCCACTATACGCCCTCGCTCAAAGTCCGTCAACTGCACATACGGTTCACGTCCACGCTGTCGCGGCATGCTATCAGTGTTAAAGACTGCGATGGAGCTCCGTATGCCACGGCAAACTGGCTGACACTGACGGCGGCGGTGCACAAATGCTGCGCAGCTAGCGCCATTCGACGGCCCACACCGCGGTTCCTGGTGTGTCCGCTGTGCCGTGCGTGTGATCATTGCTTGTACAGCCCTCTCGCAGTGTCCGGAGCAAGTATGGTGGGTCTGACACACCGGTGCCAATGTGTTCTTTTTTCCATTTCCAGGAGTGTAGAATCATGATTACAGCTGAAAGAACTGACAAATACAAATCCTGCTACTGATGTGGGACAAAAAAATTCATAATTTTTTGATCAATAGTCATGCAAGTACTAGCACAGTTGCCTGCACTGCTGTGGGTGGAAGCTAGTAACTACATATCAACGTGATGTGTATGCCAGCGCTGGCCGGAGTGGCCGAGCGGTTCTAGGCGCTACAGTCTCTAACCGCGCGACCGCTACGGTCGCAGGTTCGAATCCTGCCTCGGGCATGGATGTGTGTGATGTCTTCAGGTTAGCTAGGTTTAAGTAGTTCTAAGTTCTAGAGGAATGATGACCTCAGAAGTTAAGTCCCATAGTGCTCAGAGCCATTTTTTTTTTTTTTTGTATGCCAGCGCTGCACGGCTACTGTAGACGTGCCATACAGTTTCTTAGGAATGTCTTTCACGGTATTGGGATGTGAATACGGTGGACGTTTCTCCTGGTATGTCACACAAGCGGAAAAGGTGTCTCTGTAGGGTCACAGCCCGTGGTGACAATCACTCTTGAGTCATATTGTGGTCAGACTCTTACGTCTGTGCATCGTTGGACGTTGCCAAAGCATTCCTACCTGTACCATGGTAGCAGACGCAAGTTTCTCATGGTAATATGTAAGTATTGTGGGGGTTGAATAATGGAAGTACTCCTCAGCACATACTGCTGTCTACGTTTGCAGATTCTGGGAAGAGCCTTATGTAACATACGTCCAAATGCTACTTATTATAAACCGTACAGGGTATACAAGAGTAGATTAGGTAGAGGTATGGTTCTCTAAGGAGTCACTAGCACACTTTGTCAGTCAGTCAATGACTACTGTATGATCAGTCATCGAAAACGTTGCAAACATAACGGGGTTTTGCAGTATGTATCACTGCGCTGCACTGTGCAATTATGCACTATGGCTTCAAGCTGCAATATAGTGTCACTCTAATACATGTAAACAGCTAAATTTACTACCTCAGTAGGTGTTTTGAGACAGAGAGTAATGGTATGTTACAAAAGACACTCATGTTGCTTATCGTAATATGCAAAGTCTGATTGCAAATGATGCTTTATTCTATGAGAAGAACATAGTGCTGCTGGTGGACTGTAGTGAATTGCAGAGGGTTGAAGATTGGTACAGAGACTAGATGTAAGTAATTGTAAAGTATTGTGTCTGGGTACACAGTAGAAGAATCCAGTACTGTTCTGTAACGCTATCGCTGGGAACAGTAACTACCATATAATACCTAAAAGTAAGAGTGCAGAGAGAGATAAAGTAGAATGGCTACATGAAACAAAAGCAGATGTTGGGCTGAGAGAAAACTTAAGCATATATAATTCATCCACAAAAGATGTGGTTTAGAAAACATTACTACTGATAAAATCTCAATATGCTACTGGCTGCGGCTGGCCAGTGTAGCAGGCATGTCATTATAAATGTTCAAATGTTCAAATGTGTGTGAAATCTTATGTGACTTCACACACACACACACACACACACACACACACACACACACACACACACACACACACACCTATGCCCGAGGGAGGACTCGACCCTCCGCCGGGACAAGCCGCACAGTCCATGACTACAGCGCCCCAGACCGCTCGGCTAATCCCGCGCGGCCATTGTAAATGATGCAGTGGATAGCGTTGGGAGTTCCATGACGGTGCCAGCATCGTACCAGGCTGGTATACCACTTTCGAAAGAAATCAACAGGAAAGCTCAGAAAAAAAAATTATGCTATTGTGTAAACTTAAAGAAACTGTATTCAACAAAGACAGTAATACCACTACGGCTCCACCATTGTATTTCTGATGTTGTGATCACAAGAGTAAAGTGAGAGATTAGGTTATATACAGAAGCATACAGACAGTCATTTCCTTACTTTGTCAGTCCATGCATCGAATAAGAAAGAAAACCAATAATACTGTGCACGGAGACCTCCAGATGGTAGATGATTGCTTTAGTGAGTGGGATTTGGGCCTGGGCACATGTAAATGTATATTTTGCACGTAAACAGGCGAAGAAATCCAGTACTACACAGTTACTCAATTGGCAATACAGTTATGGGAATGATAATGACCATTTAATATCTAGGAGTAACCATCCACAGCGACTGGTAATTACCATGCAATATCTATAAATAACCATTCAGAGCTACCTAAAATCGAAAAACTACATAAAACAATATTTACTACTGAGACTGGACTCAGATTCTTTGGAGGAATCTTATGAAACTGTAATTGTTCCCGAAAAGAAGAAGCGGCTTACAAAACAGTTATTGCACTGATTCTTGCGTTTACCCGTCAGTGTGAAACCCATACCAGGTTTGACTAGTAAATGAGACAGAGAAGAAGTAACAAAGAGCAGCACACAGTGCAAGATGCAAAACAGACTCCATTGGCTGTCGTTGCGAGAGTGTCGTTGCATATCACAAAGAGTTTCACTGCTAAAAACTTCAGGAAGTATGTGTTGGGCTATATATTAATTCCTCATACACGTGTCTCACGAAATGGCCACTATGAGAGATTGAAACTAATACAGAGCTTTGCTGACAATCATTCTTTCGTCATAAAGGGAGCAGGGGTGAGGTTGAAATGTTGGATGTTCTCTCCACCACACACCATAATGTGGCAATCATTTTTTACGCATCTGATTTACGGTATAGTGTTCATATAAACACTACGATCGTCTCGAAAAGCTGTTGTCTTTCTTCTACTGCGTCTCATTATGTTCCTACAAAACACATACAGGTTGCTTGTCGTAATTTAGTAGTGTGAACATAAATGTCTGAGGGCTACGGTAGTGTTAGTATTTTGGATGTTAAACAAGAAGACTAGCAACCTATCGGAGGTTTCTGAGATTATTGGTGGTATGGGAGGTATGACTGAGTGCAAATGAAAGAGAATTATGACATACAGCGTATCTTTGTTGTCATTGTCATGCAGAACCCATAGATATCTGCTAATGTCATAGCTGTGAATTTCAACACTACAGAAAAAGATTGGGAAATAAGTTCACTGTTGGGCAATTGCCAGATAATGATGTTATAAAAATACAATTACGAACAACCTGAATAAATTGCATTTCAAAATTAGGACAAGGAAAGTTACAGACACACATTCTGTAACCCATATTAATATCCACTAACAGGTGTCCAGATACTTACGATCAGATAGTGTTATGGATACATCCATCGATGTCATACGTGTATTGTAGTTATATCAACTAGGAGGCTGTTCAATACATTCGAAAATATGGCCTAAAGCCCGTATTTGTAGTTCACTGAAATGAATCATTGCAATCAGGTAAATAGTGTACGGATGACGTGCAGGCCTGATGTGTATGTTGGGAAAGATTACCATCCAGGTCCAGTACCATATCCCTGGCAGTCTCTCATCCGTTCCGTGATGATATGAAAATGACCTGCCCTTCTTTGAACTTTTTTTCGATGTCATCAGTCAATCCTGTCTGGTACTGCACAGCAATGTCTAAGAAGAGAGTAAACAAGCGCACCCAAGGCGATCCCTTTTAATATAAATCTGCTGCATCTTCGAGGTATTGTGACAGTAAAACAGTCTTTGCCCCCGTCCTTTCACGATACGTAAACACTGTTGTAGAGGATGATGACCTTTTTTCACCCGTTTCCTGTGTTTGTAGAGATGTTAATTAGAACCTGAAACACACTAAGCAGTGTCGAAATGGAATGGTATTGTTGCACCGTGGTTGGATTGCATGAAAATCCCCAATGATATTACATTACAATATTTCGAAACGAAAAACACTTAGCTCACATCGCAATTCCTGCATGCGTGTTTCAGCCTTGCAGGTCACGATTTTCTCTTTAAATATGGCATGCACTTCGACTGGTAGACATACGCCACAAAAATACCCACTAGCATGTATATAGAGAATGTAGGTTGCACGTTACAAAGATGGAAGCATCTTTGTGCATTTGCACCACTCGAAGAAGTTTTGTTACTATATTCGCTGTTGCTTCCCTGTAGCTGCTTCAGGTGGTGAATGCAAAGACTGGGGCCTGGGTAGCAGAGTGCTTAATGCTTGTTTATACAGGTGTCCTGCATACCCCTTGGCCATCTTCCCCCCTCCGCTCCCCAGTGACACTGGCCACACTCTCATTCCATACTTCACCTCTGGCTGGCTGGGAGGTGGTGGCTGCTGGCTGCCACTGCGATCCCAGCACCGTGGTGCCGCATTGTCTTCAGTGGCAGCTGCCTGGTCCTGTGTGAAATGACACCTAACCCACTGCACAGTGGTATCATGAGGCAGGTGCAGTAACAAAAACAGTGTCTGAGCTGACGTTTTACAAACCATTGGAGAGGTCTTCCTGCATTTAGTCTGTTTGTAATTACATCTTATTGTAACTGTCCTATCCCAGGGGTCATGTCATGGTGACAGCAAAAGTGTGGAAGTTGTTTAAACGTGGGATATTAGTGTAATTTAGCAATGTCCGAGTGTAGTGTAACGTTTATGTGTTTTTTACATGCATTAATGGGTATAGAAACGGTCCTACTTGGTATTTTTTAATGTCCCGCTGCTTTTACACAGCCACAGCAAAGTCAAACTGTTGGTCTCACCCTGGAGCCATGTTTGAGTGTGGCGTCATTCTTGGTTCATAAAGCTAGTGAGATAAGGATAGCTCAAATAAACATCCAGTGGTCATTTTGAGTCATAATTATACTAATTACTAATAATCATGTGCAGTTCTTCTTGTTATGTCCGTGCTTGCTACAAAATGGGAAGAGGAATTCCGCCTTATGCAAGACAACAAAACAGAAAAAAAGGCTGTAAAATTATAAAGAATGTAACAACCTGTTGCGCAAACGTAATTTATTTATCTTGTTGCAAATCGATTTGAACTGATATCAGCCACCATCGGTGCATTTTTCTAACCGATATATGCCATTCTTAGAAGTATTGTCCTTGGCAGATTTCTGTCATGAAGTCGAAATCGATTTGCAACAAGATAAATAAATTATGTTTCCGCGACTAGTTGCTACATCCTTTATAATTTTATATTCCGCGGTCTCAGCACAGAAAGGGAACCTTGTGGAGCCCAACATGCAAAAGAAAGAAAAAAGGTGTCCTGCATAAGGTGGTATTACTCCTCCCATTCCCCTATACTAATTACGACAGGGAAATTAATAGGGTGGCCATTTTGATTTTATAAGTTACAGTGATTGAGGAAAATGGTTCAAATGGCTCTGAGCACTATGGGACTTAACATCTGAGGTCATCAGTCCCCTAGAACGTAGAACTACTTAAACCTAACTAAGCTAAGGACATCACACACATCCATTCCCGAGGCAGGATTCGAACCTGAAACCGCAGCGGTGGCGCTGTTCCAGACTGAAGCGCCTAGAACCGCTCGGCCACTACGGCCGGCCTATAGTGATTGAGACACAGTAGGTCATAAATTACGGCTACTAAGATTACTCGAAATCTGATAACCATGTTGGCTGTGCTTAGACCAACAGTCAACAAGATAATGCCACTTCGATTTTCCTGCCTTTTATTCTTCACCCAGTTGCCCTAGAAGGAGGAGAAATCACTAGTAGTGTAGGTTGAGAAGGGGAGCTGTTTACACAGAGAGATGTGGCAACAACACGGGCTGCGTCTGGATACAGTCTGCCACACTACTAGCTGTCTATAAATGACATACAGCCCTCAAATAGTAATCCAATTTCTAACGCGATTACGAAGTCATGTGAATGTGTTTTCTCCATTGTCGTTCCATTGTTCCGTCATAACTGTCAATATTGTAAGGGTAATCTTCAGAGAGAAACCGTTTATGTTGTTTGATACAATACTTTGGCGCTTTCTTGCAGAGACCGAGACGTCCTCTCCAAGGAGCCACACTTTCGTCAAAAGTTGTGTTTTTGTCACGTTTAACACCATTTTCGAGAGCATATACGAATACTTTTACATTATTTCGAATTTGTTTCAATCGTTTACAGTTTTAACTTTGATATTGTCTGAAAAAATCCATAGAGGAGAAATAAAAACTTTGAGGTTCGCCGATGACATTGTAATTCTGTCAGAGACAGCAAAGGACTTGGTAGAGCAGTTGAATGGAATGGAAAGTGTCTTGAAAAGAGGATATAAGATGAACATCAACAAAAGCAAAACGAGGATAATGGCATGTAGTCGAATTAAGTCTGGCGATGCTGAGGGAATTAGATTAGGAAATGAGACACTTAAAGTAGTAAAGAAGTTTTGCTGTTTGGGGAGCAAACTGACTGATGATGGTCGAACTAGAGAGGATATAAAATTTAGACTGGCAATGGGAAGGAAAGCGTTTCTGAAGAAGAGAAGTTTGTTAACATCGGGTATAGATTTAAGTGGCAGGAAGCAGTTTCTGAAAGTATTTGTATGGAGTGTAGCCATGTATGGAAGTGAAACATGGACGATAAATAGTTAGGACAAGAAGAGAATAGAAGCTTTCGAAATGTGGTGCTACAGAAGAATACTGAAGATTAGATGGGTAGATCACATAACTAATGAGGAGGTATTGAATAGAATTGGGGAGAAGAGGAGTTTGTGGCACAACTTGACAAGAAGGAGAGACAGGTTGGTAGGACATGTTCTGAGGCATCAAGGGATCACAAAGTTAGCATTGGAGGGCAGCGTGGAGAGTGAAAATCGTAGAGGGAGACCAAGAGATGAATACACTAAGCAGATTCAGAAGGACGTAGGTTGCAGTAAGTACTGGGGGATGAAGAAGCTTGCACCGGATACAGTAGCATGGAGAGCTGCATCAAACCAGTTTCAGGACTGAAGACCACAACAACAACAAGCAGTACGCAAGTGAAAGTATTCATTTCGTTGTAGAATATGTGCATTATAAAGCGTGTTTACTTATTGCACTGCCATTCCTAATATACACTCCTGGAAATTGAAATAAGAACACCGTGAATTCATTGTCCCAGGAAGGGGAAACTTTATTGACACATTCCTGGGGTCAGATACATCACATGATCACACTGACAGAACCACAGGCACATAGACACAGGCAACAGAGCATGCACAATGTCGGCACTAGTACAGTGTATATCCACCTTTCGCAGCAATGCAGGCTGCTATTCTCCCATGGAGACGATCGTAGAGATGCTTGATGTAGTCCTGTGGAACGGCTTGCCATGCCATTTCCACCTGGCGCCTCAGTTGGACCAGCGTTCGTGCTGGACGTGCAGACCGCGTGAGACGACGCTTCATCCAGTTCCAAACATGCTCAATGGGGGACAGATCTAGAAATCTTGCTGGCCACGGTAGTTGACTTACACCTTCTAGAGCACGTTGGGTGGCACGGGATACATGCGGACGTGCATTGTCCTGTTGGAACAGCAAGTTCCCCTGCCGGTCTAGGAATGGTAGAACGATGGGTTCGATGACGGTTTGGATGTACCGTGCACTATTCAGTGTCCCCTCAACGATCACCAGAGGTGTACGGCCAGTGTAGGAGATAGCTCCCCACACCATGATGCCGGGTGTTGGCCCTGTGTGCCTCGGACGTATGCAGTCCTGATTGTGGCGCTCACCTGCACGGCGCCAAACACGCATACGACCATCATTGGCACCAAGTCAGAAGCGACTCTCATCGCTGAAGACGACACGTCTCCATTCGTCCCTCCATTCAGGCCTGTCGCGACACCACTGGAGGCGGGCTGCACGATGTTGGGGCGTGAGCGGAAGCCGGCCTAACGGTGTGCGGGACCGTAGCCCAGCTTCACGGAGACGGTTGCGAATGGTCCTCGCCGATACCCCAGGAGCAACAGTGTCCCTAATTTGCTGGGAAGTGGTGGTGCGGTCCCCTACAGCACTGCGTAGGATTCTACGGTCTTGGCGTGCATCCGTGCGTCGCTGAGGTCCGGTCCCAGGTCGACGGGCACGTTCACCTTCCGCCGACCACTGGCGACAACATCGATGTACTGTGGAGACCTCACGCCCCACGTGTTGAGCAATTCTGCGGTACGTCCACCCGGCCTCCCGCATGCCCACTATACGCCCTCGCTCAAAGTCTGTCAACTGCACAAACGGTTCACGTCCACGCTGTCGCGGCATGCTACCAGTGTTAAAGACTGCGATGGAGCTCCGTATGCCACGGCAAACTGGCTGACACTGACGGCGGCGGTGCACAAATGCTGCGCAGCTAGCGCCATTCGACGGCCCACACCGCGGTTCCTGGTGTGTCCGCTCTGCAGTGCGTGTGATCATTGCTTGTACAGCCCTCTCGCAGTGTGCGGAGAAAGGATGGTGGGTCTGACACACCGGTGTCAATGTGTTCTTTTTTCCATTTCCATGAGTGTATAATCAGTGAATAAGAGAGAAGAGTTTCTATATGGAAAGAGTCATTCCAGTATACGTTTTAAATGATAATTTCCTCTTCTTTCGAATACTGATTTACTGTTGAACTTTTTTTCTGGCATTCCTTACCTTCAACATCTTCCTCTGACAAAGAATCAGACGTTGAATCTGCTTCCTCTGTGGTACATTCGTTCACTTTATTTAATGAAGATTTACCTCCATTCCACGCCTGAGCAAAATCCTCTTCAGACGAGGTTGAGAGTATTGTGTATTTTATAGGTTCCACTTCTGTTTAGAGATTCTACAGACAAATTATTGATTTTCATATCCATGTTATCTATTATTTGTATGGACAAACATTAAATAGGGAAAAATCCCGATAAACCTTCTAGTTACATTTACTGTACAAATGGTATGATTATGATGAACAAACCGCAAAAGTTTGGTATAGCTTCTAAACAGCAGGTTGTAACAGTGAATTAATTATTTAAGAGGTGCCTGGTGGAGGTCCAAGAAAGTCACTGGATGATTCATTATCAATCGGTATGAATACAATTCAACAAGTAACTGCAAACACAGTAAATAGACTTGGTTTTAACGTTCTCTCTGAATGTCCCTTCACTAATAATATCTCTATCAATCCATTGCACTGAAGCTTTTGAACACTAACACACTCAGGTAGTCAAATAGAGACCTAATATTGGACCATTTAGTTTGAAAATGGTGTAAGTCTATTTTTACTCTACAGTTCGGCCAACCCTAACGTGATTCTCTGTGAACGGAAAATGAGATTGAGTAGTCGGTCGTGCAGCCGTCATTGCCTCTCAAATACGCTGCCAATAACATGCTAACATATACTATATTACTTATCAGAGCATCGAACTGCTGTGAATACAGTTTTGTGTGTCGATTCAACGAGAGAGCTTTCTGAACAAATGAGACACTACTCATACATACACTGAAGGACCAAAGAAACTGGTACACCTGCCTAATATCGTGTCGGGACCCCGCGAGCACGCAGAAGTGCCGCAACACGACGTGGCATGGACTCGACAAACATCTGAAGTAGTTTTTGAGGGAACTGACACCATAAATCGGCCATAAATCTGTAAGAGTACGAGGGGCTGGAGATCTCTTCTGAACAGCACGTTGCAATGCAGCCCAGATATGCGCAATAATATTCACGTCTAGGGACTTTGGTGGCCGGCGGAAGTGTTTAAACTCAGGAAAGTGTTCCTGGAGCCACTCTAGCAATTCTGGACGTGTGGGGTGTCGCATTGTCCTGTCGGAATGCTCAATGGGCAGGCAGGTGATCACACAGGATACTTACGTACGTGTCACCTGCCAGACACGTATCTAGGCGTATCTGGGGTCCCGTACCACTCCAACTGCACATGCGCCACACCATTACAGAGCCTCTACTACCTTGAACAGGCCCCTGTTAACGTGCAGGGTCCATGGATTTATGAGGTTGTCTCCGTACATGTACACGTCCATCCGCTCGATACCAATTGAAACGAGACTTGTCCGACGAGGCAATATGTTTCCAGTATCAACAGTCCAATGGCGATGTTGATGAACCCATGCGGGGCATAGAGCTATGTGTCGTGCAACGATCAAGGGTACACGAGCGAACCTTCGGCTTCGAAAGCCCATATCGTTGATGTTTCGTGAAAGGGTTCACACGCTAACACTTGTTGATGGTCCAGCACTGAAATCTGCAGCAATTTGCGGAGGGGTTTAACTTCTGTCAGTCTGAACGATTCTCTTCAATAGTCGTTGGTCCCGGTCTTGCAGGATCTTTCTCCGGCCGCAGCTATGTCGGGGATTTGATTTTTACCCGATCCCTGAGATTCACGGTACGCTGGTGAAATTATCGTACGGCAAAATTACTTCACCGCTACCTAGGAATGCTGTGTCCCATCGCTCGTGCGCCGACTATAACATCACGTTCAAACTCACTTAAATCTTAATAACCTACCACTGTAGCAACTATAACCTATCTAACAACTGCGCTAGACACTTGTTATCTTTTATAGTTGTTGCTGACCGCAGCGCCGTATTCTGAATACTTACATATCTTTATATTTCAATACGCATTTCTATACCAGTCCCTTTGACGCTTCAGTGTATGTAGTGAATTTAGTATAAAACTTTTTATTTTAAATGACATCTCGTGTTTGAAAATGTACACTTACTCTACTTGCAAAATGCAAGATCAATGTTTTAAAATAAAAATCGCGGAAGAAACAACTACTTGCTTGCAGACTCGCTTGTATCTCCCTGTGTGTGCATGCGCACAAGAGCCACACACCACACTGCCGAAACTGTGTTGCACACAGTTCCATACGAGATATTTGTATCTTTCCCGTAAACTGGGAGTGGCTGCTGATATATGTTGGCTCAAATGGGTCTGAGCACTATGGGAGTTAACATCTGAGTTCACCAGTCCTCTAGAACTTTGAACTACTTAAACCTAACTAACCTAAGGACATCACACACATCGATGTCCGAGGCAGGATTCAAACCTGCGACCGTGCAGTCGCGCGGTTGCAGACTGAAGCGCCTAGAACCGCTCGGCCACAAAGGCAGGCGCTAACATATATATTGTACAAGCATAAAAAAGAATTAAAGTGTAAATAACTCATTATATTAAATTTACCGACAGTATCGAGTGGAAATAGGGGGACTACAGTTACACAATGGTTATACGCGAGCTGTCACTGGTTCCAGCGCCCGCCCCCGGTAGCTGAGTGGTCAGCGTGACAGACTGTCATTCCTAAGGGCCCGGGTTCGATTCCCGGCTGGGTCGGAGATTTTCTCCGCTCAGGGAGTGGGTGTTGTGTTGTCCTAATCATCATCATTTCATCCCCATCGACGCGCACTGTCTACTGCTGTCAAGAGGTTAAGTCACTCCTAGAACAGCTCGAACTAGGGATGTCTGTATTCTGTGGTAGATTAAAATCAAAATCAATTACTAAATGATTTTACTTCAATATTTCTATACTGTTTATACATTTAGAAAGATTTAAATAAGCCAGTTTGATTTAACACTACATAAAGATTCCTTTCTTTTTTTTTATGTCTAATATAAGATTGGGACGAACAAGTGGTCGAGAGTCACTGGTTAACCAACTAGGAGAATATAAACTATTTAAGAAATTGGTGTGTATTGCTAGTGTATTGTGTTCCGTCTCACTAGTAAAGTATGAGTACTACAAAACTGCGAATGACCTAGACGGTACGTTCAGACTGTGATTAATCTCGGCGACGCAGGACCACAACATTTACCCTGTCGTTGTCAAACAAGAAAGGGTCGCCCAGAAAGACATGTCTGAAAGAAGGTTCCCTTTGTTATTTAGGTCAGTTCCTCAGGACGCCGGCAGTTCTCCAGCCCCTCCCCTTGCTCGGACGACCGCAGAATTATTTGGGGAACTTGTCTAATTAAATTAGGCAGCCCTGATTAATTGAAGGGCGAGTCGCTACGCCTCGCAGTGCAGCGCTTGTAAAGAACCGCCCTGAGCCCGCTCCCCTTACCAAGCAGCTTCAGCGAGTTAATCCCAGGCGTTATTAGTAGCAACAAAGTGTTCGCTCGCGAAATTTCATAAATTCTGGGCCCCGGCACATACTTGACGCACAAGTTTCGTTTCCCAGCGGACAGGGAGCGAATTCTTAGTTGCCTCGGGGATTAAGACGTTCGCCGGGTTTTAAAATTTAACTTTACCGCTTGTACGGCGGGTTATCTACAGGAATTTAAACTCCGCGGCAAACAAAAGAGGCGCAACAAGACGCCTAAGAACGTTTTATTAAATCCGCGGTTGGTTCAACTTCCGCACTAAAGCGGAACACGCAGAGAGGAATGTAGCTGTACGTACACATTTATTTCACTACTGTAACACCAAATATTGCCTGTGCATACTGCTGTCATTCAAAACTTATGTCGGGGCCATTTCCCGCAAAAGACTGCGCTGTGTAACTGAAATATATTGACGGAAAAAATCAGAACACATAACATAATTAATCTAGAGTACTCAGATTTCGGAGATACAGTTGTCTAGGTAACAGAAAGCAGATGGCAGATATAAGAGTCGAGGGGTATGAAAGGGAAGCAGCGGCTGGGAAGGGAGTGAGACAGGGTTGTAGCCTATCCCCGATGTTATTCGATCTCTATATTGAGCAAGCAATAAAGGAAACAAAAGAGAAGTTTGGAGTAGGTATCAAAATCCATGGAGAAGAAATAAAAACTTTTGCAGTTCGCCGATGACCCTGTATTTCTGTCAGAGACAGCATAGAGCTTGGAAGAGCAGTTGAACGGAATGGACAGTGTCTTGAAAGGAGGGTATAAGATGAACATCAACACAAGCAAAACGAGGATAATGGAATGTAGTCGAATTAAGTCGGATGATGCTGACGGCATTAGATTAGGAAATGAGACCCTTAAAGTAGTAAAGGAGTTTTGCTATTTGGGGAGCAAAATGACTGATGATGGTCGAAGTACAGAGGATATAAAATGTAGATTGGCAATGGCAAGGAAAGCGTTTCCGAAGAAGAGAAATTTGTTAACATCGGGTATAGATTTAAGTGTCAGAAAGTCGTTTCTGAAAGTATTTGTATGGAGTGTAGCCATGTATGGAAGTGAAACATGGACAATAAATAGTTTGGACAAGAAGAGAATGTGGTACTACAGAAGAATGCTGAAGATTAGATGGGTAGATCACATAACTAATGAGGAGGTATTGAATAGAATTGGGGAGAAGAGGAGCGTGTGGCACAACTTGACTAGAAGAAGGGATCGGTTGGTAGGACATGTTCTGAGACATAGAGGGATCACCAATTTAGTATTGGGGGAAGCGTGGAGGGTAAAAATCGTAGAGGGAGACCAAGAGATGAATACACTAAGCAGATTCAGAAGGATGTAGGTTGCAGCAGGTACTGGGAGATGAAGAAGCTTGCACAGGATAGAGTAGCATGGAGAACTGCATCAAACCAGTCTGAGGACTGAAGACCACAATAACAACAACAAACAGGTTACATGTCTACGTGATTAACAATGTAAGATCACAGGTTGATGTAAGTGCGAGATTAGTTATTGTAAATGTGAAATGCTGGTACATTAATAACCGGTGTAACCGTCATAATGTTGAATGCGACCGTGCGAACGTGAGTGCATTGTATTGCACAGGTGTCGGATGTCACTTTATGGGACGGAGTTCCATGCCTGCTGCACTTGATCGGTCAACACAGGGACCGTTAATGCTGTCTGTGGATGACGGTGGAGTTGTCGTCCGGTGATGTCCAATATGTACTCAATTGGAGGCAGGTCTGGTTATCGAGCAGGCCGTAGTAACATTTCGACACTCTGTAGAGCGTGTTGGGTTGCAAGAGAGGTGTGCGGGTGAGCGTTGTCCTGTTGGAAAACACCCATTGGAATGCTGTTCAAGAATGACAGCACAGCAGGTGAATCCCCAGACTGACGTAGAATTTTGCAATCAGGGTGCGTGGGGTAACCACGAGAGTGCTCCTGCTCTCACATGAAATCACTCCCGAGACCATAGCTCCAGGCATTGGTCCAGTGTGTCTAGCACGCAGACGGGTTGGCTGCAGGCCCTCAACTGCCCTCCTTCTGACCAACACACGGCAATCACTGGCACCGAGGCAGAACCAGCTTTCATCAGGAAACAAAACAAACCTCCACCCTGCTCTCCAGTTATCTCTCGCTTCACACCACTGAAGTCCAAAACAGCGGTGGTTTGGGGTCAGTGGAATGCACGCTACAGGGCGTCTGACTCGGAGTTGTCCTTTCAAGTAATCGATTTGTAACAATTCGTTGTCACTATGGCGCCAACTGCTGTTCAAATTGCCCCAGAGCCATACGCCGAACACGGTGGTCTTACCTCTCGGCAGTGCCACGTGAACGCCCGGAGCCCGGTCTTCTTGCGACTGTACGTTCTCGCGACCACCACTGCCTGCAATCACGTACAGTACCTAAACTTCTGGCAGGTGTTTCTGCAGAATAGCAGAAGGAACATCCACCTTCTCGTAGCTCTGTTACACGACCCCTTTCCAACTCAGTGAGGTGCTGTTAAGGTCATCTGTGCCGCCTTAAACTCATTCTATACCAACATCGTCTCACCACATGCAGTCTCGATGGTAACTTACGCTTACTACCGTTGCAGTTTGTATTTAAAGCAGACCTTATCTGCATCCTCATGGTGACGCAACTAGCGCTCCTCTTATGCGACTTCATCGAGCGAGGTGAAGGAGTGGTTGGCACACTGAACTCGCATTCGGGAGGACGACGGTTCAATCCCGCGTCCGACCATCCCTAAATCGCTCCAGGCAAATGCCGGGATGGTTCCTTTGAAAGGGCACGGCCGACTTCCTTCCCCGTCCTTCCCTAATCCGATGGGACCGATGACCACGCTGTTTGGTCTCTTCCCCCAAACGACCCCGACCCTCTTATGCGACTTCCGCGGAATCTGAAGAGAGATCATCTTCCAGATGTAGAAACACGCCTACCAACGTTTCTTTATGTTGCAGAACTCCTTCTTGGCGTTACTATTTTTTCCCGTCGTTGTATTTTATCTTTCGAGAGTACACGGTACATGCTCTCCAACCACGCATATTTGTCATCAGGCACGACAAGGTACTTTAGATACCCAGGTGAAGTTAGGGGGGAACACTGATAATAACCGAGTCACAGACATGTCTGCTACAGCATAAAACTGCGTAATTCTGGACAGTAGTGTTGAATATTTAAAACAAGAAGACGAACTTCGCCACTGCCAGACGATCATTCTTCCTAAAGCAATCTGTGGAAGTGCACAACCGTCAGTGCGAATCAGACAAGAGAATTTGGTATACAGATTTTATGGGAAATTTTCGGACCCATGATCCAAGATGGCATTTAGATGTGCGCAGGTTAAGTTTCATCTTGAAATTTTATGGCTGTGTAATACGAATGGACCATTAGCTATTAACTAAGAAAATCTTGTACATCACAAACGGGACCCGAATAACCTAAGTACGATAGATAGTCGATACCCAAAAGACTCTCACAACATGCTCATGACCACGGCAGTAAGGTACGTAAATTCACATCCAAACAAATCACGGAAGGAAGTCTGAAAGGATGGACACTAGAAAGAAGACAGAGTCAGAGTGAGAGAATGATAGTTTGGATAGATTTCAACTTGCGGTTCTACGTTATCTGTAACGGGCGAAAACGAAATAATGTACCAGGTGATGCCGCGATGTCACAAACTTTCAGATATTTGAGGTAAAGACCCTTGTACAGAAACTACCGAGTCAATAATTATAAACGCAAATTGACAGTGGACCGCTTTTTTCACTTCGAATCACCCATCTTTGGAGTACGTCAGATCAATTACATCTTAGATGCTTGTGCTCTCTTTTCCTCCCAATAGTTCTTCATTGTATCTGAACTCTTCTTTCTTTCCTTCTCTGATATCTGAATCAGTTTTCTGCTGTTGATCTTAACTTGGAACCTCTTAGTTTTGTCTTTGGTCACGGTCTTGGCTGTACCATTGTTTAACATGACTTCGGTAATCTGGAGTCCTCTCAAGTCCTTTTCCACTTCCTTACACTTCCTTATACCAATTGGGGTTAGTTCCTTTTTCTTTTGTTGGAGAAGAAGTCAAAGATCTGTTTAGTTAGTTGTCGAGATTCATTCGGAGTAGGTGTCTATAGAAATCAATCCTCCTTTTCCTCATGATTTCCAGGAGTCTCTCCGACTTTGCAGAGAGGGATTCGTTTCTATAGAAAACTTGTTTGTTATTTTGGAAATTGGGACCCATGATCTTTCTCAAAAATTTCCTCTTCTTGATTTCTTGAATTCCAATTTCTCCATTTGCCCTTTCCTCCTCATGACCAATGTCTCTGCTGCATAGAGTGCTTCCGGCTTAATTATTGTGTTATAATGCCTTCATTTGGTGTTCCAAGACAGGGCTTTCTTTTTGTATGTGTTTTTGGTTCTCTGGAAAGTTAGTTCCATTTTGGTCCTTCTTGCTTACATTCCTTTCCCTTCAAGATTGTTCCATTGAATCCATTCCCCTAGGTATCTGAAACTCCTGATCATCTCCATTTTTTGAGCTCCTACTTTAATTCTCTTAAGAGTATCTAGTACATTCGTCATAATCTTCGTTTTTTCGTAATATATCTTAAGTCCTGTCTTCCCTGCCTGCTCTTTTAACTAGATGATTTGTTCTTTAGCTTCCTCCCACGATTCCGTGAGCAGAACCATGTCGTCAGCAAATGCCAAACACTTCATCCTGATTCCTTTGTTTTTTGTCCCAAGTCTTATTCCCCATCTCGTTCTTGCATTCCATCCCTTCACAACTTTTTAGAGTGCATAGTTAAACATCAGGGGTGAGAGACCATCCCCTTGTTGGATCACTGTTCTGATCTCAAAAGGTTCTGATAGTTCAACCATGGATCTGACTTTAGAGGACGTAATCGTGAGCATCTCCTTGATGATGTTTAGAGTTTTCTCGTCCAACTAAACTCCTCCAAAATATTGAACAACGACTCACTGTCTATGGAATTGTAAGCTTTTTGGAAGTCTACAAAAGTCAATATATACGTTTTCGCCCTGTTAAAATGTTTTTGAGGTTAAATATATGTTCAGGGCAGGATCTTCCTTTACTAAACCCTGCTTGATACTCCCCAATCTGGCAATCCAAATGAGATTCTGCTCTTTCTAGTAAAGCTCTGGACAATATCTTGTAGGTGTCATCTACCAGGGAAATCCCTCTATAGTTGTTGGGATCAGATTTAGGACCTTTTTGTGGAGAGGGTGTATCAGGGCCATTTTCAATTCCTCGGGAATGATTCCTTTCTTCCATGTCTCCTCAAAAAGTTTCTGGAGTAAGACAATTGCATTTTGGCTTGCATACTTCCGTAATTTGGCTGTTATCTGATTTTTCCCCTGATGCTTTGAAATTTTCCGTATGATTTAGTATTGCCTGGATCTCACTTACAGAGGGGGATTTAGAGTCTGGGTTGGGGGATGCCTTCAGCTTACCGTCGACCGCCATCTTTTGGTGTGGTTCCTCGCAGTTTAGAAGTTCCTTGAAGTATTCTGCTGGTATCTTACAGTTGGGCATATTACTATACACCATGTTCCCTTTTTTTGTCCTGAAGTTGGAGAGTTGTGGAGTCATTCCTGTTCAGCTTCTCCCTGAAGATCCGATAATAGTTTTTCATGTTGTTCTTAGCAAAGTCGTCATTTATCTTCCTGAGCAGTTGGTCTTCTTGCACCTTCTTAACTTTCTTGATCTCCTTGGACACCATTTTTCTAGTTTCCACGAAGTGATGCTAGGCACTCTCTTCCTTTTTGGTTTGCCAGATGTGCCACGCCGCCGGCCGCAGTGGTCTCGCGGTTCTACGCGCAGTCCAGAACCGTAAGACTGCTATGGTCGCAGGTTCGAATCCTGCCTCGGGCATGGCTGTGTGTGATGTCCTTAGATTAGTTAGGTTTAAGTAGTTCTAAGTTCTAGGGGACTGATGACCACAGCAAATGAGTCCCATAGTGCTCAGAGCCATTTTTTTTCGGTGCCACGCCTTCTTCCTCAGATCAAGTAGCCTCTCACACTCATCGTTCCACCACCTGCGCTTCTTTACCCTGGTAACAGGACCAAGCTGCTCTGCCTTGGTTATGAGACTCTTCACCATCTGCTTGGAGTCCTGGTCTTCTAGGTCGTTGGTTAACTTGCCCCATTCCTCCTTCTTCAACTTTATTTTCTCTTGATCGTGTCTCCATCGTGCAGGGTGTAAGGTGTCAGGTAAATCCAACACCTTCCATGAAAACCCTGACATGATAAGCAAATCCAGTAGTACGTCACATAGCTCTGAATAAATCGTGACATTAAATTAACCAAAGTAATACGAGTAACGAGTGAGCAAATGGAATACCACAGACTAACACAAGAATGCCTAAATGCATGTCGTACCTTCCCACCGTGAGACCGACGCAGCTCCGAGGGGAGAAACGAGAACAGAAGCCGAGAGCAGAACCGTGTTGAGCTAGACAGCCCTACGATAAGGGACAGACTGGACACTCACGCCGCGAGCCTACCTGTAAGACTACCACCCGCACGTTTTAGCGTGAGACTTTTTCACGTCTCTGTTACGGGCCCATGTTAAATCTAGAGCCCTCCAGAAAAACAGTATAGATCTTACGACAACACAAAAAGTGCCACTACCACCCGCAACTTTTAGCGTGAGCCTATTCGCGTGTCTGTTACATTAGGACCACTCCCCAGCCCATGTTAAAAGATAGAGCCTTCCAGAAGAACAGTATAGATCTTACGATAACGCTAAAAGGACCACACCAGCTGCAGGTTTTAGCGTGAGACTTTTTACCGTCTCTGTTACGTTTCAAACTTTAAAAACATTGCCCCACCACGAAAAGTATAACGTTTCTCATTGGATAGACAGAATTTTTGTAGGCGGAGCTTAAGGTTAACATAGAGACCCTGACTGGTCAGATGAAAACACAGCCAGATGGTTTTTTTAAACCAACTTTGGTAAATTGTAGTAAGGAGAAGTTAGGGGAGAGTTGCTTCCGACACGGCGAGGTGAGTGGAGCTGTGCTGCCCGCCGCCCCCTGACGAACACCGACAAGGTAATGAACACACACGATGCTGCATAACAGCGCATAAAGCTTCACTCAGAACTGCAGAAGTCTCATCTGTTACACCCCCTTTTTGCGTAATACTAGTGTCGATCGTCAATTAAAGCTCATGGTGTTCACATTTGCCAGTTGAAGTAAAAATCTGAAACGCAATGATTTTTCTGTTATATAGTTACTGAGAAGCCACATCAGCCACTGTAATTTACGACGAGTTAGATAAGTAATTAAAGATAATTGAGGTCACTGTAGACCATTTTGATAGTTTTCTCTGTTGTGAAACTTAATTTAAACCTATATTATAGATGTGATATGGCATAGGTCATTCTTCGATCCATTGTAGAACTTGGAAAACCATTCAGGGAATATTAGTTCACATTTTTGTTGAACGCAGTTGGTTTTTATCATCCTGTATTAAAACATTTCCTTTTATCAATAGTGCAATTTATAAAGAATGTTTTGTGAGCAGAATAAAATTTCCAATGGTAAACTTAACTGCTTTTTAGACGTTATTTTACCAGCTAACTAAAAATAGGAAAGCCTTGAACTAATTCCACTAAATTTAGTTAGTATTAAGATTCTTTTTACAGGGAGTGCAGTGGAGCTGACGCTCAAATCATTAAGTATTTGGTTATATCATCGCTAGTCTCACTTAGAAGAAAGATTAAGAAAAGGCAAACCTACGTTTCTAGCATTTGTAGACTTAGAGAAAGCTTTTGACAATGTTGACTGGAATACTCTTTTTCAAATTCTAAAGGTGACAGGGGTAAAATACAGGGAGCGAAAGGCTATTTATAATTTGTACAGAAACCAGATGGCAGTAATAAGAGTCGAGGGGCATGAAAGGGAAGCAGTGGTTGGGAAAGGAGTGAGACAGGGTTGTAGCCTCTCCCCGATGTTATTCAATCTGTATATCGAGCAAGCAGTAAAGGAAACAAAAGAAAAGTTTGGAGTAGGTATTAAAATTCATGGAGACGAAGTAAAAACTTTGAGGTTCGCCGATGACATTGTAATTCTGTCAGAGACGGCAAAGGACTTGGAAGAGCAGTTGAACGGAATGGACAGTGTCTTGAAAGGAGGATATAAGATGAACATTAACAAAAGCAAAACGAGGATAATGGAATGTAGTCAAATTAAATCGGGTGATGCTGAGGGAATTAGATTAGGAAATGAGACACTTAAAGTAGTAAAGGAGTTTTGCTATTTAGGAAGTAAAATAACTGATGATGGTCGAAGTAGAGAGGATATAAAATGTAGACTGGCAATGGCAAGGAAAGCGTTTCTGAAGAAGAGAAATTTGTTAACATCGAATATAGATTTATGTATCAGGAAGTCGTTTCTGAAAGTATTTGTTTGGAGTGTAGCCATGTATGGAAGTGAAACATGGACGATTACTAGTTTGGACAAGAAGAGAATAGAAGCTTTCGAAATGTGGTGCTACAGAAGAATACTGAAGATAAGGTGGATAGATCACGTAACTAATGAGGAGGTATTGAATAGGATTGGGGAGAAGAGAAGTTTGTGGCACAACTTGACTAGAAGAAGGGATCGGTTGGTAGGACATGTTTTGAGGCATCAAGGGATCACAAATTTAGCATTGGAGGGCAGTGTGGAGGGTAAAAATCGTAGAGGGAGACCGAGAGATGAGTACACTAAGCAGATTCAGAAGGATGTAGGTTGCAGTAGGTACTGGGAGATGAAGCAGGTTGCACAGAATAGAGTAGCATGGAGAGCTGCATCAAACCAGTCTCAGGACTGAAAACAACAACAACAGTCTCACTGAACTCTTCTGAACTCTACATGTCATGTGTGGTTTGGCGTCTCCTTACCAGCAACAGGTCCCAGGTTCAAACTAGTCAATTCCCTAAAAAAACACGCTCAGAGCGTCGTTGCGCGAAAGTGGTAGGGAGACACGATATAGAACAAACAGACACCACGCAGAATGTTAACCACCTGGGATAATTATATTCGCATCACACTTTTCCACGAATCTTTGACTTCTGGGGGTGTGTTGTAGAGCCACCGCTTTTTAAAACAGAGGTTGTTATCCCCGGAGGATTATTCACAGCCGTCCCTTACATGTAGACAGACGCTAGCCAAACGCCGCCCAGTTTGAGAACAGTGGCTTTTGGACTTTTATTTCACTTTTAATTCACGGTTAAGTCCACCAGGCTCTTCCGCTCTCTCCGCCCTTGGGAATTACATTCATCTTCCAACTTCTAGACCGTTGACCAGGTTTCACCTAGCAACCCTAGCAGGGGCCCTTACGCGGTGCTACCATCCGTAGCCAGATGGACCAGTTTTTTTTTTTTTTTTTTTTACGATGTGTTACTCTTCTTGCTCCTCCTTCCTCATCACTTGAGAGATGAGGCCCCGGGCTTGGGACCGGCAATGGCTTTACTATACGCTGTTTTTTTTCTTCGGAGTTTGGGTGGAGGTAGTATGGGCCAAAACAAGAAAAAAAGTCCAGTAAAATTGCGTACCGTAATATCTACCAGCACTTGTTCATATTTGATACTATGGAATACATTTCTTCTGCTAAATAAGTACTCATAACTTTCAAGACATGCGTTTTACGGCCCACGTTACACGGATAAAATTTTTGTTAGGCCATACTACCTACTCCCAAAATGTGGAAAGCAAATAGCTTACAGAAAAAGGGGTCCACTTCCAGAGGTCTCAGAATTACTTTCGCTTGTAGCTTTACACTCTGTCGCCTCCGGACCATGGTCACTTACCTCAAGTTGATACATTTACCCTTCTCCATCATTCCTGAAAGTTGGTAACACGATCACTAAGTCACCCCGTGTACAGCATTATTAGATTTGGTTTTTACTATTGTGAACATTTTCTAATTGTATTACTCCCTGAAACTGGTTCATTCCAGTTCATGGGTGAGCGGTGCTGGCCCCAGCACAAGGCAGAAAATTCTGCTGGTGCACTTGGACATCAAATAACCAAAATACACTTAAACCCCTCCGGATGGTAACTTCTGCCAACTCGAAGACTCGCTGTTGCTCACAGGAATACCTCCAACAGCCAACCATGAAAACCAACGGCACAATGTGAACAGACTGGCTTCGGCAATTAAATCACCACTCAACTTTGATGACCTGGGTCGGTGAGCCACGAACCTCGTAGCAATCGGGACAGCTCCCACACGCTCAGACACCGTGTAGAGACCGCCAGTGGGCCTGGCCCACTGCGCCGCGCTGAGATTTCCTGGCTGATCCACGCCAACCGACCGACCACCGCACACCAGCTAGCCGGAAACTACAAGGTGTTTCAAAAATGACCGGTATATTTGAAACGGCAATAAAAACTAAACGAGCAGTGATAGTAATACACCTTTTGTTGCAATATGCTTGGGACAACAATACATTTTTAAGCGGACAAACTTTCGAAATTACAGTAGTTACAATTGTCAACAACAGATGGCGCTGCGGTCTGGGAAACTCTATAGTACGATATTTTCCACATATCAACCATGCGTAGCAATAATATGGCGTAGTCTCTGAATGAAATTACCCGAAACCTTTGACAACGTGTCTGGCGGAATGGCTTCACATGCAGATGAGATGTACTGCTTCAGCTGTTCAATTGTTTCTGGATTCTGGCGGTACACCTGGTCTTTCAAGTGTCCCCACAGAAAGAAGTCACACGGGTTCATGTCTGGCGAATAGGGAGGCCAATCCACGCCACCTCCTATATGTTTCGGATAGCCCAAACCAGACACACGATCATCGAAATATTCATTCAGGAAATTAAAGACGTCGGCCGTGCGATGTGGCCGGGCACCATCTTGCATAAACCACGAGGTGTTCGCAGTGTCTTCTAAGGCAGTTTGTACCGCCACAAATTCACGAAGGATGTCCAGATAGCGTGATGCAGTAATCGTTTCGGATCTGAAAAATGGGCCAATGATTCCTTTGGAAGAAATGGCGGTCCAGACAATTACTTTTTGAGGATGCAGGGTTCGATGGGACTGCAACATGGGGCTTTTCGGTTCCCCATATGCGCCAGTTCTGTTTATTGACGAAGCCGTCCAGGTAAAAATAAGCTTCGTCAGTAAACCAAATGCTGCCCACATGCATATCGCCGTCATCAATCCTGTGCACTATATCGTTAGCGAATGTCTCTCGCGCAGCAACGATAGTGGCGCTGAGGGGTTGCCGCGTTTGAATTTTGTATGGATAGAAGTGTAAACTCTGGCGCATGAGACGATACGTGGACGTTGGCGTCATTTGGGCCACAGCTGCAACACGGCGAACGGAAACCCGAGGCCGCTGTTGGATCACCTGCTGCACTAGCTGCGCATTGCCCTCTGTGGTTGCCATACGCGGTCGCACGTTCATCCGTCACGTTCCCAGTCCGTTGAAATTTTTCAAACAGATCCTTTATTGTATCGCTTTTCGGTCCTTTGGTTACATTAAACCTCCGTTGAAAACCTCGTCTTGTTGCAACAACACTGTGTTCTAGGCGGTGGAATCCAACACCAGAAAAATCCTCTGTTCTAAGGAATAAACCATGTTGTCCACAGCACACTTGCACGTTGTGAACAGCACACGCTTACAGCAGAAAGACGACGTACAGAATGGCGCACCCACAGACTGCATTGTCTTCTATATCTTTCACATCACTTGCAACGCCATCTGTTGTTGACAATTGTAACTACTGTAATTTCGAAAGTTTGTCCGCTTAAAAATGTATTGTTGTCCCAAGCATATTGCAACAAAAGGTGTATTACTATCACTGCTCGTTTAGTTTTTATTGCCGTTTCAAATATACCGGTCATTTTTGAAACACCTTGTAGTTTCCGGCTAGCTGGTGTGCGGTGGTCGGTCGGTTGGCGTGGATCAGCCAGGAAATCTCAGCGCGGCGCAGTGGGCCAGGCCCACTGGCGGTCTCTACACGGTGTCTGAGCGTGTGGGAGCTGTCCCGATTGCTACGAGGTTCGTGGCTCACCGACCCAGGTCATCAAAGTTGAGTGGTGATTTAATTGCCGAAGCCAGTCTGTTCACATTGTGCCGTTGGTTTTCATGGTTGGCTGTTGGAGGTATTCCTGTGAGCAACAGCGAGTCTTCGAGTTGGCAGAAGTTACCATCCGGAGGGGTTTAAGTGTATTTTGGTTATTTGATGTCCAAGTGCACCAGCAGAATTTTCTGCCTTGTGGCTGTTAGCGTTCCAGTTACCTGTCCTGGCCGATGACGTAAAATTCAGGCAATGTCCTTTCCTCACAGTGTTGCCGCTGTCCAACACGTGTGCGTAGTTTTGACAGCTTATGTGTACTTGGTTGTGGGCGGCTACGCCTTTCACGTTTTGGCTTTGGTATTCCTTGTGCACTGGGCGTGTGGAAAGCTAGTCGTCTTGTTGGTGGGTCCGTTGATTGTCTCTTGGTTGGGTTGTCAGCGGATCTGATATAGTTTGCCAAACTACCTGCCTCCCCTAAGCGAGCGTTAATATTTCTAGTGCAAACCAATCTCCGGTAACTTTTGAGCGCCGCTGGATGTACTGCCTTTTTTATTGGTGTTTGATTGTGTATTTTAATGGCTCATAGCTGATGGTTTGATTTTGTATGCTTTTGGTTGGGTTTTAAATAATGGGCTTTCAGCCGTTTTAAAACTGCAAGTTCCTTACTTGTCAAGTCTTGCATTGTTTGGGCCTTCAGCCTCGTTTGAAATATTATTTAAGGATAAATCTTGCACTTTCTGCCTTTTCCAAATTTATTGTGGTTGTGTTTAAAATCATTGGCCTCCAGACGTTTTAAAAATTAAAGAGGTTGTGCCCTTAAGCCATAAGATTATGTGACATATTCAGTCGATAGTTTAGCTCGGAAATTTGCGGTGTAATGTTTGGGCAACTAAATAAAGTTATATGTGTTCGAGTGTAACTGACAGCCGCTCATTTTTGGCTCCTTTCCACAATTCCAACTACCTGTTCTATCCTGCCGATTTAACCAGGAGTTTCAATGGGGAATTTTCATTCTTGTTCGCTATGAGCTACAAACTACATTGTTACTGCGCAGTTGAAATCAGAACATAGTCTCACTCATTAATTCGTTCAAACTGAGTATAAGAATTTTTCTTCGTGCACGTGTTCCCAAAGAAAAGTGTGCAACAGCACGATATATTTATGATGATATGTAATTATTTTTGTTGCCTGTGTGTTACACCACATACTTACAGCGTTACAGGCTGCAGCTGTAAATGCGAACATTTCATAAGTAATGCACACTATTTGTTTTTCTACTTATACGTGTTTTTTTCACTGTACCTTTACAGTCGTTCAGTATCGTGTCCCTGCTTTTTTATTACTGAATCCCAATGACTGGGAAGCTTTATAATTTCATTAGTTTCATCTGTCGAATGGCTCGGGTAATTGTGGTAGGAAGCCCTTCTACAGAAAGATGTCGACGTCCACGACTAGGTTTTTCCAACTTCGAGAACAGGTCGAAGTCTGGTGGACTCATGTCCGGGCTATGGGTAGGATGCGGAAACACTTCTCACTCGTATTCGTGCGGTTTTCTCGCTGCAACTAGCCGAAATGAAGGCGAGCATTGTTGTGGAGAATGAGTGGCCCAGCCTTCAGCAACTGAGGTCGGGTTTTGTACGTTTTTCTGCGCAGTTTGTGCATGAAGTTAGGACAATACACTGCTGTGGCACTTGTTCCACAGGAGACTCTGCCTGTAATGATTATTCATTGGCGATCATAAGCAAAAATCATTATTTGCTTGAGATTTGACTGAAAGCATCGAAATTCTTTTGGACGCGGAGAATCTGAAGCACTACATTCAATGGACTGTGATTTCAACTTCGGTTCAAAGACTCTAATCCATGTTTAATCAATTAGACACAAGAATTCTTGACCACCACGTCGAGTCGTTGTATAAGCAAAGCTGCAATGTGCATGCGTTTCAGCTTCTCTTCAGAAATTTTTCTCTTCTTCAAATCACTCGACAGAATACAAAATACTGATGTTGGGAGGGGGGCGGGGAAATCCCGAGGCTTCAGAAAATTCCTCATAAATCGCACTGCGATCGTCATCACTGATAAATTGTAATCTGAGTCCATATCTACTTCTGGGCACGCCTTAAAATCCAGTATCTGAATTCCGAATCTCTACCTGACCATGAATCTTACCGTATTTTTCGGCCTTTTCCGAGTATACCACCTTCTCTCGTGATTCTTTAACGGATTATTTGCTATTACTAGCTAATATTTATTGCGCAACTCAATTAGTCCTTCTCTTTTATCTTAGAATCAAGCCGTTACTCTCCTGTAACCCTTTCTGCTACTCCTTCCTCTACAAACGAATTCCATTTCCCTCTGACTATTAGTTTTTCATCTTCCCTTACGTACTCAGTTACAGTACCGGTTCATATACTTCCTCTATCTCCTCATCCTCGGCTTGCGACTTCGGTATGTATACCTGAACTATTGTTGTTGATGTTGGTGTGCTGTCGATTCTGATGACAACACCTATAACAAATAATTATTCACAGTTACTCACTCTCTGACCTACCTTCCAATATTCATAACAAATCTACTTTAGTTATGCCATTTTATGCTGCCGTTGATATTACCCTATACTCATCTGACCAAAAATCCTTCTTTCCATTTCACTTCACTAGCTCCCTCTGTATCTAGATTGAGACTTAGCATTTCTCTTTTCAGATTTTCTAGCTTCCCTAGCACTTACAAGCTCCTGGCATTTTCACGCCCTGACTCGTAGAAAGTTATCCTTTCGTTGGTTACTGAATCTTTTTCTCATGGTCACCTGCCCATTGGCTGTCCCCTACCGGTGATCCGACTGGTCAGGTATTTTTTGCCAATGGTGAGATCACGATGATTTTTTTTTTTTTCATTTACGGGCCAAATGTCCTTTGGATACACGGTAAGTGTCTTTAATGCAGTGGTTTCCGTTGCCTTTTGCATGCTCATGTTGTTGATCATTGCTGATTCTTGCGCCTTTAGCGACAGTTTCCCACCCCAGTGGCAAGAGAGTACCCCAAACCTCTGTCCCTTCCTCCGTCCGCGTTGAGAAGGCCGTTGGAAGAACGAGGCTGATTTTATATCCCCGAAATCTTGGTCCGTGACTGATTGTAATTTTTATGCACAGTTTAAGCTGTGGAAGGGACAGAATCCAAGACTGATTTCGTTTTGGTTGATAATCAAAGACGCTAGCCCTAGACCACGGGAGATTTTATGTACCAGGTATAAAAGTATGAAACCGAAATTTCCACATAGATGGTGCTAGCCGTCAGTGTAGCGTCAGTGAGACTGCGTCTGCAGCGCCATCTGCTTCCTGTAACGGCTGGCGACGAATGTCAACACAAATTCACCCAAGTTCCATACATCGGTATTCGTTTCAGACCTGTAAATGTCAACTTTTGTGTCTACGAACTACGATTTGCGAACAGCATCGGTTTTCTGTTATAAGTTGAAGAAAACTGCTCAGAAGGGCCTCAAATGCTTGTCGAAGCATTCGGCGATCATGCCGTTGGGAAAACACAGTGTTGCGAGTGGTTCAAAAAAATTCATAAGTGGTGATTTTAACGTGAGGAACGAGCGCGTGAAACCACAGAAAAATTTCGAAAACAAAATATTGCAGGCAGCATTGGATGAAAACGATATTCGAACTACACAATGAACTCGCGGAACAATTAAAGTGGAGCAGAAAGCCGGCCGAAGTGGCCGAGTTGTTCTAGGCGCTACAGTCTGGAACCGCGCGGCCGTATGGTCGCAGGTTCGAATCCTGCCTCGCGTATGGATGTGTGTGATGTCCTTAGGTTAGTTAGGTTTAAGTAGTTCTAAGTTCTAGGGGACTGATGACCTAGGAAGGTAAGTCCCATAGAGCTGAGAGCCATTTGAATAATTTTTTCTTTTTTTGGAGCAGAAAGTCGTTTCTTTTCGGTTGAAAGCAATGGGAAAGGTGCAAAAACTGGGAAAACAGGTTCCGCCTGAACTAAATGAAAGAGAGCAAGGAAATCGAAAGACCACTTTTGAAATGCCGCTTGCGAGATACAATAGACTAGTGAGGCGTGATGAAAAATGAATCCTAAGCTTCGCATGAACTGAATGAAAGACAGCAAGGAAATCGAAAGGCCACTTGTGAAATGCCGCTCACCAGATACAAAAGAATAGTGACGGCTGATGACAAATGGATCCTAAGCGTCGCAAATCATGGGTGGGTGAATCCAGCAAACCATCGACATACACAGCAAGACCAAATCGCTTTGGAAAGAAGACAACGCTCTGTGTTTGGTGGCATCAGAAGGGTGTCATCTATTATGAGCTACTAAAACCTGGTAAAACCGTTGACAATGAATGCTACCAACAACAAATGATCGATTTAAATCGAGCATTACGTGAAAAACGACCAAGATATGGAAAAAGGCAAACAGTCATATTGCTCCACGGTAACGTCCCATCACACACAGCCAAACCGGTTAGGGATACGATCGAGGCTTTCAGTTAGAAAATACTAGGGCATGTGGCTTATTCTCCATACTTCGCTGCTTCCGATTATCATCTATTTGCATCACTGGGACACGCTCTCGCTGAACAACGCTTCAATTCGTGCGAAAATGTACGACAATGATTCGCTGACTTGTTCGCGTCAAAAGAAGAACTCTTTTTTTCCGAGGTATTCATAACCTGCCGGAGAGGTGGGAGAAGTGTATGAATAGCAACGGAGATTATTTTGAGTAAAATATTGCTTGTCAGTTTCAAACAACAGACGTGTTATTATTGCAACCAAATTCCGGTTTCGTACGTGTACACCTGATAAGCTCAATTTATTTATGTTCTGTAATGAAATTTGAAATCATAATTTATGTCAAAGAGTTGTATCATCAATTTTCAATTAAGTAATCAAAAACAAAGAAATGCTTTGCTTCGATTGGTTTGCTCTGACATCATCATTTCGTTCATTGCAAGGCTTTATGATATACGACATTTTTTGTTCTTTTATCTGGCGTGTAAACAAACAAAGCCGATGGTATTCTAACACAGGAACAGGTGACATGCTGCAACTGACCATGCGAGAAGCATAGATTTTCAAAGTTAATGTCGCAAACATTCAGAAGATTGCCCTTATTATTTCTTTGCTGCCATTGCGAATGCAAACCGAACGGAAACTGCAAGAGTTTAAAGTCGAATGGAATTTCGGTTGGTCTAATCGACATGCGTGGTAACAAAATGTCTTCTCCTTTGTACTTTCCTACAAGAGTTGTTGCTTCGAAGACGTTGCTCCTGTTTCTTCACTCCAATCCGAGTTTTATTACAAAAACGTGGTTGGATAATATTTTGCAAATTTATTATGTTACCGATCCGACTTTCAATTGCATACTGTGAGTGGCAAAGAGGGTAGCTCCAGTGAGTTTAAAAATGACATGATCTTAGCTTCTAAAGGAATCCACCGATTTGTACGTTCATCAATTCTTCAACAATTTGACTTTCAACCTTAAAACTGAATTCATCTACAACAATGATTTTCGCAGTCAATACAGCACGTTCGCTCAACCAGACATGATTTTTGTAATTTTGAGAAATGATTGGGGACACTTCACGAATGACTTCAGTCTTTAATTCGGTGAGCTGACAAAAACGATGGGAAATGTAATGCAGCATGTCGAAATGTCGACGGAGATTTTGCCGTTGCCAATGTCCAGCAATTGTTTTGAAAATACTTCTCCAAATTCGTCGTTGTGCAACTTGAGGCGCATATTCATACTTAATTTAAGTGTCTCTACGCGTTAAATATATCGGTTGGCGTTGACCGTGGTAGCACTGGCAATGTTCGGTGAAGGTCACCTGCCGACAGAATCATTCCACCAAATCGGTTTTGATTGTATCTTAGATCTCGTATCGTCCGGTCTAATGCCTCCGCCGAATGTGTATGCGCCAATGTACATTCATCCCAAACTGTGAATTTGTACTGCTGCGAAACTTTGGCCATCGTACACTTCTTCGAAAGGTTTCAAGATGGAGTCTCATTGATTTGTATATTCAACGGCAACTTCAGTGCTGGAGCAGCTGTGCGACCGCCTTCCAACAACGTTGTTGCAACTTCTACTGAAGCGAGGGAAACTGAAAATTCATTCTGCAACCGAACCGTTGCCAAAATCAATGTGATCAAAATACTTTCTTTCCATTTCCACCTGGAACGTCCAAGAAAAAATCTGTGCAGTTCCTTCCTCCGCAACTTTCATGACAGCGTACTACGCATATTTTTGTTGCCGGTTCAAAAGCGAAACGTTTGTTCCAACTGATTCCCTCAACGCATCGCAATCGTATTGTTTTTCTCGCGTCAACTCTTGATTAAATGCGTCGTGCATCGGACGACTGGGTGCCGTCATTTCTAATTGAGGTAATGTTTTGTTAGATATCATCACGCACATATCCTCAATTAATATCGATGCCTCGTTGTGAATTTCCGAGCTCGACTGCAAATCTGGATTTGATGTTCTAGTACGCATCTGATGTAAAATATCATACATATGTAGTCCACAAATGAATCTGTTTCTATGGGAAGCATGTTAAGGTAATGATCTAAAACAAAGTTCGTATTTAAGGGCCATTTGACGAAATCACGACCTCTCCGAAGATGTAATCCCAGTGAGTGTCATTCTGTACTAGTCGCAAACGTTGTCAGGGTCTGTATAACTGCCACGCAATTCACCGTTAACAGTTCGTACATATTGGAATGATGGGGAGTCACGAACGTTGATTAATAGCAAACGCAAATGTCGTTGGTTGGGTGGACCGTGTAAATGCGAAACAATGCATCTGTGGAAAATACACGTGCGTAAGCCGGAAATGTATTTCTTTGTTTGCGTCGTCGAAATTTCTTTCACGATTGATTCCAAGTATAATATTCTGGCATTTCGGAGTGTAGTAGCGTTTGGACAAAGTGATCTTTCTCGCACGTTCTAGAAAAATTAGTCAATGCGGTTATCAGTTCGTTGTAATGCGTTCTCCGCCATGAAGAATACTCACCGATTATTCTTCAGATTTAAGGCCACATGAAAAACAGTGGGATATCTTTAATGAATGTGGAATAAAATAACTGCGCGGCATTGTTTCGTTAGGGCTGACATAGCGACACATTTGATATTGTGCGACATCATTGTTGGAATTCTCCGAACCAACTTCAGTCATAGCTACGTCACTTCTTTTGGTCGGTCACATACTTGGACTTGTATTTGATGGTCTTTTACGGAATGGCAGGAATCTACGATCATGTGCGCTTGAAATTTCTTAGAGAATAATGGCGAATATGGTAAATCCAATTATGACAATAATGTTGTTGTCGACTTATAATGTGGCGTGGAAGCATCGAATGGTGTGAAATATGAGTATGTTGCAGTTTTCTTGAAAGCAATAATGAAGTTGTCCGGAGCCACGTTTGTTGGGCCAAATGAATTCGTTTCGAAGCAACTGTTGTATTTCTGGGTTTGAGTCAGGAAACGTGTGGCGTCTATTTCTGTTCCTTGAAACAGCGAGGGCAGTGGCTCTGGTGGAGGGACAAATCGCACTAACTTGACTCTGGTACTTACGCAACACAGTCCATCTGCATCTACATCTACGTGATTACTCTGCAAATCACACTAAAGTGACTGGCAGACGGTTCATCGAACCACCTTCAGAATAATTCTGTATTATTCCAATCGCGAACAGCACGCGGAAAAAGCGAACACCTGTATCTTTCCGTGAGAGCTCTGACTTCCCTTATTTTATGTTGATCATTTCCCCCTATCTAGGTCGGCGTCAGCAAAATATCTTCGCATTCGGAGGACAAAGTTGGTTTCATTGCCTTACAGTGTGGGCTCACAACGATTGTAAGTAGGCTGTTTAGGTTTTCTTATTGGTAACGCCACATAGCGCTCTGTATGAAAAATCACTGGCTGTGCTGTGCGCAGTCTGTGGCTAGTTTGCATTGTTGTCTGCCATTGTAGTGTCGGGCAGCGGCAGCTGGATGCTAACAGCGCGTAGCGTTGCGCAGTTGGAGGTGAGCCGCCAGCAGTGGTGGACGTGAGGAGAGAGATGGCGGAGTTTTGAAATTTGTAAGAATTGGTGTCATGAATTGATATATATATATTATGACTATTAAGGTAAATACATTGTTTGTTCTGTATTAAAATCTTTCATTTGCTAACTATACCTATCAGTAGTTAGTGCCTTCCGTAGTTAGAATCTTTTATTTAGCTGGCAGTAGTGGTGCTCGCTGTATTGCAGTAGCTTGAGTAACGAAGATTTTTGTGAGGTAAGTGATTTGTGAAACGTAAAGGGTAATGTTAGTCAGGGGCATTCTTTTGTAGGGATTTTTGAAAGTCAGATTGCGTTGCGCTAAAAATATTGTGTGTCAGTTTACGCACAGTCGTGTATAAATTGTTCTAAGGGGACGTTTCACGATCAGCGAACCAATAGCAAAGGATTGGTCTGCACTGTAATCAACTGTCGCGTTGCAACGGAACGCAGCTCGACGAGTATGTGACGCAACATTTTAGATACATTGTCGCGCGAATGGTTTCTACAGTTCGATGATGTTTCATTCGACACATATGATCTTCATTTCATTTTCCTTTTCTCCCTGAGTACGTGCTGAACGTGTTTGTGATAATAGATTCCATTCAATTCCATTTAGCTTTTCGAGTTGCTCTGTAGTGCGGTTTCGTTTGTAGCTTTGCAAAGTTCTGTGATCTAAATTGCTCCATCCTAATGGCGGCATTGCAACGCGGTTAAAGTGTGTCAGTTCCATTCAGTTCTGTGGACTGCAACAGAATGTACGATGCGAATGATTACAATTCAACTTAAAATGAACAACAGAATCATTTTTCGCCACTGTGTAACCGACTGGCTTGAGTCACAAATTGACAGTCAGATGTTAAACTGCATTTGCACACTTACAAGCGAAACAAACTGGGATATGAATGGGAATAAAATAACTACATTTGTTGGATTGACCACAAAACAACACGAAAGTCAAAACAAATCAAATTTTAATTTAGACTGGAATACAGTTTTCCAGATTTTTCTCTAGATATCCCATATCTTTTTCAACGGAAAACATTCAAGTTATTTCCATCCCGGAAACATAATGAACAAAAGAAAAAGAGAAGTAGCCAAATATGTCGTTCCTATCGTGAGCTATGATCGAGAGTGCAACGAAAATGATTTTTGCAGTTTGTCCTAAGTCTGCGACTTTCCTTGATAGTTGAGTACGATCTGTGTTTCCTGAAAAAAATTTTCAAGACCATAACGAAGAAATCGAAAAAAGAATTACTCATATCCATTGTTCGAGTCATGATTTATGGTCCTGAGTTCATACAAAAGTCCCATAGCAGCAATTTCAGGTTTTCCCGAAGTTTCCAATTTTCAGGGTAACTTTTCCAATTTCTCCTTCCCTAGAAACCTGACTGTACTATTGCGAAACGTTTTAACAAACAGTTAGTCAAACTAGTTCGGCCATTCTCAATTGATGTGCTTACCAACGAACAGCATTTAGTTTGTTTATATACATTTAAAATTTAGTGTAATTTATAAATTATCCTGCATTTATGTTAGAAAACTTGGCACCCATGGAAAGGAAAAGGGATGGAATCTATAAGGAGCCACAGAGATACTCGAAGCTCAAGCATATTCACCTTTCAATCAGTGTTTCCTCAGCGAAGTCTCTAGAACTAAACGTAATAACAGATAGTAAAACTACGAGACGCCATTCATTTAACGCTAACAGCAATTGTTTTCTCCCCTAACTAGCTGCCTTCAGACTGTGCCATGACCAGTTAAACATAAGGCGATAGTAGTAGGTCTTCTTGAAATAAGATCCTCGCAACCTGCCAAAGACGGTATACTACGGAGCAAGACGATACGAGACAAAGAGCTTCCCTCCACGACCCTTAATACTGTGATAATAGGGCGGTGGAGTACATAAAGGTTGTGAGGACCCTCTTGCCTCAGGGAAGGTAGCTGTCTGCGGAGGGGGATGCATTATAAATTACGGACTGCCTGAGGGTGGAGAAGCAGGGTGGAAACCACTGCATTAAGTCTGGCAATGTATTCCAAGGGAAGATCGTGTTTTGATTTAATTATTTTCTCTTCTAATGTGAAGTATGCCCTAGGTAACCAGCCTCCTTATCCACTGGAACGTTAAGGAAAAGCACTGAAATCTTAGACGTTGTGGCTACCTGTTTAAGAACGTGACACTGGGTGACAATAAGTGTGAAACAAAGTATACGTCTATAGACAGAGAGATGCTGAATGAAAAGAGATTGGTTGTCGAGAGGGCAAATTTGTGAAGTCTTAGCTGTAGTAGAATATTATTGAGATCTTTCACAAAACCCATGGGCAATCCGGTCATATGTAAAGGCCGTAGTCGTCCATAGGTGTCTGTCCATTAACTTTTGAACGAGACAGAATACTGAACTCCGTTTCTAAATGTTCTATCACATATAAAGATTCAGACGCATCTTGATAATATTTCAAGGTGTCGGAAAGACTGGGTAACTTGCTTTAAATTTCAGGAAAGTAAAATTGTGCACTCCGCAAAACAAAAAAACGTGAATAATTCTACGACTACAATATCAAAGAATCGCAGTTGAAATCATTCAGCATACACAAATATGTCGGTGTAACAGTTTGTGGGGGATATGAAATGGAACTACTACATAGATTCAGTGGTATATAAGGGACGTAACAGTCATTGGGAGAATTCTAACGAAATGCAGTCCGTCTCGCAAAGGAAATTATCTACAAAACACTAATGCGACCCATCCTAGAATACTGCTCAAGTGTGCGAGAACCATACCAAATAGGATTACCAGGTGATATTTAACGTATGTAAAGAAAGACAGCTCGAATGGTCACAGATCTGCTTGTTTGCTTGACCCGTTGGAGACCTTCACGGTGATACTGAGAAACTTGAACTGGCAAAACTACCCCATAAAAGAGTACTAACTAAGTTTCATGTACGAGTTTTAAGTGATGAATATAGGAACATGCTACAGCCCACTGTGTGTCGCTCCCGTGGGGATGGCAAGACCAAAATTAGTTAGCGCGTACAGTAGCTTTTAAGCATTATTCCCGTTCCCCATATGTGGTTGCAACAGAATGAACCCCCAATAACTGGTACAGTGGGAACTCTCTCTGCCATGCACTTTGTAGTTATTTTCAGATTAAGATATAGAATTAGATCTAGAGAAGAAATGTTGTAATCCTGAAAGAAAAGATGTGCATGTTACAGCTAGACCACGTGTGTCTGGAGACTACATACACTGAAGCGTCAAAGAAACTGGTATAGACATGCGTATTCAAATACAGAGTTATGTAAACAGGCAGAGTTCGGCGCTGCGGTCGGCAACGCCTATTTAAGATAACAATCATCTGCCGCAGTTGGTAGATCGGTTACTGTTGCTGCAATAGCAGGTTATCAAGATTTAAGTGAGATTGAACGTGGTCTAATAGTCGGCGCACGAGAGACCGATCACAGCACCTCCGAGGTAGCGACGAAGTGGGAATTTTCCCGTACGACCACTTCACGAGAGTCCGGTGAATATCAGGAATCCGGTAAAACATCAAATCTCGGACATCGCTACTGCCGGAAAAAGATCCTGCAAAAACGGGACCAATGACGACTGAAGAGAATCGTTCGGCGAGACAGAAGTGCAACCCTTCCGCAAATTGCTGCAGATTTCAGTGCTACGCCATCAACAAATGTCAACGTGTGAACCATTCAACGGAACATCATCGAATGGGCTTTCAGAGCAGAAGGCCCACTCGTGTACCCTTGATGACTGCACGACACAAAGCCTTACGGTTCGCCTGTGCCCATCAACACCTACATTGGACTGTTGATGACTGCAATCATGTTGCCTGGTCGGACGAGTCTCGTTTCAAATTGTATCTGGCTGATGGAAGTGTGCGGATATGGAGACAACCTCATGAATCCATGGACCCTGCATGTTCAAGCCGGTAGAGGCTCTGTAAAAGTGTGCGGCGTGTACAGGTGGAGTGATATGGGACCCATGATACGTATAGATATGAGTCTGACAGGTGAACGCACTTAAGCATCCTGTGCGATCACCTGAATCCATTCATGTCCATTATGCATTCCGACGGACGTGCACAATTACAGCAGGACAATGCTACACTCTACACATCCAGTATTGCTACAGAGTGGCTCCAGGAACACTCTTCTGAATTTAAACACTTCCGCTGGCCACCAAACTCCCCAGACATGAATATTATTTATCATATCTGGGATGCCTCACAACGTGATATTCAGAAGAGATCTGCACCCCCTCCTACTCTTATTGATTTATAAAGAGCCTTACAAGATTCATGGTGTCCATTGCTCCAGCGTTACTCCAGACTTTAGTCGAGTTCATGCCACGTCGTGTTGTGGCACTTCTACGTTCTCGCGGGGGCCTTACACGATATAAGGCACGTGTACCAGGTTCTTTGGCTCTTCAGTGTGAATGTTCGTAGAGAGAAGCGTGGCATCGTTCTAAATCAGAAATTCAGACTCATTATTTCGAAGAGGTACAATAAGCGTTATTAACTTGTAACGGTTCATTCATTTTAGTCTCGGCTGTAAAGAGGTACTAGACATCATTACGGTATTGGCGGTTGGAGGCCATATTCAGGTTCCGATTAATTGTATACAGTATGAAACACAAAGTTTGTCACCTGAACGTCTGTGACTTAGCTGCACCTTCGTTAACCGACGGGAAAGGCACGCTCTTTTCACCCATCATACAAGACCAGAGCACACAGTTACCAAACACAAACAGAAAAAATAACGTCTGTCATACGCTTGGGGCACTCCCCTCACAATTCATTGCCGGAAAACAAACTATTACCTGAGCCAACTCAATACCTCTCATTCAAACTCACAGCTACCTGATATACATTACAAAATGGCACGGTGGACTCGCATTCACGTGGACGGCGGGTAAAACGCTCCTCCAGACTGTAAGATTTAGGATTTCCGTGGTTCCCGTAGATTATTTAAAGCAAACGTTGCTGTGTACCTTCGAAAAGCCATGGTCGACTCCATTCCCTATCTTTCCGCTTTTTCGAGTTTTGTTCCTTCTCTAACGTCCTCGTCGTTGGCGGGCCGTTACAGCCAGCACTGTCTTACTTCTTTATTCTTCTTGAGTACAACCTGAGTGGCTTTACTATGTTCTTCCATAGAGCTTATCGGAAAAGTTGTGGCAGACCAGATGTTAACGTAAGTTCACACGCAGACACTCCTTCGGCCGGTATGTTGAAACGTCCCCTTAGAAAAATTATACACGACTGTGCTTAAACTGAAACACAATATTTTTTAAAGCAACGCAATCTGACTTTCAAAAATCCCTACGAAAGAATGGCCCTGACTAACAATAACCTATACGTTTCACAAATCACTTACCTCACAAAAATCTTCGTTACTCAAGCTACTGCAATACAGCGAGCGCCACTACTGCCAGCTAAATAAAAGATTCAAACTACTGAAGGCACTAACTACTGACAGGCATAGTTAGCAAATGAAAGATTTTAATACAGAACAGACAATGTATTTACCTTAATATTCATAATATATAAATCAGTTCGTGACACCAATTCTTACAAATTTCAAAACTCCGCCATCTCTCTCCCCACGTCCACCACTGCTGGCGGCTCACCTCCAACTGCGCAACGCTACCCGCTGTTAGCATCCAGCTGCCGCTGCCCAACACTACAATGGCAGACAACAATGCAAACCAGCCACAGACTGCACACGGCACAGCCAGTGATTTTTCATACAGAGCGCTACGTGGTGTTGGCGTTACCAATAAAAATACTTAAACAGCCTACTTACATAGCCCCCATGCTCCCCACAAAAAAATTTACAAATTGTTTTGGGCAGTGGCCAATACAGATTTGAAAAATTTTTTCATAATAACAATAACAAATATATCAAATGCACACACTTATTGATACAATGTTGGTCAAAAGCTAAAATTTTTTCACAGTCCATAAAGACAGTCCTGATCGTTCATCATAGTAAAATTGCAGTGTTTTTCTCAGAGTCTGAGCAATAAAAGAAATTGCACTTGGAAGTGGTGGATTTCTAAGCAGTCTTGAAGAAGTAGTGTTGTCCTTCCAACGGAAAGACTGTGCTGACTCTTGACATGCAGACAGGTAAAGGGCCACAACAGAGCAAACCCACAGCAGAGTCAGTCGAAGTTGGAGACTATTGGTAGGTAGGTCATCACAGAGCAGACCCACTGTAGTCCTGGTAGAGATTAGTGTATTGGTGGACCACCAGAGGTACAGACCCACTGCAGTCCATGTAGAAGTAATGGTATTGGTGGCCCATCGAAGGTGCAGACGCACTTCAGTCCTTGTAGAGATGGCCAACAGCCATTTGTTGCGAATGTGCAGGTGCACAATCACCCTCGAAGAGTCTTGCGGAGAATATAGCAAGTCCATAAACCACCACTTGTCCAATCACAAAGAATTTGTTTGAAATGTCCTTAGAACCAGCAATGCTGTTGTCCAGTCCCTTGCTGAATTATTAACACACGTGCAAACACTAACAGTCCCTACTTCTCACATATTGTCCATATACTATGACCAACAGAAACGTGTGCAGTGAAATGTAATTTACAAGTTACTTAATTTGATGAACTGGTGTCAATTACAATTTTATAACATAAGAATGCAATAACAAAGGTACAAAATACATCTTTAAAGAACATAACAATACAGATAACATTTGCAGTAGTACAGGTTTTACAAAAGAATCGAAATAGCACATACATCAGTGTTACAAAAATTATAAGTACATACATAAAAGATCACAATAACTTTTGAAACATCAACTTCACACATGAGCATTAGAACAAAATAGAATAAATAATGTCTAAACATCTTTACAAAGTAAATAACATGTTATTAATGCAAATTATATTTGAGGATAACAGTATTCCTCATCATAGTGAATGTAGCTGAATATTAGAAAATTCTACAACATAAGTCTTATCAGATGAAAATATCTACATCTACATCCATACTCCGCAAGCCACCTGACGGTGTGTGGCGGACAGGAAGAACATAAATACACATGGGTACACAAACACATAGTGGGATAACACAAAGAAAAGACAGGGTTTGTTTTACTGCAGTATTTTGCAAACAAAACTTTCTTTACTTCTCGGAGATCTCCCTTCGTTCTTCATTATTTCCAAAAGGTCCTATCTATATCTGATTTCTGTACTTTTTTCGTATAACTTCTCAATGCATTTCTTCCAATCCATCGCAAATCATTCTCTTATATAGGCTACCCCCTCTTAAGCTAACTTAAATCTACTGAGCTCAGATGCTTAACTAAGGGATGAGGCAATGCAGCAGCACAAAACAATTTACACAAACAGCAATGTTAAAAAATGGAAATTGGCAAAAAAAGGCAGCAATATTACAACTAATATAAGGCAATGCGCAGCAAACAAGAAAAATAAATCAGTAATAAAATTGGCTTAACCTAGTAATACAAAGTGACATCCAGTAGCACTATGAATGGCAAACAGCCGCAGCAAATGCTATAACTTATACCTAAACATGACAAAGCTCAATCAGAAAAAATGTTACACTAAAGACAACAATGCAGATAAGCACAGTGTCTATTCACATCTTAATGTCTATGCAATGAAAGTGGTGCACCACAAAAATTTATTGTAAAAAATATTACCATGTACTTGAAAAGAAAATTTTGTATTCAGTTACTGTGATTAATCCCTTCTTATTGTTCTTTCTATTGAAAGTGCTCCTTTTTCGAAGAATATGGATCATAAAATTATTATTTAATAGATCTGTTGGCAGAAAGTGTTCACATTAGCAAATGCATTTAATTTTATTTTATAAAATCAATGATGCAACACAGCTGGAAAACATATATCAAATGAAATAAGCAACTATGGACAAAGTATAAAAATATCATTCAATAGTCATGTGACATTTCATAAGTTAGTAGAATTCTCTCAACTCTCGTAGAAAGACGTTTGTTATAATCAGGTGTCAGATGTAAGTATCTTTCTCAGTAATGAGCGTGTCGTATTTGCGGTGCTTTCTACAAAGGAATGTCAATAGCGAGGATAATGGCCTCCCTATTTTTACCTGTGCCTCTGAAAGGCACAAACTAATGGCTTTATTTTGTCAGGTGGTTGTCGCGCAGCTGGGTGCCCACGACGCATTACGTGCAGGTGGTCACTTAACTGTCTTATCGAAATATTTACGACACCAGTTTCCGCTACAGTGGCAGTCTCATATAAAAAAATTCACAGGTCAAGAATTTGCGTTACAAATATGTAGAAACAAAATCCTTTAAATAGAATAGTGTCCAAATAATTTTCGCCAGCATAGTGATACATTCACGCATATACACTCATTTCATAACTCTTAAAGTACGATTCTCGGTTTCCAACATGCTTTTTCACAAATCAGAATCCCTAACCACTACTCATTATTTCTTACCTTATTTCACATATATATATATATTCGTCGACACTTCTTCAATATTTCATCATAACAGATACGTAGCATAACCAAATAACTCATATGGCATCAGCTTGAACATACCTCAGCAGCATAATTCACATCGTCATCGTAATAATAACATCATAACACCACAGTCACATTCTCAAAATCTCCGTAGCTTCCTCCAATAATTTCAAAACCTAAAAAAAAATTCTCTGCTCGTGTCAAAAGTGTCATCTACCTCAAACGTACTTTAAAAATCATGATCCCATACCAAATACATCATTCAAAGCTCTCATAATATCACAATGGTTCTGGAAAAATATGAGCTGTTCACAAAGTACAGACAAAATACAATTTCATAAGTGTGAAGTTATCCAACGGTGCAATTACGTAAACATCTGTCACTGATGTAGTAAAATAAATGTTTGTCTCTCTCAGTTAAATAACCAGATAGCTGTGTAATTTATGTGTTAAAGAAATATGGTACCGATGTGTAAAGTTGTATAAGTAAATACCATATTAGCTATGGCTCCTTGTGCTTGCCAAACACATGGTACACAAAGTAGACGTGTACCCCCCTGAGGATTAATGTGATTATATCCTCAGGTGTTACAGATTACAGCAATGGAATGAAATGTATCACGGAAAACCTTTGTATCATTGTATTTCAAATATCTTTAAAAATAAATGTTTTAAGTACAAAATTAATCACTCAAATACGTGTACTGTAGCGCTAAACTGTGCGTCTTGTTGTAAGATAATCTCTGTGGAAGTGTCGTAGTTATCGTCCTCTCTAAGCAAAGTTCTGCTGAAGTCAACGTACTTACCTCGTAATAAACGAAGTGAATTGCTTTGCGTAAAAATATCTTAGTTATTACGCTTATTGCCGTGATGAAGAAAGTACTGTGCTGTAACGTACTGCTGTGCAATGGAAAAGGCTGTCTAATTGTAGCTATTCCACAAAAGTTACCACTAAAACATGTTTTACTTTCCAGAATAATTCAGAAAAACTGTGCAGATATAAAACAGATAAACTGCAAAAGCAACATTGTAAATTGTCACTCATTAGTAGCGTCGTGATAAAATCGTGTAGCTGTCACATATACTAACCACTGTATCATCTGGTATCTCACAGAAAGTACTTTAAATCCAGAATGTACTTTCAAGTAAACCAAAATGTTGCATTAAAATCTCATTAGCAATACTGGTAAATGTTCTAAGTATGTGAGCCTTATAGTCGTTACATAATCGTGCAACTAACAAGCAAGAATGTACACACACAATTAACACTGTGATGTCTGTTCACACTAACAATGCACTCGTAAATACTGTCTAAATATGTTCCGTAGGTTCTAGACTGGATAGTAAACTTCAGACATTGTTGTATGTTAACAGTTTCTAAGTGTGACAAAGCATACTAGAAATGTAAAGTGAAATGTTTTACGGCAAAGACAAAGTTAAAAAGCAGATTATCTTTCAATAAACGGTTTTACATGTGAAATGTGGTGTAAACCTTTACTCTTCCTAGTACGCAGAGTTTCAACTTCAACGCAATTATCATGTGGTATACGTCGGATTCTGTAAGGTCCATTGTAAACTAGAAAGAATTTGTGACTCAAGTGTTTCTTTTTATGTGACAATGGATGAGCTTTAATGAGAACTTTCTGACCAATATATAATTTCTTTGCATTTGCTTTACCGTGTAATTTTTTCCTTTTGTCTGCAGCAGAATTTATACACTCCTGGAAATTGAAATAAGAACACCGTGAATTCATTGTCCCAGGAAGGGGAAACTTTATTGACACATTCCTGGTGTCAGATACATCACATGATCACACTGACAGGACCACAGGCACATAGACACAGGCAACAGAGCATGCACAATGTCGGCACTAGTACACTGTATATCCACCTTTCGCAGCAATGCAGGCTGCTATTCTCCCATGGAGACGATCGTAGAGATGCTGGATATAGTCCTGTGGAACGGCTTGCCATGCCATTTCCACCTGGCGCCTCAGTTGGACCAGCGTTCCTGCTGGACGTGCAGACCGCGTAAGACGACGCTTCATCCAGTCCCAAACATGCTCAATGGGGGACAGATCCGGAGATCTTGCTGGCCAGGGTAGTTGACTTACACATTCTAGAGCACGTTGGGTGGCAAGGGATACATGCGGACGTGCATTGTCCTGTTGGAACAGCAAGTTCCCTTGCCGGTCTAGGAATGGTAGAACGATGGGTTCGATGACGGTTTGGATGTACCGTGCACTATTCAGTGTCCCCTCGACGATCACCAGAGGTGTACGGCCAGTGTAGGAGATCGCTCCCCACACCATGATGCCGGGTGTTGGCCCTGTGTGCCTCGGTCGTATGCAGTCCTGATTGTGGCGCTCACCTGTACGGCGCCAAACACGCATACGACCATCATTGGCACCAAGGCAGAAGCGACTCTCATCGCTGAAGACGACACGTCTCCATTCGTCCCTCCATTCACGCCTGTCGCGACACCACTGGAGGCGGGCTGCACGATGTTGGGGCGTGAGCGGAAGACGGCCTAACGGTGTGCGGGACCGTAGCCCAGCTTCATGGAGACGGTTGCGAATGGTCCTCGCCGATACCCCAGGAGCAACAGTGTCCCTAATTTGCTGGGAAGTGGCGGTGCGGTCCCCTACGGCACTGCGTAGGATCCTACGGTCTTGGCGTGCATCCGTGCATCGCTGCGGTCCGGTCCCAGGTCGACGGGCACGTGCACCTTCCGCCGACCACTGGTGACAACATCGATGTACTGTGGAGACCTCACGCCCCACGTGTTGAGCACTTCGGCGGTACGTCCACCCGGCCTCCCGCATGCCCACTATACGCCCTCGCTCAAAGTCCGTCAACTGCACATACGGTTCACGTCCACGCTGTCGCGGCATGCTACCAGTGTTAAAGACTGCGGTGGAGCTCCGTATGCCACGGCAAACTGGCTGACACTGACGGCGGCGGTGCACAAATGGTGCGTAGCTAGCGCCATTCGACGGCCAACACCGCGGTTCCTGGTGTGTCCGCTGTGCCGTGCGTGTGATCATTGCTCGTACAGCCCTCTCGCAGTGTCCGGAGCAAGTATGGTGGGTCTGACACACCGGTGTCAATGTGTTCTTTTTTCCATTTCCAGGAGTGTATTTTTAATAGCCAAATCAATTATGTCTTTGTGTCGAAGTTTACGTGTATTCGGAAAAGGTACAAGCTCTCTGATTCTGTTTGGTGGTTCTTTATTCTTCAGTACAAGAACAGGTGGTAAAGCAGTGGAGTCATGAGGCAATTCATTCAGCACGTTTTGAAATAAGTGTAAATATCTGTCCCAATGCTGATGCTTTCTGTGACAAGAAAGTCTGCAAAGCTTATTGATTTCTTTCATAATCCGTTCAGACGGGTTACAATGTGGTGAGTACAATGAAATAAAAACAGATTTGATTTTATGGTTACGAAGCATGCGTGACCAAACAGCAGATCTGAATTGCGGTCCGTTATCTGAAATTACTTTACTAACGTGTACAACTTCACGTAAGAAATTTCTAACAAAGGCGTTGGATACAGACCGTTCAGTGGCTTTACGTAACGGAGTGAAAGAAACAAATTTTGAAGTAAGTTCAACGGCAACTAGAACGTACGAAAATCCATTAGATGTTCTGACAAGCGGTCCCAAGAGATCAACAGCAGCAAATACTTTTAATTTAGAAGGAATGATAGGAAACAATGGAGCACGATGCGAGACAGTAGATGGTTTCGCCTTCTGACAAAGTTTACAAATAGACAAGACTCTTCGAATTCTCTTTTCCATATTGTTAAATAACAAGTCGTTCGAAGAATATGATAACATTTTCGTGGACCAAAATGTGCATAGCTGAAATGAATGTACCAAATGAGCTTATTAACAAAATCGTCTGGAATGCAAAGTACCCATAGCTTGTCATCAACAGTGCATCGTTTGAACAGTATGTTGTTTCTAACCAGATAATAATGCCGAATCTGTGTGTGTGTCTTTTCATGCCATTTACTTTTGATGTCTTTCCAAATCGGATCTTTATCTTGTTCATGAGCCATGTCCTTTAAAGATGTGGTGATGAAGTTTTCAAAGGCGACTTTCTGGATGTAAAGAATACTGAAATTTCTCTTGAGGTTGCTTTCTGTGTTACTTTTCTCAAGCCCAGCCGGTGCGCGTGACAGTGCGTCCGCAACAATGTTCTCCTTGCCGGAAAAGTAGACTATTGTGAAGTGGAATTCTTGCAGAAACAATGTCCAACGTTTTAACCTGTCATGATTTAACTTTGAAGACATAAGAAATTGTAATGCACGATGGTCACTGTATACTTTTACGTGCTTACCATAAAGAAAGAAACGGAATTTGTTAAATGCCCAAACGATAGCTAAAGCTTCTAATTCAGTAACGGAATAATTTTTTTCAGATTTTGTTAGCACTCGGCTAGCAAAAGCAATGGTTTTCTGAACAGTAATGTCATTTTCTGTGCCTTTTTGAAATAAATGGGCACCAAGACCGACTTTAGAAGAATCTGTGCTAAGGCAAAAATCTTGTGAGAGATCTGGATGAGCTAGTATTGGCGCGTTAAGTAACGATTATTTCAAAGAATTGAATTCCAACTGTGCTATTCGTCCCAGTTCCAAATAGTATTTTTTCCAGTGAGAGAACAAAGTTTTGGTGTAACTAGAATTTGCATATTCAGAAAACGACGGTAAAAATTTACGAGACGTAGAAAACTGCGGACTTGTTTTTTTGTGGATGGAACTGGAATGGCTATGATTGCTTCTAACTTTTCAGGATCCGGCTGGATGCCTTCAGAAGAAATAATATGTCCCAAAAACTTCACTTTTGTCCTACCGAATTCAGACTTTTCCAAGTTAACCGTAATTCCAGATTCTGCAAAGTATGTAACACGCTGTTGAGGATGCGATTATGTTGTTCCCATGAGGCTTCTGCTATCAGAATATCGTCCACATATAAGGTGATGTGACGTTTTAAGAGCTTAGGTAATATGGAATTTAGCCCGCGAATGAATGCTGCCGAGGAAATGTTCAAACCAAAAGGAAGTTTCCGAAACTGATAACAAACGCCGAAACAAAGGAAAGCTGTGTATTTTCTAGATTCTGGATGAAGTTCGATCTGATAAAAGCTGGATCTGAGATCAATGGAAGACAACACTTTTACACCATTAAAATTTTGAAGTAGTTCTTCCAACGTTTGCGGCCTGTCTGTTTCAGGAATAATGATAGTATTGATTTGTCTCGAATCTAAGACAAGCCTGATCGATCCATTTTTCTTCTCAACAACATGTAATGGATTGTTGTATGAGCTTACTGCAGGCTCAATAATGCCGTCGTCAAGCATAGATTGTATTTCTGTTCTAACACGGTCCCTATAATGTGCTGGAATTACGTATGGTCTAACACAAAATTTAGTATGCTCACGAACACGAAATTGGTATTGAAATCCCTTGATTGTTCCTGTTTTGTGAGTAAAAACTGTGGAATGTGCTTATAAAATCTCAAAAAGGTCCTGCCTATCAGTGTCATTACAATTCTCAATTGTTTGAATTTTATTCTGAATTAACTCATTAGTTTCAATTGTGCCGTCGATATCATCCCTGTCAGTACTTGCAGAGCGACTGTTAGTGTCTAGTTCCGTAGAAAATTCCGAACTGTTGTCTAACAGAAGGTAAAGCCGATTAATTTCCTCGTCATGGTTTGAGAGCCAATCTTCAAATTTCAAAGCTATTGACTTACCTTCTTTCTCTAAACTTATTTCAGCATCGTGAAAGTTTAAGATTGCTTTGTATTCATTCAAAAAGTCTACTCCCAGTATAATTTCCGTCAACAACAATGGAACAATAAGAAAGTTCATAGAGAAGCTGTGGCTCTGACAAAAGAATTCTAAGTTGGTTTGTTGGCGTACATCTACACTTTTTCCAATGACTGCACCTTGTAATTTAATCTTGCGTAACGGAAGTGTGGGGCAATCGTTCGATTTGTTGCATTTGCTAAAAGCTGTTTCACTAATTACTGAAATGGGACTGCCTGAGTCAAGTACTGCTGTAAATTTTACGTCATTTACAGTAATGTGAATCACATGATATGCAATGTTGTTATGTTTTACGTCGTGTTCCTGGAGTAATATGTCCCTAATGTCTTCCATTTTAACGTAACGGCAGCTGCGTCGTCAGTTTCATAAGTACGTTTTGAGGCTGCCAGCGGTATGAGTCATTGCCTATTGTGTCTTTGTTGGCGCGCGTCGTTATTGGGATTTGAAGACCTAAGTTCTACAAATTCACCTTGTCGAGAGGGCCCTGCTCTGTTTGATTCCCGCCAGTTCTGCTGCAATTCAGGTCTGTCGTTACGATCATATCGTCTGTCGTCATGTCGGTAGATTCCATAGTTTCTGTCTTGTCGGTCACGTGGTGGAGAATTTCTCTCTGAATCGTAACTGCGCGCTGGACCGTTGCGTCTTAAGTTATTCTGTCTCCCTTGATAATAATTATTTTGGTTCCCATATTGTCTGTTTCTCTGATTGTCTTTGTGATAGTCATTACCGCGGAGAGGTGACCTTTCCCTGAAATTATTATTACTCTGCCAACGGTTGTCATACGGGTGGTGTCTGTTTTGGTCACGATTTGTATTGTGAGAATAGCCTTGTCGTGTCCAGTCATTATTTCTTTCATCGCGGAATTGCGACGGATGTGACCTGTAATTGTTGTGTTCCTGTTTTCGCGTTCCGCGATTGTCAGTGTCAATTTCTAATTCTTGTAAGAGTCCCTGGAAAGCTTCAATGTCGTCTTTGCAAATGCCTGCCAAAATAATCTTCCTTAAATGTTCAGGCAATTTCATTATGCAAATGCGGATGAGTTCTGACGGACTGTATGGGTTTGAAAGATACTGATTCTTATGTAATATGTCTTCAAAATATTTCACAAGACTTGAAAATTCAGATTGTTCGAATTTTTCATCATTATGATGCCATGTTTTACTCGGTCTTGTGTGGCTTGAGACCAATATGCTGTGAGGAAGGCATGGTAAAATTCTCCTTCACTGAGGCAATCGTGAATGACCGATCGCATTCTTACAGCTGGTTCATTCTCTAAGTAGCCACACATAAATTCTAATCTGTGCTCTAGTGACCAGTTGGGAGGAAAACAATGAGAGAATTGATGGAGCCACGCTTGTGGATGAATGTCGCTGCCAGAATTCTTAAATGTTTTGAATTTACGTGCAGTAATGAACAGCTTATAGTCAAAATCATCGTGTCGGTGGGTCGCATATCGGTCATTGTTACGTCGTTTCGGCGGTTCCATCTCAAAATTCGGTGTACTTTGCCAATTTCTTTCATAATTTCCGAAGTGCCCTGTGTTATTATTTTGTGGCTGTTCCGTATTTCTATGTCCCTCTTCCCATATTGGAGCGCGAGTGTCCTCTGAAATACGTAATTGTTGTATTACCTGTGTCAGCTGATCTTGTACTTCCCGGATTTCTCTTTGGTGTTGCGTACTAATTTGATTCAGACTTTGTTTGAATTTCCTAATTTGTTCGCACTCTTCTGTGTCATTAAAGACTACCGGTTTTGTGTCATTCAGATTATCATCTACCTTCGTAGATAAATTAGTGAACTGATCCGAAAGGTCGGCTACTTTCTCCGATAGTGAACACATTTCCTCAGTGTGTTTTTCTGAACCAAGTTTCAGAGTGTCCATTTGTGTTGAAATCGAATCTACTGTGTCCTTTAAGTTTTCCTGAGTTCTTACAAGTTGGGTAACCGAATCGGTGGATGCAACTGAGTCCATTTTAGCTTGCAAGGTGTCGTGATTTTCACGAACAACAGTTTGCAATTCTTTTATGGCTGCTTCGTGATTCTGTAATGCATTTTCATGCCGCGAAAAAATAGGTTGAAAATGCTCACAAATTTGTGTTTTTACGTCATTACAGATTTTTTGACATTTCGATTCAATGTTATGTAACTCAGTAGTTAGATCTTCACGTGTTTGTTCAAGTGTGGTGTCTAACTTCCGAAGATTATGTACCGTTGTGTCCAACTGTTGCTGTGTTTGTCTCTGATTTTGTTCCATTGTGTCTAACTTCCGAAGATTTTGTTCCATTGTGTCTAACTTTTGAAGCTTTTGCTGTGTTTGTCTCTGATTTTGTTCCATTGTGTCTAACGTTTGAAGCTTTTGCTGTGTTTGTCTCTGATTTTGTTCCATTGTGTCTAACTTTTGAAGCTTTTGTCCCATTTGTTGCATTAATTGTAATAACTATGCACTGGTGTCTGAAACATGTTCCTTAGTCCTATTCGGCAATGTATTTGCACCGGCAATATTCGCAGTTTGAAAAACAGAAAATGTGTCTTGACTTATTTGAGAAAACGGTGAGGACGCAAAACCTGAATCTACAGTATTTGCAATATTGTGTCCTGTCATTTCGGAATCCTGAGGCGAGCTGTTGCCGACCGATCGATCGATAACGCTTTCCTCTTCACTAATTGTTTCACTGCCTACACCATTATTTGCAACCCGCTCCATTTCCCTATGCACAATTACCAAATTACTACTTTGAACATTAGTTAATTCATTACATGGTGGCGCTAACACACTGCTTTCGTCTTCACTGTCATTTCTCAGTTTGCTTTGGAGCCTAGTATTACGTTTTTCACACGCCATTATTGTCACAATATTTCACACGACAATACAAAAAAGCACAATTTGAAAAGCAAAAATAAGAGAACACATTAACATATCACTGAAAATAATATCTAGTTAATTGCAAGCGCAGCTGCGAAATACTTTGTGCAAAACTACATGCATGCCACAACTATTTTGCTGTACAACCATGACAGACTGCAACTACAAAGGAAATTCTCACTATGATTACGCGCTAGCAATAAAAAAAATCTACATTAATTACACAAACTACAAGAAAAAATCAAAAGATTCCAGTGAGTTATCCTCGGCTAAGGGTCGACATATGAAACGTCCCCTTAGAAAAATTATACAAGACTGGTCTATGTGAAACGTCCTCTTTGAACAATTATACACGACTGTGCTTAAACTGAAACACAATATTTTTTAGCGCAACGCAATCTGACTTTCAAAAATCCCTACGAAAGAATGGCCCTGACTAACAATAACCTATACGTTTCACAAATCACTTACCTCACAAAAATCTTCGTTACTCAAGCTACTGCAATACAGCGAGCGCCACTACTGCCAGCTAAATAAAAGATTCAAACTACTGAAGGCACTAACTACTGACAGGCATAGTTAGCAAATGAAAGATTTTAATACAGAACAGACAATGTATTTACCTTAATATTCATAATATATAAATCAGTTCGTGACACCAATTCTTACAAATTTCAAAACTCCGCCATCTCTCTCCCCACGTCCACCACTGCTGGCGGCTCACCTCCAACTGCGCAACGCTACCCGCTGTTAGCATCCAGCTGCCGCTGCCCAACACTACAATGGCAGACAACAATGCAAACCAGCCACAGACTGCACACGGCACAGCCAGTGATTTTTCATACAAAGCGCTACGTGGTGTTGGCGTTACCAATAAAAATACTTAAACAGCCTACTTACAATGTAACGGCCATCAAAGTTCATTAGTGTTGTTCACCATTAGTTATTTATTCACACGTAAAGTTCCGTAGGACCAAATTAAGGAGCACATCTCCAAGGTCATGGAACGCATCAGTACATGAAATTACGACACAAAAGTAATAACAGATAAAAATAAAATGTTTATGAACCCAAAAATGTCAATCCATAAGTTTAAGTAAATGTAGTCAACAATACAAAAAAATCAAATTAATTTATCAAGGAACTCCTCGACAGAATAGAATAAGTGATCCATGAGGAAACTCTTCAATTTAGATTTGAAAGCGCCTGGATTACTGCTGTGGTTTTTGAATTCTAGTGGTAGCTTATTGAATATGGATGCAGCAGTATACTGCACACCTTTCTGCACATGAGTTAAGGAAGTCCAATGCAAATGCAGGATTGATTTCTGCCGAGTATTAACTGAGTGAAAGCTGCTTAGTCTTGGGAATAAGCAGATATTGTTAACAAGAAATGTCAGTAAGGAATATATATATTTTGAGAGGCCAATGTCAAAATACCCAGACTCGTGAACAGGGCTCGACAAGAGGTTCGGAGCTGACACCACTTTATGCCCGAACCGGCCGTTTCTGAGGCAAAAATATTCTTTTAGAATAGGAAGAGTTACCCCAAAATATAATACCATACGACATAGGCGAATGAAAGCAAGCAATGTAGACTACACTCCTGGAAATTGAAATAAGAACACCGTGAATTCATTGTCCCAGGAAGGGGAAACTTTATTGACACATTCCTGGGGTCAGATACATCACATGATCACACTGACAGAACCACAGGCACATAGACACAGCCAAAAGAGCATGCACAATGTCGGCACTAGTACACTGTATATCCACCTTTCGCAGCAATGCAGGCTGCTATTCTCCCGTGGAGACGATCGTAGAGATGCTGGATGTAGTCCTGTGGAACGGCTTGCCATACCATTTCCACCTGGCGCCTCAGTTGGACCAGCGTTCGTGCTGGACGTGGAGACCGCGTGAGACGACGCTTCATCCAGTCCCAAACATGCTCAATGGGGGACAGATCTGGAGATCTTGCTGGCCAGGGTAGTTGACTTACACCTTCTAGAGCACGTTGGGTGGCACGGGATACATGCGGACGTGCAATGTCCTGTTGGAACTGCAAGTTCCCTTGCCGGTCTAGGAATGGTAGAACGATGGGTTCGATGACGGTTTGGATGTACCGTGCACTATTCAGTGTCCCCTCGACGATTACCAGAGGTGTACGGCCAGTGTAGGAGATCGCTCCCCACACCATGATGCCGGGTGTTGGCCCTGTGTGCCTCGGTCGTATGCAGTCCTGATTGTGGCGCTCACCTGCACGGCGCCAAACACGCATACGACCATCATTGGCACCAAGGCAGAAGCGACTCTCATTGCTGAAGACGACACGTCTCCATTTGTCCCTCCATTCACGCCTGTCGCGACACCACTGGAGGCGGGCTGCACGATGTTGGGGCGTGAGCGGAAGACGGCCTAACGGTGTGCGGGACCGTAGCCCAGCTTCATGGAGACGGTTGCGAATGGTCCTCGCCGATACCCCATGAGCAACAGTGTCCCTAATTTGCTGGGAAGTGGCGGTGTGGTCCCCTACGGCACTGCGTAGGATCCTACGGTCTTGGCGTGCATCCATGTGTCGCTGCGGTCCGGTCCCAGGTCGACGGGCACGTGCACCTTCCGCCGACCACTGGCGACAACAACGATGTACTGTGGAGACCTCACGCCCCACGTGTTGAGTAATTCGGCGGTACGTTTACCCGGCCTCCTGCATGCCCACTATACGCCCTCGCTCAAATTCCGCCAACTGCGCATACGGTTCACGTCCACGCTGTCGCGGCATGCTACCAGTGTTAAAGACTGCGATGGAGCTACGTATGCCACGGCAAACTGGCTGACACTGACGGCGGCGGTGCACAAATGCTGCGCAGCTAGCGCCATTCGACGGCCAACACCGCGGTTCCTGGTGTGTCCGCTGTGCCGTGCGTGTGATCATTGCTTGTACAGCCTTCTCGCAGTGTCCGGAGCAAGTATGGTGGGTCTGAGACACCGGTGTCAATGTGTTCTTTTTTCCATTTCCAGGAGTGTAATTTTCGTGGCGAACGATCACATACTTCAGATACTGTTGGAATAACAAAAATGGCAGCATTAAGTCTTTGAACAAGATTCTGAACATGGGCTTTGCACGATAGTTTTGCAGACAGCTTCCAAAAAATTTGAACTGTTCAGTTTCACTAATCATATGCCCATTCTGTGAAATTAGAACGTCTTTTTTTGTTGAATTGTGTGTTAGAACTGTGATTTAGCGTTAGTTTATATTCTAAATGCCATGAACTTAGGCCATGAAGTGCACTATTTGAAACCGAGCCAGTGTTACACACAACATCCTTTACTTCCAAGCTAGTGTCATCAGCAAATATTTTAGAATTACTCGTAATACCAAAGGGCAGATCATTTATATAAATGAGGAGCACGAGTGGCCCCAACACTGAGCCCTGGGGCACCTCCCACTTGACCCTGTACCCTACTCAGACGCTACATCACATGATAATGAACTTTTGCCATCTGTTTCTAAAATAAGAGGTGAACCAATTGTGAGATACTCCAGGTATTCCGTAATGGTCCAACTTCTGGAGCAATATTTTACGATCAACACATTCAAACGCCTTAGTTAAATCAAAAAATATGTCTAGCGTTCGAAACCTTTTGTTTAACCAATCCAGTACCTCACATAGGAAAGAGAATACAGCCTTTTTAGTTGTTAAACGACTTCTAAAGCCGAACTGTACATTTGATAGCAACTCGTGTGACATAAAATTATCAATTATCCTTACATACACAGCCTTCAAAATAACCTTAGCAAACACTGATGGCATAGAAAAAGTCTAAAATTGTAATTTTTCAGGCTTTCCCGGCGATCCGTTGACATTTTGAAAAAAAAACAGGACTTCTGCCGGAAGTTCGCGTCGTTCTCGCACGATATTTCGACGGCGTAACTTGATATCTTCTTCAGATGCTACCCGAGAATGGTCCTTTGTCGGATCGAGTGCAGTATTTATGCCTGCAAGGTGCTGGGCGCTCCCTAGTCGGTCCGCGCCTCATCGGGTGTTCCCTCAGCGGTCCGTGCCCTCCTGACTCGGCTCCCGTAGCCCTCTCTGATCGCTGGTGTTCCCACTACGGTCCGCGCCCGGCTCGGCCGCTCTCTGGGGTCGCGGTCGTCATCTGTAGTGTCTGGTGCTCTGTATCCTGGCTGTTTTCTCGGTTCCCACTCCTGTTTCTGGTGAAATATCGATGTGTTTTTCAGAAGTTTAAGAACCGGATCCCAGGCCGTGCTGAGCTGGTATCCAGTGTTACGGTTGATCAGATTCTCCGTGATCTTGATCTCGATGGACTCTTGCATGACACTGTCTCAATATCTACTGCTTTGTGTGACAATCTTGGTGTCATTGTAGTTTATCGAGTGACCAAGCTCTAGACAGTGTGCTGCTACGGCTGATTTGGTTGCCTGTCTGAGTCTGGTGCGCTTCTGCTGTTCTTTACAACTGATGTCCATAGTCCTGGTGGTCTGGCTGGTGGATGACATCCCAGACTTGCTAGGTACGTGGTAAATGGTGAATGCCTGGCTTCAGTAACCCCAGGTCATCTTTTACAGAAGCCAGACATTTACATCATATCATGCGAGTATGGGATGTCATACATCAGCCAGACCACCAGACTACGGACATTAGGTGTAAAGAGCAGCAGCGGTTGAAGATATATGCTAATTCCTTCTGTACTTAAAAACAGGACATCCTCTGAAGGTGAGCCCTTACTTAGAAGGACTTCTTTTAAGCAGGCATACCTACCAGTTGACTTCAATGTAAAAAGGTGCATCTCTAACAACTACTACAGGAATTTTTCCATTGGTGATCCCACTGCCGCCCACTACACTGTCAACTATAAACTTTGCCAGCCTCCCCCTCCCATACCTACTGAGGTGCAGGTCACACCTAGTGTGAAACTCTACCTACTGATAGACCCAACTGGCACCATCAGCGCCCTCTCGAGCCCCATGTTAATGCGTCTAACAGCAGCATTAAGATGAGGCCGATCATGACACTGAAACAGTTGCACGAAATGCGCATTAGTGCCACCAGTTTGAGAGCTATCTTTACCAGGTCACCACCAACATTATATTTCCCATTCCTCTCAAGACTGTTCCGTGCTCCACCCACTATCACCACCTGATCCTCCTTCGTAAAATTCCTACATAACTCCCCTATGCCGTCAGTCACCTGAGCCAACCTTGCACTAGGCTTCACAATGCAGGTGACCTGGTACTCACTCCCCAATGCTTCCTGCAACTGCTGGCCCACACCTCTACCATGCGCACTACCTAGCATCAGAACCTTCTTTCCGTTAGACTTCGTAACTGACCGAGGTCTGCTAACTGCTGAGGACTGCTTCAAGTTCCCTACATCTACAGCTACAAGAGGCTTCTGTTCACTCCACTCTGCCAGTTGGTTAAATCTATTGCATACACGCAAAGTGTAACTGTCTGAATACCTTCTCCTCCTAGTTGCTTTCTTGCCAACTGACAATTTCGATTCCCCACCACCCTTCACCCTCCTCAACTTACTAGTTCCTTCTTTGCACGTTGTAACTGCAACTGAAGGGCACAGATCTTGCGCTCCTGCTCCTCTATCAACTTATTTCTACTACAGATTCTGGATTACAGGCCGAGGATCTCACTAGAATGCCTTCTGGCTTCCCCACTGCATTCCTCCCAATGAAAATACTTTGAAAAATCCCACACCGTAAATGACCACTCACAAACCTAGGACAGAGCCCACACTTCTCACTCATGGTAAAATATTACAGTTACTGCAAAAAACTATACGTCTACATTACGTAAGTTCAGTTACACCAGTAGAACTATTTATAGTAACAATAGCGGTCTCGAAATTCTCTGTCTACTAAGAAAGCAAGTACTTGTATTAGTACTTCTACACCACATCTAGTACCAGTACCACCAAATCTTCACAAAACTGTTAGCTAAAACAAAAAATTCTAGCGACCATTGGAACACTCAACGAAGTCAAAACACTGAATGAAAATTTTACTGAAATATTCGCTAGAAACAGTAAGAAACGTCAGCTGAAAACTATAGCACGAAATTTACTAAACAACGTCATTGCACAGAAAACTCTAAAAAAACACACCGAGCGAACGTTTCCAAAGTCTATTAAATCGTTATTTCGGCACAAACAGCACGAAACACCACTGAAAGCCATTAAATTTAATAACTACACAACAGCGCACAAATAACTTTGTCAGTACTTAGCTTTATAACCGCTACAGATGCAACACTCCACCGCAAAATGTAAACAAACTACTGAGGCGTGAGACTTGGACGAACGACGTAAGCACATTCACGAATAACAGACCACTCGAGTCAATAGCACAGGACGAAAGACTGAGACTAATGAAAATCCACTAGTAAGTTACTTTTACAGCAAATATTAACACAAATAAGCTTTAAAATAAGTAACTGAAGACTAAAACTTTATAAAATATTGATGAGCAATTTCAACAGCAGTCCAGCACACGTGACGTCTGTCCAAAGTGTTGTTAACAGGCTTGGTAGGGTTTATTATGGGCATCAATAGCATGAGATATTGAGGGAGATACTACTTACTCGTCTGAAACAAAGTTATTAGCACCTAAAATTATCATGTCCACGTGCCAATAAGCGTAGAGACTATCATACCCTATGCTTGCTCTATCGTGTTTCTCAATCACTGTATCTTATTTGTGGTCAATTTTTACATTACTATCTGAAGAGCACAGAAGAAACACCCTCGCTCAACACAGTAAAATCCTGTCTGTACCAGCACATAACGCTGATACGTTCTGTAAAACGTTCTTCGTATCGGGAACCCAACTGTGAAACAATCTTTCGCAAATTTTCAGAGAAACCAAATCCCTTACAAGCTTCAAAATACAGCTGAAGGCCCACATTCTATCATAATGGCCGTTATCCCCCCTGTTATGTTAACCGGGAACCTAGAAACGACGGAAGGCTCCGTCCCCGCCGCAGCCGCAGTGGTCCACAACCCCACGACGACTACCGCAGTCCACTTCACCCCTCGGCCGCCCCCACACCGAACCCAGGGTAATTGTGCGGTTCGGCCCCCGGTTGCCCCCCCCCCCCTCCCCCAGGGAACATCTCTCACCAGACGAGTGTAACCCCTATGTCTGCGTGGTAGAGTAATGGTGGTGTACGCGTACGTGGAGAACTTGTTTGCGCAGCAATCGCCGACATAATGTAGCTCAGGCAGAATAAGGGGAACCAGCCCGCATTCGCCGGGGCAGATGGAAAACCGCCTAAAAACCATCTACAGACTGGCCGGCTTACCGGACCTCGACACAAATCCTCCCGGTGGATTCGTGCCAGGGACCAGGCGCTCCTTCCCAGTCCCGAAAGCCGTGCGTTAGACCACACGGCCAACTGGGCGGGCGTTATCCCCCATTCTCAAGATGCCCTTAGCGCTAGGATTCAGATCCGCAGCTTAGTCTTACAAATTCCCCCTAATCAACAGCTCCCTACCCCCTCTTGTTAGCAGAGTTCTCTGTTTGCACTGTATTGTTTCCTGTCTTCTATTATCACTGTCATGTCAGACTTTTCCTTCATCTGTATTCTTTTCACTCCTGATAACTCTAATCATAGACTCAAATGTACTAAAATAATAATAATAATTATTATTATTATTATTAGTGTCAACTATTACTATTATTCTATTGTCATTGTTAATATTGTAATGAGTATTACAACAGTGAATATTTTGGTATGTTTTTTTTTCCTGGTCAGATATAAGGGAGGGCCGTGGGACCCTAATCTGGTCAGTAAATAAATAAGCAAAAGAGTCTGAATGTTATCTCACTGTGGGTTTCCTTTTAGCAGGTTGGTCGGATCGTGCAGTATCCAGATTTGTGGGGCATTCTGATGTGACGGGGTCCCAGTACTGGACTGCATGGGAACGTGAGGGCTGACACAGTGGTCGTCAAGGTTCTGGTCGACCTCATCCGACCACCAGAATTTGGCGATCCCCGCCACTGCCCACCGGTCGCATGGCAGCACGTTCATATCTGCGCCTGCCCTCCTAGAACACTTATGGAAATTCTGTACCTTGCCGCGCCATTAGTTGATGTCTAGCAGCAGCAGCACTGAGAAAATTACCATTCCATGCGTAGGCTTTCGTCAACATCACAACACAAACCAATGAGTGTGGAGTCATGCCGTTGCTGGAAAGCATGGCATGGCGAAGAATGCCGTCACGTTGTGTTCAGCGGTAAATGGCGTTTCTGCGCTATCCGAGACGTCCATCGTCGGAGAGTATGGTGGCTACCTAGGGACAGTTCCAGATCTTCCTATATTTTGGTCAGGCACAGCAGGGCTGCTCCTGACGTCATGTGTGTGGAGCCAGAGGGTATGACTTCAGCTCATAGCTGGCAGTGAGTGAGGGAATTGTGACGACGCAGCACAGATGTCCGCTGTCGTCACGTGTTACTTCTCACGTGCCAGCACTGTGGTGCAATTTTTCAACAGAACAACGCTCGTTGACGCGTGGCGCGTGTCTCTATGAACTGTCTGCATGGTATTGAGGTCCCTCCGCGTCGAGCACTGCCCCGAGGTGTGTCAGATGGAACATGTGTGGTACGAGCTCGGACGTCTACAACATCCGGTCGCAAGTATCCAGCACGTCAAGTACAACAGTCAAGGGCCAGATTGCGCCGGGAAAGGACAAAACAGCTTTTTGACGTTCTGTCAGACTGAACACATCCAGGACAAACAGGATGTAACGTCACATTCATTAGTGGGCTCATACTTCCAAGTTGTTTGTAAATTTCCCTGATATTTGTAACCTCTGAAATAACATCACATACCGTCTGAATCCGCGAAGTTTCATTTCTTTTTCTCCACCACTTCTGGGTGCTTCAAAAATTGTTCAAATGGCTCTAAGCACTATGGGACTTAACATCTGAAGTCATCAGTCCCCTAGACTTATAACTACTTAAACCTAACTAACCTAAGAACAACACACAGGCCGTGCGGTTCTATGCGCTTAAGTCTGGAACCCAGCAACCGCTACGGTCGCAGGTTCGAATCCTGCCTCGGGCATAGATGTGTGTGATGTTCTTAGGTTAGTTAGGTTTAATTAGTTCTAAGTTCTAGGTGACTGATGACCTCCGAAGTTAAGTCGAATCGTGCTCAGAGCCATTTGAACCATTTGAACAACACACAAATCCATGCCCGAGGCAGGATTCGAACCTGCGACCGTAGCAGCAGCGCGGTTCCAGACTGAAGCGCCGAGAACCGCTCGGCCACAGCGGCCGGCTGGGTGCTTCACATTTTTTTTGTAAGGTGTTGTCTGCGGACGAAACTCGAGTATGTTTGTACCCTGATAATCGCAGACAACGTGTTTGGAGACCATCCGGTAATATCAGACTTCAACTATGCGTCACCCATTACATGGGATGCTCGTATACCTCTGTATTTTATTGAGGGTAATCCCACTGCTCTATGGTACATGGGCGAGATTCTGTAACAAACAGTGGGACCGTACGCCAACATTTTGATTTCATACTAATGGATGACAGCTCGAGGCTCATCGCGTTGTTCCTTCAGCGTGTTAAAATTAGCATAATGCAGAGAACTCGCAGTTCCAGCATATGTAGAATCGATTGAAACAAGCTGTTTTTAGACGTCGACAATGATCACGTCTTCTGCGTGACTCACACAGAATAGCCATTTAAGAGTGGGACAATTTGGGGCTGGCTGGCTTGATGATATACTGAGGGTGGTGCCGCGGCGGATTCAATGCCGCAGATGTTCCAGCCGCGTATTAGCGTGTTCATGAGTGCTGTTGAAGACCACTCATGGGAAGCAGATGATTTTGTAGTTAGACAAATGTTTGTAATTTTGTTCAAAAAATGTTCAAATGTGTGTGAAATCTTATGGGACTTAACTGCTTATGTCATCAGTCCCTAAGCTTACACACTACTTAACCTAAACACACACACCCATAACCGAGGGAGGACTCTAACCTCCGCCGGGACCAGCCGCACAGTCCATGACTGCAGCGCCTCAGACCGCTCGGCTAATCCCGTGCGGCTTGTATTTGAGGTTTGGTGCTCTGGACGCATTGCAGATTAATATATACGCATGCATCAGATGCAATTTTTATCTTAGTACACATATACAATGTTGATTGGTCGCTAATGACTCATCTTGGGTGTTTCATAGAAATGTTATATTGAATCAAAGCTCTTTATTTGGCGTTTCGGGCGTGGCCCATCATCAGCCAGTCTGATATAAAATGTAAACATTATGAGGACAAAAATACTTCAGGGCCCATAAAATAAGGCAAAACAAATGACACACAAATTTACAGAATACGTACCAATGCACACAATAAGAACATTGCGTAAGCACTGATATATAGTGCACGAGATTTCACAGAGGAAAAAGTCATGTGCGATGGTAGAACATGAAAAAAATAAAGAGAACAAATCATGCTGACCAGTTTTGTATTCAGCCATTACACTTTTTTGTTTTCTCTGTGAAATCCCGAGCACCATACATCAGGCTTATGCAACTTTCTAATTTTGTACGGTAGTGTATATTCTGTAAACTGTCCTGTCATTTGTTTTGCCTTACTATGTGAGCGGTGAAGTATTTTTGTGATCATGATATTTTTGTGCTCATAATATTTTTTAACCGATTGTCCTACGATGGGCCATACCCGAAACACGCAATAAGAATTTTGGAATCAATACATTTCTATGGAACATCCAAGATCTCTTATTAGCAACCGATCAGCATTGTATGTGTTTACTAGATTAGCCTTAATGGTCCCATACCTCATGCAGGACTCCATTGCGCTATTGCAATGTCAATTTTTATTTTCTGTGCCATGAATTTCCAAATAAAGAGATGATGCAAAACTTTTGTTGATGCGTGTATTTCAGACAGTCAGCTTACTTCGGTGTGTGACACTCTGAAGATCTTGTTGATATCTTAGTAATTTTACACGGTCACACTGGGGAGGGGGTGTATGGTCACCATACGTCTGTCGTTTAAATATACAGGGTGTTAAGAAAGGTATTACATGTTTTGAGAGGTGGTAGTATAGACCAGTACAAGAAAAACCCTCCAGTAAACATGGGCTCTAAATGCATCCTTTAATAGCAGCTACTTATACGTGTTCCTCTTCATTACTATGAAGTACATCTCTTCTACTCTAACCTCTTTGCCGATTACGAACGAGCTACAGAATGCAATAAACAAATCAGTAAGCAAGCGAGAAAACATAATTCTGTTACAGGAGGGCTTCTGGTGTAATTTGGTTGCTATTACGTACGACCTGCGCTTGTGAGCCATCGTTAAATGAGGTGCTCAATATGGTCTACATACGAGTATATACACTCCTGGAAATTGAAATAAGAACATCGTGAATTCATTGTCCCAGGAAGGGGAAACTTTATTGACACATTCCTGGTGTCAGATACATCACATGATCACACTGACAGAACCACAGGCACATAGACACAGGCAACAGAGCATGCACAATGTCGGCACTAGTACAGTGTATATTCACCTTTCGCAGCAATGCAGGCTGCTATTCTCCCATGGAGACGATCGTAGAGATGCTGGATGTAGTCCTGTGGAACGGCTTGCCATGCCATTTCCACCTGGCGCCTCAGTTGGACCAGCGTTCGTGCTGGACGTGCAGACCGCGTGAGACGACGCTTCATCCAGTCCCAAACATGCTCAATGGGGGACAGATCCGGAGATCTTGCTGGCCAGGGTAGTTGACTTACACCTTCTAGAGCACGTTGGGTGGCACGGGATACATGCGGAAGTGCGTTGTCCTGTTGGAACAGCAAGTTCCCTTGCCGGTCTAGGAATGGTAGAACGATGGGTTCGATGGCGGTTTGGATGTACCGTGCACTTTTCAGTGTCCCCTCGACGATCACAAGAGGTGTACGGCCAGTGTAGGAGATCGCTCCCCACACCATGATGCCGGGTGTTGGCCCTGTGTGCCTCGGTCGTATGCAGTCCTGATTGTGGCGGTCACCTGCACGGCGCCAAACACGCTTACGGCCATCATTGGCACCAAGGCAGAAGCGACTCTCATCGCTGAAGACGACACGTCTCCATTCGTCCCCCCATTCACGCCTGTCGCGACACCACTGGAGGCGGGCAGCACGATGTTGGGGCGTGAGCGGAAGATGGCCTAACGGTGTGCGGGACCGTAGCCCAGCTTCATGGAGACGGTTGCGAATGGTCCTCGCCGATACCGCAGGCGCAACAGTGTCCCTAATTTGCTGGGAAGTGGCGGTGCGGTCCCCTACGGCACTGCTTAGGATCCTACGGTCTTGGCGTGCATCCGTGTGTCGCTGCGGTCCGGTCCCAGGTCGACGGGCACGTGCACCTTCCGCTGACCACTGGCGACAACATCGATGTACTGTAGAGACCTCACGCCCCACGTGTTGAGCAATTCGGCGGTACGTCCACCCGGCCTCCCGCATGCCCACTATACGCCCTCGCTCAAACTCCGTCTACTGCACATACGGTTCACGTCCACGCTGTCGCGGCATGCTACCAGTGTTAAAGACTACAATAGAGCTCTGTATGCCACGGCAAACTGGCTGACACTGACGGCGGCGGTGCACAAATGCTGCGCAGCTAGCGCCATTCGACGGCCAACACCGCGGTTGCTGGTGTGTCCGCTGTGCCGTGCTTGTGATCATTGCTTGTACAGCCCTCTCGCAGTGTCCGGAGCAAGTATGGTGGGTCTGACACACCGGTGTCAATGTGTTCTTTTTTCCATTTCCAGGAGTGTAGTAAGGCATGCTTCTGTCCGACGCCTTACAGAATCACGCCTTCCGTGAAAAACTTCAGCTTGGCCACAAATGCGCTGGCAGGCATTTGACTCGCTCCTGTAGTGTTTGTACATCATTCACAGGGCTTGCGCATATCAAAAATTTCAAGTGTCCCCATAACCAAAAATCCAGGGGTTTAGACTCGAGGGAAGAGGTTGGCCAAGTCACTGGACCTAACCGCCCTATACAACGCACGTTACATGTCTGTTTGAAGTGTCCTCCCACATTTAGGAGAAAATGGGCTGGTGCTCCATCATGCATGAACCTCATCTTCATCTGTTGCAATGATAACTCCCCTAGCAGACGAGGGAACTCCTTGGATAGGAAACGACGAGCACGTTGCACCAGTCAACCTGTTTTGTCGTGTGTTAAGGTCCTATCACTCTATCGTCAATAATTTCTGTCCATAAATTAATTGAAAATTGGCACTGATTCCTTGCTTATTTTGCGACGTGTTGGTTTGCATCAGCTTATAATAGCTTTCTTGTGAACAGATGGGTCGCCACCGCATCTTTGCAACAGTCATTGGCAGATCTGTGTGTTGGCAGGCCTTGTGGCCGAAAGACTTCGACTCGTTGTACTTCATGTGGGTATAGCAGCACTTCATGGAGAATCGTTCACGCTAGAGGATCACTTTCATAGTATAGGAGATAGTGTTCATAGCTCTTAAGGTACGCATTTTAGACCATATTTGCTGGATATTTTTAACTTCTTTCGATGTAAACCACTACCTCACAAAATATGGAATACTTTTTTTAGAATAAGGAGGCAAAAGTTATGAGATACCCCCTAACATCGTGTCGGTCACGCTTTCGGCCAGCGTAGTGCAGCAACTCGACGTGGCGTGGACTCAACAAAACAATAAACTGGTAGCCAAGATCGCAGGAATCCTTTTTATTCCATGATTACCGGTTTCGGAGAAACTTAAGCCACAATCATCGCATCTTAGGATGTTGTAACCTGTATGTGACCTAAGATCCGATGATGGCGGCTTTAGTTTCGCCGAAACCGGTACTCATAGAATAAAAAGAATTCCTGTGATCTTGGCTACCGGTTTATTGTTTTACCAGTACCTAAATCGCTCCCACATGAGCACAATGTGCTCGTTACAAAATGGACTCAACAAATCCAGGGGTTTAGACTCGAGGGAAGAGGTTGGCCAAGTCACTGGACCTAACCGCCCTATACAACGCACGTTACATGTCTGTTTGAAGTCCCCTGAAGAAATATCGAGCCATGTTGCCTCTTTTGTCGTCCATAATTGTGAATGTGGTGCCAATGGAGCATTTTGTGCACGAACTTCTCGATTATGCCCCTGAAAGTTCGATGCGATTCATGGGGGCGATCTGGGTGGCCATGTCTTTCGCTCAAACTGTCCTGAATGTTCTTCAAACCATTAGGGAACAGTTTTGCCCGGTTACATGGCAGATTGTCATCTTTATAAATTAGATCATTGTTTGAGAACATGAAGTCCCTGAATGGCTGCAAATGGTCTCCAAATAGCTGAGGACAACCATTTCCACTCAATGATCGTTTCAGTTTGACCAGAGGACCCACTCCATTCCATGTAAGCCGGACGCAGTGGCCTAGCGGTTCTGGGTGCTTCACCTGGAACCGCACGATCGCTATGGTCGCAGGTTCGAATCCTGCCTCGGGCATGGATGTGTGTGATGTCCTTAGGTTAGTTAGGTTTAAGTACTTCTACGTTGTAGGGGACTGAAGACCTCAGATGTTAAGTCCCTTAGTGCTCAGAGCCATTTGAACCATGTAAACACAGCCCACATGATTATGGTGCCACCACCAACCTGCACAGTGCCCTGTTGACAACTTTAGTCCATGGCTTCTTGGGTTTTGCGCCACTCTCGAACTGTACCATCAGCTCTTACCAACTGAAATCGGGACTCATTTGACCAGGCCATGATCTTCCAGTCGTCTGGGCGGCTCCCCCAGTCGGAGGTTCGAGTCCTCACTCAGGCATGGGTATGTGTGTTGTCCTTAGTGTAAGTTAAAGTTAGATTAAGTAGTGTATACACTTAGGGACCGTTGACCTTCGCAGTTTGGTCCCATAAGACCTTACCACAAGTTTCCAAATTCTCCAGTCGTCTATTGTCCGACTGCTGTGGTCACAAGCCGAGGAGAGGCGCTGCAGATGACGTCGTGCTGTTAGTAAAGCCACTCGCATCGATCATCTGCTGCCATAGTCCGTTAACGCCATTCCCCACTTCCCCACATTGTCCTAACGGAATAACGGATACGCTCGTCGTACCTCTCAGATTGATTTCTGCGGTTATTTCACACATTGTTACTTGTCTGTCAGCACTGACAATTCTAAGCAAACGCCGCTGCTAATGGTTGTTAAGTGAATGTCGTGCGCCACTCGTTGCTCGTGATTACAGGAAATGCCTGAAATTTGGTATTCTCGGCCCATTCTTCACACCGTGGATTTCGAAATATTGAATTATCTAACGATTTCCGAAATGGAGTGTCCCATGCGTCTAGATCCAAATACCATCCCAATTTAAAAGTCTTTCAGTTTCCGTCATCACGCCACCACTTGAGAATCTTCTTGGAGATATATTGACCACATATACTGTGGCGTATCTGCCACATAACCAAGAAGACGCTGGTTCAAGTCGCGGCACAGATTTTAATTCACTTCTTGAGCTTCCAACATTATCGTAGATAAATTAGAGACTTAAGTGTCTCAGGGAAAATTTAATGTAAGATCTAAACGATCACATGTAGTACTGCACTTTCCCATTACGTCAAATGCTGGGGTGCTATTCTAATGTCGGAGAGCCGTGGTAATAGCGACAATATAAGGGAGACGTTAATTGGAGTTTGTGTTGAGACGGGTATTTCACTTGGGTAGTTCGTACAGCTATCTTGAACATAATGCTGTGGTGATATAATGGTCAGGATGTCTACCTAATAAACAAGAAGACCCGGATTCAAATCTCAGCAGCACGACAAATTTTAATTCACTTCTTCAGCTAGCAACGTTGTCGTACCTGTATAACTGCTGACGTGGAGGCAAAGAAGAAAAGCGTTACATACTCGTCACCGATTGAAAGAATACGGGTTCGGTTCTACGACGCGAGAAATTATATATCTAAATAACAGACGTTCAGTGCATGGATGCACGTAAGGTGACTGTGTAACATTACAAGTATAGGAGTAAGCATTTGAAAATGGCACATCACCTGAACATGTAAAATAAGTACCTGCGATCGTAATAGAGATAAAAAGATAAAGGTGGGCTCTATAGCCCTAGACAGGCCAATCGTTCCCGACCAACCACCGTGTCATCGTCTCCCAATGACGTGACTGGATGCGAGTAGAAGGGCATGTGGTGAGCATACCTCTCTCCCGGTCGCCGACTGTTTTCCTGACCTTGTAACCGCTACTAATCTAAAGAGAAGCTCCTTAGTTGGCCTCAGGAGCTTGAATGCACCCCGTATTAGTTCTTCCAGTAAGGAAAATTCCTTGGCAGTACCAGGAATCGAACGCAGGTCCCCTGCTGGGGACGACGATGATGTTATGGACAGGGTAGGAAATGAACTGGCCTTTTAACAAATTTTTGACTGTGGCCCCCGGTAAGGAAAATGTGTAGTCTAAGCTGTTTCTTTAAAGGATTCTCGCATCTTGCAATTGCTGTGGCAATAAAACGCAATCTTGAGTTCATCTTACCTAGAACATTTTCTGTACGATCGTCTCAGTGTAAGCTGTTCTCGACAGTAATCAGCAGATCTTTAGTTGAACCCACAAGCTCTTTAAATTTGTATGATTTATGCTGTAATAGCAGTTCAACTAAATTCTCTTAGAACTCGTGTAGAGAACGTGATACGTTTTACTGTAGCGTCAATTGCCGCTTCTGACACCATTCGTAGTGTATACTCGGCAGTCTTCAGATTAGACTCTATGAATGAAAAGTTTATATTTCTGGTCGATACGTTGTCCTGGAAGAAAATAAGACTAAAAGACCACATTTAAAAAAAAACTGGTGTTATTCAACTAAGTCTTCACACATGTCAAAGTGAATACTGTAAAAGTTCAAAAACAACAAGAGTATGTGCGGTATTTAGAAAGCTCAGCGTTGAACACTTAAAAATTATGAAAAGTTTTCACTAGTTCGTGTGGTGAATAGCAATTGGCTCTGAGTGTAGAGAAGTGTAAGTAATTCGCATGACTACGAAAAACAATCCCGAATCGTTCGAATACAGCGTTAGAAGTGTGCTGCCTGACGCAGACATATCTACTGAATATCTGAGCGTAATGCTGCAAAGCGATAAGAAATGGACGGCATTAGGAAAAGTGAGTGATCGACTTCGGTTTATTGCGAGAATTTTGGGAAAGCGTAGCGGCAGACAGAAAACTAGTGTGACCTATTCTTGAGTACTTATCGAGTGTTTGGGATTCGTGCCAGGTCCGATTAAAGGAAGACGTCAAAGCATTTCAACAGCGTTCTGCTAGATTTCGTACCGGTAGGTCCGCTGAAGACGCAAGTGTTACGGAGATGGTTCGGCGACTCAAATGGGAATCTCTCGAATGAAAGGGATGTTCTTTCGAATAACACTGTTGAGGAAATTTAGAGAAACCGGAATTTGAGGTCGACTGCAGAACGATTCCACTGCCACCAACGTCCGTTTCGTGCCAAGGGTCACGAAGGTACGGTGAGGTAACTTAGGGCTCGTACACAGGATATAGACAGTCGTTTTTTCCCTCATTCTATTTGCGAGTGTAACAGGATACAGGGTACCCTCCGCTGTGCACTGTAAGTGCGGAGACTCTGTGTAGATGTAGATGCAGAATGTAGCCACAGCTGTGCATCGAAAGAACATTCGCTGTATTGTTGTCGTGAAACGAACTATCACTTAATCTAAAGTGTGGGCTGTATTAACACATTTAGTCCAAAATTAGTCAAAGGAAAGAAAAATTTCCTTTATTTCCAGAAGTCGTTTTCACACTGCAATGAACAGCTTTCTTTTAGAATATGCTGCACGTAACTGGAATGTGCAGAAACGAAAACAAGTGATGCACAGAAATCGCATAGCGAAAGTATATGCCACAGTCCGGCTCAACGAGTTTATTTACTGAACTAGAAAAAAAAAAAAAATGTTGGCCACATGTGAATAGGACCCGCATACTGACGATTCCGTAGGAACTTAATTATGTATACAGACATTTCGTCAATTCTGGAAAATGACGATTTCGACCATTTTTGTCTGCTATCGAAACTGACACTGGCAGAATATCCGACCCGATAATTGCAAGATTTCCGAGATAATATTTTAACTTTGAAGTCGCATGACAAATGAACAAAGAAATATTTTCTGTGTGATATAATTAAAAATTAACGATCTTCGGACATTTTTCCTTTACTCGTACTGTGAAACCATGCTCCTTGCTGAATTTCATGATTGTAGGTCAAAGGGAAGTACCCTATAGATTTTGATGAGTGAGTTTGCGAGAATCAAAATACGTGACAACATGGCCCTCTCTTTCGAGTCCATTGACTTAGAAGCTTAAATTTATTACACTGTCAAAAGACCTTAGACCGTAATATGTGACGTAAGTTTCAACATGATACTCGTAACTCATACCGTTCCAGAGAAAATGAGGTCTTAACGTTCGGATGGACAGACAAACAGTCAGATAAAAAACGCCAAAAATTTTTTTCCTTATTTATAATTACAAATTAACAGTTTTCGGATATTTTTCCTTTACTTTTACAATGAAACCTTGTTTCTTGCCAAAAATAATTATTCTACATTGGTGTCCAAAATCAAAGCAACAAACGGAAATTTTTTCGAGGTCGTGTTTATTTTGCCACAAAACAGTACAAACAGGTGATACTAAAGTAGAAACAATGTAAAGATTATAGAACGTAAGCAACTGCAACATGCATAACGGTAGACAAAATTGTTTTCGTTTTTTTTTTCAAAGTTAGTGGATTGACCCGCATTCCGACGACTGATTAACGTGCTCAGTATGTGTGAGCACTTCTGGCAGCAATATAGGCCTGTTAAGGACGGGGTATACTGTGAATGATGTCAATCTCTTGTGGAGGCAATAATGCCCATTCTTCCTGCAGTGCTGACCGCAGTCTAGGAGAGTGGTTGTGTGGATGCTGACGTGATGCAACCCGTCTCCCTAGTACATCCCACACATGCTCTGTGGGATTCAAATCGGATGGGCGAGCAGGTCACGCCATGGGCGCAGTATCTTCCGTTTCCAAGTAAACAGCAACGATACCAGTGCTCTATGCGGTAGAGCATTGTTGTCCATCGGTGCGATATCTGGTCCCACAGCACCTCAAAACAACTGCACAGGACATCCCAACATCTGATCACGATACCTGACAGCCGTTAACCATTAGTAGTCCTCGACGGTATTGGTCACTTTCCACAATTTTCGGGTCCCGAAATCGTGTTCCACATTTCCTCCAGAGCCAAATGCGTAGCGAGCGAATCACTCTCCAGAGCAAATCGGAACTCATCTGTGAGAAGAACATTGACCCCATGATCGACCGTCCAGGTGACGTGTTGATGACTTCACTCTAGACGTTCCCTTCTGAGAAGACGCGTCAGAGGTACTTACAGCAGGTCTCCGAGAGTAAAGGTCCGCTCTGCCGAAGCCTTCTCTACACCGTTTGCATCGATACAACATGCTGCAGAGTCAGATGCCAGTTGCCGTGCAGTACTAAGGCGATACCGTCGTGCCCTTACAGCCAAATAATGGTTTTCTCTTTCTGATGTTACAAGTGGTCTTTGGGATACAGTTTCGGTCTCTACAAACTGTCGCCACATACGGGAAACACAGAACGATTGACATGAAGTCATCGGGCCACATCAGTTTGCCACTGTCCTGCTTCCATTCTTCCCATGGCTGTCAGCAACAGAGAGCTTGGTAGGTGTCTTCTCTGTGTCGTAATGCACCGTCTGTGACTGTGTCCACAGCGATTGAAGATGTGGGACTACCTCGTGCCTCGTTTGATGGGTGCCCTGACGTCATCGCTGGCATGGTTGTTCGTCGACCGGAATGTCATCTTCCGTGCAGAACACAGTCGTACGGACATCTGTTGACAGTTGGTATCTTAGACGTAGGACGGGGAAATAGGGACCTTTTGGTTGCACTGACCTATAAGGTGCACTTTTTCACACCGGCAAGGAACGTACACTTTAATATGCGCCAAAAATTTCCACCTGACACGTCTATTCGTTCCTGAGAAAGAAAGCGCTTACCAGGCGGACAGAGAGATAGTCAGATAATAAATGTCAAATTACTTTTTCTTGTGATATATTGGAGTCATAGTTTAAAAAAAAATGGCTCTGAGCACTATGGGACTTAACAGCTGAGGTCATCAGTCCCCTAGAACTACTTAAACATAACTGACCTAAGGACATCACACACATCCATGCCCGAGGCAGGATTCGAACCTGCGACCGTAGCGGTCGCGCGGTTCCATACTGAAGCGCGTGGAACCGCTCGGCCACCCCGGCCGGCCATAGTTTTAGGACGAAAGTAATAAGAAGTAGCAGAAATGAGAACAGCGAGAAACTTAACATCAAGATTGATGGTCACGAAATAGATGAAGGAATTCTGCTACCTTGACATCAAAATAACAAATGACGGACGGAGGCTGGAGGACATCAAAAGCTGACTAGCTCTGGTAAAAAGGGCATTCTTGGTTAAGAGAAGTCTACTAGTGTCAAACACAGGCCTTAATTCGAGGAAGAAATTGCTGAGAATCTACGTTTGGAGCACAGCATTGTACGGTAGTGAAAGCATGGACTGCAGGAAAACTTGAAAAGAGAATAGAAGCGTTTTACGTGTGGTGCTTCAGACGAATGTTGAACATTAGGTGGACTGATAAGGTAAGGAATCAGGAGGTTCTGCGCAGAATCGGAGAGTAAAGGAACATGTTGAAAACAATGACAAGGAGAAGGGACAGGATGATAGAACATGTGGTAAGACATCGGGTAATGCCTTCCATGGCATTGATTTGTCTTTTTAATTTGTGGTAAGTTCATATGGGAACACACTGCTGAGGTCATCTGTCCGTAGGCCGACACACTACTTAATCTAACTTAAACTAACTTACATTAAGCAGAACACGGCAAAAACTGTAGAGGAAGACAGACATTGGAATACATCCAAAGGAATAATGGAGGACAAAAGTTGTGAGCGCCGTCTGAAATAAAGAGGTTGGAGCAGGAGAAGAATTCCTGGTGGGCCGCATCAAACCAGTCAGAAGACTGATGGCTCAAAAAAGACTGTTTTAGGATTTTTTCCTTTACTTTTGTAGTGAAACCTTGATTCTTGGCAGATGTCACGAGTCTAGACTAAAGTGAATAACCCATAAGTTTTGATGAGTGATTTTGCGAGTATCAAAATATGTGACAGAACTCGCCGCATCTTTTGGTTGCATTGACTTAGAAACTAATACTTATTATGAGTCAAGAGACCATAGACCTTAGTATATGAGACAAACTTCAATTTGATACATCAATCCATTCTTGAGAATTAGGGTTTTGAAAAGTCGGACAGGCGAAAAGGAAAGTGAGTCTATAAGGGTTTCTTACCAGGAAGATTCCACTGTAGTTTGTTTTCTAGATTTTCGCACAGATGGCAGAATGGTAGATATCGAAATAAATGACAGAGGGATAGAAAAACAAATAAAATCGCTCAAAAGAGGAAAGGCCGCTGGACTTGATGGTATACCGGTTCGATTTCACACAGAGTACGCGAAGGAACTTGCCCCTCTTCTTGCACCGGTTGGAAAAGGGCACAGATCATCCCCGTTTTCAAGAAGGGACGTCGAACAGATGTGCAGAACTATAGACCTATATCTCTAACGTCGATCAGTTGTAGAATTTTGTAACACGTATTATGTTCGAGTATAATGACTTTTATGGAGACTAGAAATCTACTCTTTAGGAATCAGCATGGGTTCCGAAAAAGACGATCGTGTGAAACCCAGCTCGCGCTGTTGTACACGAGACTCAGAGGGCCATAGACACTGGTTCACGGGCAGATGCCCTGTTTCTTGACATCCGCAAGGCGTTTGATACAGTTCTCCACAGTCATTTAACGTACAAAGTAAGAGCATATGGACTACCAGACCAATTGTTTGACTGGATTGAAGAGTTCCTAGATAACAGAACGCGGCATGTCATTCTCAATGGAGAGAAGTCTTCCGAAGTAAGAGTGATTTCAGGTGTGCCCCAGGGGAGTTTCGTAGGTCCGTTGCTATTCACAATGTATATAAATGACCTCGTGGATAACATCGGAAGTTCACTGAGGCTTTTTGCAGATGATGCTGTAGTATATCGAGAGGTTGTAACAATGGAAAATTATGCTGAAATGCAGGAGGATCTGCAACGAATTGACACATTGTGCAGGGAATGGCAATTGAATCTCAATCATTTAGCTGCGATATAGCAGGTCAGCAACTGGAAGCAGTTAATTCCATAAATTATCTGGGAGTACGCATTAGGAGTTATTTAAAATGGAATGATCATATAAAGTTGATCGTCGGTAAAGCGGATGCCAGATAGATTCATTGGAAGAATCCTAAGGAAATGCAGTCCGAAAACAATGCAAGCAGGTTACAGTACACTTGTTCGCCCACTGCTTGAATATTGCTCACCAGTGTGGGATCCGTACCAGATAGGGTTGATAGAAGAGATAGATAAGATCCAACGGAAAGCAGCGCGCTTCGTTACAGGATCATTTAGTAATCGAGAAAGCGTTACGGAGATAATAAACTCCAATGGAAGACTCTGCAAGAGAGGCGCTCAGTAGCTCGGTACGGGCTTTTGTTTAAGTTTCGAGAACATATGTTCAGCAAGGAGTCAAGTAGTATATTGCACCCTCCTACGTATATCTCGCGAAGAGACCATGAGGATAAAATCAGAGAGATTAGAGCCCATACCGACAATCTTTCTTTCCACGAACAATACGAGACTGGAAAAGAAGCGAGAACCGATAGAGGTACTCAAGGTACCCTCCGCCTCACACCGTCAGGTGGCTTGCAGAGTTGATGTAGATATAGTGAGGTACGGAACCTTAAAACGTTGAACTTTGAATATGCTATAAGCAGTGAGGATAATACCGAAGAATGCCTGGGAAGAGTGGTCTGCAATGGTGCCGGAGAGTTGAGGAAGAACAGTGCTCAAGATGAAGCCGTAGGGAAAATGTCAAAAAAAAGTTAAAGCGTACGACAGCTGCTCTTTAAACTGTGTCCCAGCGCGGCTAAGCAGTTGCCAAGGAGGAGTTGCACTGTTTGTATAAATGCTCAGTACAAGAAGGCAACAGCCACCTTTACACAAGAAATGAAAACGGTGAGTATAATTAACAGTACTGCCCGTGGGCAGCGAGAGAAAGGAAAATAATGAGAAAGTAAAGAAAGCACACTTTTGTCGTTTCTTTTTTGTTCTTTTTTTTCATTATTATTTTCTTTCCTCGGAGAGCTGAGCTGCGCGATTGGGACGGGAGAAACAGCTACGGGGGTGGTGGGGTGGTTTGGGCTGGGCTGCTTTCACTGAAAGAACGCGGCGGCGGTGGCGTTTTAATAAAGGAAATGTCCCCGGGAAGTCGCCGTAATCCGCGGCCGGCCACAAAGGGCCAGCCGGCGGCCGCCCTACGCGCCCTCAGGTGCGTTTTATCCCTAATGAAAAGCGAGCCGGTCGCAACACCAGCAGGGCAGAGCCAAGGCGGGGCGAGCCGGCGCATCGGGATTTCGAGGGATTGGAAGCGCAGCCGGGCGCGCGCTCTATGCGAGTTTTAATCTCGCCAAGCAATCATCGATCCATCGCTCGTTTCGTGTCGCGGGTCAGCAGTAATAGCAACAGCAGCAGCAACCGTGCCCCAGCACAAACCTGTGTCCGCAGCCTCAAAATGTCGCGGGCGCCATCTTATCGCCCCGTAGATTAAGAACTCGCCTCAGGGGAACTTTATCGGCCTGCGCATTTGTAAAGAAATTTCGGGTATGTGCATGGGAATGGCTTTACTCCGTACTGATTATCTTATTTTTCACCCCAGCTAATTACTCTTTCCACTAACCCCACCCCCATCCTAAATCTGGATCGACCAATGCTGCACAGTGGTTTCTTAACGGGACAAAAATCACGAGATATAAAAATAGCCGTTTCTGCAGTATGACAACGGAGTAACTGACTGTTCCACCAGTTCTTGGTAGAATGTTTTATATCTTAACGAAAGAAAAAAAAAGTGCGACGCTGGTGTAATATGCTGTAATACATATCATTTTACAAACCGGTTTTCGGCTGCTATGCGATCATAAGGTACTAAGATAAAAGTATGTCAAGCTTTCAAATTTTAGTGGGATAAAAGAACTTGAACTAGTGTGTATACAAAGTCATCGCTTGAAACCATCTGAGCACGCTGTAGATACATTAGTTCAATACCTTTAACTCCATTAAAATTGCGCGGTCACATGTATTACCCAGAATTGTTATGTGTTACTTATAATCCGTCTCGATTGCAAAAATGTTTATTCACATGACCGGTTTCGGTTCCTCCAGAAGCATCTTCAGATCTGCAGTTTCGGTTACCGGAGTAACCCGTCCACACACAGCAACCTTCACATGCTCCGTCACATGTGACGGTTGCTGTGTGTGGACAGGTTTAAGAAGTTCTAGGTTCTGCACCCTGGTGGTGGGACGTTTGAAACTGATTGAAATGACCACAGTAGAGATTGTAGCAAATGTCTTGTTGAGTGTAACGAAAAAGTGTTTCCGCCCGGAATCGAACCGGGGACTTTCTGCATGTTAGGCAGACGTGATAGCCGCTGCACCACGGAAACTGCTACGCTCTGTGCAGCACATCTGACACAACTTGTAGGACGATAGCAATCTTGGCGCAAAAATCACTTTGCGGAAACGCACAATGCAGCTATTTCGCATTCGTATGCAACAATCGACAGCACCCTTGCCTGTCTGAATGCCATCACGAATAAGAGCCCAAGAAGTCGTTGGAAATGCTCGCGGCCGAGCCCTCAGTAGCATCAGCTACTCTTTCTTTCCGTACGAGGTACCGTCAATTCGCGCAGTCGCTATTGCAAATGATGTCACGAAAAGCAATCACTTCGCAGGTTGGAATTTGTTCAATTCTGCTGGCTGGGGTGGCCGAGTGGCTCTAGGCGCTACGGTCTGGAACTGTACGATTTCTACGTTCGCAGGTTCGAAGTCCCATAGTGCTCAGAACAGCTTGATCCATTTTTCGGCCAATTCTAGGAACTAAGACGTATCGTACAATCCATTTATTATCTTTTTGCAGTATTTTTTCTTAACAATTATTTATCTGTCCTGTGTGACCTCTTCCGTGTGGTTATGTCTACTCAAATGCTTACTTGTCTATTCAAGCCCTCCCATGGAGAGTTTTGATTACGGAAATGAAATCCAAAATTTTCTTGGTTAGCTTCTGGCCATTCTTTCTGTGAATAAGACCGTAAAACTTCGATCTCCTCTTTCTTACCGTTATGTGGATCTCCTCGTTCCTACCACTACGTACAAATCTTCATATCTCCTGAATGAGTTTTCACTCTGCAGCGCAGTGTGCGCTGATATGAAACTTCCTGGCAGATTAAAACTGTGTGCCGAACTGAGACTCGAAGTCGCGGGCAAGTGCTCTACCAGCTCACCTACCCAAGCATGATTCACGCCCCCTCCTCACAGCTTTACTTCTGCCAGTACCTAGTCTCCCACTTTCCAAACTTTACAGAAGCTCTCCTGTGAACCTTGCAGAACTAACACTCCTGAAAGAAAGGAATATCGGAGACATGGCTTAGCCACAGCCTGGGGGATGTTCCCGGAATGGGAGTCTCGGTCCGCCACACAGTTTTAATCTGCCAGGAAGTTTCATATCAGCGCACACTCCGTTGCAGAGTGAAAATCTCATTCTCGAAACATCCACCAGGCTGTGGCTAAGTCATGTCTCTGATATTCCTTTCTTTCAGGAGTGCTAGTTCTGCAAGGTTCGCAGGAGAGCTTCTGTAAAGTTTGGAAAGTGGGAGACGAGGTACTGGCTGAAATAAAGCTATGTGGAGGTGGCGTAAGTCATGCTTGGGTAGCTCAGTTGGTAGAGCACTTGCCTGCGAAAGGCAAAGGTCCCGAGTTCGAGTCTCGGTCCGGCACACAGTTTTAATCTGCCAGGAAGTTGCACTTCATATCTCCTCTTCGTCCAGTTATGTTTGATCTTCTGTGGTCCTAAAATTTTTCTGAGTATTTTTTTCTTTCTTCTCCAGTTCTCGTTCATCTCTTTCATTCAGTGCAAGGCATTCAAATCCGTGTGGTGGTTTCGGTTTAATTACTGTTGCGTAGTATTTAATTTTTGCCTGAAATGGTAATAATCTTTTATTACGTCAGTTCTAGGTCAGTTGCTATGCCCATTACATCTCTTTTAGTTTTTCTTTGCCCGCGGTGTTAACTAATCAGTTTGATTGTATCCATTCTCCCAAATACTTAAATTTGTCAACTATTTCGGTGTTTTCGTGTGGTATATGTATATATTTTTCTCTGTTGTGCCTTTGCTCAATGTATTCCGTTTTCTCACGCGATATTCGCACTCCGGTTTTAGCTGCGGGTTTGTGATATGTTTCTGTTACCTTTTCCATCTGTTTTTTCCTTAGAAATTACTGCCATATCGTCAGCAGAAGCGAGACGTTTACCTCGAATCTTACTCTTCTAGTCCCAGACGGACAAAAATAAATGAACGAATAAATAAATATGTATATAGAGGGTGTATCATAATTAATGGCGTGAATGCATGCAGTTGAAAGTAGCTGATACTAGAAGCAAAAAGTCTCTGTGAACATGCGCTATAAAACGCTTATCCTAAGAGCTATGAGCACTTCCTCATCTCCGATTCTGTGAAATCTATCTGTTTTACTGCAAGCTCTTTTCTTTCCATATTTTGAGAGAGGGGAGTATGGACCAAGAGAGAAAAAAGCGTTCAGTTAACATTGGTCTCTAAAGTGCATACCTAAATCGTTCTGAGCACTTCTTCAGTAAAAAGTTTTTTCACATTATCGAAGATGAAGTGCTCAAAGCTCTTAAGGTACGCATTTAGAGTCGATGTTTACTATGACTTTTTTACTTCCAGGTGTATGCGTTTAAGGCATTATGAGACACCGAGAAAGGTGGCGCAGTGGTTAGCACACTGGACTCGCATTCTGGAGGACGACGGTTCAATCCCGCGTCCGGCCATCCTGATTTAGGTTTTCCGTGATTTCCGTAAATCTCTCCAGGCAAATGCCGGGATGGTTCCTTCGAAAGGGCACGGCCGACTTCCTTCCCCGTCCTTCCGTAATCCGCTGAGACCGATGACCTCGCAGTTTGGTCTCTTCACCCAACCAACCATTATGAGACACCCTGTGTTAGTGACTTTTAGAATCTAGCACATCCCCGACGTTAGATTTTCATAGTTGCCTGCCTTTGATACACGTTCAACATATGACACGTATCTTTACAAGGGTGCTGACATAATGTGCAATGTGATGGTGGTTTTCATAAACTGGGACGTTTCATTCCTGTAATTTCAATGTTCTTCCTACTGACAGAGTTATCACGAAGATTGTTTGATACAATAACCTCTATTAACGAGGTGTACAGTGATGCATCTGTGTGACATGAATGTTTAGAATTAGACGAACTAAAAGAATTTGAAGCCGTTTTGATTATTTTTCGACCGTGAAGGTCTCAAGAAATATATAAAGTTTTTTTTTTTTTTAACTACCGCTGCCAGTCACAAACTTTGTCAACTATTGTATTACTTATTTATTTAGGGATATGTTTCGAGGTAAACCTCATCTTCAGGCTAAATGGCCTTACAAAAACAACTTTAAAATGCGGCCACACTGATGTTACATAGTGCGGAGAAAGAGAAAACTTAGTAAGGGGCGCTGTCGCTGAATAAATAAGTAATACAATAGTTGACAAAGTTTATGACTGGTAGCGGTAATTTTTTAAAAAAAACGTTCACATATTTCTTGAGACAGTCACGGTCAAACAATAGTCAAAATGGCTTCAAATTCTTTTATACCAACAAGCTATTCGAGTATTTCAGGTATACAAAAACATTGAAATGAAAATACATAACCTAAACATAATGTTTAACGAAGTCTGCTTGAAAGAGGATGTGACCAAAAACCAACAACATTTCTTTCTCTGCCAAATTGGCTCAAAAGAAAGTTGAAAAAATATGGTTGAAAACTGAGGTGAAACAACAGTACAAAAAGAGAAAACACTTAAATATGTTAGAATATAAACTGCACTTAGAAGTACTACTACTCACCTATCCATCTCAAGTACCTTTCTTCCAAGATGTCATAAATGAAGCTCTAAACGAAAATTACAACAGAATTACGGCAACACATATGAAGAAACTAGGTCAACTCAGACAATGAAACACTTACCTCACTTACCTCAGATTTCCCACAAATTTTCCCCCAGAGTAGTCAATTCCACAAACATTCATTTTAACAATAGCGAACTCTCTCTACTAAACAAAGGCCTTAAACATAACCCAAAACCTTAACTCAATCAGCAGGAACATTAAAGACATCATTTGCTCAGTCAAAATGGCAGCATATATAGCCAAACTAAACGAAAATGAACAAACAGTAATAGGACATAAAACTAGCAAATTAATAGAGAAACACCTTAACAATAATCTACTAAAAGAAGCTAAGGAAGATAACCAGTTACTTAAAAACATGAACAATAAGCTCGCTGAGGGCAATGCACTTGCAGTAAAATCTGACAAAGGCGATACAGTAGTTATCATAGACAAACATTAATATATAAATAAAACACTTGAGTTCTTTCAGAATAACCATATACAAGGAATCTCTCACAACCCCACACAGAAATTTAATAGTAAACTAAAGAAACAGTTAAATAAAAGATGCTTCTTATTAACAAGGAATGAAACACAGAGATTAACTATTATTAACCCAACAGCCCCAAAGTTAAGAGCCCTGCCTAAGATCCATAAACCTAATATCCCTGTCAGACCAATTGCGAACGCTATAAATCATTCAGGCCACAAAGTTATGTGTAAGTTGCATGCAGTTCTACAAAAACAATATAAATTGAAAATCTCGTTTTCAGTGAAAAATAGCTACCAAGCAAGTCAAAGTATTAATATTATATTGGAATAACATTTGTTATATTCTCTGGAGGAATACAATTATACAACGTTAGTAGGGAAAGTATCTAATACGCTGCGATTGAAGGATCGCACCCCTTCCCTGTAGGAATTCGTTGCCTTCGCGAATGAGGGTGTTTACTAACTGCATTATTTTTGTGCTCTTGTTCACATTCAGAAGCATGTCCACCTCCTTGCCCTTCCAATATTGCGAGGGATCCTGCGACGCTATTTTGCCATTGTATAATTTCAGAGACACCAGGAAGTCGCCGATCAGCTCCTCTAAACCATACTTTTCCCCTGCCTGGCCCCTTCGACACAAAGAAGTATAACAGAACATTGAGCCAGTCGATGTCAGACATGACTGCGCTGGCCCTCGTTCGTCTTTGAGACTTCTTGAGGCAGGGGGAAATAACTAGATCAAATCTGAGCCGGCATCGAGATCGTCGGGATGAGTATATGCAGTCGTAGATGACGTGGATGTGCTCCCCATGTTGTCGATACTTGATAATATCACCAGGGTGTCTTTGTGCAACGCAATCAAGTCTTCTGCAGATTGTGCCAACTTCTTTCTGTGATCGGGTGACAATGACATCTGTGAAGTACCACCTTTGACTGACTTCACATATTCGCAGAAGGAACTCAAACCAAACAAACAGTTTTGCGAAACGTTTTCGTATTGATTTAAACAACTCAGGATCTGTGATAAGAATGTCCCGAAAACTCCATCGACGTCCTCCAGCTTCGATTGTAAATTGCTCGTCAGAAACAGCGCAGCCTTCACAGTTGGAGTTGTTGTATGCGGCTCCAGAAACGTCCATGTTAGGGTCATCATCTCCAGGATCACGTCTATGGTTACCAATCTGCAAACAGATTTACAACAAGGTCATCATCATCATCTTCTGAATCACTAGCACCGCCAATAAACCCACCACATAGCACTCTACGGAATAACGGTGTGTTCGCACAAAATCTGCACCAATTTCTCAGTTCCAGCGCACAAGGGTTTCGAAGTATCCCAACTGGTGTATGCTTGATTTTAAAATTAACCTTTCCTGAAAAACACTTAGCACTGTTGTAAAACTTTCATCAAATTGTAATGCAATACATTTATCCAAACATCGTTCACATATTTTGAACATGGCAGCATCGTCACCAGCTACTGGACTAAAGGCCACATACAATTCAAAAAAACCGAAAATTAATTTTGAACTCATTATGGGGAAATATACCGTCATTTAATTTACACATTTTTAAATGACATATCTTACGATTTGTACATCTCTGAACGAAACGTTTTACCACAATATGCCGCGGTTCGTAAAATTTCGTCTATCATAGGCACATTACTAGATTGAGTATATATAAAAGAGTTGTCTAACCTGAACCGTCCTAATACATAATTAATCTTCTCACGTCGGAAATTAAAAAGAATATCTTTCTTCAATACTACTGGTAGAGGTAAAGTCAATGCATCTAATGCATTACGGAGGTTCCCTACAATTACATCTCGGGACAAATCTACTAATGAAGACACCATTATTCTGAGGTGTACTTACGGGCATGGGTACTGGCACAGGTGATGCATAAGACGACGATGAAGAAGATGACGCTGATACCTCTTCCAAACCCAGGCCTTATATACCATCATCATGTTATGCAAACATAGCGCAAAAAATGATAACGAATAACTAATGGCGCAAATGGCGCTGATACTAAAAATTGCACACGTGCCAAACTTTTTCTGGCGTGGGTGCTTGCCCAGATAGGGTCCTAAACGGACCATTATCTCGGCGTCACATTGACAGCTACCATGTGACCCTGGCGACCCGGCTGACTTTGGGGACTCGAAACGAAACGGCACTGGTGCCATGTTTCATGAGTCCCCAAGGTCAGCCAGGTCGCCAGGGTCACTTGGCGGCAAAGCTTATCTCCCTTGACATAGTGAACTTATACAGCAACATACCCATCAAAGAATCCATAGATATAGTCAAAAATAATTTATTAGAAGGTCAGGCTATGTCCACAGCTGAAGTAGTTGAATTAATAGAATTGCTAGAGCTTGTTTTTTCACACAATTATTTCACATTTAATGGCAAAATGTACAAACAAGATGTAGCCCTACCAATGGGAAGTTCTGTAAGTGGAATCATTGCAGTAATTTTCATCAGCCACCTTGAAAGTAAACTTTGCAGCAACAAAGACATAATAATCCAGAAAATAGTACACTACTGAAGATATGTTGATGACATATTCATTGTATGCAATGGAACTGATGAAGAAATAGAAACTCTAGTAAACAGATTCAGTAATTTTCACAACAACATCCAGTTCACAGTACAACATGAGAAAGATAACAAAATTAATTTTCTAGACATGACAATAAGTAACACAGACAAAACCTTAAATATCAATGTATACAGAAAACCAATATACACGGAGACAGTCATTAATAAATCTCCCACACATCTCAATTCACATAAACAAGCTGCTTTCAGATCCTCCTTAAACAGAGCACTGAAATTCCTATTCAATGCTATCAATTATGAGATACATTGCACGTAATAATGGCCATCATGAACAACAAATAGACACACTATCACAACGCTAAATTAAAAATAACAACAAACAATGTGACACAGTTTCCTTACACAACATCCAAAAACTCATGTACATAACATTACCATATTTAGGTGTCATATCAGACAAAATATCCAAGCTGTTTACAAAAACAGTCATCAGCGTCACCTCTGCCACCAACAACAACTTAAAAAAGAAACTGATACATGACATCTCACATACCACAGAGAAACTTAACAAAGCAGAAATTTATAAAATTATTTTCAGCCATTGCAACAAACATTACATTGGCCAAACGGGAAGAAATTTTAAAACCCGCTTTAAAGAACACAGACTGTTTCAGACTTGGGAAACCGAATGAATCACCTATAGCAAAATATATAAATGAAATAGGACACAGTGTTACAATATACAACGATCTCAAAGTACTACATAACTTAGAAAAGAGCATCTAGGAAGAAATGGAAATATTCATACATGGCCACATGGGGAATAACGAGATCCTGAATGAAATGACATTCTTCCAAAATTCACATATCTTTTCCAACTTCACTACAGTACTCCTAGAACAAAAGATAGATATCATGCCAGTCGTTTGACCCTTGCCAAACCAATAGCTTAGAAACGTTTAAAATAAATTGATTTTTATCATGATGTGTTCAACAATCTTGTAAGGGGTGCTCAATTTGTAATGTATTTCGTCAACCTACATCTGTAATACGATAACAAGACGAGCCGAAGACATGTAAACAACTGACACCACATAGATCGACAAATCGATAGTCAAATCGAAACCAGCCGTATTTCGAGTGCCATCTTGTCCACTGCTCTACAGAACTGTTTGTGATCGTGTTTCCAAGTGACTGCTATGTTTGTGACACAGCAATAGCCTGGAAACATGTAAAATAAGGTTTTTATATCATGATGTGTTCAATCATATTGTAAGAGGTGCTCGATTTGTAATGTATTTCGTCAACCTACATCTGTAATACGATTACAAGACGTACAGACGACAGGTAAACATCCGACATCTCACAGAGCGACAAATCGATAATCAAATCGAAACCAGCTGTATTTCGACCGCCATCTTGTCCACTGCACTACAGAGTTGTTTGTGATCGTGTTTCCAAGTTACTGCTATGCTAGTGACAATTTGTGAACAGTGATCAGGACAGGCACGGAAATGGAGGCACCCCAGCGCATCACTAAGAGAATGCCACGCCAGAAGAAAAAAAGTGAGTCACCGTTACAAAACATTTTCGTGCAAACATCAGTCCAGCTTCCAAAGTGACAGCACCACTTACTAAGTTTTCTCTTCTTCAACAGGATGACCACAGCATTTACGAAAAGACTATGTAACATTAGTATGGTCTTATTTTAAAGTTGTTTTTGAAATGCCATTTAGCCTGAAGATGAGGTTTACCTCGAAACATGTCACTAAATAAATAAGTAATACAATAGTTGACAAAGTTTGTGACTGGTAGCTGTAATTTAAAAAAATCCATTACATAAACGTACTAAAACTATTGACCTGTCATATATGGAGGTAGCAAGCATCATTTCGCCATTCACCATTCGCAATATAGGCACACTATGGTCCGATTAAAATTACTTGAGAGTTTAAGTCTGTCAGTTGCCACTACATTGTTGCCACATTTGCTCCCAGCTACCGCTAGGTTATGTGTGACACACAGACATGGTGGGGCACCTCACAATTGCTGCTAATGTGTATGGCCGCCGCGAGGTACGTCGCAAATGCGAGAAGCTCTATCAACTGCCAATTTAAAGTGACCAGTGAATGAACTGTGGCAGGCAACACATTCTGTAGCCCTGAACGTAAGCTCATGTTCTAAGCTAACCACAACCTCATGATGTACAGTACATCCGGGAAAACAGTTATCAATAATCATGCAGCAAAACTAAAATCTCGATCGCTTTGTTCACGGCGATTAAAACTAACCTTTATGAGCAAACTCAAGACAGGAAAAAAAATCTGTTTCAGCACTAAAAAAAGCAAATAGCAATTTCTTTTTATCGTTGATTACCTGAAACTATCCTCACTCTGGTTACGCGAGCTATCGCGTTACCAACCGATGAGCAGTTCTGGTTGGCTCCTGGCTGCAGGTTATAGGCGACAGAGGCAGATTCAAGACGAAAACAGTATGATAAGTACAAAAATAAGAGCAAATAATGAAGTCAATACGATGAAGAGATATGATGTGGAAAAGAATTAGTCATAAATAAATGGCATTGGAACTAATTAATTGAATAAAAATATTGCTTAAACTCAGTTGTACAGATTTACAAACAAAACAATTCGGTGCAGTGGGTGAGCTTCGATTTTACGATCTACTACACCTGAGGTAGGTGCGTCACCACGTCACTCTACAAGACATTTATATTCATGACTTTGATGACCCAGTCGCAACGAGGAATTACAGCCTTAAAAATTTCAGCTTCACGCAATACCGTAAAAATCTTATACAATGTAAGCCGATTCTTGTGATTATGATACCAATATATGTGACGTTGTTAAGGAAATACACGTTTCGCATACACACACACACACACACACCACCACTAACCAAATACTACTCGATATTTATGCACAAGACGCGATTCAACGTCATTAATAGTTACAAGGGCCAAATATCTCACGAAATAAGAATCAAACGAAAAAACTACAAAGAACGAAACTCGTCTAGCTTGAAGGGGGAAACTAGATGGCTCTATAGTTGGCCCACTAGATGGCGCTGCCGTAGGTCAAACGGATATCAACTGCGTTTTATTTTTTTTAAATAGGAACCCCAATTTTTTATTACATATTCGTGTAGTACGTAAAGAAATATGAATGTTTTAGTTGGACCACTTTCTTCGCTTTGTGATAGATGGCGCTGTAACAGTCACAAACGTATAAGTGCGTGGTATCACGTGACATTCCACCAGTGCGGACGGTATTTGCTTCGTGATACATTACCCGTGTTACAATGGATCGTTTATCAATTGCGGAAAAGGTCGATATCGTGTTGATGTATGGCTATTGTGATCAAAATGCCCAACGGGCATGTGCTATGTATGCTGCTCGGTATGCTGGATGACATCATCCAAGTGTCCGGACCAATCGCCGGATAGTTACGTTATTTAAGGAAACAGGAAGTGTTCAGCCATATGTGAAACGTCAACCACGATCTGCAACAAATGATGATGGCCAAGTAGGTGTTTTAGCTGCTGTTGCGGCTAATCCGCACATCTGTAGCAGACAAATTGCGCGAGAATCGGGAATCTCCAAAACGTCGATTGCACCCGTGCCATATTTCTATGCACCACGAATTGCATGGCGACGACTTTGAACGTCGTCTACAGTTCTGCCACTGGGCACGAGAAAAATTGGACGATGACAGATTTTTTGCACGCGTTCCATTTAGCGACGAAGCGTCATTCACCAACATCGGTAACGTAAACCGGCATAATATGCATTATTGGGCGATGGAAAATCCACGATGGCTGCAAAAAGTGGAACATTAGCGACCTTGGCGGGTTAATGTATGATGTGGCATTATGGGAGGAAAGATAATTGGCCCTCTATTTTATCGATAGCAGTCAAAATGGTGCAATATATGCTGATTTCCTACGTAATGTTCTACCGATGTTACTACAAGATGTTTCATTGCATGATAGAATGGCGATGTTCTCCCAACATGATAGATATCCGTCACATAGCTTACGGGCAGTTGAAGCGGTATTGAGTAGCATATTTCATGACAGGTGGATTTGTCGTCGAAGCACCATACCATGGCCCGCACCTTCACCACATCTGAGTCCCCGGCTTTCTTTCTGTGGGGAAAGTTGAAGGATATTTGCTATCGTCATCCACCGACAACGCCTGACAACAGGCGTCAGCGGATTGTCAATGCATGTGCGAACATACGGGAGGCGAACTACTCGCTGTTGAGAGGAATGTCGTTACACGTATTGTCAAATGCATTGACGTTGACAGACATCATTTTGAGCAATTATTGCATGAATGCGGTATTTACAGGTAATCACGCTTTAACATCATGCGTTCTCAGAAGTGATAAGTCCACAAAGGTACATGTATCACATTGGAACAAACGAAATAAAATGTTCAAATGTACATACGTTCTGTATTTTAATTTAAAAAAACTATCTGTTGCCAAATGTTGGTGTAAAATTGTGAGACATATGTTAGTGACTATTACAGTGCCATCTATCACAAAGCGAAAAAACTGGTCCAACTAAAATATTTATATTTATTTACGTACTAGACGAATATGTAACAAAAAGGGGAATTCCTATCTAAAAAAACGCAGTTTGATATTTGTTTGAGCTGTGGCAGCGCCATCTAACGGGCCAACCATAGCGCCATCTGGTTTCCCCCTTGAAGATAGACAGGTTTCGCTCTTTGTAGTTTTTTTGTTTGACGCTTATTTCGTGAGATATTCGGCCCGGTCACGATCAGTGGATCACCCTTGTGTGTGTGTGTGTGTGTGTATTTGTGTGCGTGAGTGTGTATGTGTGTGTTGTTTTTCGGTAAAGTTATCATGTGTGATGAAATACGAAATAAAAGTGCCAAAACCGTGATTCATGATCCAAACACATCAAGAAAGAACGCCAGACAAGGAACTAGAAGTGGAGTGACAAATTGTTGTAACAGTTTGGCAAAGGCGAATGGTTAGGGCCTGATGTCGAGCGCTGTGATTGGAGGAAACCAGCTGCAACTGGTGAAGTGTCAAGTAATTTTAATCGGACTGTAGTAAGCTAGTTTCTTTATAGAGCGAGCAGTTACATTGTGTCAACGTGTTGTTAATCTTCACGTGTGAGTTCCCCTATCTATTGCGACAGCTCTGCAGACGCTACTGCGGACAGACTAGACGAGACAGCAAGTAGGGCGGGGCGCCGAGGCGGCGGCGGACTCCAGCGCCTCTGGCGTGTTGTGGCCTGCCTGGAGCGTGTTTACCCGCAGCAGGGCCGCCTGGAGGAGACTCGTAAATTACCGCCCTCGTACGCTCGGGCCCGTATCACCGCTCGAAGATTCAAAGGCCGCTGGCTGAGGAAGATGCGACCGCCTTTCCGCGCCATTACCACCACCACCACTGTGCGCATTACCAACGTCGCGGAGCAAAATTTTTAATGGCTTCTTCCGCGCTGCCTGCAGCCTTGGCCTTTCCGCGTCGTTGGCCGCCCTGCTCGTAAATATGAGCGCTTCCGCGGAGGCGCTGCCGCGCTGACCCGGGGCCAAAATTGCCTTTTCAGCCGCGAAATGTAGCGAGCAGCCGACAACAAGGCCACCGCGATGGAGCAAAATAAGCCGTGCGAGCGTCAAGACGTTGCCTGCTGGCAGCGCCGCAACACACGACTCGCAATATTTCACGCGCCTCTCTCTCTCTCATGCTCATAATAATAAGATGGAAATTCTCTCAAGTAGGCAAAAGGGTAAAAGAATGGACGTCCAGTGATACTGAGCAAGATCGCTAACATCTGTCTGTTGCATTATCCTCGATCATATTTTAAGCTGAAACACAGACAGAGCAAAAATAAAGTATGTCAGAGAAACAGCACTGATATAGGAAAAAAGCACTCATGTGAATTACAGCTTGCAAGTTCATACACAGTACCTCTTCCTAGGTTTCTGTCTCACAGAATAATTCAAGTAATCAGAAAGAAAGAGGAAGATGAATCAAAACTTCACGAGTTGAGAGTATGTGATGTTATTTCAGTGACTGGAACAAATTTACAAAGAGCTTGACAGTATGACCCCGTTCGTTAGTGTGACGTTGCATACTCTCTGCGCTGGGTGCAAGCACTGTTGCCGTAGGTACGGGAGTCAGGAAGCAACTGTACCCTCTCATGAAGCAAGCTCACCAACAACTGTTGCCAATTGCTCTTTGATATCTTAGATAGAGCTCCAGGACTGCTGATTTATCGTTGATACATTTGAAGGACTATTAGGGTGATATTTGCATGAGGAGCAGTGTATGCATTATTATTTGAATAATATACTGTGCCTTTAGTTCAGTTAGCGATGATTTATTTCATACAGTGAACTGAGATAAAAGTATTCTCAATAATTTTGAGCAGTGTGCAGCTTTTTTATCGCTGTTTGAAGATGAGACAAACTTATAGTCCCTGACTTATCATTTTACTAAGCGAGTCACCCCAGCCTCACAGAGTGGCCCTAAGTATTTACGGCTAAGTGACTTGTCTGGTGTAGCAGTAAGTTCATTGATGGGATGCTGCGTAAAGTTATGATAAAAATTCAGAGGACAACCTTAGGTAGCAGAATATCATGACGTCGGTATAACTTATATGATTTACCCAGCGCCCACAAGGAAAGATCTCAGGTTCTCAGCAGAGAAAAATGTTACCTGTTCCATATTTGAGTGACGTCTCGTGACAGCGAAGGGAGCTGCGAGAAGGGGAGTTCGGCGTGCCCTAGCCTTAGCACAAAGCCCCAAGATGGAAAAAGTGCAAGTGACTCCCGTATATAAGAAGGACCTACAAAATTACCCATATCCCCAACATCGGTTTCCTGCAGAGTCCTTAACATTTTATAAGTACGAGTATAATAAATTCTCTCCAGGACGAGAAGCTTATGTCCACGAAACAACACGGTTTTAGAAAGCGTCACTCGTACGGAACTCAGCTTGTCCTTTTCTCACACGATATCATGTGAACTATGGACGAAGGGCAACACGCAGGTTCCATACTTCTAGATTCCCAGAAAGTATTTGACACAGTGCCTAACCGAAAATTGCTAACGGAGGCATATTAAGTACACTCCCAGATATGTGACTGGCTCGAAGACTTCATAAGTAATGGAACCCAGTATGCTGTCCTCGACAGCGAGTGTTTGTCAGATAAAAGGGTTCCGTCAGGAGGGCCCCAGAGAAGTGTGTAGGACAGCCATTATTCTTTGTATATGTAAGTGATGTGGCAAACAGGATGAGTAGCAATCTGCGGTTTCTTGGTGCCGAAATTGAGTAACTGTAGGGGAATGCAAGATTTCTAGTTGGTATGATGAATTCGAGCTGGCTCTAAATGTCGACAAATGTAAGTTAATATAAATGAATAGGAAAGACGATCCCATAATGTTCGGATACAGCTTTAGTAGTGTCCTGCTAGATACAGTCACGTCAATCAAATATCTGGGCGTACCGCAGTGTCGCCCTAACCGCCGTCTGCTTCACGTCTGCTGTGCAGCGAGCTACCTGAATTTAAGTATTATCTGTATTTTTCTTACTTGTCACTTCTTCTTCTGCGTGTTTTTGCTTTTAGGAAGCTTTAATAGTAGAGTGCTATTAAGTGTTCCATAGATCTCGTGTTTGTTTTGAATACAGTCAGAGTCCCTTTAGTCAGCCATAGTGCCAGTAGTGTCAGTGTCGCCCTAACCGCCGTCTGCTTCACGTCTGCTGTGCAGCGAGCTACCTTAATTTAAGTATTATCTGTATTTTTCTTACTTGTCACTTCTTCTTCTGCGTGTTTTTGCTTTTAGGAAGCTTTAATAGTAGAGTGCTATTAAGTGTTCCATAGATCTCGTGTTTGTTTTGAATACAGTCAGGGAGAGTCCCTTTAGTCAGCCATAGTGCCAGTAGTGTCAGTGTCGCCCTAACCGCCGTCTGCTTCACGTCTGCTGTGCAGCGAGCTACCTTAATTTAAGTATTATCTGTATTTTTCTTACTTGTCACTTCTTCTTCTGCGTGTTTTTGCTTTTAGGAAGCTTTAATAGTAGAGTGCTATTAAGTGTTCCATAGATCTCGTGTTTGTTTTGAATACAGTCAGAGAGTCCCTTTAGTCAGCCATAGTGCTAGTAGTGCTAGTGTTTGTTTTCAATACAGTCCAGAGACAGGTAGTGCTATTTTCCTTGTTTCTACAAGAAGTGGTTAGCAATCACAGTTTAGTCAATAATCAACCGCCTTTAGTGAATTAGCAGTCTAGTTAAAAGTTGATTAACACTCTATAGTAAATTGATTTCTTAGGATGGATAGGATGTGTGGCTGCTGTGTACGGACGCAGGAGGAGCTGGCCACTCTTCGCGAACAGCTGAGCGTGTTGATGGCCGCGGTCAGCCGTCTTCAGGCTGCTGCCTCGGAGTGTAGCGGCAGTGGGGAGTCTGGTGCGTCGCATGGTGCACACCAGGTGTTAGTTTGCTTCACCCACTGTCCCTGCTGTCGAGACATCTTCGCGGGTACCGGGCGCGGTTGGGCCACCCTCTCCCCAAGGGGAGTGGCGGGTTCAGCGGCGTTCGCGGCGCACGAGGCGGAGGGTCAATGTGGAGGCTGGCCGTGTGGCATCGCCCGCTCTGCCTGTGAGTGGACATGTGGCTGCTCCTTCAGCAAGGTCCGAGCAGGCACACGGGGGGAGGGGTTTATTAGTTATTGGGAGCTCCAACGTTAGGCGGGTGATGGAGACCCTTAGGGAAATAGCGGAAAGGTCGGGGAAGAAGGCCAGTGTTCACTCTGTCTGCTTGCCGGGGGGGTCTCATCCGAGATGTGGAGGAGGCCCTACCGGCGGCGATAGAGAGCACTGGGTGCACCCGACTGCAAATTGTTGCTCATGTCGGCACCAATGACTCTTGCCGTCTGGGTTCAGAGGTCATCCTCAGTTCGTACAGGCGGTTGGCGGATTTGGTGAAGGTGGAAAGCCTCGCTCGCGGGGTGGAATCAGACCTAACTATTTGTAGTATCGTTCCGAGAACCGATCGCGGCCCTCTGGTTTGGAGCCGAGTGGAAGGCTTAAACCAGAGGCTCAGTCGATTCTGCGGAGAGCTGGGGTGCAAATTTCTCGACCTCCGCTATCGGGTGGAGAAATATAGGGTCCCCCTGAATAGGTCAGGCGTGCACTACACGCCGGAAGCGGCTACGAGGGTAGCGGAGTACGTGTGGAGTGCACATGGGGTTTTTTTAGGTTAGAGAATTCCCTCCCTAGGCCCGACAAGACGCCTCCTGAGACGCGGCAAGGCAGGAGTAGGCAAAATCCAACAAGGAATAACAATATTAATGTGCTAATAGTAAACTGCAGGAGCGTCTATAGAAAGGTCCCTGAACTGCTCTCATTAACAAACGGTCACAACGCCCATATAGTACTAGGAACAGAAAGTTGGCTGAAACCAGACGTAAACAGTAATGAAATCCTAAACTCTGATTGGAATGTATACCGCAGAGATAGGCTGGACAGTGAAGGGGGAGGCGTGTTTATAGCGATAAGAAGTGCAATAGTATCGAAGGAAATTGACGGAGATTCGAATTGTGAAATGATTTGGGTGAAGGTCACGGTTAAAGCAGGCTCAGACATGGTCCTATAGGCCCCCGGGCTCAGCAGCTGTTGTGGCTCAGCACCTGAAGAATAATTTGGAAAATATTTCGAGTAGATTTCCCCACCATGTTATAGTTCTGGGTGGAGATTTTAATTTGCCGGATATAGACTGGGAGACTCAAACGTTCATAACGGGTGGCAGGGACAAAGAATCCAGTGAAATATTTTTAAGTGCTTTATCTGAAAACTACCTTGAGCAGTTAAACAGAAAACCGACTCGTGGCGATAATATATTAGACCTTCTGGTGACAAACAGACCCGAACTATTTGAATCAGTTAATGCAGAACAGGGAATCAGCGATCATAAAGCGGTTACTGCATCGATGATTTCAGCCGTAAATAGAAATATTAAAAAAGGTAGGAAGATTTTTCTGTTTAGCAAAAGTGACAAAAAGCAGATTACAGAGTACCTGACGGCTCAACACAAAAGTTTTGTCTCAAGTGCAGATAGTGTTGAGGATCAGTGGTCAAAGTTCAAAACCATGGTACAATATGCGTTAGATGAGTATGTGCCAAGCAAGATCGTAAGAGATGGGAAAGAGCCACCGTGGTCCAACAACCGAGTTAGAAAACTGCTGCGGAAGCAAAGGGAACTTCACAGCAAACATAAACATAGCCAAAGCCTTGCAGACAAACAAAAATTACGCGAAGCGAAATGTAGTGTGAGGAGGGCTATGCGAGAGGCTTTCAATGAATTCGAAAGTAAAGTTCTATGTACTGACTTGGCAGAAAATCCTAAGAAATTTTGGTCCTATGTCAAAGCGGTAGGTGGATCAAAACAAAATGTCCAGACACTCTGTGACCAAAATGGTACTGAAACAGAGGATGACAGACTAAAGGCCGAAATACTAAATGTCTTCTTTCTAAGCTGTTTCACAGAGGAAGACTGCACTGTGCTTCCTTCTCTAGATTGTCGCACAGTTGACAAAATGGTAGATATCGAAGTAGACGACAGGGGGATAGAGAAACAATTAAAATCGCTCAAAAGAGGAAAGGCCGCTGGTCCTGATGGGATACCAGTTCGATTTTACACAGAGTACGCGAAGGAACTTGCCCCCCTTCTTGCAGCGGTGTACCGTAGGTCTCTAGAAGAGTGAAGCGTTCCAAAGGATTGGAAAAGGGCACAGGTCATCCCCGTTTTCAAGAAGGCACGTCGAACAGATGTGCAGAACTATAGACCTATATCTCTAACGTCGATCAGTTGTAGAATTTTGGAAAACGTATTATGTTCGAGTATAATGTCTTTTCTGGAGACTAGAAATCTACTCTGTAGGAATCAGCATGGGTTTCGAAAAAGACGATCGTGTGAAACCCAGCTCGCGCTATTCGTCCACGAGACTCAGAGGGCCTTAGACACGGGTTCACAGGTAGATGCCGTGTTTCTTGACTTCCGCAAGGCGTTTGACACAGTTCCCCACAGTCGTTTAATGAACAAAGTAAGAGCATACGGACTATCAGATCAATTGTGTGATTGGATTGAGGAGTTCCTAGATAACAGAACGCAGCATGTCATTCTCAATGGAGAGAAGTCTTCCGAAGTAAGAGTGATTTCAGGTGTGCCGCAGGGGAGTGTCATAGGACCGTTGCTATTCACAATATACATAAATGACCTGGTGGATGACATCGGAAGTTCACTGAGGCTTTTTGCAGATGATGTTGTGGTGTATCGAGAGGTTGCAACAATGGAAAATTGTACTGAAATGCAGGAGGATCTGCAGCGAATTGGCGCATGGTGCACGGAATGGCAATTGAATCTCAATGTAGCGAAGTGTAATGTGATGCGAATACATAGAAAGATAGGTCCCTTATCATTTAGCTACAAAATAGCAGGTCAGCAACTGGAAGCAGTTAATTCCATAAATTATCTGGGAGTACGCATTAGGAGTGATTTAAAATGGAATGATCATATAAAGTTGATCGTCGGTAAAGCAGATGCCAGACTGAGATTCATTGGAAGAATCCTAAGGAAATGCAATCCGACAACAAAGGAAGTAGGTTACAGTACGCTTGTTCGCCCAATGCTTGAATACTGCTCAGCAGTGTGGGATCCGCACCAGGTAGGGTTGATAGAAGAGATAGAGAAGATCCAACGGAGAGCAGCGCGCTTCGTTACAGGATCATTTAGTAATTGCGAAAGCGTTACGGAGATGATAGATAAACTCCAGTGGAAGACTCTGCAGGAGAGACGCTCAGTAGCTCGGTACGGGCTTTTGTTAAAGTTTCGAGAACATACCTTCACCGAAGAGTCAAGCAGTATATTGCTCCCTCCTACGTATATCTCGCGAAGAGACCATGAGGATAAAATCAGAGAGATTAGAGCCCACACAGAAGCATACCGACAATCCTTCTTTCCACGTACAATACGAGACTGGAATAGAAGGGAGAACCGATAGAGGTACTCAGGGTACCCTCCGCCACACACCGTCAGGTGGCTTGCGGAGTACGGATGTAGATGTAGATGTAGATGTAGAACGTGAAATGGAAAGAGCACTGACGTAGGAAGACGAATGGTGGACTTTTGTTTAATGGGAAAATTTTGCGGAAGAGCACCGCTTATAGGACGCCAGTGCGACCTATTTTTTAGTGGTGCTCGAGTGTTTGGGATCCTCACCGGATCGGATTAAAGGAAGACATCGCAAATGAGAGTCCCTGGAGGGAAGGCCACTTTATAATTAAAGTTAATTTTTCTAACCACTGTAGAAATAAGACAACTGGTCAGAATGACGTCAAATTGCAACGGAATACTATCGGAGAAGGGGAAACACGTAGGACAGAAAAAGTAAATAGTTACGAAATGTAGCAATAGATGGCGCTGTAAGCATTATAATTTATTAGTGGTCGACTACAAATGACAAATGAATCATACAACAATGCCTGAGGTGTACGTTTGACGTTAAACAAACTGTACTACTCAGTGTGCATGGGTGTACGGGTGTAATACTGTTAGTTACGTAAGCCCATCCACCACGGGAAGGTCATACCACATCGGATGGGAAAAATCGGTTTTTAATTGTCCTGAAGGCCAAAACCGCATAAAAAGCATCAGTCACATCGGTTTTTAATTGTTCTGAGGCCAAAAACAGCATAAAAAGCATCACTCAAAATCAAATCGGATTATTAATTTCCGTGTGAGTGGCGAAAAATATGTTCAATATGCTGTCCATCGTTTTCTGCAACAGATGAAATCGAGAAACAGCACGTTCCACAACTGATCGAAGTGTTTCCGGGGTCACGTTCAGAATGTGTTGCGCAATGCGTGCCCTAATGCAACTAAGTTTGCAATCGGAACACTGAACACAACATATTTCAGATAGCCCCACAGCCAGAACTCAGGTGATCGGGGAGGCCAGGTTGTCGGGAAATGGCGGCTGATAATTATAGCGTTTCCGAAATGGCGCTCCAGCAGCTGCTTAACTTGATTTGCAATGTGCGGAGGTGCACCATATTGCATTAAAATGATCCCATCCACACATTCACGCTGTTGGAGAGCTGGAATGACGTGGTTGCGCAATAGATACTCGTAGCACTTACCAGTGACGGTACAGGTAACGGGACCGGAAGCACATGTCTCACCGAAAAAATATGGGACTTTGATAAATGACGCCGTAAACTCACACCACACAGTGACTTTTTCAGGATGAAGTGGAACTGGTTGATTTACGGGTGGTTTTCTGTTGTCCATATTCGACAATTCTGTCATGTGGAAGTGGTCTTCGTCTGTCCAAAATATCTTCCAAGGCCAATCATTGGCCACTTCCTTGCGAGCACGAAATTCTAAAGCAAATGTTTCTCTTGCTGGCAGGTCAACAGGAAGCAACTGGTGCACATCGGTAATTTTGAATGGATAGCAAGGAAGCATGTTTCGTAGGATTTTACGCAACATTCTCACGGGTATGTCCAATGTTCGGGCAATGCTTCGTGCACTACTCGTTTGCATACCACCATTCGTCTCCTCCTGCACTTCTGTGGCCACTGCTTCCACTGACGTCGAATGAATTCGTTTCTTCCTTTACCAGATTGCACACTAAAAGAAACCGAATCATTTATTCCAGACCCACGGCAGACATCGGACTAACGCCGTTTTCCAAACTCTTCAGTATCCTGAACTTCTGCAGAGCGACGGGTGCTCAGTCATCATTCTAGTAATACAGCTTTACAAACAGAGCGCGATCCCGCATTGAGACAGTCATGGCGAACGTCGCAGACGCAAAAGGAGGAAAAGCCGTGTTTATACTAACTTCAATAAGTCGTGCTCATGACAGATGTTTTCATTTACGTATTCTGACACATATAGCGCCATCTATTGGTCAATTTTCACACTACTTTTTTTTTCTTCTGCCATACGTTCTCCCCCTTCTCCGATAATATTCCGTTGCAATTTGACGTCATTCTGACCAGTGGTGTAATTTCTACAGCGTTTTGAAACTTTAACTTTAATTACAATCACCCTGCACATGTACATTTGCCGACCAGTCGACGCCAGTACGAGTTCGGCACGAGCTGCACTTTGTGTGACCTTTTTCTTCATTTCCCAACGTATCTGGGCTATAAAGCACCCTCTGCCACATAAAATCTGTAGAATGCAGCCGGTGCCGTGAAAAATTGCGATGAGGCGCCCTCTGCCACACAACACTGGCACAGTGAACAGTCTGCCGTGTACAATTAGTACGGAGAACCCTGTACCTCACAATATTGTATGACACAAATTGCAATTGAGAAAACGTCTTGATCGTACAATTCCTTATTAAATGTCATGCATTTCGAAAAATTGTCGTCAGACGTAAGCTGTGGGACAATTTGTGAAGCACTCTCCGCAGTGGAACGTTGGTACAAAGTATTCTCTGCCACACATCATTGCTACAAAGCATCCACTGCCAATATCAGTACCCAGTATCCTTTGCGACGCGTTTAATGTTGCTGCATTAATTTGTTCTGAAAGCGGCGCTGATATTCAAGACAATAAAAGCGGGTTAAAAGCCGTGAGCTATCTGGGGAAGCTAACCTTGCATTACTGAGCAACTGTTTCACCAGGTATCCAGTCTAGCTTACCAAATTCCCTACCAGACTAACATTAATTATAATCTTTTAATAGTCATCTTACGGTATCCGGTGATATAAGAAATAAATCTGTTTATATATGGACGTTTATTTTAACATTGATCATTGTTCTGTAAAAATTTCAGCATATTAAACTTGATTCATAACTAAACTGGTGCCTTATTTAGGATTGTGAAAAAGTGAGTTTGTAATCTTACGGAACACATCAAATATGGAGCCAAGATTGGGAGACTACATACAACACTGCATTCATAAAATAACACACGAAGAACGTTGAAACATATGGAAGAGAAAATTAACCACAACCAACCGATTCCATTTTCATCCAAAGAAGTTACGTTCGTTGTGCCATCCTGTCCGTCACGAAATTACCAAACTGTGGAATCTTCCCGAATAGAATAGCTGAGGGCTACTTTGATGATTACACCACATGCTTCACGTGGTGAACTTGATTTACACAAAGAGTGTAACTCCACAATAATTTTGATAGTTAAAATAAATTGCATCGAAACGCAATTTACAAAGGAAAAACCTCCAACTGGTTACTATCGTCTTACTATTAACCTGATGGGTCAAACAACTGTATAAGCACGAGGTACTGGTCTCACAAAGTACACCCCACGTGGGTTGAACATAAAGGAAAGTTGCTATATCTGAAAAATACTGTCAAGACGAGACGTTATAATCTCACGTACATTCGCATTTAAGACTGATGATCTTAGAGTTACGGATCATCCACACGCGCTTCCACTTTACTCACAAAGTAGTAACAAAGCAACTACTGGAAGATATTCTGAACTTCACACTCGAATTACACGGCGTTGCAATTTAAGATAACGTTATATATTTTAGAGCTAAACCCGAAATAAAGGTGATTTAGGCTGAACTTAAGAAATCCATTGTCCTACGGACTTAGCAAAGACGCGCTTAGCCGGAGATCTTACCACTTCAGACGCTCGCCACGGACATACTGCCTGGGCCCCTACCGAGGGTGCTTAACAGATACAAACGGAAGTGACCAGAGAGGCAGCTTCCTATACCAACATGACAAGGGATAGACAGGACCATACTAAGAATAGAAACCTCTCTGCTTTTAGAAAGCGTAGCTACCGGTTCCGACGTTGGTCCTACTGTTCTCTAGCAGACAGGCTTGTCTGCTATCATCAAGCATGCAACTAGAAATACATTTGCTCATTCATCCTTTCACACAGAAGGGAAGGGGGATGACAGTATCTTATCATATATAGTATATAAAAGAAAGCAGATGTAGGTCCCGTAAGAGACTGTGTGACGCGAATTACATATAAACTGTGTTTTAAAGTGTAGTAGTGTGAGAGATCGTTCTTGTTTATGTGTAAAAGTAACATGTTCCACTTCCGTAATTGACTACAATTTTAAAAAATTATCATGAAAGGAATCCAACAGAGACCTTTCACTCGTCACTGGTAGAAAGTACCCTCAGAAACAGAACAGCAGTAAAAAGTTCCCTCTACCAAGTAAAATTTGTTAGCTCTCTCGCATGTTTGGTATGAAGTTGGAACATCTCTACGAAGCACCCTCTGCCACGTGAAATTGGTGGACAGCACCCTCCATCGCAGAGTATTGCTGAGAAGTACCTTCTGCCACTTATCTGTGGTAGGATGCACCGTCTGCTGTGCACAATCTTTACAGAGTACCCTCCGCCATGCAAAACGGTGCAAAGCATCTTTTGGTGCGTAACATTGGTACGAAGCACCGCGCAAACTGTTGCGAATCCGAGGAATTCTTAAATTCGCCGTTACGTAGTAACGGCATCCATTTCATAGCTGCGGGAGAATTTTATTTATGAAAATTCAGCCAATATGCACGAAATCATAAACAGACAGATTTGAAGCGAATAGCCTTGAATTTATATACGTACAGACAAGTGTTCAGGTGTTTTATGAGAGACGCTCGTAGCTACGGAATATTTTTAATTCAGTCAGATACTAATTCCAGGAACCCAGTTATGATTTTTATACTGGAAAACTAATTTTTCCAGGGGGCGTTTTATTTAGCCTTCTTGTTGCGGATGTTCCGCAAAGTCAAATTATATGAAATTTAACGCTTGTAATTGGAGGTAGCTTAAATGCTGTTAAATAAATTGGAGCCTCATTTTTAAGGGATCCGCCACTACTGTAATAAAGGTGTGCACAGAATGGTGCCATGTTTCTGTTTTATAATAACCAGGGCAGGGAGAGGCTGAAGCGCTGTGCCGGCACGAAGCCCATCCCTTTCGAATAGCACCGAGAGGACCACTGAAAAGTGAACAAGCACCAACACTGTAATACGCCCTCTCTCCATCAGACACTGCTGTGAATTTTGCAGTCTAACCCAGGACGCTGGCGTGAAGTGTGGCTACCGGGTAGGATATGCCTCCATTCATACTTCCCCTTGTCCGACAGATACTGACGCTGAAAATCTCATCTGGGATTCGAACCCACTGTCACTGAGTCGAGCATCGCCACACGGGCGGCACTTTCGCGTAATAACGGGCCAAGATTTATAAACGTGGCCACACGCGTAACTACGATTTTGTCAGATATACCTCGTGAGGAATATTTGTCATATCTAGGGTAATTCTGAGCTGCTTGAGCTTTGATAGATTTTAAGTCATTCAAGCTTGTTCAAGCATGCCGACGACTACATGTTTGAGCGTATGAAGCGAAAAACCTCAGGCTTGTACAAGGACATGTCAATTCAAATTGCTGCATACGCTCGTTCGAATGTATGTAACCCAGCTTTGTGCCAACAGCGTTAAGCCGGAACACTATTACAGTAAGAGTGATGTTGCATACGTCATAACATTTCTAACAAGACACAAAGCCACTGATATCGTACGGCACGCTCTAATCGAAAAAACAAATATCACCTAGACGCAACAATAGGAAAAGAAACTGACGGTATTTATTAATCTGTGACAGGATTATATGTATATACATATATCTGATGTCTTACAGATGCATTCGGCTCGCGACAAATTGTAATATTATGTACATTAAACGCATTCGATATTGTGAGTATGGATAACCATTAGCTGTAAAATGGAATGACTACAGTGAAAATTTGTGACGGACCCGGACTTACCGCATATCACAAGCGGTCGCTTTACCGTTTGGCGATCCCTGCATGATTCAAGATCAGACCCAAACTTCCATATGTCGTCAACAATATGTCTACAGCCTGTATTCATACATCCACTATGTACACTACTGGCCATTAAAATTGCTACACCACGAAGATGACGCGCTACAGACGAGAAATTTAACCGACAAGAAGAAGATGCTGTGATATGCAAATGATTAGCTTTTCAGAGCATTCACACAAGGTTGTCGACGGTGGCGACACCTACAACGTGCTAACATTAGGAAAGTTTCCAACCGATTTCTCATACACAAACAGCAGTTGACCGGCGTTGCCTGGTGAAACGTTGTTGTGATGCCTCGTGTAAGGAGGAGAAATGCGTACCATCACGTTTCCGACTTTGATAAAGGTCGCGATTGCGGTTTATCGTATCGCGACATTGCTGTTCGCGTTGGTCGAGATCCAATGACTGTTAGCAGAATATGGAATTGGTGGGTTCAGGAGGGTAATACGGAACTCCGTGCTAGAACCCAACGGCCTCGAAATCACTGACAATCGAGATGACAGGCATCTTATCCGTATGGCCGTAACGGATCGTGCAGCCACGTCTCGATCCCTGAGTCAACAGCTGGGGACGTTTGCAAGATAACAACCATCTGCACGAACAGTTCGACGACGTTTGCAGCAGCGTGGACTATCAGCTCGGAGACCGTGGCTGTGGTTAACCTTGACGCTGCATCACAGAAAGGAGCGCCTGCGGTGGTGTACTCAACGTCGAAACTGGGTGCACGAATGGCAAAACGTCATTTTTTCGGATGAATCAAGGTTGTGTTTACAGCATCATGATGGTCGCATCCCTGTTTGGCGACATCGAGGCAAACGCATATTGGAAGCGTGTATTCGTCATCGCCATACAGGGGTATCACAGTGAGTGTTGGTATGGGTGGTCGTTACATTTCAGATGTGTTACGACCCGTGGTTCTACCCTTCATTGGATCCCTGCGAAACCCTACATTTCAGCAGGATAATGCACGAACGCATGTTGCAGGTCCTGTACGGGCCTTTCTGGATAGAGAAAATGTTCGACTGCTGCCCTGGCCAGCACATTCTTCAGATCTCTCACCAACTGAAAACGTCTGGTCAATGGTGGCCTAGCTACTCAACTCGCTCGTCACAATACACCAGTCATTGCTCTTAACGAACTGTGGTATCGTGTTGAAGCTACATGGGCAGCTGTATCTGTACAACGCCATCGAAGCTCTGTTTGACTCAATGCCCAGGCGTATCAAGGCCGTTATTACGGGTAGAGGTGGTTGTTCTGGGTACTGATTTCTCAGGGTGTATGCACCCATTGCAGTTCTCGTATAATATATTTTGAAACGTCCCCTTAGAAAAATTAATGAATTACTATGCTCTTACATTATTTGATTTTCAAACAGCTGAGCAAAACTGAACGTACTCAGACATTACTCTCTTTACTTATTCTGATCAACATTAAACTGACACACAATATTTCTTAGCGCAACGCAATCTGACTTTCGATAATCCCTAAAAAATAATGACCCTGACTAACATTAACCAACACCTTTCACAAATCACTTAGCTCACAAAAATCTTCGTTACTCGAACTACTGCAATACAGCGAGCGCCACTACTGCCAGCTAAATAAAAGATTCAAACTACTGAAGGCACTAACTACTGATAGGCATAGTTAGCAAATGAAAGATTATCATACAGAACAAACAATTTATTTACCTTAATAGTGTTCAAACGTCATAATATGTATAGCAGTTCATAACATCAATTCTGACAAATGTACTGTTTCTGAAGGACACACGTCCAGATCATCCGCTCTCAAAAATCCACCATCTCACTTCCCCACATCCACCACTGCTGGCGGCTCACCTCCAACTGCGCAATGCTACGCGCTGTTAACATCCAGCTGCCCAAAACTACAATGGCACACAACAATGCAAACTAGCCACAGACTGCACACAGCACAGCCAGTGATTTTCATAGAGAGCGCTACGTGGCGTTACCAATAAGAAAACCTAAACAGCCCACTCACAATTTGTCCAATGAATACCCGTTTATCATCTGCATTTCTTTATGGTGTAGCAATTTTAATGGCCAGTAGTGTATATTCCCATACCGGGGAAACACTTTACTTTAAAGTCGCTTGCTAAATGTCGGCAGGTAAATACGATTATACAGTGGCCCCGTTATTCTGTATTATGATGCAAAGTTCCTTCGAACATGCATGCATTCCCAAAGGAGCTTCGCATCGCAATTCAGAATAACACATGCACTGCAACATCATATCGTCAATATCGTATACCACTGTAATAATTGGAATATTGTTGCGAGTGTTGTCTGGTGTTGTAGAGTCCCTCGTGAATGTATCCTGCGTGTTAATCTATGTTGTTACGCCATCTATATCTATATTACTGACGGCGTGTGACGGAGTGTGCTTCTGGTAGCACTAAGCGGTTCTCCCTGCTCTGTTCCACTCGCTAATGGTGCGTGGCATGAATGATTGTCGGTAAGCCTCTGTATCACCTCTAATTTCTCGAATTTTTTCGTCGTGATCATTTCGCGAGATGCATATGGGAGGAAGAAGCCCGAAAAGTACTTTCTCTAACTTTCGATAGCAAACCTCTCCGTGATTAAAAACGCCTCTCTTGTAGTGCCTGCCAGTGCGGTTTGTTGAGAATATCTGAAACGCTCTCGCGCCAGCTAAACTATCCCCTAACGAAACGCGCCGCTCCTCATTATGCTTACCTGTTTAGAAGCCTTTATTGATGACCATCACTCAGGAATCTGTCGAACATGCTACTTCTTTTGTGGATAAGATACATTCCTTAAGATTCTTCCTATGAATCTCAATCTGATGTCTGCTTTTTCAATTATTTGTTTTGTTTGTTCATTCGAGTTAAAGTCGCTCTAGCAAGTTACTCCTAGATACTTTACGGTATATTAATGTTTACTGTAAGTTTTCATTAATAGTGTTGTAGGGTAGTGGACTTCTTTTTCTATGCATGCCCAATATGTTGTATTGCTTTACGTTCAGGGTCAACTGCCAGACACTGCACCATTCATCAATAATGACGACTGCTAGGAGGTTCAAATACACTACTGGGCATTAAAATTGCTACACCAAGAAGGTGGCGTGCTACAGACGCGATATGTAACCGACAGAAGGAAGATGCTTTTCAAAGCATTCATAGAAGGCTGGCGCCGGTGGCTACACCTACAACGTACTGACATAAGGGAACTTTCCAACCGATTTCTCATACACAAACAGCAGTTGACCTGCGTTGCCTGGTGAAACGTTGTTGTGATACCTCGTGTAAGGAGGAGAATTCCTTATCATCATGTTCCCGACTTTGATAAAGGTCGGATTCTAGCCTACCGCGATTGCGGTTTATCGTATCGCGACATTGCTGCTCGCGTTGGTCCAGACCCAATGATTGTTAACAGAATATGGAATCGGTGGGTTCAGGAGGGCAATACTGAACGTCGTGCTGGATCCCAATGGCCTCGTATCACTGGCAGTAGAGATGACAGCCATCTTATCCGCATGGCTGTAACGGATCGTGCAGCCACGTCTCGACCCTGAGTCAACAGATAGGGACGTTTGCAAGACAACAACCATCTGCACGAACAATTCGACAACATTTGCAACAGCATGGACTATCAGCTCGGAGACCATGGCTGCGGTTACTCTCGACGCTGCATCACAGACAAGAGTGCCTGCGACGGCGTACTCAACGTCGAACTTGGGTGCAGGAATGGCAAAACGTCATCTTTTCGTATGAATCAAGGTTCTGTTTACAGCATCATGATGGTCGCATTCGTGTTTGGCGACATAGCGGTGAACGCACATTGGAAGCGTGTGTTCGTAATCGCCATACTGGCGTATCACCCGGCGTGATGGTATCGGGTGCCTTTGGTTACACGTCTCGGTCACGTCTTGTTCGCATTGACGGCACTTTGAACAGTTGATGTTACATTTCAGATGTGTTACGACCCGTGGCTCTACCCTTCATTCGATCCCTGCAAAACTCTACATTTCAGCAGGATAATGCACGACCGCATGTACACGTTATCCAAGCTCTGTCTGACTCAATGCCCAGGCGTATCAGTGCCGATATTACGGTCAGAGGTGGTTGTTCTGGATACTGATTTCTCAGGATCTATGCACGTAAATTGCGTGAAAATGTAATCACATGCCAGTTCTAGTATAATATATTTGTCCAATGAATACCCGTTTATCATCTGCATTTCTTCTTGGTGTAGCAATTTTAATGGCCAGTAGTATATGTTTCTCCACTGCTAGTGAAATAATCTGAACACATGTTTAACTCACAGCATAATGAGAAAATAATTTTTTCGTTTCATTAAGCAGCATTTACGAGTGTAACACACATCATGTTTGTTCATTCTTACTTTCCTCTCGTCGCAGTGATGAAGTCGGCCGAAACTAGGAAACCGTCGTCGTCCAAGCTCCACACATTCGAAGCCTAAATTCATGGTTGTACATACAAGGATCCTTGGACTGTGCAAGTCTGTACAAAGTAGCACAAAACGCATATCGGCTTGGAACTGCGTGTGTGGCCTCTGTAAGTAATACCAGACAGGCTGCCTGTGCCACTGGGCTGCATAACCTGCGAGGGGCTGGCTGCTTCGTTTCGTTGCCGGTGAGGCTTCCTGCAACGTGCTAGCGACATCCTGCTACTGACTATAATGGCAAGTCCCACTCACTGTCTGTGCACGATCAACTCCGACTCAGAGGCAGGCCTCGGCGCTTGTTCGTGACGTCACGTCAGCTAGGCACGGCGAACGCCAGGTCTGTTGCAGGCATACTCATAATGGTGGTGTACTCCTGAACTTGAATTTCCACCTGTTTTAAGGACTGGCATTCAAAAACAACTTCATGGTTCAGCAGCAACAGAATTCGTGCTTCTTTACCTTATTTGTAAATCTGAGGAAGTTACGTTTGTACTGGGTTGCTTTTACAAGAAGCTGTGAACATATTGGTGCTCTTCTTTAGGTATCTTGGTTGACTATGGGGTGAGAATGTTAATGAAATATCTTGCAGTTGCACACGTTGGGGGAGGGGGGGAATATTTATCTTTTCTAATGTGCATGTTTAAAAAAGTTTAAGCTCAGCAGTATTTTTGATGTATGAAGCTATTTTGTTTCCTGTTTAGAATTCCTTTCGTTGAAAACGACTGTAATCTAATGACTGGCAACAGTTGGACATTTGCACATGTAAATTAGTTCACATTTCCAGTGACGATGTCAAACGAAAATAAATAAATAAATAAATAAAAGAAACGTTTTCATTGTAAGGTTGTTGGGGTAAGTTTCGATAGCAAAATGGATCAAGTAAATATAGTTACTTGAATGTAAAATTTCCGAAGCTTGCAATGGGGCAAAGCATCTTCTCATATTGATCTACGTTTGTTTCGACAGGATTCAGTAATACAGAACTATTATCTTCATTTGTGGCTTTACGATACTAAGAAAATCTGTCACCTAAATAAAACGGCAGAATCCACAACAATACCAAACAGTTTGTCCAAAAATAAGAGATTTATAGTAATAAGCATGCCCAGGCGTTTCTGCCTGCAACAGACCTGGCGTTTGCCGTGCCTAGCTGACATGACGTCACCAACAAGCGCCGATGCCTTCGTTTGAGTCGGTGTTGGCACGATACATTCTTTGTTACTCGTACACGCGTTGCTGATCTCCCCGTGAGACAATCTCACGAAACGATATTGTGTTGTATCTCATATTATTCACTGTCCATGCTGCAATCTAGACCATGCTTACAGAATATTGTCGTAATTGCAATAACACGTCCACCATAGCATTTGTTTCAATTTCTGCTGTCCAATCTATGACTCAAAGTTTTCTAATTTGGCTTCGCTGTGTTTCGAATACTCTAAATGGTAGGATACCTTTTCATGACAAGGCTCTCACATCATTTGTTTTAAGTGATTGTAATAGGAGTGATGAGCTAAAAGTTTGCAGAAAGAATTATACTAATGGTAAAATTAATAAAGTGAAGACAATAAAACGGAATGTTGTTTAGGGAACTGACATTAATACATGTTAGAAGTGTGGTAATAGGATATACCTTGAATATCAGGGTTCGAGTGGAAAAACGAAGGGTGATGCTGTTAGTACGAAACTTAACTTACAGAGTTTTCATTATAGAGGGTGATTCAGCTGCACCTCCCGCTACCGTTTTGTGCAGCCCACAATGTCATAGCTGGCCTTCATAAGAAAGCCCGAGATTTTCGTATTTTCTCGCTCGCTACGTGCTAACTATTAATCCTACAGAAAAAAGAGTAGAACGTTTTTGTATGGAATGTAGTTAAATTTCGTACTTGTATACTTCTTCTCTGGAGGCCAGGGTTTTCAAGTTATTTAAGAGAAAAGTAAAAAAGTGACCTTCCAATACACCTCAACCCACACACATATTCGTCACCCGTCAGGATTTGTAGTATGTCGTATGTGGCACCCCTTCCTACCACTGTACAAAAAATTCCGAGTACTCGAACTATTCACGATATTTCACCTTTTTTTGTCTCTATTGATTGGGCTATTACGTTACCAGCGTAGTCACCTTATTAATTTAAACGTGCCTGCGAGGGTAATGAACAATAAACGACTTTTGTAAATGTTACGCTAAAACTAATTACGTTGACAATTCGATCCAAACTTAACTCCCACAAGCACAGAAATTTCTTAGCCAGAAAGCCTGACGAATACAGCGCTGTAATTGTTCATCTTATGTTTTTCAAATGCATACAACTGTTGGGTAAAAATTATAAAAATGGTGAAAATGGCTCTGAGCACTATGGGACTTAACTTCTGAGGTCACCAGTCCCCTAGAACTTAGAACTACTTAAACCTAATTAACTTCAGGACATCACAAACACCCATGCCCGAGGCAGGATTCGAGCCTGCGACCGTTGCGGTCGTGCGGTTCCAGACTGTAGCGCCTAGAACCGCTCGGCCACCCCGGCCAGCGTAATATTTATACAGATGTCAATTTTACAATTTATAAGTGAAGCCATTGCCGTAATAAGGCCAGTGAATGAAGACCAAAACAGGTCGAACGTGGGAAGTAATTCATGTAGTCGCAAATATTTGTACAGTGTTATAAAGGAGTGTCACGAAAGACGTAAATGAAATATTGACCGGTGACTGAGTGTGGGAGGGGAGAGGTGCGTGCGACTGAAGGTGACGTTTGTACGTTTCTCTTGAGTAACTCGAAAACTACGGGTTCTAGCGAAAACATATCCGGGTACAAAATTTAACTACATTAATTTCCTACAAAAGGTTATTTTCATTTTTTCCGTAGAACTAATAGTTTGCGTGTAGAGATCAAGAGAATATGAAAATGTAGCGCGGAGTTTCTGAAGGCTAGCTATAGCATTGCTGGTTGCATAAAACGACAGCAGTAGGGGCAGCTAAATCACCCGATATGCATTCAACTCTGAAGGAATTAATTGACCACAGCAATGAAGGTAGGTTATTTGGCAAAATGTAAGCTCAATAGGTGAATCGAAAGCTCTTTTCAAGTAATTTTTTTTTATTTTGATATTCTGCAAACTTGCTGTGATCGGCTTTAGAATGCGCCTGTGGGTATGTGTGTGAACTTGCCACGTATTTCGTAGTGAGAGACTAGTAACACCAACCAGAACCAGTAACTCTGTCTTGCAAAAGACATGTTGACATGTTGTTGTAACTGTAATTATACTAAAAAACAATGACTTCTTTACTGTAACGCAGACTGTTTATCTGTTTGTGTTTTGCATGTAAGAAATAAAAAATATAATCATTTAAGGAAAAAAGGGTAGTGTGAGATAATGCAAAACTAAAGTACTAAAGTGCATGCTACTATGAAAGCCTGTTGCTACTGTGCTTAAGAGTCATGAATCGTACGTTGTGCTATGCAGACACATGCTTATGAAGTGTTGATCTGATCTAATCAACTATGAAGCCTCAAATTTTGAGAAAACTGAATACAAATGAATATTACCATTCTAATAATAAATCAGAATATAAAGTAAAGGGTAATCTACCGTGTAAATGGTGACTTAAATTTAATGCACAACATGTACTTTAAACAATATATCAGCAATATTTGGGATCCGGAATAGAAGACGCATATTCTTGGACTGTTACTTCGCTGGCAAATGAAGAATCAACAAAAAACGTAAGTATAATTTTGGAAATAGAAAACTGCGGTGAGATTCCTGCTCCAACACAGTTTAATGAACGGATTCTGATGATTCCATAACTTAATCTTAACCACTTTTTTTCAAATGCAAACAGAAATGAAATTAAATAACGATTTGAAATTCTGTAGTTTCTTACAATTTTACGACCCTCCTTAATTGTAGAACGATTAAACCGAAGAGTTTCAGATACGTAATCGGCATTCACCGTTCACTGAGCCATTTAATGGACTTGGCGCGATTTCTAAATTGCCATTATCTAGATTACGCAGTGTCAGCCTATTTCCGCCAGATATGCGGTTAATATCTGATCGCCTGATTAATGCTTTCATGTCCTGGGTGTAAGACAGCGTTTGAAAGGTACTAATTGGTCTAATAACATTTCTATTTCAATGAAGACATGGCATAGTAAGAAAATATGTCGCTTTATTACATCAAATAAAAACAATGGTCCAGTGAAGGTGTCTTTCGCTTATGATAACGCTGTGTTCAGTTCAACTGTCATTTCGTTCGCATTTGCTGAACATAGCTTGCAAAGAGTTGTTACTTGGAAAGGAAGTCTGCAGTCAACTGTTAGATGCATGACAGAGGAAACTTCCCGGTGTAACACATATCAGCGTTTCTTCCATTCCATTCACATATGGACAGCTCGGAGAATGACTGCTTAAACTTCTCTGTGCCCGTTGTCGTCAGTCTCATTTCGTTCGCTGTCCCATTGTGGTTGGTACTTAGAGAGTTATAGAATCTTCCTATGTCATTTGTTACAGTTTTCACTCCGAAGACTCTTCACTTGAAGAATAATTTACAAAGTGTTTACATTAGGGTTCTGCCTAATTTCTATTCCCTTCTTCACCGAAATTCCCACGTTTCATTTCCATACCACACCACACTCAAGACAAATAGTTTCCTAAAAGATTTAACAACATTTAAATTTTTCAGTGGACGTTCACAATGCCTCACGTGGCTGCAAGATCCGTTACAGCCATGCGGATACCTGTCATCTCGACTGCTAGTGATACGAGGCCGTTTGGATGCAGCACGGCGTTCCGTATTACCCTCCTGAACCCACCGATTCCATATTCAGTTGTTGGATCTCGATCAACGTGAGCGGCAATGTCGCGATTCGATAAACCGCAATCGCGATAGGCTACAATCCGACCTTTATCAGAGTCGGAAACGTGATGGTACGCATTTCTTCTCCTTACACGAGGCATCACAACAACGTTTCACCAGGCAACGCCGGTCAACTGCTGTTTGTGTATGAGAAATCGGTTGTAAACTTTCCTCATGTCAACACGTTGTAGGTGTCGCCACCGGCGCCAACATCGTGTGAATGCTCTGAAAAGCTAATCATTTGCATATCACAACATCGTCTTCCTGTCGGTTAAATTTCGCGTCTGTAGCACGTCATATTCGTGGTGTAGCGATTTTAATGGCCAGTAGTGTATTACCCTATGCATTACACTATGTTTGCTTGACCAGAAATCCTTATCTTCTTTCCATATCACTTCACTGCCACCCTCATCCTCCCTACATCTAGACTGAGCAACTATATTTCGAATCTCAGATTTTCTAGTTTAACTACCTAGCTTAATTTCTGACATTCGACGCTCCAAGTCGTTGAGTTTTAGCCTTTCGTCTTTTGCTCATGGTCCCTTTCCCATGAAAAGCTCCTCCCGGTGGGTGTTCCGAAACTTCTGCCAATATAGACATCACTTTGATGCTTTTTCGATTACAAGCCAATGTCCTGTTGACACACATTGCGTGTCTTTAATGCAGTGGATTCCATTACCTTCTGCATCCTCATGCCGTTGATTACTGGTGATTCTTCCTTCTTTTACAGGCAGTTTCAGTACACAAGGGCAAGAAGATGGCATGAACATCTGTCCACCATTGCACTCTTTTCACAGGACTACTGGCAGAACCGGGTTGGATTCCTTATGCTGGAAGCCTTCGGGGCCCACAGCTGATTATTTTTACTTACAGCTCGAGTACAGGCTGGGTTAGAATCCGGTACACAGGACGTTTTGATTACTAGTCAAAGACTAGGTCATGGTAACGTATGGTGATTCAGTGAGTGATTACTGTCCGATTACTCTACTGGCGATAATTGACCGCAAACAGTAGCTATCGTCAAATACCAAGGAACAAGCACCGGGAGCGGTCTAAAATGGAATGACCACATGAAACACGTAATAGGAAAGCATTTGGCAGTGAGATTCATTGGGAGAATATTACGTAAATATAGTTTATCATCGAAAAATTTGGATTTCGAAATGCTTTTTGGATCGGTTATTCAGTATCGCACACCAGCCTGGGACTATTACCAACTCGGATTAATAAAGGAGATAGAAAAGATACGACGAAGAGCTCCGCGGCTGCTCTAGGGATCGTTTAGTCGGCGTGTGAGTGTTGAAGAGATTTCGAACAAAGCACAATGGGAGACTTTACAAGACGGGCGTTGTACATCACAGAGATAAATACTACTGAAATTTTTAGAGAATACATTCGAAGAATAAGGTGTTAACTCCTCCGACAAAATCAGAGCCAATACGGAGACTTACCGACAGTGAATCTTATCAGCCGTTATTTGCAAATAGAACAGGGTTGAAGCGGAAATGAGAGTGGCGTCAAAAGAACTCTCAGCTAGAAATCGTCATGTAACTTGCAGGATAGAGATGTAGATGCAGACGTTTGTAATGAAATCTATGATACGTATACAGGCCGAACGTGATGAGGCAATATGTGTTGTTAGTCAGCTGTGGCCTTTATTCCAGAGTGGCAGGACGAGTGTTCCACGATGGCATCCGACAAGAATCTGCCCGGAAAACCAAGAAATTGCGCCGCCAGTTACTCGGTTTTGAACCTCAGACTTACAGCCGCAGACTTGGCTCCACGTTGTTTCTATTATTTCGTGGCTTGCCTCCCAACGCTTTCACTCCGACGAAGGACTTAAAATGACGCGACGAGCTAGTTACAATCTCAGGTGGTTGAATTCTGTGCGAACTGATTCTGTCGTCTCGTCACGACATGTGATAAACACTGAAAACTGAGTGGTGGTTATGTAGAAAATTAAGACAAATAATGAATTTTCAGACTTTCTAATAAATTTATTTAACGACGCAGATACTTTACGTCCTAGGTAACCCTCGAATGTATCTATGCAATAAACGCTAGCAGACGGGGGAAAACAGTATGATGTGTATTTGCTTCATGACGGCCTGCATGAATTAAATTTTCCCAAAAAGGTAAAATGTATTTACTTGGTTTTTGCCAATAGTAAGTCAATGTCGATTTCTTACTACAATGAGCTAGTTATTAGTTTCTGTACAAGAATTCCAATTTCATTCGCGACATGTATAAGTGGCAGTGAAATGAAAAGGAGATAGATGAAAAAAAGTAAGTAAACTTCTAGCTCTATAGCTCTGTGGGATACCATGTTTTTTCTTGCAGTTTTACTTTTCGATGTATGTTTTCCATGAATCAAAGTTAGTAAAAAAGTGTATAATGTTTGTATGATGAATGGTTCAACTGTCTCTGAGCACTATGAGCACTATGGGACTCAACATCTGAGGTCATCAGTCCATAAGGACATCACACACATCCATGCTCGAGGCAGGAGGCGAACCTGCGACCGTAGTGGTCGCGCGGTTCCAGATTATAGCGCCTAGAACCGCTCGGCCACAGCGGCCGGCTTGTATGATTAAGTGGAACGATTTTTTCTTTGTAAATTTAAATAAATGTTAGTTGTAAGCTGGTGTAGGGCGTTACGATATTGTCAGAGAGTACAGTGAACTGCGCGCAAGCCAGCACCAGCAGTTCAGTATAGTGCAGAAGAGAATTGTAAGAGAGCGTTGAGAAAGACATTCGAGTTGAGTCGCACAGCGGGTTTTCTTTTGTTGAGAAGTGGTTGTAACGCAGTGGTGCTACAGTACGTAATGGGGCGGCGAATTGTTTGTTGTGGACGGAGGAAGTGTATGGCGTTAAATTAGCATCGTATAATTACTGCAAGAGGATGAAAACCCACATAAAGAGAACTGTTGGCCCAATTTCATTTGTTAAGGAGCTACAAGAAGCTCAGCCTGTGCCATATATCGTCAAAGAACAATGCTGTACATTGAATTGACGACATCTCAAGCTTAAGTGAGATCCAACTAATGACTTGGTCAGACTTGTATACGTCAAACAAGAGTTTTAGTTCATTTTGTGTTTGAATAATACCGAGTTATACTACAGTGTTGGTCTTCAATTTTGCCTAAAACAAAATACTTAAGTAGGATCCATCCTATCTAATTTGGATGATCCGAGAGAGTACTAATGTTGAGAAACTATTAAATAAATTAAAATCTCAGTAATTCACAAGACTAAAATTAATAGAAGTGCTGAAGTCTACTAAATAGTAATTTCAAAGACAGAACATAAATGAACAAGATTCAGTAAAAGATATTTTTGTGTATTTTTCGTGGATAAGTCAGTTTTCAATTTTACGCAACTGCAATCAATCATAAATGTTTGTTAACGTCTTGAGCAGGTAACAGTACTAATTCCACAAAGTTATTAGGAGTAACTGTTAACGAATAGTAATAAAAGCTGAAGTTGCGTAAAAACAATGAGTCAGTAAAATCATATCACGAACTTTGTCGTTCTTTTACAATCGAAATTTTGACTTTGCAAGTTACGTAACAGTAACTCTCAGGAAAGTGGCCATTGAATGGCGCTATATCATTACGATTAATTTTAAGCTAAATGACAGCATTCAGTAATGAATAAAAATAAATAACTTTTTGAGTAGAATTAAAGACAGTAAGCATTGCATTTAGTGATGTCACAAATTTCTGCATTTACATACCTGTTTACCAATGATGAGATTTTGTTTTTCTCTGATTGTTGTTAATTTATTTCCATGAACTGCTACGTAACTGAAAGGTATTTTTTCGCAGTGACATACCTTTCTGAAATAACACTAGAGCAGTATTTACCATTTTTGTGCTGTTTTCACCTTCCAACAAAACTAAACATTCTTCCATAAGTTTTCTCACCATTGATAGACAGTGATATAATGACAATAAGTTTGCTCACGTAGTGAGTTGCGATCGTTAATTTTCTGCAATTCACTAAAAATTCATAATTTTTTTCTAGTTTAACAAAGCACTGTAATTTCATCCAGCCAAATTTCATATTCATTTAACCTTAACCGAGTTTCACTTCTGATTATCGTTGATGCAAATGCTAAGCATTGGCGATTTGTTTACAACTGCACCTGCATTCCACGAATGTCATTTATTCTTCGGAATAGACGCTTTTCCCGCGTAACAGGGTACACGGTGCATATAAGTACCAACTAGCTGGAAGTGTAGTGGGTAGTTACGAACTGTTTATTATTTCGAACGGAATCGTCATAACTGTTAATACATTTATCACACTGTGAGATAAGACGGCCAATGGCATCACTGAGGTTTGCAGTTGTATACAGAACAATGATTGTACCCAGGCATGCATCTATTTTGTCGAAGCAAATCCACAGGCACTAATGTCTATCTTCAGGGCTCCAAAACTATGGAAATCAATTGGGGAGAGGTACGTACTGTACAGAGGGTGTGTAACAGCTTCCCAGCGAAGAGCCTTGGCAACATGTGGGAGGGCAATATCCTGGAACAGAATGATGCCATCCATCTACATACCTGTGAGTTTGGACTCGACAGCGAGCTTCAGATTTTGCGAAGTGTTCACGAACCGCTGTGCGTTAACTGTGGCGTCGGCTTCTAGGAAGTCAATGTGCAGTGGGCCCTTGCAGTCACAAAAAAGAGTAATCACGACTTTTCCGGGACTGATGTACACAGCTTTGAATTTTGTCGGTGGGAGTGAGTCCATGCCCTTCTATAGCTGGCTCTGATGCGTATTCTCCAGCTCAGAATGGTGACATCATGTTTCACCTTCCGCAGCAGTAAGTGACGTGAAACGGTACTCTTCATCCTGATACCGTTCCAGGTGCCGCAGTGATATAGACTTTCTCCTCAACTTCTGCTCCTCTACCAGGCTGTGTCAAAAACCGACTGCGAATAGTTTTTCCGGGATTTCAGAGGCTCAGTAATGACGGTGTTAGCGGTGCCGTGACAGGTGCCCAACATGAGTAAAGTATCTGTCACTATCCACTGTCGGTCATTACTGACGGCAGCATACATTGCAGCAATAACAGACGGGTAATGGCACTACCAGCCCTTCATGGACGACTGCTGTTTTAGTGACACCCTGAATCCTCGAAATCATTAGCTTAACAAGAGCGACATGATGCAAACCTATCTGAGGAGTCAACCACATATCTTCAGTGCTGAGGACGGAGATCTGAAGTACAAGCAGAAATAATTCAGAAGCATCATTCAGTATGCCGTAGACAAGTATGTTCCGAGCAAGGTCTCAAGAAATGGGAAAGACCCACCGTGGTTTAACAGCTATGTTAGAAACCTGCTACGTAAACAAAGAGCGCTTCATCTCAGATTCAACAGAAGTGAAAACCTAGATGAAAAACAAAAGCTGAACTAAGCAAAAAAAAAGGAATGATATAACCGTTCAATGACTTTGAAAGAAAAAGTCTGTCAGTCGATCTAGGACGTCAATCCTAAGAGATTGAGGTCTTATGCAAAATCAATAGGCGATTCTAAATCCTCTATTCATTCTCTCAGTGACCGTACTGGCACCAAAACGGAAGATAACAGAGAGAAGACCGAAAAACAGAATCTGGTGTTCCGAAATTTTTTCACCGTGGAAAATTGTAACACGGTCCATCCTTCCAGCCATTGCAGAAATGTCGAAATTGCAAACATTGATATATCCGGTTGCGGAGTGGAAAAGAAACTAACAATCACATAATAGTGGACAGGGATCAGCACCATATGAGATAGCTGTAAAATTCTACAAAGATTACGCAAAAGAACTTGCTCCTCTTCCAACAGCTGTTTGTCGTAGTTCTCTGGAACAACGAAAGATACGAAGCGGCTTAAAAAAAGCGCAAGTCATTCTCGTTTTCAAGAAAGGCAGACAGATAGACACATACAATAATAGGCCTATATCGTTGACGTCAATCTGTTGTAGAATTATGCAACATGATGTAAGCTCAAAAATTATAATGTTTATGGAGAATGAAAATATCCTCTACAAACCTCGCCGTGGATTATGCAAACAGAGATCCTGCGAAACTCGGCTTGCTCTGTTCCTCCGTGCGATCCACATCGCTGTAGACAATGTTCCTCTGGTTGATGTCGCATTCCTTGACAACTGGGAGACATTTGACACGTCCCACAATGCCATCTAGTGAAAAAAATTTGGACCGGTTTTGTGACTGAATTCAGGACTTCGTTGCAGATAGAAGTCAACATGTGGGTCGCAGCCGAACAAAATCTACATATGTGAAGGTAATCTTCGGAATATCCGAAAGAAATGTGGAAGGACCGTTACCGTCTACCGTGTACGAGGTGCGACAATAAATTAATAAGGCTGTTTCTTTTGCAAGATGTGGCAACCCTTCAGGCTTGCGTAGGCGCAGTATCTTTGACCTTGGTCTATGAACTGCTTCTAGTCCAAGCGGCGCATCGATGCAACTGCTCAGTCGTGAGTTGTGCTATAATAAGTTAACATGTGTTTGTGTCTCTTGTCACGGAAATGGAACTGCACAATATTGTGCAATGGTATGCCATTTCTTTATGCGTTAAATTGGGTGAAAACCTGACGACAACTTACAGTAAGCTTCAGAAGGCTTTTGGAGAGGAGGTTATGTCAAGAGTTGAAGTATTTCGTTGGTATAAAATATTTAGTGAAGGCAGAACGAATGTTGAAGATGAAGACTGCAGTGCCTTACCATCAACCTCACGGACGGATGCAAGCCAGGGCGTGAGAACTCGTACGGTCAGATCGAAGATTATCCGTGAAACTAATTGCAGAAGAACTGAACATGCATCGAGAAACGGTTCGTCTAATAATAACTGAAGATCTTTGAGAAAGATGTGTGCAAAGATGGTCCCCAAAAATCTCACACTACAACAGCGAGGAACACGGAAAAAAGTGGCTGCCGATCTGTTAAAGCAAACGAAAATCAATCCAGTATTGTTGAGCCGTGTTGTCACTGGTGATGAAAGTTTGTTTTTTCAGTACGATCCAGAGACAAAACGCCAAAGTTCGTAATGGTGCTCAAAGGGATAACCCAGACCAAAAACAGCTCGCATGTCAAAGTCAAAAGTGAAATGCATGCTTGTGTGTTTCTTTGATTCATAGGGAATTGTTCATAAAGAGTGGCTGCCTCCTGGACAAACAGTTAACCAATATTACTACAAATAAATTTTAGAAAGAATTCGTAAAAGAGTTCTTCGTGTCCGTCCCAAAGTTGCTGATAATTGGATTCTGCAACAAGTTAATGCGCCACCCCATACTGCTGTCAGTACAGCAATTTTTAACATCAAAACAAATGCCAGTTCTACCACAGCCACCTTATTCACCAGATATCGCTCCGTGCGACATTTTTCTATTTCCAAGAGTCAAAACGTCGGTCAAGGGAAACCATTTTCAAACAACACAAAAAGTCCAAAAAGCTGTGAGGAGAGTCTTGAAGGATATTACAGAGTATGAGTTCCAGAAATGTTACCATCAATGGCACAAGCGCTGGAGAATGTGTGTGCAATCAGAAGGGAAGTACTTTGAAGGAGACAACACTAAACTTGACTAAAACGGTAAGCAAATTTTTTCACATCAGTCTCATAACTTTATTGTAGCACCTCGTATACAAATGATCTGTCAGAAACCGTCAGAAGCTCTTTAAGACTGTTCGCAGATGATGCGATTGTCCACAAAAAGTAGCAAAGCCGGGAGACAGTACCGAGTTGCAAAATGATCTGAAGAGGAGAGATGAATAGTACAGGCTTTGACAGTTGATCCTGAACGTAACTGAATGTAACATACAGCGCACTCAGGAAAAGAAGTGCACTGGTGTACAAGTACACTATCAGTACAAAATACTGAAAACAATATGTACCGTAAAATATTTAGGACGGAGTATCTAGATCGACCTTAAGTGTAATGGCCACATAAAACAAATAGTAGGAAAAGCAGGTGACAGACTGAGATTCATAGAAAGAATTTTAAGCAAATGTAACTCACCCACGTAAGAAGGCGGTTGTTCAACCGATTCTTGAGTACTGTTAATCAATATGGGGCTGTTACAAAGTAGAACTGATAGAAGAGAGGGAAAAGATCCAACGAAAAGCGCCGCGTTTGCTCATGGGATCCACTGGTCGCTGCGAGAGCGTTACAGAGATTATCAACAAACTCCAGTGGCAGACCCTGCGAGAAATGCGTTGTGCATCAAGGAGATTGAAATTTTGAAGGCGTACTATCTGGGAAGAACCGGACAACACGTTACTTCCAATCACATACATCTCGCTAAATGGTCACGAAGAAAGATTCGGGAAATTAGAGTCACTACAGAGGCTTACTGATAATTATTCTTCCGACGCGCCATTAGCGAGTGGAACATGGTCGGCGGAGGGAGGGGGGAGAGCTCAGTTACCGCCACACCCCGTCAGGTGGCTTACGGAGTATTGAGGTACATTTAGATATATTCCAGGCAAACACGAAGGCACGTGACATACTGTGTTCGCCATACACAGTAATTTCCGGGTATCTACACTCATTCTCATAAATTAAGGATAATTGCAGAATGTGGTGCCACACAAAGTGGCACTACACAAAAATGGCTCTAATAGCATAGGCACGAAGGGAACACACACGACACACATCTGTAAGTCCACAGTATTGGTGATCAGTTGAGAAAACCGTCCCGAAACACATGTGCTACAAAACGCCACTGTTTCCTGCGCATGTACCCCAACATCAATATGGGATATGATCACCATGCACACGTACACAGGCCGTACAACGGGTTGGCATACTCTCGATCAGTTGGTCGAGCAGCTGCTGGGGTATGGCCTCCCATTCTTGCACCAGTGCCTGTCGGAGCTCCTGAAGTGTCGTAGGGGTTTGAAGACGTGCAGCGATACGTAGGTCGAGAGCATCCCAGACGTGCTCGATGGGGTTTGGATCTGGAGAACAGGCAGGCCAGTCGATTCGCCTGATATCTTCTGTTTCAAGGTACTCCTCCACGATGGCAGCTAGGTGGGGGCGTGCGTTATCACGCATCAGGAGGAAGGTGGGACCCACTGCATCCATTAAAAGGTAGACATACTGGTGAAAAATGATGTCCCGATACACCTGACCTCTTACAGTGCCTCTGTCAAAGACATGCAGGGGTTTAAATGCACCAATCATCATCCCATCCCACCCCACACCATCAAACCACGACATCCATACAGGTCCCTTTCGAGGACATTAAGGGGTTGATATCTGGTTCCTGGTTCACGCCAGATGAAAACCGGCGAGAATCACTCTTCAGACTATACGTGGACTCGTCCGTGAACATAACCTGCGACCACTGTTCGAATGAGCATGTACTGTGTTCTTGACACCAGGCTTTACGGGCTCTCCTGTGACCAGGGATCAATGGAATGCGCCTTGTAGTTCTCTGGGCGAATTAACCATGTCCGTTCAGTCGTCTGGAGACTGTGTGCCTGGAGACAACTGTTCCAGTGGCTGCGGTAAGGTCCCGAGCAACGCCACCTGCAGTAATCAGTGGCCGTCTGCGGGCACTGATGTTGAGATATCGGTCTTCTTGTGGTGTTGTACACTGTGGACGTCCCGTACTGTAGCGCCTGGACACGTTTCCTGTCTGCTATAATCGTTGCCATAATCTTGAGATCACACTTTGTGGCACACGGAGGGCCCGTGCTACGACTTGCTGTGTTTGACCAGCCTCCAATCGCCCTAGTATTATACCCCTCATAAAGTCATCAGTATGTGTTCCTTGAGCCATTTTCAACACAGAGTCACCATTAGCACGTCTGAAAACGTCTGCACACTTACTCGCTGCACCGTACTCTGACATGCACCGACATACCACTGCGTATGTGGACTGCTGCCAGCGCCATCGTGCGTCGACCGCAGGTCAAATGCACCGCATGGTCATACTCCGGGATGATTTAAACCCGCAAACCGCTCGCCAGAGCGTTGATTCACCAAGTATCAGCATTATCCTTAATTTATGAGCATGAGTGTATTTCACTTCCTGACACTGCTTCAGCACTCAGTAACTGCACTAAACCTCTATTCTCATCTTTCGAGGCCTCCATAGAGAACTCGGAATCGCACACTACTCCTGACCTTCTGTGTAACAGACAAATTGCACAGCGGGTGAACTTCCACGCTGTTTCTTCCTGATTCCCAATACAGTGCATTGCTATATACACACCTACCTGCGTCACTAATGTCCGCACCATCTTCGTTGTACAGTCTGACTCTTTTCATCTGGCTGCTCCTCACAGTTTTCGCGAGTATCATTTCTCAGTTCTCTGATAAAGTTGAATCGCACTCAGGAACACAGCAAGAAACGCCGCGCCGCCATTCGCTCGCAGACAGCTAATGAGGCACGGAGACGTTCTCCACGGGCCGGGATTTCCCTGCGGGCTGTACAGCTGGGAGCGCCTTCCGCTGCTTCATGCCAGTTAGTCTTGATTGCAAAGCCCGAGGAACGTGCGGCCGTAACGGCAGCGAACTGCCGACGCCTCATAGTCTTTCCACTGCTTTCATCGACGATTAGAACGGTATCGTGGCCAATTTACAAATACTTGTTGCTCCAAGTGGATTGGCTAGCACGGGTGTTATGTGACGTATTGGGTTGCGTTTTGTAAGTTTACTAATCGGAACAACTGTATCAGCATACAGAAAAGTCAAAACAGACTTAGGTGAAATTAAAAGCAAGGGCGGTAACATGAAGAGTGCAATGTGAATTCCTCTGTTAAATGCAGAGGAGAGAGCGGATAGGTGGAAAGAGTACAGTCAAGGCCTGTATGAGGAGGAGTATTAGAATCATTATTTAAAAGTCCTTTGGACTACTTAAGATCAAATAAAACCGAAGAGTTAGACAACATTCCGTCAGAATTTCTAAAACAATTGGCAACAAAACGACTATTCACGTTCGGGTGTAAAATGCATGAGTCTGGATATACACAGTCAGACTTCTGGAAAAACATCATCCAATAAATTCCGAAGGCATCAAGAATTATTGCACCATCAGCTTAACAGCTTATGCATCCAAGTTGCTGACAAGAATAAAACTAAATAATTAGTGAACACAAGATCATTGTGTTGAGGCTCAAAATCATATCAACCAAAACCACTAAAAATAAACGCAAAATATATCTATTTAAAACAGTAGATAAAAATTCGCTTGATGCCTTCCTAAGAGAGAGAGTCTCAATTTCTTCCAACCTAATTATGTAAGTGTACACCAGATATTGCTGAAATTCAAAGATACAATATCGACAGCAATAGATAGATTCATACCGCAGAAGTTAATAAGAGACGGGACTGATCCACCATGGTACACAAAACACATCAGAACACTGTTGCAGAAGCAACGAAAAAAGCATGCCAAATTCAGAAGAACGCAAAATCCCCAATACTGGCTAAGTTTCACGGAATCTTGAAATTTAGTGCGGATGTCAGTGCGAGATGCTTTTAATAGTTTCCACAGTAAAATATTGTCTCAAAATATGGCCGAAAATCCAAAGAGATTCTGCTCGTATGTAAAGTATACCAGTGGCAAAAAAACAGTCAATACCGTCACTGCGCGATAGCGATGGAAATGTTCCCGATGATGGTGCCACTAAAGCGGAGTTACTAAACACAGATTTCAGTAATTCCTTCACGTAAGAAGACGAAGTAAATATTCCAGAATTCGAAACCAGAATTACTGTTAGCATGAGTGAAATAAAAGTAGATATCTCAGGTATTGCGAAACAACTCAAATCACTTCAGAAAGGCAAGTCTTCCGGTCCAGATGGTATACCAATCAGTTTCCTCTCAGAGGATGCATACACAATAGCGTCTTTCTTAGCAATCATACACAATTGCTCACTTGACGATAGGTCTGTTCCTAAAGACTGGAAAGTAGCACAGGTCACGCCAATTTTCAAGAAAGAAATAGGAGTAGCTCACTGAATTACAGACCCATATCACTGACCTCTATTTGCAGTAGGATTTTGGAGCATATACTGTACTCTAACGTTATGGATCACCTTTAAGAAAAGTACTTATTGATACAAAACCAACAGGGATTCAGAAAATATCGTTCTTGTGCAATACAGCCAGCTCTTCATTCCCATGAAGTAATTAATGCTGTCGACAATGGATCTCAGATAGATTCCATATTCTTAGATTTCTAGAAGGCTTTGATAAAGCGATTATTAATCCAATTGCGTGCATATGGAGAATAGTCTCAGTTGTGTGACCGGATTCGTGATTTCCTCTCAGAGAGGTCACAGTTCGTAGTGGTAAACGGTAAATCATCGAGTTGAACAGAAGTGATATCTGAAGGTTCCGCAAGGTAGTGTCATAGGCCCTCTGCTGTTCCTGATTTATATAAATGATCTAAGTGATAATTGAGCAGCCCCGTTAGATTGTTTGCAGATGACGTTGTAATTTACCGTTTAATAAAATCATCAAACGATCATTTCCTATACAAAATGATCTAAAGAGAATTTCTGTATGGTGTGAAAAGTAGCAATTAGCACTAAACAAATAAAAGTGCTTCGTCATCCACATGGGTACTAAAAGCAATCCGATAAATTTTAGGTATACGATAAATCGCACAAATATAAGGGCTGTCAATTCGACTAAGTACCTAGGAATTACAATTACGAGGAACTTAAATTGGAAAGACCACATAGGTAATATTGTGGGGAAGGTGAAACAAAGACTGCGCTTTGTTGGCAGAACACTTAGAAGATGCAACAAACCCACTAAAGAGACAACCAATATTACACTTATCCGTCCTCTGATGGAATATTGCTGCGCAGTATGGGATCCTTGCCAGGCAGAATTGACGGAGGACATCGAAAAAGTGCAAAGAAGGGCAGCTTCTTTCGTGTTATCGCACAATAGGGGTGAGAGTTGGGGTGGCAGTCACTGAAACCAAGGCGGTTTTCTCTGCAGCGAGATCTACTTACGGAATTTCAATCACCAACTTTTTCTCCTGAATGCGTAAATACTTTGTTGACACCGACCTACGTAGGGAAAATTAACATCATAATAAAATAAGAGAACTCAGAGCCCGAACGGAAAGATTTAGGTGTTCCTTTTATCCACGCGCCATTCGAGAGGGGAATGGTAGAGAAGTAGTACGAAAATGGTTCGATGAACCCTCTGCCAGGCATTTAAGTGTGAATTGCAGAGTGACCATGTAGATGTAGAATGGAAAACAAAACTGAGGATTTGTTAGATGATCATCAGCTTGGCTTCAGGAAAGGTAAAGGCACCAAAGTGGCAGTTCTGACATTATGACCGTTACTGGAAGCAAGACTGAAGAAATATCAAAGACACGTTCGTAGTATCTGTCGACCTAGAAAAAGCGTTCAGCTATGTAAAATGGAGCAATATGATTGATTTTTTGACAAAAATGAGGATAAGAGGTAGGAAAAGAGAGGTAACATATAATGTGTACAGGAACCAAGAGGTAAGAATAAGATTAGAAGACGAAAAACAAGAATAAGGATTAGAAAGGATGTAAGATAGAAATGTAGTTTTTCTATACATCGCCGAGCGGTTCTAGGCGCTACAGTGTGGAACCGCACGACCGCTACGGCCGCAGGTTCGAATCCTGTATCGGACATGAATGTGTGTGATGTGCTTAGGTTAGTTAGGTTTAAGTAGTTCTAAGATCTAGGGGACTGAAGACCTCAGCAGTTAAGTTCCATAGTGCTCAGAGCCACTTGAACCATTTTTTCTATACATCAAAGAAGCAATGACGGAAATAAAAGACAGGTTCAAGAGTGGAATTAAGGTTCACGGAGAAAGGCTATCACTGATAAGATTCGCTGATGAAATTCCTATCTTCAGTGAAAGTAGAGAAGAATTACAAGTTCTGTTGACTCTAACGAACAGTCTAATGAGTACAGAATATGGATTGACAGTAAATCGAAGAAAGAGGAAAGTAATGAGAAGTAGCAGAAATGAGAATATCTAGAAGCTTAATTCGGAAGAAAATTGGTGTTCACAATGTAGTCGTAATTAAGAAACTCTGCTACCTAGGCAGCAGAATAACCAATGACAGACGGAACAAGGAGGACATACAAAGGAGAATAGCAATGGTAGATAGGGCATTTCTGGCAAAGAGAAGTCTACTAGTATCAAACATAGGACTTAATTTAAGGAAGAAATTTCTGATACTACGTTTGGGGCACAGCGTTGTATGGCAGTGAAATATGGACTGAGGGAAAACCGGGAAAGATGAGAATCGAAGCATATCGGATGATGTGCTACAACAGAATGTCGAAAATTAAATGCACTTATAAGGTAAGGAATGAAAAGTTTCTCCGCAGAAGCGACGAGGAACATACGGGAAACAATGACAAGTAGAAGCTACAGGATGGTAGGACATGCGTTAAGACATCATGAAATAACTCCCATGGTTCTAGACGGAGCGGAAGAGGGAAAAAACAACAGAGGGAAACAGAGATTCTGTATACATCCAGCAAATAATTGAGGACGTATGTTGCAAGTGCTACTCTGAGATGAAGGGGTTGGCATAGGAAGGGATTCGTGGCAAGCCACATAGACTAGTTAAAAGATTGATGGGGAAAAATGTTACTAGCCGGAGAAGAATATCCTGGCTTAAGAACTAAAGAGCTATTTAGAGCTACAACTGACAGGAAAAGCACTGCCAAAATGGTTGCCAACATCCGGAACGGATAGGAACCAGAAGAAGAAGAAGCTGGACCAGATGTTTCTAGCTCACTCATCTTAAGCTAACACCATACAGGAAAAGGAATGACACCTGTGAGAAGAGGAGGTTGTTGTACCCAGAGGAAAGTGCACGAACGGACACGTGATATTTCGTGATCGGTGTTTCAATTTGGTGATCAGTCTGACAGATACTTGAAGGAATGCTCACTGGAAACCGTCATAAGCTGTTTGAGTCATTTTTACTGCTTTTTGTTATGAGACAAAAAGTTTTGTTTGTGCAACGTTTGTAAATATTTCTAATGCTACAAACTGAAGTGCGTTACTCTTTGTTAAAGCTGTTTTTAGGATGTTTTCAATTCTTCTGTTACAGAGATTTATGATCAGTAAAATTCTTAAGACTGAGAAAGATATCCTGGGAGAAAAGGATATAATATGGGGATGCCCCTACTGTTCAGTCAGTACATCGAAGAAGCAATGATGGAAATAAAATAAACGTTCCAGAGTGGGATTGAAACTGAAGGGGGAAGGATAACAATGATAAATCTCGCTTATCACATTGCTATTAATGATTGGAAGAATTATAGGATCTGATGAATGGAATGAACATTGAAATAAATACAGAATATGGAACGAAGGAAGTAATAAGAAGTAGCAGAAATGACATTATGGAGAAGCTTGATAAGAAAACTGCTGATCAGAAAGTAGTCGAATATAAAGAATACTGCTACCCTGGAAGCGAAATAACACAAGACGGACGAATCAAGGCGGACATACAAAACAAACTAGCTCTGGCTAAAAGGGTCTTCTGATCAAGAGAAGTATCAAACAAAGGCCCTAATTTCTGAGGATGTAAGTCTGAAGCACAGCCTTTGTGGTAGTAAATAAAGGACTGTAGGAAAACAGGAACAGAAGAGAATCGAAGTATTTGGGGTGTATTGTTACTGAAGAATGACGAAAATAATACGATGTTGTAGTGCTTATGTTGTACAGAAATTGAATACCGAATTCCTTTGGACGCGTATACATGTCAGAAGAAAGTCACTTCATGAAATACATGAAATTTATTCGCATTTGCGAATATGACCAATGATCATCTGTATAATGTGATGACGACAATGAAAATTTGTGGCAGACCGAGACTCCAAGCTGAATTTCCCGCTTGCCAATACGCTATCCGAGCAGACTCACGGTCAGATCAGAACTTAAGTACGTCGTCAACCATGCGTCAAAACTAGTACTCGTTCATTGATTTTGTATATTCCCGTAGAGGGTAGACATTTAAACTGAAAGTCGCCTGCCCGGCGTCGGCTGATAAATACGATATCGCAGTGGCTGTGTAGTTCAGAAATACGATGCAATATTCCTTCGTACATACATGCGACACCAGGCAAGCGACTTTCCGTTACAGTGTCTCCCCTGTACGCCAATATACACAGCGATTGTAGCAGTACAGGCTATTGACACATTGTCGACGACATACTGAAGTTCGGATCTGGCCGGGAATCGTGATCGGATAGCCTACTAGTATGGTGGCCATTAGTGATAAGCGGAAAACCCGAGTTTGAGACCCGATCAACCACTAATTTTCATTGTCGTCATTCCATTATATTGCTGATGGTTGTCCACATTCGCAACTGCGAATACATTTTATGTGTTGAAAGGACTGATAAGGCAAGGAATGAGGAGGTACTTCGCAGAATCGTCGAAGAAAGGAAGATATGGGGAACACTGACAAGAAGACGAGACAGGACGATAGGACATGTTTAAGCCATCAGGTCATGCCTCCTTGGTACCAGAGGAAGCTGCAGAGGATACAAACTGTTGAGGAAGATAGAGACTGGAATACAAAAAATAAATAAATTAGGACGTAGGTTCCGAGTGCTACTACTAGATAGAGAGCTTGCCACAGCAGAGTAATTCGTGGCGGGCAAGATCTCTGTTTTTTCGGAATCCAAGTTGATTTCTATAGAGTTGATTCCTTCCTCCAAAAACTTCACAAGCGTAAAACGTGCTGTGTAATACTATAACATATTAACATCAGCGTTATAAGCCGATAATTATGCGCATCTGGTAAACGACCACTCATGAAAACGGGAACAACCTGTGCTTTGCCGAACGTGAATAGCCGAGCGGTCTATGGCGCTGCAGTCATGGACTGTGCGGCTGCTCCAGGCGGAGGTTCGAGTCCTCCCTCGGGCATGGGTGTGTGTGTTTGTCCTTAGGATAGTTTAGCTTAAGTAGCGTGTAAGCTTAGGGACTGATGACTTTAGCAGTTAAGTCCCATAAGATTTCATACACATTTGAACATTTTTGAACCTGTGCTTTTTTTTCCCCAGTCGCTAGCTACCTTTCGTTGCACCAAGGGCCACGGAGAATTGCGTCATCTCTTCATAACAACTTCAAGATTTTCTTTGTTACTGAAACCGCATTATAGGACGTGCTTCACATTTGTCGATATTTGAAATAAAACGCTCATCTTGGACGCCAGCTGCGCGAGCAGCAGTGGGACTTTTCTCCTTATCAGCTCTAATCACACTGACGTGGCGTCTCGGGCACGTTGACATTGTTCCGTTTCGTCGCCAATCGCCGTGTCACGCAGGGTAGTCTACTCTCCGTGTCTGCGGTATTTCTTTTGTGACACAAACAAGATGTGCCTGCAGTGGGAAGAAGCAGCTTCCAGATGGAGACGCCCTTACAGGTAGCACATAATCGCGAGAACACTTGGCGCTGATCTTGCCGGAAAATTGTTACTCACGGTTTGCTGTTTTGCGGATAACTCTGTCAACTCAGATTTTCATAATTGTTTCAACTCTGAGTAGGCCAGAAGGGTCACTTCAGCAACGTGACCACTTGCTCTAATGACGCATTTACATGACTTCCTGCCACACTTGCCCTCATCGTAAGGATACTAGGCAGTTAAATATTTAATTACTTGTTTTGTAGATATTATTAACCATAAGGGTGGGCTGTGGAACGTGTCAACGTAACAATGATGGAATATGAAACACAGAGGGGGTGTGAACACTGAAACATGTTGAGTGGTCACTATGAAGGATAATTTTTATTTTTAATTTTTATTTATTTTACTGTCTGATCTGTCAATTTGAGACGAGCTTTTCTTATTCCTGAGCTGTTTTTGAACTTTTATGACTATGTTACAACACTGTTTATAATACTCATTTATTCTGGATCCCTAAGTGTGCTACACATTTCCTACAAGTCCATGTTTCATTGTAAACAGTCGCCGATACCTGTAGTGATCGAAGAAGGTATCTCTAACGACTTTCCATTACTAAATTTAATGACCTGTTTAGCAAAACTACTTTCAACTATATTTAATATATAGTTACCATTAGGTTCATTGTAAACTAGTCAACATGTGTTAATTTTTTTCTCAGAATTCCCTATAGTTTTTTCATTAATCAGCTTCACTGTTTTCTTAGAGTGTTTCTGAACTGTATGTGGAGCTGAGGCACATAAAGTGACTAAATGTGAATCGGTATCTGACAATTTATTAATCCCAGGAACAGGACAGGTACATGTCGTTTTAATTTGCAGCTTGTTGCATGAATGTATTACCTTTTCAGTGTTCAGTAACACTGGCAGGAGAATTTATGGCTGATACTAAATTCTAGGTGGATAGAACACTACCTGTCATTTTCCTTTAAGATATTTGCATTAAAATCACCACAATTTTGTAATCCCTTTCTTTTGTCCGACAGCCAGCACAACGAGCCATCAAACGTTTTCATGAACATTTACAATTCACCCAGTGGTCATCTGTAAACTGTAGCCATCACATGTATTTTCTAGTATTAACTCACCACCACATGCACCTATGGTATGAGCTGTACACAATTCACTAATTTGTAAATTTTTTCCGTTGATATTACTTCTTTTATAAAAGTAAAAACTTATCCTGTATCCATATTGCATCCACATGAATATGCAGCTAATTTACGATCACTTATATTAAGATTTTCTACACTTTTGGTTACATATGCAGCTAACTTGCAATCACTTACATTGTCTTCTATTCCTGTGTTTACATGGTGTTCAGAAAGGTGACGTTGATTTCTTTCCAACTACTAAGATCTTACAGATTAACGACCCATTTATTTAATCTTTTTGATTGATGCATTTAATGTTTGTGGCACACGACTTGAATCTTACTATGTACATATTGCGCAGGTGCAGGTAGAATGCCTAACTCTTTACAGATGTGCCTACTAGATGACTTCGAGTGAGTACCACACATTGTTCTTACTATTCACTCTTGTGCAATCAATACTTTCTTCCTAAGTGATGATTTACTCTAAAAAATTATTCCAAGAAATTATTGAGAGGAATTATGCGAAATATATTAGGAGCTTGATTGGTTTGTATCCGACACAAGAAATTATACGACGGCCAGGATAAGCGAATGCATGTTATACGTAGGGAATGTAGATCTCGGTTCCGTATTAGGTCCTACTTTTTCTTCATTCGAAGTAAATACCAGTTTTGTCCAACTGGAAACAAACCACATATACGCTGATGATCTCCACTTGTCTCTAACTGCTTAACCAACAAAAAAATCTATCGAGGGTCTGAATACCGACGTTGTCCACTATCTAAATCGGAGTGGAATATAGGGTTAAAGCTGAAGCCAACCAGAACCCGAGCGGTACCCTTTGGTCTTTCTAGGTTCATTAGCTCGAAATATCTGGAATACCTGCCGTCTTTCACATTAAACGGGACAAATATCAAGTTCTTTCCTTCAGCAAAGAGTCTAAGAGTAATTAAGGATGAAAAACTAAATTGCAGTGAACGTGTAATCGCAGTGTACAAGAACGCATCAGTATATCTACATGTCCTACAAAAACACAAAAATAAAAATATAAAAATTGAAGAAAAAACGGCGATTGGTTGCAGTAATTCCTGAAACCTCTTACAAAAACTATTATCTCTTGACCTGAAAAATAAACTTGTAAGAACACTTATACTTCCAGTTATTGATTAGAACGATGTTGTCCTGAAAGGTCTTTCTCAGAAAGCTCATGGCATCTGGATCTGGTTGTGACTGCCTGTGTTCGCCATATCTGTGATGTTCGACTCTTTGATCATATTTCATCATCATGTGCATAGCAGATCCGTTGCGTGCAGACAAGCGCACAGATTTTAATAATTTCTGTCTTCTCTACTGTCTTATGGACGAACACTGTCCGTCATATCTCTCCTCGACCTTAACGCTCATATCTGAACAACTTGGCAGAAACACCTGTCTCCATCAGAGCTAAATCCTTTCTGTGCCACTCGATCGTTCACTCACTTTCTTCAAGTCTTTCTCGGTAGCAGGAACCAGACTCTGGAATAACGTACTGCATTATATGAGAGAACTGAATAACATCTCCAGCTTTAGAGGACAGTTAATGACATATCTACCAAAGCAACCATAAGGATCAGCATTGCACCTGTATGCTCTCCTTACCCGTGTACATTCTTCGTTCCAAACAGATCTTCCTCATTTCCCTTATATTTCCTTTCCCCAGAACTCGTTACATCAATAAACATCTATTTTATACACGTATAAATCCTTTTTACATCTGCCACTATGATTATTATTATTATTATTATTATTATTATTATTATTATTATTACTGGCGAATTCTCCCTAATAATGGAAGGCGCTGAGCAAATAACTCGATCAATTTTTCTTTGAGTTCTTCTTGTTCTTCCAATAGGCTTTCATTCTTTCCGAAAAGGCTTGTTTAAGATCATCTGACCACTTTGGGGTCTACTTTTTTCTTTTGGTTGCTTTGATATAACTTCCCATTTGTTTACTTTGTGTCTGAAGGTGTCTCTTTCTACACTGTCGGCTGGTCTTATGTTTGCATTATTTAGGTCGTTTCGAATTTAATCCATTCAAGATGTGGAATTCTTAAGTGAAGTTACGTAATATATTATTCTCTTCGTCAATCGATTTTCTGGTAGTCGGCTGAGGTGGCCAAAGAGTTTCATTCGCCTTTTCCTAATATCAGTTTCGATGTTTGAAAACTTTTCTGTTGTTTTAATTAATTGTAGCCTATAACCGTCATGGTTATATCTTCCTCCCAGAATTTTCCTGATGATCATTCTCTCTTCTTGTTTGATGTCTTCAAGTAGTTGTTTTCTGTTAAGGGTTAGTGTTTCACTTACGTAGAGGACTGCTGGTTATAATTGATTTTTTTGTTATAGAGGTTTTGCGTTAACCCTAATCCTTTTTTAATTTTTTGAAGGCGGTGTTGCTGTGAGATTTTTTCAGTACCTGTCGGTTCGATGAATTCTCCAAGATATTTAAAGAATGGGACCCTGTTTATTTCACCATATTTTGTTTTCAAGCTTGCAATTTCTATTATGAACAAAAGAATTCAGTTTTTTCACATGAAATTTGTTAACCTACTTTTTCTGCACATTCTTTGAGTATTCCAACTGTTTGAGTGCACTCTGCTCATTCTCTGTTAGTATCGCCAGGCTGTCTGCTACTACTACTACTACTACTATTATTATTACTATTATTATTATTATTATTATGACTATCAGTTGCAGCAGCATTAGTACAAGTACTGCCAGTACAACTTCAATAGTTTATAGTCAGTATTCAGACATTCAAATCATTTTAATACAATTTGCCATATTAAACTAATTATTTCTTCGGAAAATATGGAGTAAAAAAGGTATTGTAGGTATGAAAACCCTCTTCAGATCTGAGGGAGGGCCTAATGACCATAATCGGATCATATTAAATAAATAAATATATGAAAATGAATATATCTCGGTTCAGAACAGATTTCTAGCCTAACTTTCCCCCCTCACTTTTTACGTTTGAAAAGTCCCAATATACGTGATTAATGCGACACACAAATTAACATTACTAAATACGCTAATGATCGACCACATAGCGACAGAGTTCAGCATTGACGTAATACCGGCTAGTTAATTCTGACCTGAGAGGGTAATGACGGAAGGAACGCTCCACCGCGTCAATTAGTTTCTGACCTCGCGCTCGCAAAGCTTCGGTTCTGGCTTTTGTTTAAGCCCCACCGACAGCAGAAATTAATTCATTCCAGCAGCTAATGGATTGCTCATTTCCTGGAAGGAAAAGGGCAGATTGACGTCACAGGTGGGGAATTTCCATCAGAAATGATTTCCTGCTAATGTGTATTTTAGAAAGATTATTTCGAGTTTCGCTGTTGGCTGCGCCGTTTAATAGCGTTCGCGTGGCTTTGAAATTGCCAATACGGCCTCGATTACGGTGCGCGCCGCTCTCCGGTAGCCCGCAGGTCAGCTGCAGGTGGCTGCAGCAAACACACCGAACGCGCGTCTGGAGACTGCCAGTCGCTCAAATGGTTTCTGGGCGGAGATCGGAGGAGAACTATCGAGTGGGCGCCGACTTTTCATTTTTCTACCAGTGTTTTCCTTCATGTCTCGTACCAGTCTCCTTTCTGTCACATGGCTAACAACTAATGAAGCACCGGCTACGGTTAAAGCCCTCTGCGAATCATGATTACTGTGCAGTTGAAGACTCCATGTCGTTTCTAGTTTATTGTGTAAGATCCAACAAAGAATAAAAGTACTGCATGAATTTATCCCAATGGCTGATCTGTTGTAAGTTCGCTAATCACCGAAGCCTCTATTTCCTCAGGGTATTTCCGTTCTCTCATTGCAACTACAAGGAAATGCGTGATTCTTTTCGCATCAGACGCGTTTCTCTTTATTGAGGTAAAGCATCATCAGTGGTCTGTAGTTAAAGATATTTATAATTTGATTTGTTTACAAGATCGAAAAACAGTTCGTTAACAACGCATTGCTTTTTTACTTATCGAGATTTCTGCTTGGTTTCTCGCCTACATCGGGGAATGCCGTCTGCTAGCAGGTCATTGGAGTTTTTCTTCATTAGACACTGATAGCCCTACTTGTAGTCTAACTCTTAGATTCTCTGCAGAACCATTCATTTCTCACGTTTTACACACCACGCTCTTTCGCACACCAATGTTTTCTGTTTATTTTTATACTTCTAAGTGTGTATTGTGGTTTGTGTTTTGTAGTGTTGCCAATATAACATTGCACTAGTTTGTCTTTCACCTACACTCTTCTTTTTGTATTTTAGTTAATTGTACGTGAGTAACTCTATTTAATTACGTAATTGTGTATTCATATACTGCATAAGAATAGTGAAGGAATACTGCTCTTTTTTGTGGAGGAAGGAGAAGCCGTGATGAATGGATATAAGTATATACTAGTGTGATGGAGTGTGAGTTGGAAGAGAAAGCGAGGAGCAAGAAGTAAAATGAACTAGGAGAGAGGGGGGGGGGGGGGGTTGTATGGAAGAGAGTGAAGGATGGAAAAGGCTCTTTTCTTTTGCATGTAATTTCAATAAAGGGAAACGCGTCCGGTGAGAAAAAAAACATACACATTTTCTTGTAGTTGCAACGACACAATGAAATTACCTTCAGGAATTGTATGGCAGTTACGGACTATATGGCCACACAAATGGAGCCTCTAAATGTACTGGTAAAAGGAACCTTTAACGTAAATTTAAGTTGTTATTTGCTCGGTTCCTTAATTTGATTAGTTTTTGTTAAATGATAAGTAGACGACATTGCATCGACGAGAGGTAAAAGTGATTTTGTTCTGTTATTTTATTAACTAAATGCCCTTCCTGACAGAAAAGTGAATAACTCAGAAGATATGGTCCGATTTCAATGTCATTTTGTCAGCGTAAACAGCAGCGACGTCTACGTAAATGATTATAGTTACAATTTATCATCTGTGGCAGGTAGAACGTCACAGGTAGGAAATTTTCACCAGAAGTGATTTCCTGCTTATGTGTGTTAATCTTGTTTGTGTTTAATGTGCTTAACAGGCATGGTAGGATAGATAAAGGCCGTTAACAGCGACAGATGTCGACTGGTCACTGTAAAGGACGCTGAGACGCTGCGTAACAGTGTGAGACACTGTTATCAGCACCTCACAGATTTTGGAAGGTGTCTTACCATAGGTCTCAGTTTGTCCATATGGTCGAAACGTGCAGTGTCCCGAGTTGTGAGGCAATAGGACGCGACTGTGACCCGACTTTGGCGTACCTGGGAACGTAAGTGCAGGTATACACCTCGTGAAGGTTCCAATCGATCACGTCTGACTACCACAGGGGAAGATCGCCGCAACGTCCACCAAACACATTCTGTTGGTGTTGTTGTTGTGGTCGTCAGTCCTAATACTGGTCTGATGCAACTCTCCATGCTACTCTAGTCTATGCAAGCCTCTTCATATTCGAATAACTACTGTAAGCTATATCCTTCTGAATGTGCTTACTATATTCATCTCTTGGTCTCCCTTTGTGATTTTTGCCCTCCACCACACTTCCCTCCAGTTGGTGATCCCTTGACGTCTCGAAATGTGTGCTATCTGCCGATCCCTTGTCTTAGTCAAGTTATGGCACGAATCTCTTCTCTCCCCAGTTCCGTTCAATACCTCCTCATTAGTTACGCCATCTACCCATCTAATCTTCAGCACTTTTTGCAGGAAAGGCTTTTCAGCACTTTCATCTACACTCCTGGAAATTGAAATAAGAACACAGTAAATTCATTGCCCCAGGAAGGGGAACTTTATTGACACATTCCTGGGGTCAGATACATCACATGATCACACTGACAGAACCACAGGCACATAGACACAGGCAACAGAGCATGCACAATGTCGGCACTAGTACAGTGTATATCCACCTTTCGCAGCAATGCAGGCTGCTATTCTCCCATGGAGACGATCGTAGAGATGCTGGATGTAGTCCTGTGGAACGGCTTGCCATGCCATTTCCACCTGGCGCCTCAGTTGGACCAGCGTTCGTGCTGGACGTGCAGACCGCGTGAGACGACGCTTCATCCAGTCCCAAACATGCTCAATGGGGGACAGATCCGGAGATCTTGCCGGCCAGGGTAGTTGACTTACATCTTCTAGAGCACGTTGGATGGCACGGTATACATGCGGACGTGCATTGTCCTGTTGGAACAGCAAGTTCCCTTGCCGGTCTAGGAATGGTAGAACGATGGGTTCGATGACGGTTTGGATTTACCGTGCACTATTCAGTGTCCCCTCGACGATCACCAGAGGTGTACGGCCAGTGTAGGAGATCGCTCCCCACACCATGATGCCGGGTGTTGGCCCTGTGTGCCTCGGTCGTATGCAGTCCTGATTGTGGCGCTCACGTGCACGGCGCCACACACGCATACGACCATCATTGGCACCAAGGCAGAAGCGACTCTCATCGCTGAAGACGACACGTCTCCATTCGTCCCTCCATTCACGCCTGTCGCGACACCACTGGAGGCGGGCTGCACGATGTTGGGGCGTGAGCGGAAGACGGCCTAACGGTGTGCGGGACCGTAGCCCAGCTTCATGGAGACAGTTGCGAATGGTCCTCGCCGATACCCCAGGAGCAACAGTGTCCCTAATTATCTGGGAAGTGGCGGTGCGGTCCCCTACGGCACTGCGTAGGATCCTACAGTCTTGGCGTGCATCCGTGCGTCGCTGCGTTCCGGTCCCAGGTCGACTGGCACGTGCACCTTCCGCCGACCACTGGCGACAACATCGATGTACTGTGGAGACCTCACGCCCCACGTGTTGAGCAATTCGGCGGTACGTCCACCCGGCCTCCCTCATGCCCACTATACACCCTTGCTCAAAGGCCGTCAACTGCACATACGGTTCACGTCCACGCAGTCGCGGCATGCTACCAGTGTTAAAGACTGCGACGGAGCTCCGTATGCCACGGCAAACTGGCTGACACTGACGGCGGCGGTGCACAAATGCTGGGCAGGTAGCGCCATTCGACGGCCAACACCGCGATTCCTGGTGTGTCCGCTGGGCCGTGCGGTTGATCATTGCTTGTACAGCCCTCTCGCAGTGTCCGGAGCAAGTATGATGGGTCTGACACACCGGTGTCAATGTGTTCTTTTTTCCATTTCCAGGAGTGTATATTCGATGTTAACAATTTTCTCTTCTTCAGAAACCCTTTTGTTGCCATTTCGAGTCTACATTTTATATTATCTCCACTTCTGCTGGTATCAGTTATTTTTGCTGCCCAAATAGCAAAACCCATCCAGTACATTTTAACACAGCACATCTCTAGCTGCTTTCGGCGAACACGTACTGTAATCTCTGCAACCTCCTGTGCCATCGACAACCACTGATCGGATACAAGCGGCAGTAGGACTAGGAAATTGCGGTTGCATGCGTAGACTGACGTTAACATTATGTAACCTCCCCCTTACTAATCGGCCTACTGGATTGCATATAACTGACAGTGATGAAATTGTAGAGTCAGTAAGGGTGTAGTTACCGAAGGAAAATAATAGCGGTTAGTAGGAGGAAAGTGTACAACTGACCCTTCTGAAGTAAGAAAATGGCTCTGAGCACTATGGGACTTAACATCTATGGTCATCAGTCCCCAAGAACTTAGAACTACTTAACCCTAACTAACCTAAGGACATCACACACATCCATGCCCGAGGCAGGATTCAAACCTGCGAACGTAGCAGTTGAGCGGTTCTGAAGTAAGAATTTATTCTAAACCTAAACTAAATACTGCTGATTATTCTGAAATGGGTGGAAATTTAGTGATCGCCCATGTAGTACACGGGGGATAAAGGGTATCTCGTAATATTTGTAATACAAAAAATATTGATAAAACAAAACAATTACTGATTAGCTAAAAAAGAGATAATTAAACACTCCCCAGTCCACTAGGGGAATGAATCTCCAGAAGCTTAAGAAAGATAATGCAAAGAAATTTAAACAAATAATCACTGCCGTGGCAACAGAAGTCAGTCTTTTCCACAGCACATCAGTTCAAAAGAAAATAAATGAATGATAAAGCATTGATTGTGCAGTTACTTATTCTGGAAGAAAACTGAAATGAAGTTACTAGTTAAATAAATACAACTAAAAGTTTGTTCTGTAAGAAACAAAAAAATAATTTCAGTAACTTCAATGTAACGTAAGACAAAATTTAGAAAAAAAGGGAACCAATTTACTCTTGGTTACTGAAAGACTGAATTGAATTTACTTTAAGCAAATGAGCAGCTGATTTTCCTTTTGAAATAACAACAATAAGATACATACCAAGCCATCAAAAGTCACTCGCTAAGCTAAATAAAGAAGGAATGTAATTGCACACTCTTAATTTGTGTTGTATTTTAGTGTTGCCAGTGAAATTTTATATTACTTTAAGTGAATGAGGTTAATACTCAACATTATAAATTAGTTAAGCCCCTATTATGAAGTATGAGAATAAACAGTTACTGAATTAGAAAATTTGGACTGAAACTGGTCATTAGCCAACAAAACAACTGGCACTAAATAGTTAATCAATTTTCATATTGTTACTACAGTCGGTGATTGCATGGAAAGGAAAAGGACCCTGCTTGGTAGTAATGTCTGAGGACATTGACAGTACAGGTGCCCTACAAGTATGGACTATTGTAGATTATTATTCAAGTCATACTTTCTGAAAGAAATGTCATTGGTAATGTCTGTTCATACTAGTTACACTCTGTCGCTTAACAGTCTTGCGATGTTGTAGTTGTGCGGAAGACGAAGAATGTAGCCGGCGAAAATTCTGAACTACCGCTGGTGCTGTTCGGTGAGAACCGCGAGTCGTCTCCAGAGCCACGGAGAATTGTGGGAGAGGCAACGGTCGGAACTGCGGCTTACCCCGCCTGTCCGCTTCTACTGTGCTCTCAATAGCCACGGGTTAACGACTTTCCTGATCCTACACAGGCGTAATCAAAGCTGCACACCGTGTCGTCGGAAGCGCCTAACAAAAACTTTCGCACTCTTTCGTAACTCAACCTTCTCTGCTTCCTCCTTGCGTGCAGTGCGACAGAGACTCTCTATACGCAAAGGTAAAGAACGATACAGCTACTACCATTTAGTCTTTGCTATCGATATATTAAAATAAGTTTAGTTTGGCTAATACCCAGCATTTTACAGTAACTACATGATAATTATAGCGAGCAAGCAGTAAAGGGAACAAAAGAAAAGTTCGGAGTAGGTATTAAAATCCATGGAGAAGAAATAAAAACTTTGAGGTTCGCCGATGACATTGTAATTCTGTCAGAGACAGCAAAGGACTTGGAAGAGCAGTTCAATGGAATTGATAGTGTCTTGAAAGGAGGATATAAGATGAACATTAACAAAAGCAAAACGAGTATAATGGAATGTAGTCGAATTATGTCGGGTGATGCTGAGAGAATTGGATTAGAAAATGAGACACTTCAAGTAGTAAAGGAGTTTTGCTATTTGGGGAGAAAAATAACTGATGATGGTCGAAGTAGAGAACATATAAAATGTAGACTGGCAATGGCAAGCAAAGCGTTTCTGAAGAAGAGAAATTTGTTAACATCGAGTATAGATTTAAGTGTCAGGAATTCGTTTCTGAAAGTATTTGTATGGAGTGTAGCCATGTATGGAAGTGAAGCATGAGCGATACATAGTTTAGACAAGAAGAGAATAGAAGCTTTCGGAATGTGGTGCTACAGAAGAATGCTGAAGATTAGATGGGTAGATAACATAACTAATGAGGAGGTATTGAATAGAATTGGGGAGAAGAGAAGTTTGTGACACAACTTGACTAGAAGAAGGGATCGGTTGGTAGGACATGTTCTGAGGCATCAATGGATCACCAATTTAGACTGGAGGGTAAAAATCGTAGAGGGAGACCAAGAGATGAATACACTAAGCAGATTCAGAAGGATGTAGGCTGCAGTAGGTAGTGGGAGATGAAGAATCTTGCACAGGATAGAGTAGCATGGAGAGCTGCATCAAACCAGTCTCAGGACTGAAGACCACAACAACAATAATATCATAATTGCAATTAATTATATAAATTCAGGAATAATTACACTATAACATCCATTACATTTTAAATACAGTTTTTGCAATAAAGCTTATAATTCAGAATTAGAAGTATAGTACAAGTTATCAACGGATATTAATCAGCGAAAAATTTTGGATGGTGCAGAAGGTATTTTATCTGCATTTTATGTGCTACAACTCCAACACAAATGGCCACATCTGGAGTGGTACCGAGACTGGGAAGGTTTGACGACCGATGAATAGTGTAGCACGATGTTCCGCGATGGATTCCGCTTCGATACTACCTCAGACGATCATCGTCGGCGATTATGGTCACGATTGACTTTTGCTCATGGCTGATAGTAACTGGCGGAACTCTGACGGCAAGTGCTGGCACGCCAGGGACATCCTGTGTCCTCCTGTCGTGTCTCTCATGAGTATCGTGGTGCTTTTTTCAGTAGATTAATGCTCTTCTACGCATGACAGGTGACTCTAAGAACTGCCTGCGTGATGCTGAGGTACTCCAGTGGCCACCAAGATTCCCAGATCTCTCCCCGACACAACTTGGATGGTACCAGTTTGCACGTCAGTCCGTTACAGTACCTCGGTCAAAGATATCTAGGACGAGTTACAACAGCTGTGGTCCAGTTTGCCTCAGGAGAGGACACAACGGCTTTATGACGCCGTTGCAAACGAATCAGTGAATCCGTCCACGCCAGAGGGTGTTTAACGTCGTACTGATAAGTGCGTTCGTAGTGACACGTTCCTTGTAAATTTGTCAAACAGTGTAGTCTATAGTATAAATCAAATTAATTTTTCTTTTCTGTGATGCTCAGCTTCGACTGAAGTACACCATCTTCAAGTCTGAACTACAGAAAGGGATGGTAACTGATCCTGACGTCGTCTGGACCAATCGTTACAGCTCAGCGTTTGCTGGTGACAAAGCGCTCCAGCCGTCTCCGATGATATGTGCCGTCCTCTCCTGTATTCTGTATCTGAAATTGGTCTAAGTCGATCAAAAGTATTCGTCTGAGTAACAACAAAATATGAACTCGACTGCGTTCTGTTCATTTATGATTTTGTGTAACACCCTGTCAATAAGTGTGTGTGAAGGGTACAGATATTATGCTAAAATACTAACACTAATTTCGAGTGATACATACGTAGCATCTTCAATTAATCGTTTCTCTCACTCTTGGAATCGTGTATCTGATTGTACGGTACATCGCCCGAAATCATTTAAAATAATAAAATAAACCTACAATGACTGAAAGAAAATATGTATCTTCGTTTCATTTTCCTCTTGTAGATGTTGTTTGTAGGAGCTGAGTAAAACAATAAAAACTGTCATGACTCTTGCAGGTACTACGAGTACACCAATCAAATGAACTGTTTCAATAATACAGACTAGTACTTCATTCAGAGATGAAATGATCGAGGCATACACTCATTACACTATAATTTAAGGACGAAAATAGTATTATTTAGGTAATTAGTCGGCGACTGTAGAAGCTGTGAATCATCTGAGAAGTCGGAGGGGTGAGATAACACATGTCTTCATTAAAAGTGTTGAGAATGATAGGAAGAACGGGGTACTCAAATTAAAACACTTCAGCCTCGAACATCCTAGAAGAGCCCTCTTATTGCACTACAGTCGCAAATACAAAATCAGATGGAACTATTAAGTAAGGAGAAAGGAAGGAAGGACAATCAGGGTTTAACGTCCCGTCGATACCGAGGTCTTTAGAAACGAAACATACGCTCGGAATGTCTGAAGCCTAAGGAAGAAAATCGGCCGTGTCCCTACAAAGTGACCTCCGCGAGATTTGCCTGAAGTGATTTAAGGAAATCACGGAAAATCCAACTTTTATTCCGTCATTCTAGCCTTGAAATTACTTATCTCATTGCTCCTCCATTCAGTATACGAGATGTCGTGAGTTAATGTTAATATGTAGCGATTTCCGTGTTTCAAAAATGGTTCAAATGGCTCTGAGCACTATGGGACTTAACATCTATGGTCATCAGTCCCCTAGAACTTCAAACTACTTACACCTAACTAACCCAAGGACATCACACAACACCCAGCCATCACGAGGCAGAGAAAATCCCTGACCCCTCCGGGAATCGAACCCGGGAACCAGGGCGTGGGAAGCGAGAACTCTACCGCACGACCACGAGATGCGGGCAATTTCCGTGTTTATTATGTATGGGCGGTTACTGCGTTTTCAAATGTACTGCATTCGCTTTACTTGCGTTTAAAGCCGATAGAGCGTCATCACATTTTATTTTTGGAAAATTTTCAGCTAAGCAGTTAAGTCTGTTTTACTGTTGAACTTCAAAACATGCGCTAGTGGAGGCGAAGACTTCAATATAAATTTCTGTTGTTACGTTAGCTTAGATCTTTCCAATTTACTAGGTGCTGTGGGACAAAGAGCAAAAATATTTTGCACCGCATAAGTTACGTAAGAAGTACTTCTTGGAGTTGTGTAATTAGCAGTTGTATAAGGTCTACTGTAAGGACTATAGAACCACTTTTGTCTCAGTCTAGCTCTTGTTAAACCCCCCCTGTAGTTACTCCGTTGTGTTTTGTGAGTTTTCTTACCACTTGTTACAACGATAAATTGCGCTACTTCACATGTGGCTCAGATTCTATATAAAAGAATATGTTACAGGGCACGTGTCATATAATCTCTTATGAACTGGCAGGTTAAAGTAAGAAGCACTGGAAGGCCTTAACAGGATCGCAGAAGGCAAACCATCAGTTTAATAAAGCATGGCTGCAAAATAGGAACAATAATATGAACAGACGGATGGGATGACTGTTTAGACGCTGACCTGGCACAAGATCAGTTTGAGTTCCGTAGAAATGCAGGAACACACGACGCAATACTAATATAATGAATAAGCATAGAAGATAGGTAGAAGAAAGGCAGAACTACAGTTACAGCACATGTAGATATAGAAAACAGTTTTGGCTATGTTGACCGGAATACACTATTCGCAATTCTGAAGTTATGACGAATGAATTACAGGTTATGCTCTCTGAGTAATATCAGACATGCCGTGTCACCCGGTTGCATAACCTGCGACGGGCTGGTACCATTGCTTCGTGTTCATTCACCGTTCCTCCAGCATTCGAAAGACGCCCTTTAATGGCCCATTCCACTCACTATCCTTGTGCGACTCATGGACACGCAGTTACCCTTCGGTCTCTCTTATAACAAATGAAACTCTTTGTAAAAGTTGAACCATAAGTCCGGTCTTTTCCCAGGTAACATCTCCGATCTGCAGTACCCAACAGCAGAACCTAAACGAAACGCTGTTGCTTTGTGTTTCCTGATATTCAGAAATCTTCTTATGGATAGAATCGAGGGACATTAATAGTGTTACATAACAGACAAGAAGCTGATATAGAGTTTTAGTCCATTTTATTCAGTCTGTAAATTGAATGATCAGTAAAGGAAACTCAGGAGAAATTTGTAATTGGTATTACGGGTTACCGGTGATACTGAAATTCTGTCAGGAACATCAAAGTACTTGGAAGATAACCTGAAGCTCATGGATGGCTTTCTGAAAAGAGGCAAGAAAGCGGACCTAAACAAAAGTGAAAATACTGTAATAGAATGTAGTCGAATTAAATCAAATGAACTTGGAGAAATTAGATTAGGAAGTGAGTCTCTATAAGTAACATATGGTTTTCACTTGGCCACAAAACTATCTGACGATGGTGTGAAATGCAGACATCCCAGAATGGTCCTTCCCATTCACTATCCACGTGCGACTAATGGTTACACCGTACTTTTCCTTATAACAACGGAACCACGTTGTAACAGTTGAACCAGAAATCCGAACTCTCCTCAGGCAATATGCCTGATCTGCACTACCCAACAGCAGAATGTAAACGAAACGCCGTTGAGTTATAGGAGACATAATAGACAAAGGATTGATGTAGGGTTGTAGCCTATGTTATTCAATATGCGCACTGAGAAACCAGTGCAGAAACTGAGGATAAATTTGCGAATGGTATTGTAGATTTTTGATGATACTGTAATCTGCCAAGGACTCCAAAGTTCTCGGAAGATAATCTGAAGATAATGGATGACTTCCAGAAAAGGGGCAGTAAAGGGAACTTAAACAAAACAAAAATTACTGCAATGGAATGTAATCGAATTAATCAAGTGACGTGAGGAACTCAGACAGTCTCTATAAGGGACCCATATGTTTTACATTTAAGCACCAAAATACCTCACGATGGTAGAAATAAAGATGATCTTAAATGATGACTGGCAACAACAAGAAAGACAGAAGAATATTGCCATCGATATATAAAAATAAAAGTTTTATCTAGTTTTTTCAGAAGTTATTTTTCTGGAATGAAACCTTTAACGTATGTGAAATGCAGATGACAAGGGACACTGCATTGTACTTAGGAAAACACAAGCACTGCAGTATCGTAGTTATCTGCCGACATTGGGCAAGCGACTTTCAATTAATATGTCTTCCCTGTACGGGAATGTACGTAAAGGATGTGCGAGTACAGGATGTAGGCACATGGTTGCCGACGTATGAAAGTTGGGTCTGACCATGAGTCATGCTCTGATAGATAGATGGTAAGGCGACCGATCGCGATAAGCGGTAAATCCGGGTTCGAGTCCCAGTGCTGCACAAGTCTTCACCGTCGTCTTTCCACTATACACCTGACGGTAATCCACAATCGCAATTGCGAATACATTTCATGTATTTCATAACGGCTGTATTCACTGCAGTGCCTATTCCTTAGGCCATGCATGCAGGTCTGTGGGAACATAGCATCGTACTTCTGAGTAACACAGGCACTGCAATATCGTAACATTCATTACTGCTTCTACACCTACATGATTACTCTGCAATTAACATTCAAGTGCCTGTCAGAGGGTTTATCGAACCAGAATCATACTACCTCTCTACCATTCCACTCCCGAACAGCGCGCAGGAAAAACGAACACCTAAACCTTTCTGTTCGAGCTCTGATTTCTCTTAATTTATTTTGATGATCATTCCTACCTATGTAGGTTGGGCTCAACAAAATATTTTAGCAGAGAAAGTTGGTGACTGAAATTTCGTAAATAGATCTCGCCGTGACGAAAAAGTCTTTGCTTTAATGACTTCCATCCAAAATCGCGTATTATATCTGCCACACTCTCTCCCCTATTACCTGATAATACAAAATGAGCTGCCCTTTTTTGCACCGTTTCGATGTGCTCCGTCAATCCCACCTGGTAAGGATCCCACACCGCGCAGCAATATTCTAACAGAGGACGAACGAGTGTAGTGTAATCTGTCTCTTTAGTGGACTTGTTGCATCTTCTAAGTGTCCTGCCAATGAAATGCAACCTTTGGCTCGCCTTCCCCACAATATTATCTGTGTGGTCTTTCCAACTGAAGGTGTTCCTAATTTTAACACCCAGGTACTTAGCTGAATTGACAGCCTTCAGAATTGTACTATTTATCGAGTAATCGAATTACAACGGATTTCTTTTGGAACTCATGTGGATCATCTCACACTTTTCGTTATTTAGCTTCAACTGCCACCTGCCACACCATACAGCAATATTTTCTAAATCGCTTTGCAACTGATACTGCTCCTGCTTTAAGAGAAGTGATATATGACACAGAACATAAATCAAACACACACACACACACACACAGTGTTACTTTCCCCCTGCACTACCAATGTCTGCTGAACAGAACCCGGCAGACATATCGCTACAGCTTTCAAAATTCTCGTGATACTCGATACGTGGCTTGCCAAACGCCAGCAAGAGGATGTTCTAACATTTCAGTTAACGGCAGAAGTGAAAATTATGCTTTTACTGTGATTTTCGAAGCAACTAAAGTAGACTAACCACTGCCAGACGAGACAGAACACTTTGTAGCCTAGTGTCCACCGAAATTGTTTCGCAACATAGCCACAAATTTCATTTCAGCAACTGAGAAGCTTTTAGTTGATATTCTCTTTTTTTATGACGGACGCTCATGACCGAGCGAGGTGGCGCAGTGGTTAGGACACTGGACTCGTATTCGGGAGGACGACAGTTCAAACATGCGTCCAGCCATCCTGATTTATGTTTTCCGTGATTTCCCTAAACTGCAGGCAACTGCACGGCCGACTTCCTTCCCGATTCCCCCCCCCCCCCTTCCCCCCCCCCCCCCCCCCCCCCCCGCCGCCGCTTTATCCGATAGGACCGATGGCCTCGCTGTTTGGTCCCCTTCCGTCCCCAAATCAACCAACCAACAGACGCGTATATCTGTGCAGATGACGTATTTTATGCTGAAAACCGGCAGTAAATGTAGGAATACAACGACTATAAATTGAAATATGGCCGCCCAGGGTAGTTGCGCGATCTGGGGCGCCTTGTACGGTCCGCGCAGCGCTCCCCGTCGGAGGTTCGAGTCCTCCCTCTGGCATGAGTGTGTGTGTTGTCCATAGTGTAAGCTAGTTGAAGTTATATTAAGTAGTGTGTAGACTTAGGGACCGACGACCTCTGCAGTTTGGTCCCAGAAGGCATTACCACAAATTTCCAGTTTTTTTTAAAAAAAAAGTTGCTATAAGATTATTTGCACATATATCTGGAACGAAACTCTCCAACATACATTAACATATTTTCGTAACGATGTTAATTTTCAACTTTTAGAATAAAGAAATCCACTGAAGATGACGGTGTTCCCCTGAAAATTGTACAATTAAAAGCAAAAAGTGCCGGTATCAAGGCGGATGCACGGGACTCGATATAAAGCGAGAACCAGAGCTCCAGAGACAAACTTTCAGAGTTAGTAGTACGGACTAAAACGGGAAAAACATGGGTTTTGAAACACATACCTTAAGAGCTATCAGTATTTTTGCAGTAGAAAAGGGCTTTCACAGTAACGAAGATGAACAAGTGCTGATAGCTCTTAAGACATGCGCTTTATAACCCATGTTTACTGGATTCTTTTTTTTCTTGTTTAATCCCATACTTCTCGTCTGAATGTATGTCTTTGGAGTTCTGGTTCGCCCTGCATATTTTAAAGTATTATCCTAAACTGCCTGATTGTTTATATTTAGATGCCACCTCGTTTCGGCAGCTCGATCCCCACCATGTTTTCAGTATCCTCGTGAAGGAGGCTCTCTTCTTCTTCTTTTCTCTGGAGGTGGCTGAGCAGTGTTTCCGTAATGCTTCTAAATGGATGGCTGTCTGAGCCTAATTAGGCTGGTTTAAAGATATAATGACATAGTTCAAGACTGACATACGTTCCAAACACACACTATCATATCATAAAGACACAACACAATTTTCTCTCTTTTATTTGTCAACTGGTTTAATCATTCGAGTTTTAAGTATTTGGAGGTATACACAACTGTTCTCTGCACTGGGTATCCCGAAAAGATTGGCCAATGAATAGGGCTATGACAGGAATAATCACACCAAGCAAAAACGTGTAGTAAACGTGTGCTGAGAAATGCATACCTCAGGAACTGTGAGAAGTCATGTCAGTCTCCACTGCTGTGAAACATACATCTTCTACTGTTCAAGTGCTCATGGCACTTAAGATGGGAATTTCAGAGCCCATGTTTTCTAGACAGTATTTTCTAGTTTTGGTTCAAGCTAAAAGGAAAACTCTGCAAGAATAGGCCGTGAAGGTTAACGGTACTGACCGACCGCCACATCAGCTTTAGCGTACAGGCGTCACTGGATGCGGACAGGGTCAGCACACCGCTCTCCCATCCGAATATCAGATGATAAGACCGTTTGGTCCATACTAGCTCCTCCCAAAACATGGAAAGCAAAGAGCTAGTAGCAGAACAGATTCGTTTTGCAGTATCGAAAATGAAGAAGTGCTTAGAGCTCTAAGGTATGCGTTGCAGAACCCATGATTACTAGCTATTTTTGATTCGAACGATTGTTCCTGTTATATCCCAAACCATTTCTACTGGGACAACCTGTGTTTCACAACTGCTTGTGGTGCGGAGAACTAGTTGTGTCAATGTTTTTACATGATCTGTGCAAAGTTATAAGTTTTTTGTTATTGATATTTGTTCTTTTTCTTTAATCGAATTTTGATGTTGTTCACAAACTGCAATACCGTCTAAACATTTCACGCTAATTAAGGTCATAAAAGCATAGTCTTCTCCAAATATGCTTCTGGCCAAAAAGTGATTCTGGTAGCTGGAATCTAAGTTTTTTTTTTAAAATCATGCTTTTAACCTTTTTGTACCGACACCGATTTAAATTTTTGCCCCCTTACCCATATTTCTTTACATCCAATCGAGAAGTGAAATACCAATTTTCATAGATATAGCTTTAAATTTTTTTAATATAACGAAATATTATACTAAAAATATTCATCCCGTATTTGACTTCTTTAGGGCTTATATTTCCAAAAACACTGAAATACGTATTTTTTATTTCTAAATGAGAAACCAGTTACCACTTTTCATGGATGCGGCTTTAAATATTTTCAGTACTTCCTTACTAATGATTTATTTTACCCCATTAACGGTTAAATTTCCAAAAATACTGAATCACGCGTTTTTTTTTAATTTCTGACTGAGGAAACGAATACCAAATTTTGTAGTTCTGACTTCAAAATTCTCTTAGTCAAGCGAAGTATTTTCAAAAAGCATTTCATCCGCTACACCACCCCCTAGGATTGGAATTTAGAATAATCCCTCCTTAAACGATGCCTACAGTGTAAGATCCACACCATCTCCATGTGTCAAGTTGCTGTTCTTAGCGGTTAGGACAGGGGGATGACGGGACAATAAATCAGCCTAGCCGCATTTAACACTTCTACATGTTGAATTTCCACAACCAGTGAAACATGCATTTTTTCATTTCCAACAGAGAATCCAAATAACAGTTTACATAGATTTGACTTTAAAAATGCTTTTGCAATGAAATATTTTCATAACCGCATTTTCCCCCAATTTCAAACCCACATATGTTGAATTTCTAAAAACACAGAAATATGTTTTTTTTTTTTTTTTTTTCAATCGAGAAGCCATATTCAGATTTTCATATAGTTAGCTATAAAAATGCGTTTATAAGGAAATATTTCATAAAAATAAAACACTTCATCTCCCATCACCCGCTTAGAAGTTGAATTTCCAAAGCATTTTTTATTTGTAATCGAGTAGTCAGCTACAAATTTTCATAGATGTAGCTTTAGAAATACTTTAGTAGTTCTTTAATAATGATTTATTTAAAAAAACTTTCACGCACTATTTTTCCACCATGGGGACTAAATTTTCGAAACTGATGATTACTGATTCACGTATTTGTTTATTTCCGACCGAAAACTCAAACACCACTTTTCGTAGGTCTAACTTCACAATTGCCTTAAAAGCGATATATTTTCAAAACCCTTTTGTGCCCTATTTCACCCCCTTAGGGGGGGGGGGGGGGCAGGATTTCAAAAAATACCTTCTTACACGGCGCCTACAGTATAAGATCAAGACCCTATCCAAATTTCAAGTTTCTATCCATAGCAGTTTGGTGTGGACGATGTTGTGTCTGTCATTCAGGACATTGCCTTTCAAAGCAGAATGAGTTGCATGAAACTAAAAGATGCATAACACTTTTGGTGACATGCCAGAGAGAACTGCACTGGGGAGAGGAAAGAGTTCTATACTGTTAAAAGGGTAACAGTCTATAGTCTGGGGCTGACTGTTTATGTTGTGCGAGTCAGTGCACGTGAATACGGCTATGTACGTTACGGTGATTGGAAGAAGGCACGTCAGGCAATGGATATGTAGTGCAGTTTGTCGGGATGTCGGAAGAAGAGAGCTGTCACACTGGGTTACACTACAGCAAACTGCAACGGGAGTACTGAGGGCGAAAGCAAGAAAATACCGATCTACCACTAAATTCGCGATGTCCATTGCAACATTTCAGATAATTTGAAAGACAAACTACGGAGTGTGGCTCCTCAATGACTATTTCCATACGTTCTTCACTACAGATTAATTACAAGATAAATATATTTAACGAACTTGCTTGTGGTCAACTCAGCCGAAACCGGCTAGAACGACATCGAAGGGACCGACGGCTTACGGTCATTAGTGCCGATGGTCGCAAAAAACGGTTTTTCGGCTTCTTTTTAATAAAAAAAATTGTAACTGTAAATTTTAAGTTGCCGTAGAGTTACCACTTCAAAAAGTAAGACCAATACAATACACCTAAACTATTGACAGTTCAGTATTTGTGGAGAGGGATTGAAGAGATAATTTTTCTTGTGTTTATGGAGTACATAGAGCAATAAAAGTCATAAAAATGCAAAAACCTTTAATAAGTGGAGTAAGTCATAGTGACAACGTAAATTGTTCAATAATGTGGAACACGGTCTTGGATAATGAATGAGATAAACTGTTGAGCATGTTTAAAAGTTACTGGAAATGATGTACCGTACAATAAACATGAATACCGCAACCTAGTTCCATTTACTCTGTTATAAAACGTGATTAGCAGAACCAAAATGAAATACAGTATTCTATATACAAATTACTCGAAAGGCTACGCTTTCTCCTGTGTTTCTCTTTACAGTATTGTGATAAACTTTACCTAACACGTTGAAAATATCTAACACATAACAACAAAACGTCAATGACAAATATATATTATTCCAGTTCTGCAGTTTGAAAAAATGACACATATTGGTATCACAGTAAAAACAAGGTTGTTCAGTTTTTAACGAGTTTCTTTAACTTTTAAAATGCAGTACAGTAACGCATGCTACAGTGAACTGTCATACTTCAGGTAATCAGTTATCTCTGTTTGCTTTTTGCATTTAAGATGTGCGTACGCATTTGGCAGTACATTCGTTTTAACGCCGTATATGAAACCAACAAACAATCTGTAGAAAACAAGAGCTGAAAATAAGCGTTACATTGTTGTTAATAATCACCAAATACGTAACAAACAAAAATGAACACTGGACGTTATAGCCGAAGTATTTCTCCAAAAATGCAATAAAAGTACATCGTTTTACACGATAAGTCACAATAAGCGATGTCGCGCTGGGCGATTTTTTAAATATAGTGTTTACGTAGAATTTAGGCGAGTTTTTTGGATTTCACTGTTATTCCAATACGTCGTTTAAAGCGATGTCGCTATAAACAGCATCGACTGTAATTTATCCCAGAACCTGTCATCACAAAACAGTAGTAGCTATCATTTGAGAATATAAAATTGAGATAGTTATTATTTGAAGTCACCTTGTTAAAATATATTTTTATAATATTTCAAACTGCATTGTAGTGTTATGGTAGATTTCACGAGCTGTATGGTATGATTTGTATAAATATTGACGTTGTTTAGTGCATGATTAGTACAGTAATTTACGTATATTGATATGTGAATCGTGATACATTATTATGCCATATTGCAGGTATTCAAGTCTGCATTGCAGGAAATCACATCATTAGCAATATCTACCTTAACCTTCCAGTTACGAACATGCTTTCTTTATATTTTAATTTAGTTTCTAATTTTTATACATGTATAAGGAAAATATTATTACCGTGTGTACTTTACATTTCTTTAAAATACGGCGTTGGGTATACGATGCTCGCGGCCATTTTTCTTAATTAAGGAGGATAATTAAACAGTAAATGTCGGCGGCCGGGTTACAAGGACTTGTTATTTTCCATGCTGGCCAATGTTTTCCTACACCCATTGGTAAGAAATCTTCTGAGGTTCCCGGCGGCAAGCTGCACATGGTAGAGGGAGCAGCAGCTGCCCTGAAGGCTGATTTGCTGAATGGATTGAAAGTTAAAACAACTCTGTGCACCAATATGGAACTCATGAAACCGGCAGACCTCATCAGATACAGAAGTAGTGTGCCCTCTGGGTCGGAGATGCTGATTCCGTAGTATATTTCTGAAGCTGGCAGCTGGCAGTCCTTTGTCGACAACTAAGTTGTTTCTTGCATTACGAAAACTGAGAGAATCCGAAAATGCGTTCCCGTGAGAGGGCGTGGATACCTGGTTCAGTATTTTCCGATCTTTGTGGGCGAGAGGTGCAGTAAGCAGAAGCCTGAAATTTATTTGTTTATTGCTTACAACCTGGATCAGACAACGAATTGCTATGACTCAGTCTGCTTGAACAGGAAACAAAGAAGTGACACTCACGCGTTCCTCTAAAATGAGTCGGAACTGGTCACACGTCACAATCTTCTTTTCTCCCGTGTCTCTGTCCATCTCCCCTACCCCTTTCTTTGTCCATATCCTCCTCCTTCATCCTCTCTGTTTCTATATCTACCTTTTCGTTTTCTATGTTCATTTAATCCATCTCTCTTCCTCCCTCTGTCCCTCTGACTCACCTTGAGCCTTGTTCATTGTTATTACAATTTCAGCTCTTGTAGCAGTATTTTAATCATAAACTAATAAGCCATAAATACCACTGCCCTGTTTCCTAACAATATTTCACTATACTATGTGATCAAATGTATCCGGACACCTGGCTGAAAATGACAAGTTCGTGGCGCCCTCCATCGGTAATACTGCTGGAATTCAACATGGTGTTAGGCCACCCTTAGCCTTGATGACTGCTTCCACTCCCGCAGGCATACGTTAAATCAGGTGCTGGAAGGTTTCTTGATGAACGGCAGCCCATTCTTCACGGAGTACTGCACTGAGGAGCGATATCGATGTCGGTCGGTGAGGCCTGGAACGAAGTCGGCGTTTCAAAACATCCCAAAGGTGTTCTATAGGATTCTGGTCAGGACCCTGTGCAGGACAGTCCTTTACAGGGATGTTATTGTCGTGTAACCATTCCGCCACACGTACTCGATCATACTGAAATATGCAATCGCCATACCCGAATTGCTCTTCAACAGTGGGAAGCTAGAAGGTGCCTAAAACATCACTCTATACCTGTGCTGCGATAGTGCCAGGCAAAACAACAAGGGGCGCAAACCTCCTCCATGAAAAACACGACCACAGCATAACACCACCGCCTCCGAATTTTACTGTTGGCACTACACACGCTGGCTGGGAAGCTAGAAGGTGCCTAAAACATCACTCTATACCTGTGCTGCGATAGTGCCAGGCAAAACAACAAGGGGCGCAAACCTCCTCCATGAAAAACACGACCACAGCATAACACCACCGCCTCCGAATTTTACTGTTGGCACTACACACGCTGGCTGGGAAGCTAGAAGGTGCCTAAAACATCACTCTATACCTGTGCTGCGATAGTGCCAGGCAAAACAACAAGGGGCGCAAACCTCCTCCATGAAAAACACGACCACAGCATAACACCACCGCCTCCGAATTTTACTGTTGGCACTACACACGCTGGCTGGGAAGCTAGAAGGTGCCTAAAACATCACTCTATACCTGTGCTGCGATAGTGCCAGGCAAAACAACAAGGGGCGCAAACCTCCTCCATGAAAAACACGACCACAGCATAACACCACCGCCTCCGAATTTTACTGTTGGCACTACACACGCTGGCTGGGAAGCTAGAAGGTGCCTAAAACATCACTCTATACCTGTGCTGCGATAGTGCCAGGCAAAACAACAAGGGGCGCAAACCTCCTCCATGAAAAACACGACCACAGCATAACACCACCGCCTCCGAATTTTACTGTTGGCACTACACACGCTGGCTGGGAAGCTAGAAGGTGCCTAAAACATCACTCTATACCTGTGCTGCGATAGTGCCAGGCAAAACAACAAGGGGCGCAAACCTCCTCCATGAAAAACACGACCACAGCATAACACCACCGCCTCCGAATTTTACTGTTGGCACTACACACGCTGGCTGGGAAGCTAGAAGGTGCCTAAAACATCACTCTATACCTGTGCTGCGATAGTGCCAGGCAAAACAACAAGGGGCGCAAACCTCCTCCATGAAAAACACGACCACAGCATAACACCACCGCCTCCGAATTTTACTGTTGGCACTACACACGCTGGCTGGGAAGCTAGAAGGTGCCTAAAACATCACTCTATACCTGTGCTGCGATAGTGCCAGGCAAAACAACAAGGGGCGCAAACCTCCTCCATGAAAAACACGACCACAGCATAACACCACCGCCTCCGAATTTTACTGTTGGCACTACACACGCTGGCTGGGAAGCTAGAAGGTGCCTAAAACATCACTCTATACCTGTGCTGCGATAGTGCCAGGCAAAACAACAAGGGGCGCAAACCTCCTCCATGAAAAACACGACCACAGCATAACACCACCGCCTCCGAATTTTACTGTTGGCACTACACACGCTGGCTGGGAAGCTAGAAGGTGCCTAAAACATCACTCTATACCTGTGCTGCGATAGTGCCAGGCAAAACAACAAGGGGCGCAAACCTCCTCCATGAAAAACACGACCACAGCATAACACCACCGCCTCCGAATTTTACTGTTGGCACTACACACGCTGGCTGGGAAGCTAGAAGGTGCCTAAAACATCACTCTATACCTGTGCTGCGATAGTGCCAGGCAAAACAACAAGGGGCGCAAACCTCCTCCATGAAAAACACGACCACAGCATAACACCACCGCCTCCGAATTTTACTGTTGGCACTACACACGCTGGCTGGGAAGCTAGAAGGTGCCTAAAACATCACTCTATACCTGTGCTGCGATAGTGCCAGGCAAAACAACAAGGGGCGCAAACCTCCTCCATGAAAAACACGACCACAGCATAACACCACCGCCTCCGAATTTTACTGTTGGCACTACACACGCTGGCTGGGAAGCTAGAAGGTGCCTAAAACATCACTCTATACCTGTGCTGCGATAGTGCCAGGCAAAACAACAAGGGGCGCAAACCTCCTCCATGAAAAACACGACCACAGCATAACACCACCGCCTCCGAATTTTACTGTTGGCACTACACACGCTGGCTGGGAAGCTAGAAGGTGCCTAAAACATCACTCTATACCTGTGCTGCGATAGTGCCAGGCAAAACAACAAGGGGCGCAAACCTCCTCCATGAAAAACACGACCACAGCATAACACCACCACCTCCGAATTTTACTGTTGGCACTACACACGCTGGCTGGGAAGCTAGAAGGTGCCTAAAACATCACTCTATACCTGTGCTGCGATAGTGCCAGGCAAAACAACAAGGGGCGCAAACCTCCTCCATGAAAAACACGACCACAGCATAACACCACCGCCTCCGAATTTTACTGTTGGCACTACACACGCTGGCTGGGAAGCTAGAAGGTGCCTAAAACATCACTCTATACCTGTGCTGCGATAGTGCCAGGCAAAACAACAAGGGGCGCAAACCTCCTCCATGAAAAACACGACCACAGCATAACACCACCGCCTCCGAATTTTACTGTTGGCACTACACACGCTGGCTGGGAAGCTAGAAGGTGCCTAAAACATCACTCTATACCTGTGCTGCGATAGTGCCAGGCAAAACAACAAGGGGCGCAAACCTCCTCCATGAAAAACACGACCACAGCATAACACCACCGCCTCCGAATTTTACTGTTGGCACTACACACGCTGGCTGGGAAGCTAGAAGGTGCCTAAAACATCACTCTATACCTGTGCTGCGATAGTGCCAGGCAAAACAACAAGGGGCGCAAACCTCCTCCATGAAAAACACGACCACAGCATAACACCACCGCCTCCGAATTTTACTGTTGGCACTACACACGCTGGCTGGGAAGCTAGAAGGTGCCTAAAACATCACTCTATACCTGTGCTGCGATAGTGCCAGGCAAAACAACAAGGGGCGCAAACCTCCTCCATGAAAAACACGACCACAGCATAACACCACCGCCTCCGAATTTTACTGTTGGCACTACACACGCTGGCTGGGAAGCTAGAAGGTGCCTAAAACATCACTCTATACCTGTGCTGCGATAGTGCCAGGCAAAACAACAAGGGGCGCAAACCTCCTCCATGAAAAACACGACCACAGCATAACACCACCGCCTCCGAATTTTACTGTTGGCACTACACACGCTGGCTGGGAAGCTAGAAGGTGCCTAAAACATCACTCTATACCTGTGCTGCGATAGTGCCAGGCAAAACAACAAGGGGCGCAAACCTCCTCCATGAAAAACACGACCACAGCATAACACCACCGCCTCCGAATTTTACTGTTGGCACTACACACGCTGGCTGGGAAGCTAGAAGGTGCCTAAAACATCACTCTATACCTGTGCTGCGATAGTGCCAGGCAAAACAACAAGGGGCGCAAACCTCCTCCATGAAAAACACGACCACAGCATAACACCACCGCCTCCGAATTTTACTGTTGGCACTACACACGCTGGCTGGGAAGCTAGAAGGTGCCTAAAACATCACTCTATACCTGTGCTGCGATAGTGCCAGGCAAAACAACAAGGGGCGCAAACCTCCTCCATGAAAAACACGACCACAGCATAACACCACCGCCTCCGAATTTTACTGTTGGCACTACACACGCTGGCTGGGAAGCTAGAAGGTGCCTAAAACATCACTCTATACCTGTGCTGCGATAGTGCCAGGCAAAACAACAAGGGGCGCAAACCTCCTCCATGAAAAACACGACCACAGCATAACACCACCGCCTCCGAATTTTACTGTTGGCACTACACACGCTGGCTGGGAAGCTAGAAGGTGCCTAAAACATCACTCTATACCTGTGCTGCGATAGTGCCAGGCAAAACAACAAGGGGCGCAAACCTCCTCCATGAAAAACACGACCACAGCATAACACCACCGCCTCCGAATTTTACTGTTGGCACTACACACGCTGGCTGGGAAGCTAGAAGGTGCCTAAAACATCACTCTATACCTGTGCTGCGATAGTGCCAGGCAAAACAACAAGGGGCGCAAACCTCCTCCATGAAAAACACGACCACAGCATAACACCACCGCCTCCGAATTTTACTGTTGGCACTACACACGCTGGCTGGGAAGCTAGAAGGTGCCTAAAACATCACTCTATACCTGTGCTGCGATAGTGCCAGGCAAAACAACAAGGGGCGCAAACCTCCTCCATGAAAAACACGACCACAGCATAACACCACCGCCTCCGAATTTTACTGTTGGCACTACACACGCTGGCTGGGAAGCTAGAAGGTGCCTAAAACATCACTCTATACCTGTGCTGCGATAGTGCCAGGCAAAACAACAAGGGGCGCAAACCTCCTCCATGAAAAACACGACCACAGCATAACACCACCGCCTCCGAATTTTACTGTTGGCACTACACACGCTGGCTGGGAAGCTAGAAGGTGCCTAAAACATCACTCTATACCTGTGCTGCGATAGTGCCAGGCAAAACAACAAGGGGCGCAAACCTCCTCCATGAAAAACACGACCACAGCATAACACCACCGCCTCCGAATTTTACTGTTGGCACTACACACGCTGGCTGGGAAGCTAGAAGGTGCCTAAAACATCACTCTATACCTGTGCTGCGATAGTGCCAGGCAAAACAACAAGGGGCGCAAACCTCCTCCATGAAAAACACGACCACAGCATAACACCACCGCCTCCGAATTTTACTGTTGGCACTACACACGCTGGCTGGGAAGCTAGAAGGTGCCTAAAACATCACTCTATACCTGTGCTGCGATAGTGCCAGGCAAAACAACAAGGGGCGCAAACCTCCTCCATGAAAAACACGACCACAGCATAACACCACCGCCTCCGAATTTTACTGTTGGCACTACACACGCTGGCTGGGAAGCTAGAAGGTGCCTAAAACATCACTCTATACCTGTGCTGCGATAGTGCCAGGCAAAACAACAAGGGGCGCAAACCTCCTCCATGAAAAACACGACCACAGCATAACACCACCGCCTCCGAATTTTACTGTTGGCACTACACACGCTGGCTGGGAAGCTAGAAGGTGCCTAAAACATCACTCTATACCTGTGCTGCGATAGTGCCAGGCAAAACAACAAGGGGCGCAAACCTCCTCCATGAAAAACACGACCACAGCATAACACCACCGCCTCCGAATTTTACTGTTGGCACTACACACGCTGGCTGGGAAGCTAGAAGGTGCCTAAAACATCACTCTATACCTGTGCTGCGATAGTGCCAGGCAAAACAACAAGGGGCGCAAACCTCCTCCATGAAAAACACGACCACAGCATAACACCACCGCCTCCGAATTTTACTGTTGGCACTACACACGCTGGCTGGGAAGCTAGAAGGTGCCTAAAACATCACTCTATACCTGTGCTGCGATAGTGCCAGGCAAAACAACAAGGGGCGCAAACCTCCTCCATGAAAAACACGACCACAGCATAACACCACCGCCTCCGAATTTTACTGTTGGCACTACACACGCTGGCTGGGAAGCTAGAAGGTGCCTAAAACATCACTCTATACCTGTGCTGCGATAGTGCCAGGCAAAACAACAAGGGGCGCAAACCTCCTCCATGAAAAACACGACCACAGCATAACACCACCGCCTCCGAATTTTACTGTTGGCACTACACACGCTGGCTGGGAAGCTAGAAGGTGCCTAAAACATCACTCTATACCTGTGCTGCGATAGTGCCAGGCAAAACAACAAGGGGCGCAAACCTCCTCCATGAAAAACACGACCACAGCATAACACCACCGCCTCCGAATTTTACTGTTGGCACTACACACGCTGGCTGGGAAGCTAGAAGGTGCCTAAAACATCACTCTATACCTGTGCTGCGATAGTGCCAGGCAAAACAACAAGGGGCGCAAACCTCCTCCATGAAAAACACGACCACAGCATAACACCACCGCCTCCGAATTTTACTGTTGGCACTACACACGCTGGCTGGGAAGCTAGAAGGTGCCTAAAACATCACTCTATACCTGTGCTGCGATAGTGCCAGGCAAAACAACAAGGGGCGCAAACCTCCTCCATGAAAAACACGACCACAGCATAACACCACCGCCTCCGAATTTTACTGTTGGCACTACACACGCTGGCTGGGAAGCTAGAAGGTGCCTAAAACATCACTCTATACCTGTGCTGCGATAGTGCCAGGCAAAACAACAAGGGGCGCAAACCTCCTCCATGAAAAACACGACCACAGCATAACACCACCGCCTCCGAATTTTACTGTTGGCACTACACACGCTGGCTGGGAAGCTAGAAGGTGCCTAAAACATCACTCTATACCTGTGCTGCGATAGTGCCAGGCAAAACAACAAGGGGCGCAAACCTCCTCCATGAAAAACACGACCACAGCATAACACCACCGCCTCCGAATTTTACTGTTGGCACTACACACGCTGGCTGGGAAGCTAGAAGGTGCCTAAAACATCACTCTATACCTGTGCTGCGATAGTGCCAGGCAAAACAACAAGGGGCGCAAACCTCCTCCATGAAAAACACGACCACAGCATAACACCACCGCCTCCGAATTTTACTGTTGGCACTACACACGCTGGCTGGGAAGCTAGAAGGTGCCTAAAACATCACTCTATACCTGTGCTGCGATAGTGCCAGGCAAAACAACAAGGGGCGCAAACCTCCTCCATGAAAAACACGACCACAGCATAACACCACCGCCTCCGAATTTTACTGTTGGCACTACACACGCTGGCTGGGAAGCTAGAAGGTGCCTAAAACATCACTCTATACCTGTGCTGCGATAGTGCCAGGCAAAACAACAAGGGGCGCAAACCTCCTCCATGAAAAACACGACCACAGCATAACACCACCGCCTCCGAATTTTACTGTTGGCACTACACACGCTGGCTGGGAAGCTAGAAGGTGCCTAAAACATCACTCTATACCTGTGCTGCGATAGTGCCAGGCAAAACAACAAGGGGCGCAAACCTCCTCCATGAAAAACACGACCACAGCATAACACCACCGCCTCCGAATTTTACTGTTGGCACTACACACGCTGGCTGGGAAGCTAGAAGGTGCCTAAAACATCACTCTATACCTGTGCTGCGATAGTGCCAGGCAAAACAACAAGGGGCGCAAACCTCCTCCATGAAAAACACGACCACAGCATAACACCACCGCCTCCGAATTTTACTGTTGGCACTACACACGCTGGCTGGGAAGCTAGAAGGTGCCTAAAACATCACTCTATACCTGTGCTGCGATAGTGCCAGGCAAAACAACAAGGGGCGCAAACCTCCTCCATGAAAAACACGACCACAGCATAACACCACCGCCTCCGAATTTTACTGTTGGCACTACACACGCTGGCTGGGAAGCTAGAAGGTGCCTAAAACATCACTCTATACCTGTGCTGCGATAGTGCCAGGCAAAACAACAAGGGGCGCAAACCTCCTCCATGAAAAACACGACCACAGCATAACACCACCGCCTCCGAATTTTACTGTTGGCACTACACACGCTGGCTGGGAAGCTAGAAGGTGCCTAAAACATCACTCTATACCTGTGCTGCGATAGTGCCAGGCAAAACAACAAGGGGCGCAAACCTCCTCCATGAAAAACACGACCACAGCATAACACCACCGCCTCCGAATTTTACTGTTGGCACTACACACGCTGGCTGGGAAGCTAGAAGGTGCCTAAAACATCACTCTATACCTGTGCTGCGATAGTGCCAGGCAAAACAACAAGGGGCGCAAACCTCCTCCATGAAAAACACGACCACAGCATAACACCACCGCCTCCGAATTTTACTGTTGGCACTACACACGCTGGCTGGGAAGCTAGAAGGTGCCTAAAACATCACTCTATACCTGTGCTGCGATAGTGCCAGGCAAAACAACAAGGGGCGCAAACCTCCTCCATGAAAAACACGACCACAGCATAACACCACCGCCTCCGAATTTTACTGTTGGCACTACACACGCTGGCTGGGAAGCTAGAAGGTGCCTAAAACATCACTCTATACCTGTGCTGCGATAGTGCCAGGCAAAACAACAAGGGGCGCAAACCTCCTCCATGAAAAACACGACCACAGCATAACACCACCGCCTCCGAATTTTACTGTTGGCACTACACACGCTGGCTGGGAAGCTAGAAGGTGCCTAAAACATCACTCTATACCTGTGCTGCGATAGTGCCAGGCAAAACAACAAGGGGCGCAAACCTCCTCCATGAAAAACACGACCACAGCATAACACCACCGCCTCCGAATTTTACTGTTGGCACTACACACGCTGGCGGAGGTCGTTCACCGGGCATTCCCCATACCCACACCCTGCCTTCGGATCGCCACATTGTGTACCGTGATTCCTCTCTCCACACAACTTTTTACCACGGTTCAATCGTCCAATGTTTACCCTACTTACACCAAGCGACGCCTCGTTTGACATTTACCAGCGTGATGTGTGGTTTATGAGCAGCCGCTCGACCACGAAATCCAAGTTCTCTCACTTCTCGCCCATCTATGAAAGTGCGGATCCTGATGCAGTTTGGAATTCCTGTGTGATGGTCTGGATAGATATCTGCCTATTACACATTACGACCCTGTTCATCTGTCGGCGGTCTCTGTCAGTCAACAGACGAGGTCGGCCTGTACGCGTTTGTGCTGTACGTGTCCCTTCACGTTACCACTCCACTATCACTTCGGAAACAGTGGACGTAGGGATGTTTAGAAGTGTGGAAATCTCGCGTAGAGACGTATGACGCAAGTGACAGCACATAACATGACCACGTTCGAAGTCAATGAGTTCCGGAGTTCCGCAGAGCGCCCCATTCTGCTCTCTCGCGGTGTCTAATGACTATTGAGTTCGCTGATATGGCGTACCTGGCAGTAGGTGACAGCACAATGCAGCCAATACGAAAACGTGTGTATTTAGGGGTGTCCGGATGCTTTTGATCACATAGTATGACACATTAAAAAACAGAGGCACAAAGGGTATAAGCTTGGGCCAAGGAAAGAAGAAATTTGAAGTGAAATGTTTACCCTTTGCGGATGATATGACATTGATAACTGAAAACGGAACAGACGCAACAGTTATGCTTGATCTGTAACACGAGATTGCTGAAAAGACTGGGCTAAAATATCCTACGAAAAAACCGAGTATATAGAACACAAACATAATACAGAAAAGTTTATGAAAACAAAGTATGTGTAAGTAGACTGTTTAGATTTTTGTATTGGTAACGCCACGTAGCGCTCTGTGCTGTGAGCAGTCTGTGGCTGGGTGGCATTGTTGTAATATTCGCTATTGTAGTGTTGGGCAGTTGGATGTGAACAGCGCGCACCGTTGCGCAGTTGGAGGTGAGCCGCCCGCAGTGGTGAATGTGGGGAGAGAGATGGCATAGTTTTGAGAGCGGATGATCCGGACGTGTGTCCATCAGAGACAGTAAATTTGTAAGACTGGATGTCTTGAACTGATATCTATATTATGACTTTTGAACACTATTAAGGTAAATACATTGTTTGTTCTTTATCAAAATCTTTCATTTGCTAACTATGTCTATCAGTAGTTAGTGACTTCAGTAGTTAGAATCTTTTATTTAGCTGGCAGTAGTGGCGCTCGCTGTATTGCAGTAGTTCGAGTAATGAAGATTTTTGTGAGGTAAGTGATTCATGAAAGGTGTAGGTTATTGTTAGTCAGGGCCATTCTTTTGCAGGGATAATTGAAGGTCAGATTGCGTTGCTCTAAAAATATTGTGTGTCAGTTTAGTGATGATCAGAATAAGTAAAGGGAGAAATGTCTGAGTAGGTTCAGTTTTTCTCAGTTGTTTGAAAATAAAACAACGTAATGGGTTTATCATCACAGTAATTCACAGATTTTTCTAAGGGTACGTTTCATATGGAAAAATTAAAAGAGTTGATAGATTCAAATACTTGGGGGAGTGGATCCAAGCCAACGGACTGGATAACAACAAATAAAGAAAGCATAAAAAAGTTAGAATTTGCATAAACATTAACACAAAACTACTACAATAATAAATAAATATCCGTATAAGCGAAGATTAAACATTATAATTCACTTACTATGACACAAGCAACGTATGGATCACAATGCCTAACATTGAATAAGAAAGTCGAATTAAGAGAACTAGAAAAAAGAGAGAGAAAAACACTAAGAAAAATTCTAGGTTCTGAGAAAATCAAGAAAAATAGGTGAATTAAAAAGGAGAAATGAAGACTTATACAAAACTGCAGAAAAGATCACAGATACAATGAGGAAGAAAGGGCTAAAATTCTAGGGATATTTAAAAAGAATGGAAGAAACACAGATTACAAAGAAAATTTTTAATTGCGTTAGTCAGCTGAAAAAAAAACTGTAGGATGGATAGATGCAAGAAAGACAGACGCTAACAAAATAGGTGTTACAGAAGAAATAATACGTTACAAGAATCACTTCAGGCTACTGATAGAAAACGCAAACTATGAGGAAGATGAGCCAAAACCTCGACGCAAAAGAGTGTGGACAGATGAGCAGAGGCGAGCGGTTGGCGAGAAAATGAAGTACTGGGAAGAACGGAAGGAAAAGGAACACCATAAGAGTAGTATGTGGGTACGTTGGGAACACCCCCTCTTCTAAGGTTCATTTTGACCATAAAATTATTTCTTTTTTAAGGTCCAAGACAACCTTAAAAAATATTTTGCTAATCTGTAGGGTGACCCTGTTTAAGATCAAATCTCACCATAAAACGCAATCAAAAGTTATGGATCAAACCAACCACAACCTCGCCAATGAGGTTTCCAAAAGTAATCTCTTTTAAAGTTGAAAACAACCATAAAAATTTTAAAAATTAACACCCCAGCCATAAAGATATTTTAAGGTTCTAAGTAACTATAAAACGCAATCAAAAGTAATGCTTAAAACTAACCATAAACAAGATTAAAGAAACACCACAAAATTTTATTAAAAATATGGCTCTAAGTAGCCATTAAAACCTACTCAAAAGTTCTGAGAAAAATTAAGGTTCACAACTACCCTAAATAACAGTCAAATTCCTGGTTAAAACCAACCATTATCCGAAATTAAAATTACCAGAAAACAGCGTTAAATCTGTGGTGAAATTATCCATAAAAGTTACCAACGATTTTTTAAGGATGAATAAACATTTTTATTACCTACTGACATGTGGCGGAAGTCTACCTTAAAATTATTTCTTATTTTCCACAGGAAAATGATTCTGTTAAACCTTAAAAAACAATTCTCAATTTCTTATTTTCACGCAGGAAAATGGTTTGTGTCTACCTTAGTCTAATTATTATTTTCCTCAGGAAAATGGTTTGTGTCTACCATTATCTTAATTATTATTAGCCTTAACTTATGTTTACCCCTTATGGTTTTGAGCCTACCTTAACTTAACTAATATCCTTATGGTTTACGTCTACCTATTTATTTCTTAATATCTAATATCCCCAAGGCATCGTATCAATAATACCACCAACCTCAGGCTTAATCATTCTCTTATCATACTCGAATTTGAATTCTTTACTAACATCCTTATTAATCAAGCTTTTAGATTTTGTATCTCTCGTAATCATGTTGTAGTTTAATTTAACCTTATCTATCTCCTTATCCACAATATTTTTCATGGTATTTATGTTGAGTGCTTTAGAGTTTTCATAATTTAAAGTGAAGCCTTTCACCTTCATAGTTTCCTTACCGTTATTTGTCCTGTATCCATAGCTCTTAGGTCCTGTAGAGATCCAATCTGTGATATGATCATCCTTCCCCAGTTCATCAGTCCATTCTCCCAACATACAACCTGTTTCAACCATGTTTGTCTCGTCATCGATGTAAACAATACTATCCGTATCGTAGTAGACCACATTTTTTCCTAATTTGTCTAGCATATCATAAAGCCGTAGCCGCGCATTTGAAGTTGTGAATGCTGCTATAAAAACGTTGGTTGAGTAGGAGTCCTCAACGAAATTATCTTTGTACTTGTAGGTAACTTGTACTATATTATCATTAATAAATATCATATTGCTTATATCTAGGCGGTCGTCTAACATTAGTTTGTACCATCTCTTAACATCAACGACGTATTCACTTTGGGTCAGGTTTTGCCTTTGACCAAATTTTCCCCACAATGAGTTTAAACAAATCTTAGAAACAGCACGTTTACCAGGGTTTGGAACCACCTCTTCAGGATTCAGGTTGATATCAAGGCATTTCTTAACCGCAGCGATGTACTCTTCAATAGTATCAAAGTCATCTTTCCATCCACTCGTTTCTAGCTTTATTTTCATAAAGTCTTTGACGTAGCCTTTAAACAGATCATTACTCTTTTCTTCAAAATGCCAAACCTCGTATACTTGTACCACTTTATACCCCTTCTCGATAGCTTTATTCACTTCATCAGTCGTCCACGTTCCTATTATTGCCCTTTCGTCGTCTGTGTGGTGACAAACACCACATTTTTCCTCAATACACGTCCTACACAACCCAAACATCAGCTTATCGTTCTTTACCGGTAACACAGGGTGGTACAGTTTCCTCGGTGGTAGTACTTTGCACTTAATCAAACCATACCAATTCTGATCGTATTTTTTTGGTTTATAAATTCTTATGGGGTGACCGACTGGGTAGTAATCAAAATACTGTACTGTAGGGTAGAGACTACAGACGTCTATGTATCGTAATAATTTACCTGTGACTTTAAGCTTGCTTGCATTTGTCCTTCCTCCATAAAAGGCATCTCGAGGATTGAGAGGTTCAACAATTTCAATTTTCTTATTTAAGCTTTGCCGGTAAGCTCTCGATTTTACCCATTCACAACTCCAAATTTCTACTACTTTATAACCAGCATCTCGTAAGGATTGAGTCCGTACCTGTGTCTTTGTCCAAAGGTCGTCCATACTCTCATTGTTTACATTATTAATGGTTTCACAATCATAACAGTCAGGACAACCGTGCCAAAAACAGCCGTGATACTGGTATACAGTCTTGGTATCTTTGTCGTATCCGTCAACTTTTGCTCCTAGAATTCTTACTTCCCCTCCATTTAGCGCGTGCTGTACGTTTTTGAACGTGGATAACCAAGCAATGGACTCTTTGCTGAACATTTCTTTCTTATCGGTCTTAATAACAGCCATAGTATTTTCCTGAAGATACTTGGAACGGTAGATGGCAATACATACACTGGCTATAGTTATGTACTGAAATGGGTCGATGTTAGCTATTTCCAAAAACTGTTTTCTAAGCTCTAGACAACCCCTACGCAAAATATCTACATCAGAGTTGCAGTAACCCATAAATTCCTTTTGAAAGTCAAATATATAGTTTTCTTTAACCTTTTGATGATACCACTCAAGGAATTCTTTTCTAGCCTTCTCCTTCATTGTATCAATTCCGTAGTACTTCTTCTCAGGCAACGGTCCAAGATAATTTTGGTTATCTCTTGTGTTGAAGAAGTGGGGGAAGTAACCCTTCTTAAGTTCTTTCAGTCCGAATGTTTTAGGAAACTCGCTCAGGGGAGAAGCTACAAAATTGTGACTATCGATAATGCTTATTAGGCCGTTTACCTCAAGCATCATCAGCTTTGTACCATTGTATATAGTGTATGGTTTCAAAGTGTTCTCTATGCAGTATTTAAGGATAAATTGTGAGTCATAACCTTTAGCATTGTGGGCGATAGCCGTGTATCCTTTGTGGTCCTTTGATATCAGCCACTTACAGAACTCTTCGTTGGTGTTAAAGCTTACTTTTGCCCCGTCAAAGTAATGTGCTACTACCAGATTAGGAATGTGAACCCCTGTCTCCTGCTCAGCTTCATAATCGAACCAAATATACTTCTCTGTATACCTGCAGCCGTTTTCATAAGTAATAATGTCAATTAAGACATTGTTCAATAGTACTTTGTACTCCTCTTCTGAAATTTCCCCTGCTAAGAAACGTTTCTGAAGATCCTTAATATGCGGTTTCTTGAACAGTTTTAACCTATTTTCATCCAAGAATTGTTTTAGAAAAGCGTCTTTATCGGTAGCCTTACAAATACACACTTCTTCACATTTCCCACCTTTCTGATGTTTATATTGGATGTAGCATTGATGTTCACCAGTCTTATAAGGCTGCATACAATTGTAGCAAAAAGAGTATCCACATTTGTGTTCTTTAGATCTCGATAAAATAATATTACACCCTCTACACTTATAAATTTCCTTGCAAACCTCAGAGTGATTACTCAAACATTCCTGGTTGTAACAATACCTATTGCAATCGTCACAGTAAACTTTAGCTTTATCTTCAGGAGGGTGTGCTGGTTTCTTGCATAATATACATACTTTTGTGTTCGTCTTACACTTGTGGTTATCCTTGTTGTTGTAAGGTGAGTCGCACCTGTCGCAGTAATAACAGCTTCTTAAAAACGCTTTCATACTGTTTATGACATCGAAATGGTTTCCATTTTTGTATAAATACAACTTCGTTAGAAGCTGGCTAGTATCCTTCTCTTGACCCGAGTATATAACTGAATTAAAATTTTCAGCACAGACGACCTTTATTTGAATATTCAATAATTTTTCCACGTTCTTTATATCCTCTAAAGTGAAACCTTCCTCGTTGTAACTGCCGAGTCTTTTACACAGTTCTTCAGTCAGTTCAGTTTGAATTTTTCTATCCATTCTGACTTGTTTAATATCCATAGGACTCAGTTGCCTACCGAGAACCTCATTCGAGTGGTAGGTCAGTGCTGTTACTATGGCTCGCGGGCAGCACAAGTTATCTCTGTTCTTTATTTGTGTGATACATTTCTTTGTCCTAACATCCTCACTTAGATTTATTATTTTCTGTGCTTTCTGGCCTCTAGGCATATTGATAATCTTAATATTAAACCTGGTTTGTGTGATGTTTAAGTTCTCGTTAGAAGATAGAATTCTGCCGATATGGTTCATGAATGTTCTAGCACTGACGTCAGATTGAACAACAGTCGAAATGTCGTGGGGAAAATTTGGATTGCTTGCTACTACTGTTAATTTGTCTCCTTTTTTGTAGTTTCCCTTCTCTTTGGCCAGTTTAATCATTGCGTTGATGGCGTTCTCAACTTCCATTATTTTACTTACCTTTATAGCGTAATCTACTTCAGTGGCGTTAAATTTCTTAATGAATCGTGAGTTTGTTTCTGTGATCTGGTATGGAGGTTTGCGTTCTTCCTTAGGTGGTTCTATCAAGTCCTCGTGAAAGCTTAACTCTTGAGCTACCTTATTACGAAAGACAATGTCTTGTGTCTTTAAAATGGATTCAATTATTTCAGGTTTCCTCATCCGAACAGTCACCTTAATGTTTTTACTTCTGCCGATGTCTATGAGCTGTGGTACCGTAAACTTTTCCAAATCAGTCCTTTTATAGAGCATATCTTTAGCCTTATCTATGGCATCAATAAGTTGGGATTTTCTCCATTTGGAGAAACCACTAAGATTATAATCTTTAGCCAAGGTCCTGAGATCTTCAATAGTCACTTTAACTATCTTCTTATCCAAAATCTCCTCACCTCCCGGATCGTTGGTTTGATGAGTCTTAGATTTCAAGTGTCTGGACCAGTTTTTGTAAGAGACGTCCACAGAACACTTGTTGCAGTGTTTATCTGCATAGTTATATTTCTTTACTTCAGACATATTATTTATTTACTGATTTATTTTATTAAAAAATTAAATTAAAAAAATCAATTTTTTATTTTCGAAAAAATCTTCTTACCAATTGCTAAAAATAGTTTTAATCTCTTTAAAGAGATTAAAGACCTTAAAAATAATTTCTTCACCTTATTTAGTCAGATTGTGGTATTATTTCAACCATCAACTTTTCAAATTGTTTTTCTAGTTGTGACATATCTTCACCTATTTCACTGAGGGCTATCTCGTCTTCTACAAAATCTAGTATAGTTAACTGCAATTGCTGAAGCCGTCTTGCATAATTAAAAATGATGTCTCTTAGGTTTTCTGGCACCTCATTTATATCATACATAGGTACTCTAAAGCAACGATCTCCACATAATAAACGTCATGCTACAAGGAGGTATTAGTTGCGATTTCTTCATTTTCGAAACACCACTAAGATTATAATCCTTAGCCAAGATCTTAAGATCTTCCCGGTATATTTTATCCATCTTCTGCACCTCCTTCTCTTCGTTGTTTGGGTCATTCTTAAGATGACCCTTTGATTTCAAGTGCCTAGACCAATTCTTATAAGTGATTTCCCACCCACACTTGTTGCAGTATTTATCTTCATAGTTATATTTATTTCCTTTCGGCATATTCATTTATTTACTAATTTATTTTATTAAAAAATTAAATTAAAAAAATCAATTTTTTATTTTCGAAAAAATCTTCTTATTACTTGCTATCAATAGTTTTAAGGTTTCGTGGACCTTAAAAATAATATTTGAATTTAGCCTGAGTCAGATTGTTCAGCCTCAGAGTCAGATTGTGGTATTATTTCAACCATCAACTTTTCAAATTGTTTTTCTAGTTGTAACATATCTTCACCTATTTCACTGAGTGCTATCTCGTCTTGTACCAATTTAACCATCAACTTTTCAAATTGTTTTTCTAGTTGTAACATATCTTCACCTATTTCACTGAGTGCTATCTCGTCTTGTACCAATTCCATAATAATCAGTTGTAAATACTGAAGGCTGCGCAGATAATTAAAAACGATGTATCTTAGGTTTTCTGGCACCTTATTTATATCAAAACAAAGTGCTGCGGGGTTGTCATTGCCTTTCATTATAGCCGTCATGCTACAAGGAGGTATTAGTTTATTGCTCACAGACATTTATTATATGTATTATCTAATTAAAAAAATTAATTTTTGTCGAAAACAGCAAAACCTCGGCGCCGAGGAACCCTGTGGGGTCTTTTGTTTGTATCATTTCTTCGTCGTCCTTGTTCTTCTGCCCCACAGGGTTTTTTTCCTCTTTGTTACCACGTCTCGTCCCATACTTCTTAGCAGATGAGGGAGAGCGGATCAGTGCGGACGTCTCATGACGTCACTCAAAATTCCACGATGAAAACTTTACTCAGTTTTTTCTTCAGAAAGGTGGCCAGTCTTCCTGACCGAACGCGCTGAGCTACCGCGCCGGCGAAACAAATGCATTCGAGTAAGCTATTAATCTTACTCTCTCTCAGCATTACGCTTCATCTGACTTACCGTATATTTTTACTTACATTACGTAGTATAACATATACAACAACAGCCAAAAACAACAATTTATTAGCGGAAAATTTACGTTTAAGTGAATAATATACATTTAAGTTAAAATATTACGCTAGAGCAGCGCTGTTGTGACTAATGCAGGCACTCATGACATCGGCGGACCGACCTTCACCGTTGGCCTCCCAGCTGGCTATCGCAGTCGGAGCAGCCTTGGCCGTGAAGATGTCGCAAGAGGCGAGACACGTCACTTCATTCTAGCGTAAATGAAAAGAGCATTCTTCATATATAAATATTTTTACTAACCATTAACCGCCATATTAGCGGTGATGGGTCAGAAGAACAAAAACGAGTCAAACGAACATTTTTTACTTATAATGGTCTTTTAAAGGTTATATTTAGATCAAATTCGGGTATAGGATATCGATTTCGTGATTGGGCTACTAAAGTGGTGTATACAGATCATCTTGGTACTGAAGAACAAAGATTTGAGCAAGCTTTAGATATAGCTGGAGTAAACGCAACTCTTGTAAAACAAGTTTTTGATACCAGTGTTACACAGGTACTGTGGGTAGATCTCTTTTACATAGGCAGAGTGTCAAAAATACTTAAATACTACCTCTGATTTCATTTATTTAATTATTTATTTTCTTTTTAAAATCATTTTTTTTTAAATATTGCAGTAAATAAATGGAACGAAATCAACTGCTATTGAAACTTAACAGCGCCAACAAAACGTTTACAAAGCTGAATGAGTTAGAAAAGGGACACACTTATACCATTACAAATGCTGAGAATATAAGTACAAAATATGGCCAAAAGTTTTGTCTACAACTCGACAGTGAATACAAGATTATATTACCCGATAGATACACCAAATTATTAAGCTGGGATGATTGCAATACTTTGGTACATTAAAGATGTTATACAATGGTGTCAAAGAAACAAACAACGACAAGAAGGTACACGATATTGAGTTCTTTTAAATTGATTTTAATGGTTTTTAATCTCTTTAAAGAGATTAAAATCTATACTAACTATCTACATCGTAAAACGTCTCAACGTCCCAACGTCCCAACGTCAACGTCAACGTCTCAACGTCTCAACGTCAACGTCTCAACGTCAACGTCCCAACGTCCCAACGTCAACGTCAACGTCCCAACGTCAACGTCTCAACGTCAACGTCTCAACGTCAACGTCTCAACGTCAACGTCCCAACGTCCCAACGTCAACGTCCCAACGTCCCAACGTCAACGTCAACGTCCCAACGTCCCAACGTCAACGTCCCAACGTCCCAACGTCAACGTCAACGTCAACGTCTCAACGTCAACGTCCCAACGTCCCAACGTCAACGTCCCAACGTCCCAACGTCAACGTCAACGTCCCAACGTCAACGTCTCAACGTCAACGTCTCAACGTCAACGTCCCAACGTCAACGTCCCAACGTCCCAACGTCAACGTCAACGTCAACGTCTCAACGTCAACGTCCCAACGTCCCAACGTCAACGTCCCAACGTCCCAACGTCAACGTCAACGTCAACGTCTCAACGTCAACGTCCCAACGTCCCAACGTCAACGTCCCAACGTCCCAACGTCAACGTCAACGTCTCAACGTCAACGTCTCAACGTCAACGTCCCAACGTCCCAACGTCAACGTCAACGTCCCAACGTCAACGTCTCAACGTCAACGTCTCAACGTCAACGTCCCAACGTCCCAACGTCAACATCCCAACGTCCCAACGTCAACGTCCCAACGTCCCAACGTCAACGTCAACGTCTCAACGTCAACGTCCCAACGTCAACGTCCCAACGTCCCAACGTCAACGTCCAACGAATAATTTTATTATTTTTCCTTAAATAAATGTTTGCAAAATATGATGAAAAGCTTGTTAAGCAAGCAAAAAAGAACAGAAAGAAATTTGAACAAATCAAAGACCAATTTAAAGAATGGAAAATTAAGCCTATAACCGAATACGAAAAATACAAAAAGGAGGACCAACCAGTAATTGACAAATTAGATGCGATAGGGAAAGAAGTGATTGACGCTATAGAAAAAAATCGTGAGATTGAAAAGCAGCTACTACCTTACGATGGGGGGTTTGACGATATGTTCCCTATACCACCTACTCCTGAGGTAACATCGTTTGAGAGAAGCTTATTTGTTGATGACCCCATCACACCAAAGACACGTAAGAGGTTGGAGCCTATGTTGGAACAAATTGAAGACAAGGAACGGCAGAAGATGAAGGCTGTTTCAGACTACTCAACAACTTACCTGGGCCCAAAAGTTTCAAAATACTTAGGCGCTCTAGGTGACACAATTTTTGGTCTCCGTTTTGACAATGGAAGGCATTACATGGGTGACTCCGAAGTAACATTCAACAACGATAATATTATGGTGAAGGGTAACTCCTTTAAAGCCACCAATGGGTTTATGAAGCTCCTGACTCAGAAAACCGTATCACCTGAAGAGTACACATCTGACGATCTTGATACCTATACAACTATGCTGAAGGTTACCAATGCGATATATCAGAACAATGATCCAAAGGGGAATAAACCCAAGTCAAGCAGTAGCGAAAAATACAACAACATCATTAAACCAATATGGCAGTCACTCAAGAAAGAACGTGGTAACTCGCCAAACACAAAGGGTGGTATGGGTTTTGTAAAGAGGTATACAGACAAACCGGTGGAGTACGTGTGGATGAATGACGTCAGAGACTTAATTGATAGGTTAATGGTTATTCATGGTGAAGAGAATGCGGGAAATAATAACTTCCACAATGAGAAGGTTGGAATAACCAAGATGCTTACGAGTAAATTTAATGACTTCATAGTAAATAATCCAAAGGGGATACCTTACCTAATTAGATTTCTAAACAATCTCCCTCATACATTCTGGAAGGCAGAAAGTTATGGAAAGGGCTTAGTGAACACGTTAATTAATAATCTCCCTGTTGAAATGCATTTACCTGGATACAATTACTGTGGTCAACTGGGCCACTGTTGTGCTTGAAAAGAGCATGGCAATACACACCTTGTTGCGGGAACGCCCTTAGAGCCTAATCTACCACCTCTATTTGGAAACTTTTAGAGGGAACCCGGGTAATGACCGGCTCCAACGGTAAAAACGATTAGGATTGCGTAATCCGCAGGCGAGTTCCTGTTCTAGCAAATATTGATATATGTTTTTGTGTTTAAATAAACGTAATGCACGGTACAATTTACAAGATAACAAACACTGTTGATAAACTGATATACATTGGTAGCACAACAGATAAGTTATGTAGAAGAATGGCAGGACACAGATCTGATGCACGAAAGAATAATGCCAAGCCTGTTTCACAACATATGAGAAACCTTGGTGTTGACAAGTTTAAAATAGAATTAGTTAGGTCTGTTATAGTGTCATCAAGAAAAGAGCTGAGAATTGTAGAGCAAGTTGAAATAGACAAATACAACCCCTCAGAGTTGCTTAATGTACTTCTAGCTTATTCTTACAATCGTGATAAGACGCGGGATCAAGAGAAAAAAAGAAAGGTTAGAAGAGACTACTATTACAAACACATGAAAGATCCGGAGTGGCACGAAAAAGAGAAACTCAGGCAAAAACTGAAAATGAGAGAAGTACGTGGGAAAGAGAAGTTCTACAGAGAAACTTTTAAAGAACTGTGCAGAATAGAAATTTAACACAGATCAGTCTAGTATGGAGCCGTCTCAGAGACTGAACGGGTGTGGTGGTGAGAAGTCTGATCAGCTTCTGTGATCCATTAAGATACAGTCCGGCCTTCGGGGAAACTTGAAGGGTGTACCGCCAGGTACAAAACTAGAAGAACGATTAGCAAGAGGAGATGCTGGAATAAATCCACTAGATGAAGCTTGCAAAAGGCATGATATCGCATACAGGGATCATAAAGATTTGGAACAAAGACATCAAGCTGATAAAGAACTGCAGAAAGCGGCAAAGGAAAGGATTTTCAGTAAAGATGCTTCCCTAGGAGAAAGATTAGCTTCAACAGCTGTAGCTGGAATAATGTTTGGGAAAAGGAAGCTAGGTCTAGGGTTAGATGATAATGGATGGGCATTGTGAATGTGAATGAAGAGGTGTAATTTTAATGGGTTGTGACATATTAAAATTTAATACGAGTGTAGCACTAAAATTTTTAATTTAATTGAAATAATAAATGAGAGGATTTAGTATTGACTATAACATTCCCTCAAGTGGGAATCCGAGAGCGAAATCTATTAAAATAAAACTGTCCAATGACGACCTGAAAAATCATGGCTTTCTAGATGCTTATCTTACAGAGACTCAAATGAAACAGAAAGCTAATAAACTTAAAAAAGGTGGTAGCTTATTGATAACATTTTCTATACCTGTTGTGAAGAAGATACTCGAGTACCTAAACTCTAAGAGATTGAAAGCAGGTTCTGGATTGAATAAGCACGAAGGTGGATTTCTACCACTGATACTTGCAGCGTTGGGAGCAATCGGGTCTTTAGCTGGTGGTGCTGCGGCAACAACAAGTGCTGTGGACAAGAAGCAAAAGGAAGACGCAGAGTTAGCAGAGCAAAAGAGGCATAATCTTGAAATGGAAAAGAAAGCGGGATATGGTATTTTTTTAAAGAAAAAAGTCGAAAAAAAGTCGAAAAAATTGTGCAATTAATCTTCAACAAGATTAACCACCCGTTGAGCAACTATGATATCGAGAGGTTAGCAAAGTCTTTAAAAATCAAAAATTTTAGAGGTGTATTCATGGCCGACGACCTACCGTTAGAACCTAAAGAAATCGAATCAGGGGTAGTTAACTTGGATACATCTGATCACATTGGTACTCACTGGATATGCTATTACAAGAAGGGTAATGAAAAATACGTTTTTGACTCATTCGGTGGCAGTATACCACAAACTTTAGTGAAATACCTGGGTCCTGACAATCTGTTTTACAACTCAGAAAGAATTCAGAATTTCGATCAGTTTATATGCGGTCATTTGTGTGTGATGGTACTGAAGCTATTTACAGATGGATGGAGTTTTATTAAAATTCTTGATACAATAAATGGATATTTTCGGAAACAAGATAAAGAAAGGTACTGAACAACTAGAAGATGTCAGAGAAGTTATAAACGGACTAGAATCTAGTATCAGTAAACTTAATATTAAGAAGTATTTCTCATTTTCAAAGAACTGGGTATCATTGAAAGGAAGGCGCATTGTAAACATAGGAGATGCCATAGGTGGATATGATGCAGTCACTAAAAGCCAGCTCGATGCTGTTAATGATGTTGCTAATGCCAAATACACAAGTATACTAACAACCCTTAATAATTATGTAAGTAAAACCAACCTCGACCATTATTACAGTAAAAAGGACCTAGAAAAAGTTTTCTCAGATTATTATACAAAAGGTGATTTATCACAATACATCAACAAAACTGAACAAGGCCTGAACAAAATATGTGATAAACAAACAGTTGAATTCACTTTTATGACTGGATTAGAACAACAAACGTACACCTTCGAGTATGATTTTGTACTGAAAAAAGTTATTGTCATTGGAAAAGATATAAACAAAGATTTAACATTTAATGATTTTGATGTTGCAGTAAGTATGTATGACAAAGTACACGTAATTGAGAATAAGCATAACCCAATATTAATTCATAAAGGAAATTTCCTAACCGTAAGACTAAAAGAGTCGGCGAAGACAGTCCCTGTGGACGTAAAACTCTTACTATTTGGTGAACTTGCATCAATTACTGATGCTATCGATGAGGGCTTACAATCTTGATTTTTTAATTTCCTAACAAATAAATGATGGATGATAAACATATTTGGTGTCTAAGCTGCAAAAAAGTTACTACTACACTTCATCCCAAGAGAGTTGTGACGAAAAACGGTCGTCATAGGATTGAGGGCTATTGTGGGGTGTGTAATACCAAGAAAAGTAAGTTTATAAAAATAAAGTAATGTCTCCGACAAGTAAAAGTATTCGTGAAGAAATTATACAAGAGCTTCACAAGCCACTGAGAAAGAATTTTCCAAGAAAAGCTGTTACATCCTACGGTATAGATGATTTGTGGCAGGCTGACTTGGTTGAGATGGATTCTGGTCACCTTAAAGGTATATCAAAATTCAACAAGGGTATGAAGTATTTACTGACTGTAATAGACGTCTTTTCAAAGTATGCTTGGGCTATTCCTGTTAAAGATAAATCAGGTGAAAGTATTACCAACGCTTTTAAAGGTATACTACAAGAAAGGACGCCGAAACACTTACAAACAGATAATGGCAAAGAATTCTACAACAAACACTTCAAAGAGCTCATGAAACTTACAGGTGTAAATCATTATTCTACGTTTACAGAACTTAAGGCTTCAGTAGTTGAAAGGTTCAACAGGACTTTAAAGGAAAAAATGTGGAAACAATTTGCACTCCAGGGCAATCAAAAATGGGTTGAGCTACTTCAAAAACTGGTGTATGATTACAACAACAGGAAACACAGGACAATAGGGATGAAACCTATAGAGGTAGATGAAAAGAATGCAAAAAAGGTGGTGAAGGCCGCTTTTACAGCGGAACTCAAAACAGATGCACCCAAGTTCAAGATAGGTGACAAAGTCAGGATAAGTAAACTTAAAGGCTTGTTCGAGAAAGGCTATACTGCTAATTGGTCGACAGAAATATTTGAAGTGACTCAGATTAATAACACAAGTCCGACTACATACAAGTTAAAAGATACAAGTGAAGAAGAAATTAAAGGAAGTTTTTACGAACAGGAGTTACAAAAGACAAAGTATCCAGATGTGTATCTTGTAGAAAAAGTTTTAACAAAAAAGGGTGACAAAGTATTTGTTAAGTGGCTAGGTTTTGATAGCTCACACAATAGTTGGGTAAACAGAAAAAATGTGGTATTTTAATGGTTAAAAAACCATTAAAATCTGATAAAAGTTTTAATTTTATTACGGTACCTACCGTCATACAGCTTTCGAGTCATGTCAACAGTTATGAATCCAAAGTCCTCGTTCCACACCTTACTGCAAAGCTCTCTAAAGTCATTCCATTTAAAGTCTCCACCTACAAATTCGTCGTAGATGTGTTTCAAATTAATGTCATCTTGTCTAAATATGTTCAAAAAGTTAAGGTTGTCTCTCACCAACTGCTTGGGTATTTTATAATATGTTTGCGCTAAGTAGAAACAGTCAATGTTCTTATGTCTTCCTCTGGTAAAGTATTCTCTTACAATATCTTGGTTTTCTGATATAAAGTCGTCAAACACCACAACAGAGCGGTCTTCACACTCATCTAATGGTATAATGTCATCACAGTTACTAACAAATGTAGCTACCTTCTCATTGTGTTCATTTTCAATTCTTTCACATTTTTCCATAAGATGTTTGTACTTAAACTGTTCTAAGCTTTTCGAGTAGATGTACAAGTGTTTAATGGTGTTCCAGTTAAGCCATCCAGGGCACAGAAGGTAATTATCAACCATTAAAGTTGTTTTACCACATCCACTTGGTCCAACGATGGCGCAACGAATTGAACTAGGTAATAACTTCCCATGTCTGCTTTTGATTCGTTTTTCTCGAATTCTGATCTTTGGATCCCAATCAGTCATTTTACTTTTTTATTTACTACTTAATAAATGAATAGAATTTTTGAAATTAGTGGTACATCCTCAAACTTAAAAAAGAGGCTAAATGTACCAATAAGAAACATGTATACAAAGGTTGGTTTGGTCGGATTTTATTCAACATTCTTAACCCCAAATGTCACAAAGGATAATAACAGATTACACTATGAGAAAGATGGTGTGGTTAATGCTTTAAATATTCCATCAGGGCAGTACAGTCTAGACAATTTAGAGAGGTGTATTCAGAGCCAGGAACCTTTCAATGCTAGTAATATAAAGATTAAGGCTAACGAAATCCTAAATAGAGTTGAGATAGAAAGCTTAGACTTTAAGCTGTATTTTAATAAGGAATGTAGTATTGGGAGGATGCTAGGTTTTAGAGACGAAATTGTGGAACCTGCAACAAAAGTTGTAGCAAATGAGCTACCGAAAATAATCCCTTTTGAAAAAATTAAAGTGCATTTTAACTTAGCTGATGGTATGTTTGTAAAGGATTCTGACCACTTTCATCGAGAGACAAATATTATTGCTTGTTTTAAACCCAAGTTGGAAATGTGTGGTCACTTACAGTTTGGCAGTCCAATTATATACGAACCGTGTTATCCATTATTTTTCCCTGTGCACGATAAAGTTCAAAACCTGGAAGTAAGTGTAACGGATGAAAATGATGCTGCGATAGATTTTGGAGGAGCGTCGGTAACAGTTCTTTTAGAAATGTTTTAATTAAAATCTTGCAGTAAATAAAATGAATAAAATAGAAAGTTATCAGTGGCAGTCTTTTCCAGTAAATGAGAAGACTAGGAATAATTTAAACCTACCGAACAAAGATGTAGAAATAGACATCAAAGTTGGTGATGGTTGGTTTGACAACAATGCTTACTTGTATATGACCTATAATGTTACTCATGCAAATGGATCAGATTACACTTTTTACGAAGGTAAATCGAATGTTAAACTCGTTGACAACTTTCCGACACAGTTATGGAGTGCAGTAATTGTTAAGAAAAGAGGTCACATAATCTACAGGTTAGAGCATCCAAGCATTTCGTCGACGGTTTTATACCACCTTACTTCTTCTCTCGACGATGACATTAGATTCGAGGGTAATTTCATTAACAATGGTAAGTTACGAAAAAAGGAAAACGAGGTACTGTATCCACTAAAAATGTTGGGTGGATTTTTTAAGGATTACAAAGAAATCATGTAGGAAGGAGACCTAACAGTAACTTTTGTGGGAAGCGCAAACGCTGGCGATGCCTTGTTTAGATGGTTTTCAAAAAATAATAGTGGTGCAGATATTGAAGGCTCTCGACCTGAGTTGGGTAAAGTAACCATTACCAGTTTAGAGATTAGAGTACCCATTGTTAAGTATGAGCCTAATTATGAACTAGATCTAAGAGAAAAGATGCTAAAGGATCCTAAGATTCCGATTTCATTTTTTGATCTTCAGACGCAGGAAATAGCAGGAATTAGTGGTAAGAGAAACTTTGAGCTAGACATAACGAATTACTACAACTCTATGGAGTTTGACATGCCTTATTTTGTGTTTGTGGTGTTTCAGACCAACAGGAAAGGAAACCAAGATGCTGATTCATCAGTGTATGATCACGTTCATCTCCAAAACATTTATCTAAAGAATGGTAGAAATGAGATATTTCCTGAAGAACTGTGGAACATTGACCCTCCGGGTACTTGTTTGAAGGCATACAATGCATTTGCAGACTTTAAGAGAATAACTGAATTGAAAGATGACCATAAAATTAGTGCATACAGTTTCATTAATTCGTACCCTATTTACGTAATCAATATGAGTAGACGCAAGAATGTTGTTACTGCACAGAAAACAGCAATGAAGTTATCGGCGACATTTAATGCGCCTATTCCTGACAACACTTTAGCATACATAATTATGTATGGTAAAAGAAACTTGACTTATGATCTTAAGCATGGACTAATTACTGAAAACTTTTGATGGAGAAGTTTTAATTTTAATGGTTCACAAGCCATTAAAATTTATGGAAACAACAGGTTTTACGAGAGTTGCGTTTACTCCAGCAATATCTAAAGCTTGCTCAAATCTTTGTTCATCAGTACCGAGATGAGCTGTATATACTACTTTAGTAGCCCAATCACGAAATCGATATCCTGTACCTGAATTGGATTTAAAAATAACCTTTAAAAGACCATTATAAGTAAAAAATGTTCGTTTGACTCGTTTTTGTGGCGACTTTGGGGCATTAAAAATTTTGTATAATCTAAATCTATATTAAAATTGTTAGTATTGTGAGTTAAATCTCTTATTAAGTTTTCCATTTCAAACAATTTTTCAATATCAATAGCTTTAAAGTATATTTTATTAACTTCTCTGACTCCTCTTACTTCTACTTCAAACGTGTTTCCAGCATCATCACGAAATTTCTCACAATCTTTTAGTTCTAAAATAGGCGGAGCTTCTCTCAAAACAACTTTACATGTTGTTCTTAGAATGATTGAGCGTGAGGTTGGTGGTATTATTGATACGATGCCTTGGGGATATTAGATATTAAGAAATAAATAGGTAGACGTAAACCATAAGGATATTAGTTAAGTTAAGGTAGGCTCAAAACCATAAGGGGTAAACATAAGTTAAGGCTAATAATAATTAAGATAATGGTAGACACAAACCATTTTCCTGAGGAAAATAATAATTAGACTAAGGTAGACACAAACCATTTTCCTGCGTGAAAATAAGAAATTGAGAATTGTTTTTTAAGGTTTAACAGAATCAGTTTCCTGTGGAAAATAAGAAATAATTTTAAGGTAGACTTCCGCCACATGTCAGTAGGTAATAAAAATGTTTATTCATCCTTAAAAAATCGTTGGTAACTTTTATGGATAATTTCACCACAGATTTAATGCTGTTTTCTGGTAATTTTAATTTCGGATAATGGTTGGTTTTAACCAGGAATTTGACTGTTATTTAGGGTAGTTGTGAACCTTAATTTTTCTCAGAACTTTTGAGTAGGTTTTAATGGCTACTTAGAGCCATATTTTTAATAAAATTTTGTGGTGTTTCTTTAATCTTGTTTATGGTTAGTTTTAAGCATTACTTTTGATTGCGTTTTATAGTTACTTAGAACCTTAAAATATCTTTATGGCTGGGGTGTTAATTTTTAAAATTTTTATGGTTGTTTTCAACTTTAAAAGAGATTACTTTTGGAAACCTCATTGGCGAGGTTGTGGTTGGTTTGATCCATAACTTTTGATTGCGTTTTATGGTGAGATTTGATCTTAAACAGGGTCACCCTACAGATTAGCAAAATATTTTTTAAGGTTGTCTTGGACCTTAAAAAAGAAATAATTTTATGGTCAAAATGAACCTTAGAAGAGGGGGTGTTCCCAACGTACCCACATACTACTCATAAGTCTTAAGTTGTATGAGGTCCATCATTAAGGTCCTCTCTTGCAACACGTATCAAAGATATTACGAAACCTTCCACATAACACTAATTCTAATACTACTACTACTACTAATAATAATAAAGATAAGGGTACTAGTTTCTGACACTAATAACGATAACAAAATAAGAATAATAGCAAAAGGAATTTAGAATGATACAGATTAACTTAGCACATTTGAAGTCATGTGTAGTATCATCGGAAACGGAATGGATAAAGGGAGAGAAGAAGACTGTAATGACAGTGGTAGTGGCTGTTGGTAAAGAGCAGAATGTAAACGGGGAATTCTGTCGATAAGGGGTAGGGACATATTAAGGGAGAGAGGGGCTGGCGAGAGTCATCTGCACAGGCTGTGTGAGATATGGCTATTGTGACAGAACGTGGACCATTCGTTGTCTTTTTAAGTTTAATTATTTTGAGAAAGAATGGTCCAAAGTCGAGTTTCTGAAACAGAAAATGATTTAGAAACGAGCTGAAGCCCAGTAGCTAACTGGATGGTGTCGCAATAAAATCGAGACTAACTCTACGTTATTTAATTGAAGCTCATAAACTATTTTTGTTTTCACGGAAACTTGAAATGTGGTGTTTCAGTGTGAGCTTTTGCCGTAGCGCTTACTTTGAAATACACTAATGGAAAAGAAATAGCAACTCTAAGAAGGAATTGTGTGACATAAACGAAAGCTGGCAGGTGTGTTTCTAAATCTGAAAGTGATGTCTACTGACATGTCACTCCAGTAGCGTAAGAGTCGTGCTAGCAATGCCACTTTGAAAATGCGAATTAGGTTGGCTTTAAATAGACGCTTTAACGGTCGTGAGCGTTAGTTACCTCTGAGAGTGATCGTGGTGAGTTGACATTACTCAGTTACGAGTTAAGGCGGAGAAGACACCATTATCATCACCTCACCGAGTTTGAATAACGTCGTACAGCTCTAATGCATCTACTGCGTCTGCAGCAGCAATTGGCACCACTGTGACACAACGAACTGTTACAAATAGGTTACTTCAAGGACACCTAAGAGTCAGACGCCCGTAGGGTGCACTCCGTTGACCCCAAAACACTGCCTTTTATGACCAGTGGCGTCAAGCGAGAGCTCACTGGAGGTCTGGGTTCGGGTGTCTTGTGTTTTCTAATGAAAGATGGTTCTGCTTCGGCTCCAGTGATGGTCATGTGTTGGTTGAGAGGAAGCTAGCTGACTGCCTATAACCGACCTGTCTGTGTCCTACACGCACAGGACCTACACCTGGGCCGGCCGGGGTAGCCGAACGATTCTATGCGCTACAGTCTGGAACCGCGCGACCGCTACGGTCATGGGTTCGAATCCTGCCTCGGGCGTGGATGTGTGTGAGGTCCTTGGGTTAGTTAGGTTTAAGTACACTACTGGCCATTAAAATTGCTACACCAAGAATAAATGCAGTTGATAAACGGGTATCCAACGAACAAATATATTATACTAGAACAGACATGTGATAACATTTTCACGCAATTTGGGTGCATCGATCCTGAGAAATCAGTACCCAGAACAACCACCTCTGGCCGTAATAACGGCCTTGATACGCCTGGGCATTGAGTCAAACACAGCTTGGATGGCGTGTACAGGTACAGCTGCCCATGCAGCTTCAACGCGATACCACAGTTCATCAAGAGTAGTGACTGGCGTATTGTGACGAACCAGTTGCTCGGCCACCATTGACCACACGTTTTCAATTGGTGAGAGATCTGGACAATGTGCTGGCTAGGGCAGCAGACGAAGATTTTCTGTATCGAGAAAGGCCCGTACAGGACCTGCAAAATGCAGTCGTGCATTATCCTGCAGAAATGTAGGATTTCGCAGGGACCGAATGAAGGGTAGAGTCACGGGTCGTAACACATCTGAAGTGTAACGTCCACTGTTCAAAGTGCCGTCAATGCGAACAAGAGGTGACCGAGACGTGTGACCAATGGCACCCCACACCATCACGCCGAGTGATACATCAGTACGGCGATGACGAATACACGCTTCCAATGTGCGTTCACCGCGATGTCGCCAAACACGGATGCTACCATCATGATGCTGTAAACAGAACCTGGATTCATCCGAAAAAATTACGTTTTGCCATTCGTGCATCCAGGTTCGTCATTGAGTACACCATGTCAGGCGCTCCTGTCTGTGATGCAAGGGTAACCGCAGCTATGGTCTCCGAGCTGATAGGCCATGCTGCTGCAAACGTCGTCGAACTGTTGGTGCAGATGGTTGTTGTCTTGCAAACGTCCCCATCTGTTGACTCAGGGATCGAGACGTGGCTACACGACCCGTTACAGCCATGCGGATAAGATGCCTGTCATCTCGACTGCTAGCGATACGAGGCCGTTGGGATCCATCACGGCCTTCCGTATTACCCTCGTGAACCCACCGATTCCACATTCTGCGAACAGTAATTGGATCTCGACCAACGCGAGCAGCAATGTCGCGATGCGATAAACCGCAATCGCGATAGGCTACAATCCGACCTCTATCAAAGTCGGAAACGTGATGGTTCACATTTCTCCTCCTTACACGAGGCATCACAACAACGTTTCATCAGGCAACGCCGGGCAACTGCTGTTTGTGTATGAGAAAGCGGTTGGAAACTTTCTTCACGCCACCACGTTGTAGGTGTCGCCACAGGCGCCAACCTTGTGTGAACACTCTGAAAAGTTAATCATTTGCATATCAGAGCATCTTCTTCCTGTCGGTTAAAATTCTCGTCTGTACAAAGTCATCATCGTGGTATAGCAATTTTAATGGCCAGTAGTGTAGTTCTAAGTTCTAGGGGACTGATGACCTCAGAACTTAAGTCCCATAGTGCTCAAAGCCATTTGAACCATTTTTGAACGTACACCTGGAGTTACGGGCTGCGATGCGATTTCGTGTGACAGCGAGAGCACTCTCGTGGTTATTCCACTGACCTTGACTGGAAATTTGTACGTCAGTCTGGTGATTCGACATTTTAGGCTGCCATTCATGAACAACATACCATAGGGTATTTTCCAACAGGATAACGCTGGCTCACATACCGCTGTTGTAAATCCAGATGCTTTACAGAGTGTCGACCTGCTTGCCTGCTGGATCACCAGCCCTGCCTGCAATCTAGCACACATCGGACACCGACGGACGACAACAGCAGCGTCATTTACAACCAGCATTACCAGTCCCTGCATCGACGGACCAAGTGCGGCAGGCATGGACTCTATCCCACAAACTGACATCCGGCGCTTGTACATCACAATGCTTGCACGTTTGCAAGCTCGCATTCAACATTCTGGTGGTTAGACCGGTTACTGATGTACCGGCTATTGACATTTGCAATGGCTTATCTGGCTCTTGCATTAGCCTGTGACCTTGCAATGTTAATTTCCTAACAATGTTACCTAGACAAATGTATTCTCGAAATGACACGTTTCTACATTAAACATTTTTTGTTTTTGCGATTTTTTCAGTCAACGTATTTCATATTTTGTTGCTGTAGATTTTATGATCATAAGTTGCTAGGATCCGGCTGGAAGAGGTGAAAAAAGTTTTATAAATGTACCTTTTACAATCCAGTGTTTGGACCACGGAATGGTTCTGAAGAAAGAAATTACATTTGCTACTTTTAATTCTTATTGATGTTGGACTGGTGAGTGGCTTAACCCAGTCTTGCGCATCAAAGCAAAACTAGCGACCTTTACTTATTATTAATAGCGTAGCATGCAGAGGATTAACCCCATTAAATTCGCGGAGCAGTTCGTCGAGTAATTTGCGTCCCACGCCACACGCCGCTTGGAGTGGTGTGGATTCCAGCCGCGAACACAGGTGTAATTTTGCGCGGAACCACGGGACAGATCTTTAAAAATGACTGACGAAATGTCATCAGTCGTCCAACCAATCAAAAGGCCTTTGGATATGGCTCCATATCAGTAATTGTCGACTTCTCCCCATGTCACCACCTATCCATACCCACCTCGCTAGGCACCCGTTATTTTTTTCAGGTAGTCTAACAAATTTAACAAATTTGACTGATAATGTTCCAGGTGCTGCATAGCTCCCCAGCGTACCTGCATGCTACTATTTTCCCCACCCCTTGTTCTTTCCACCTCAACCTGAAAGTGGTCACTCTCACTCTGAAATGGCTCTGAGCACTATGGGACTTAACTGCTGTGGTTATCAGTATCCTAGAACTTAGAACTACTTAAACCTAACTAAGGACATCACACACATCCATGCCCGAGGCAGGATTCGAACCTGCGACCGCAGCGGTCACGTGGCTCCAGACTGTAGCGCCTAGAAACGCACGGCCACTCCGGCCGACACTCTCTCACTCTTACTTCCTTTGTTGTTGATGTCAGCCTTTCGATGGTGTTGTATCTTCTGATAGCTTTTGTTGCACTTAGTAACCCCTGCCTGGGTTGTCCTGTGTTTCTTCTTCTTTCCCTCCACCGTTCCCTCGACCAGAGTAGTGAACTGCGACCAAAGGCTGCTTTGAGTTAGCTCCTTCCCTGTCGTGTTCTTCTCAGCACTCCATCGCTGTACCTCTGTCACCCTACTCCCTCTTCAACGCTACCCTCCAGCACCTCTTCTCAAAAGCTTGTAGGATTTCCTTTTCCTCACGGCGCGTGCTTCATATTTCTTCCCGCGTCAAGCACATGCCTCGTCTGTAGATCTTTAACGGTAGTTTCCCAGTACACTAGTAGACACTATTTGTCGTCAGTAGCGTTATTTCCTGGAAATGTGCCCTGCCTGACCTCTATATTCAGTTTCGATTTTTCTGGTGACACGCGTTCTATAGCACCTCCTCTTTCCTGGACAACAAGACAATGTCATCTGCAAACCAAGGAGCTTTGAAGCATTCCCAAGCGCATTCCTACCAATAAGGCTGCCTCAGAAGCCTTTGACTTACACTATTTTTCACTAGACAGTAAGGCGCGTTTATTAAAGATATACCTTGAATAATTATAAAGCAAATACAGACAGTATGGTCTCAAAACTGAACGAAGGTAGCTGTATTTGTACAAACAATTTGTTGAATTTTCTCCAGGCGTTCCAGGGTTGTACTCTCTCTCTCTCTCTCTCTCTCTCTCTCTCTCTCTCTCTCTCTCTCTCTCTCACACACACACACACACACACACACACACACACACACACAAACACGTCAGCTCCACTTTACAACGATTAAAAACTGCCCGTCCAGAAAACATTAAAGTGTTTAGCTGTCTGCCACCTGGTTTACTATTACAATGAAAATTTAAATCATGCAGTTTGTCACATTGGAGACATGAGGAAAAGTAAGTGAAACCTGTTGCTTGTACAGACATAAAAACATACACACACAAAAACAAAAACTTTCATATAGTATTATTAATGTCGGGAATATCCGTAACATTCTCAGTCGTAAAACTGCGATGGAAATAATTCTTCACAACTACGTCCTGTATGGCTGCACACGACAAACAGTGGAAATGGGGTAAAAGAGAAATCACAGTGTTTGGTGACAATACGAATAAAAAGCATTTGTCTATTTTCAGATTTGCAGATGCTTTCGTAAACACTATAATTTATGTATTTAGAGGTAGTAAGGAACAGTTTTCCTGTTATTTAATAGAAAAACAATAAAAACCCATTGATGAAGCTCAAGCTTCACCGAAACATGTCTGGGTTGATAAAAAAAGAAAAATTGTGTTTTGCTCAAGGCGGATGTCATCCAAAAGTGAATTTATGTGTAAGTAATCACGAACAGAACAGCTTCAACCTCAAGATGAATAACATATATACACTCCTGGAAATGAAAAAAAAACACATTGACACCGGTGTGTCAGACCCAGCATACTTGCTCCGGACACTGCGAGAGGGCTGTACAAGCAATGATCACACGCACGGCACAGCGGACACACCAGGAACCGCGGTGTTGGCCGTCGAATGGCGCTAGCTGCGCAGCATTTGTGCACCGCCGCCGTCAGTGTCAGCCAGTTTGCCGTGGCATACGGAGCTCCATCGCAGTCTTTAACACTGGTAGCATGCCGCGACAGCGTGGACGTGAACCGTATGTACAGTTGACGGACTTTGAGCGAGGGCGTATAGTGGGTATGCGGGAGGCCGGGTGGACGTACCGCCGAATTGCTCAACACGTGGGGCGTGAGGTCTCCACAGTACATCGATGTTGTCGCCAGTGGTCGGCGGAAGGTGCACGTGCCCGTCGACCTGGGACCGGACCGCAGCGACGCACGGATGCACGCCAAGACCGTAGGATCCTTCGCAGTGCCGTAGGGGACCGCACCGCCACTTCCCAGCAAATTAGGGACACTGTTGCTCCTGGGGTATCGGCGAGGACCATTCGCAACCGTCTCCATGAAGCTGGGCTACGGTCCCGCACACCGTTAGGCCGTCTTCCGCTCACGCCCCAACATCGTGCAGCCCGCCTCCAGTCGTGTCGCTACAGGCGTGAATGGAGGGACGAATGGAGACGTGTCGTCTTCAGCGATGAGAGTCGCTTCTGCCTTGGTGCCAATGATGGTCGTATGCGTGTTTGGCGCCGTGCAGGTGAGCGCCACAATCAGGACTGCATACGACCGAGGCACACAGGGCTAACACCCGGCATCATGGTGTGGGGAGCGATCTCCTACACTGGCCGTACACCTCTGGTGATCGTCGAGGGGACACTGAATAGTGCACGGTACATCTAAACCGTCATCGAACCCATCGTTCTACCATTCCTAGACCGGCAAGGGAACTTGCTGTTCCAACAGGACAATGCACATCCGAATGTATCCCGTGCCACCCAACGTGCTCTAGAAGGTGTAAGTCAACTACCCTGGCCAGCAAGATCTCCGGATCTGTCCCCCATTGAGCATGTTTGGGACTGGATGAAGCGTCGTCTCACGCGGTCTGCACGTCCAGCACTAACGCTGGTCCAACTAAGGCGCCAGGTGGAAATGGCATGGCAAGCCGTTCCACAGGACTACATCCAGCATCTCTACGATCGTCTCCATGGGAGATTAGCAGCCTGCATTGCTGCGAAAGGTGGATATACACTGTACTAGTGCCGACATTGTGCATGCTATGTTGCCTGTGTCTATGTGCCTGTGGTTCTGTCAGTGTGATCATGTGATGTATCTGACCCCAGGAATGTGTCAATAAAGTTTCCCCTTCCTGGGACAATGAATTCACGGTGTTTTTATTTCAATTTCCAGGAGTGTAGTTCAAAGGATCCTATGGCACAGCGGATAGCTCCGAATAAATGTTCGTACAGTGAATACACATAGATAAGTTTAAAAATCGCCGATGACTACAGCTCATCTAATCCCACTTCACTTGCGAATTCAGTGGAACAAAGTTTCCACCAAGTCTCAGCGGCGTGATCCCCGGGCACATAAGTGTGGTATTCGACATCGGTAAAACCTCGTAGCATCCACGTGGCACACGACTGACAACTCTTGCCCTTGGGTGGCCATTACTGTAGTTATCGATGGAGGCAAACAACTGAATGGGGGCTTTTGCGCACTGCCTTTAACCCCTCAATCTACATTTAAGTTCCAACGGCTTGGGCCCGAACTGTAAATAAGTTCGCCCGACTTTCGAGCTATTCCGCGGTTCGTCAAATCTGTCCCACTTTGTATGAATGGAGCACGACTTACGACGTGTAAGATCCAGCTGGTTTTGTGAAATATCTCATAAGTAATCACAAGCTCACGTAATAATACCACAAAAGGTTTATTATCAATCAACACAATGTGAGTCAATAACATTTATCTCCAGTTCCTGAAAACACTCACAAATTCACGTAATTGGCACTATTACAGAAAGCAACAACACAAATCAATAATCTTCACGCGTGTGATATCGCTGGAGTCATACGAGTACATGTAATAGAACTCTGCATCTCTTGCAGTCCCACGTAGTTTCACTACTTATGTTTCGTACAAAGTTTACCCGACCGACGCACGATGGGCCTCGCTCTTGAAGTCAAGTTTGCCCCGGATACCGGTCTACGAGTCCCACACGTGGTTGTAGGCTGAAGAGTTCACTCGGTGCGGCAGAGTACTGGGACGCGAAGGAGGTGGTTGCCTAGCTACACAGGCAAACAAATCATACCACGCCTCAAGTCCATATCGGAGCACCGCACGGATCAGTCCATATGGAAGCATGCAGGCAGGCAGAGAGGGAGAAAGAGAGACAGAGAGAGAGAGAGTGTGTGTGTGTGTGTGAGGAGGCGGCAGCTTTGGGGGCCTCCTCCGCTTCCGCCTCCGCCCTCTGGAGGCGGAGCCCCCGCCCACCCACCCACAGCCGCACACTTTGTCCGCTGGCTGCGCTGCCAGCGTGTTAATTAAAGCCCACCTGCAAATCCCGCTAACGATGAGTTACGAGGGAGTCTGCCGGCAGGCGGGATCACCGCTAAGGATGATTCACACCCTCCGCCACCTACCGCCGCGCCGGCTTTCTCCTCGGACGCTATTAGCAGCCGGCGAGGGCAGTCCCTGCCGTGCCGCGGTGCCTGGGGAAACCTCGTCCGCCGACTCCCGCACCGGAAAACACCGCTACTTGTCAAACACACGACCCTAATGCAACAGCCATAAAACAGTAGTCTAATCCCTGTCTGCAGTTGCTAACACCTTGTTCACTAATTGGATAAACACGGACGGTTTCTCCAGCACAATGCCCTCTACAGATCCTTATTTGCGACACAAACAACAGGACACTTAAGTGTTTTACGCTATCGGACTGGTAATGTTATTAATCTTCAGTTCTTGAAATATGAAACTTAAATATTTAAAACAGAAACTTTCCGTTTTTTTTGTTTTTACTGTGATATAAGTGGAATTAAATACTGCGTTCCTAAATTGTACATTACCTCAATGTAGTCATTGATAACAGATCAGTCATCACGACGCTAGCGTCTTACTGCACGTGCTTAAGATAATGTCACTTCCATCTGGTGATGAGCCTCCACTGGCTCGTAAACTAGTCACAGGTATAAAGAATAAAAAGTAACGAAATACAAAAATTGGCCAGGAGTTAGATGCACAGCGCCATCTATCACAAAGCGAAAATTTGGTCCAACTAAAACATTTGTATTTCCTTACGTGCTACACGGATATGTAATAAAAATGGAGGTTCCTATTTAAAAAAACACAGTTGATATCCGTTTGACCTATGGCAGCGCCATCTAGCGGGCCAACCATAGCGCCATCAGGTTTCCACCTTGGAGCTAGACAAGTTTCGTTCTTTGTAGTTTTTTTCGTTTGATGCTTATTTCGTGAGATATTTCGCCTGGTCACTATCAATGGACCACTCTGTATACTTGATTGCTATACTTACAATTAAATGTTACGATTGCGGTCTCAGTTGAACGACATTCGACAATGAGCAAAGTATCGGAAATACACTCTGCTCACGGCTGTGGCTCTGGAAATAGAAATATCTGTACCATACTTATGACGTAACCTCATTTCTCCGCACTCGTGACCGGTACCCATTTACCCGCTACCGACAATTGCAATGACACATCCGCAACCTGCTTACTGCGAAAAAAAGCCGCGCCTGGCGCCAGACATGTACACAACTCAACATCACGCTCCCTGCAAACTCTTCCAAGTATTGGTCTGCTTTCAACCGCCTTACCGGGAACCGCCTCACCCACCAGTAGACTCTCCTCCTTAATGACCGTCCCTTTCCTGGCGACCTCAGTAAGGCCAACCACTTTGCCTCTCACCTCTCCGATCTTTTTTCCATACCAGATGATCCCTAATTTGATTATCCCCTCTTCCCTGACGTCATGGACCGTACGAATACTGGTGTTCCTCTCCTTGCTCCTGGCTTCCAGTACTTGGGTCACACATCACCATTTGAACTTTAACACTCCCACCACTACACAGGACATCAGCCTCACACTCCGCACTAAACGCAACACTGCTCCCAGCCGCGACCGCATTACCTACTGCCACCTCAAACACTGCCCTCCCTCCTTCCTTTCAGTCCTTGCCACCCTTTACAATGTCATCCTTGCCACCGGCTTCTACCCTGACCTGTGGAAAACCTCCCGTATCCTGACGTTCTTCAAACCCAACAAGCCTCCAGCTGATACCTCTTCCTATCATCCTATCTGTCTCACATCGGTGTTCAGCGAGCTCTTGGAATCCATCATTATCCGGCGCATCCATCACCACCTCCACCAAAACCACCTCCTTCCCTACACCCAATGTGGCTTTCGACCTTCCTTCTCTGCCGATGACCAACTCCTACGCCTCACTCATCTCCTCTCCCTCCAGCCTAACTCCTGTCGCTCCACCATTTTTGTCTCCCTCGACCTCGAAAAGGCCTACGACTGAGTCTGGCATCCCGGTCTCCTGTTTAAACTCCAAACCTATGCCCTTCCTGTCAACTACATCTGTCTGATGGCCTCCTTCCTCTCCCACCGTCCCTCCTATCTTACCATCCATAATGCCAATTCCCACACCTTCTACCCCTCTGCAGGTATGCCCCAGTGCTCTGTCCTCTCCCATCTCCTCTACCTCCTGTACACGGCAGATATGCCCCAACCCCCCCCCCCCCACCTCCAGTACACCTCTTACAGTATGCCAATGACACTACATTCCTCGCCCTCGCTCCTACCATCCAACAGTTCCATAGGCTTCTCCAGAATCACCTACACCTTTTTGCCGCATGGTGTAACCAGTAGCTCTTGAAACTCAATCCTTCCAAGACCCAGGTAATCATCGTAGGTTGTACCACTCGCTCCTTCCGGCTACTGGATTTCTCCCTTACCGTCTGCGCCCATCCTGACCATCTCTCCCCCACCCTCACCTACCTTGGCCTCACCATTGACCGTCACATCACCTGGATGCCGCATCTCCGCTCTATCGAATCCAAAGCCCACAACTGCATCTGACTCACTAAACTCCTATGTGGCTGGACATGGGGGTTGAGCCCCTCTACCATCCTCCACACCTACAAATCCTTAATCCGTCCCATCCTCTGTTATGCCAGTCCTGCCTGGATTTCTGCCCCCCCCCCCCCCAAATTCTGTAAGTCCCTCCAGATCTTTGAGCATCATGCACTCTGCCTCGCCTTCCGTATACGCCTCCCGTCCCCCACGTGGATCCACTATGGCCTCATTCCTTTCCCCCATCTGCTTCTATTCCTTGAACATATCTGCCTACTCTAAACCTCCCGCCACCTTGCTCCCCCTCACCCCCTGGTTGACCCTCTCCTCTTCCGTCCCCGCCCCCTGCCATGCCTTCACTGTTGTGTCCCCCCTACTCTCCATCTCTACACTCTTGATCTCCTTTCCCAAGGTGGCTTCCATCAAATACCCCTCCCGGATGTGCCCTCTCTCCCTCCATCTATCCCTCATATCAACTCTGATCCTCATCCCCCCCCTCCTTTCCCCCGTCCTTTCCCAGGGCTCCCTCTTCCTCCCTCTTCCATCCTGTTTTCTCCCTACCCAACCTTTCCCTACCTCCCTTCTCCTCCCCCCAAGTCCTTTTGTATTCTCCTCTTCTGCCTTCCCCACTCAATGTCACGTCTGCCCAGCAATTGCCTCCCCCACCTCGTCCTCCATCGGCTCCTTTCCCCCCTCCCCCCTTCGCTTTTCCTCTCCTTCCCCCCTTTTTATTTTCCCGTCATCTGTCCAGTTTCCCCCCACCTGCTCTCGGTTGTGGTATGTCATATTTGACAACTTTTTTTAGTGCAGTGTTCCAGTGAATGTTCAGTGTTGTTTGTTGTTCATCTTTCCAAAGTGTTGCGAACAGAAACCATGCTGTCGCTGGGTGTGAATTTTATGTCTTTTGCGAACAGAAACCAGACTGTCGCCGTGTTTTTTAATTGTCTGTCTATTATTTCACCTGTGGGCTTCATATGTATTTTATTAGGATTCCTTTGTTCTTTGTTTTAAGTTCCACGTTTCTTTTTCTCCGTGTTACTATTTAAGTCTCCAATTTTATCGCCTGTTTTTATTGTTTATCATCTTCATCTTTTTAAAACAAAGTCTGTACGCTGAAGAGCGGCATACTAAAAGAACAAAGGAAACTAAATTATGACGTGACATACTCTTCCCTCTGCTATCACAGTATTCCACGTCAATTCATACCTCCCGTACAACTGCACATAGTCATTTCCTTTGCATGTGTCGGAACACAAACACATACTTTATATGTATGGTGCACAAGGTGAACCTATCACACATCCCCAACTACTAAGTACAATACTTCGGCAATAACTAATTGCTGGCGATACGAAATAATACTGACCAAAAGTCAACGACGGGTGGACATGTCTCATAATTTTTTCTTTCGAGTGGTGCCACTGTGTCTTACAAAAAGAGGCGTAATCGTCTTACAAACTGTCAGATGTTATAATACCCGATAGCAACAACTACTGTGTGTTACTGTCACAAGCGCTCTTCGTTCTATAGGTGCACATAAGTATTCATGTTAAAAGCTATATTCGATTTATGAATCGAGGTATGGCGTTACCTCTGAATAAAGTGTTTTTTCCTAGATAAATACTGTGACACCGAACATAGACGGTGATTGCCGGAGTGTATAGTACCAGACCAACAGTTCGGTCACACGTCGCTAACGGTGCAATCTTCTAATAATATTTAGAAAGTGATTTGGTTAAGAATCGTTGTATGAAACCGCTATTTGCAACGCCCTCTCACCGCCGCCACTAGATGTTTCTCCAGTACTTGTAATGAATTCTGTCTTGATGCCAGAGGTTTGGTGATATATCGACTGAATTATAGGCGATGGTTGATTGAGAAGGTTCACAAACAGTAGACGGTGTGCTGATTGAGGTCATAAGAAAAGTACACTAGCTTTTCAGATCTCTGGTGTTAAGCTATCCGCTAGAAATGATGTTTGGCATTTGGAATCAAGTCTCTCCATTCAACCACATACCTCAATTGGATCCTATGGAAAAGTCCTTCAATCATTACAGCCATTAGTGAATTATATTTATGGCACTTTAATATCTCGAAAAGAGTCACCTTTCTCAAACCTATCTGCTACAGTAAAATTCCAGCGTATATTTAGGTAGTGCCTAGGCATCTTGCAACTGCCCCTCATACTCTGCACTACTATCCCTGCAGCTTTGCGCACGTGATTGGTCCAATTGAAGTCGGAACTGAGTAAAAGTCGAAGAAAGCAATATCTACCACCTTCTGCAACCTGTGTAGAGACAAGCTAAGCTGAGTTACTGCGACAGGACTGCGTTTTGACCATTCAATGAAAACGTAAACATATTGTCATAGCTCCGCCAACTGTGCATGCTGTGTAAGGTCAGTACCAAAGGAAGCCCCTTCTGCAACATGAAGCAGTATAAAAAACAGCACTGCAACAGGGAGAAGGACGAGGATTTTGCTACTCCATTATGGTGCTTTCCCAAACTACATACAAGTACTGCTGTCCGAAGCAGATCCGCCTCGCTCAGGACCCATTCACGTCTATCACCCCAACATGCTATCTTCGTTATTCTGTAACATCCAACAGAGAAAAATTACGAACTATAAAATCTCCACTAACCTCATCCAATAGAGAGCTCAATAATATTTTTAATGCATCTCTTCTCTTCCGTATATCGAAAACAAATACCGTCTTCAAGCTGGCATCGACCACAAGTGACAATCCTATTAAATAGACAAGTATTGATCCATTGCATGGAACAGCGTAAAGGTACATCGCCTTTATTGTAGGAGGATGACCGTATCCCACAAACTATACTGTAAGTAGAAGAGACCCTCCCTGAGACCCTGTGTCGTTGATTGAAACAATGTTTTTTTTTATGTAACACAAAAAATGTGTTCAAATGTGAGTGAAATATTATGGGACTTAACTGCTAATGTCATCAGACCCTAAGCTTACACACTACTTAACCTAAATTATCCTAAGGACAAACACAGATACCCATGCCCGAGTGAGGACTCGGATCTCCGCTGGGACCAGCCGCACAGTCCATGACTGCAGCACCTTAGAAAAAAGCGCTCCGTCATCAGACCACAAATGGCCTATCGGGACCATCCGACCGCAGTGTCATCCTCAGCTGAGGATGCGGAAAGGAGGGGCATGTGGTCAGCACACGCAGCGCCCTAGACCGCTCAGCTAATCCCGCGCGGCTATATGTACCGCACTTCGTACACTGCCATAAATTTTGTTTTTTCCACAACCACTTCGAGTTCTCCGTGAGGTTCTAAACACGTTGTGATCCATTGGTTCTCACAGAAAACTAGACGTCGGATGGTATAAGTCATGTTGTTAAGTGCTACCATAGCACATTACACACAGCGGATGATTTTAAATGAAGGACAGTTACAACAAAAGGAAACTGGAAGTATTTGGCAGTGTTGCGAGTAGTTTCCAAACTGCTGTCTGAAGGTGATTGACAACCTCTACATTTAAACTCATCTGTCACAGTGACGGAAAAGCTGATTGCTCTGCATTCTGTTTAGACTGATTCCTCATATTGCAGTCATGTACGCGATCACTGTTTTGCTGCTAGCCATCCCCAGAAGGTGTTGTCCCTCTACCAAAATTCTTTCTCCAACTCAAACAAGAGATGTCAGTCAGTCATTATGTGGTAACCAACAGCGTACCAGTGGACAGATGGGACGGAAAAGACACCGTCGATATACTGAAACAATAAGCATCACAGTTGATAGTGCAAACAATTTTAGCAATTTTACAGTCATTTCAACACCAATGATGCGACAGCATGTTTTCCAATTTCAGTATCATAGCTAAACTGTCACTTCTCTACTTTGGGAGTATCATTGCGAATGTAGATAGATGACTGTGAAGTACATCCATACATTGTTAATTCTCGAACATATTCATCATCAAAGTGTACCTGACAGCACTCTACACATTTCTAGCACCTCTAGAATAGTGCTTAATTTATGATCTATCTCTATGCGGACGGGAGTCACAGAGTATTTTCGCAGTCTTAGGATAAAATTAGGGTCTGAAAGACCCCCTCGCACTGTCTTTGACCAACCTGCCCTGCAGCACTGTTAGCGATTTAATCTGCAGCCGACCAGAAGTAGACCGCCACATTCCACATCTCGTGAATGAATGGAGATTCCCGAATCTTCGCACATTCAAGTACACAAGATTTCTCCAGATGCACCTATGCCGAGGTGGATAGCACTCTTTATCGGTGTGTAATAACAGTTTTTAAAGTGTTGTGATGTAATAGCAGATGATTAAGAATAACAAGAAATGGGTGATTTTTATGTATGATGGTGCTCCAGAGGGATGGAATCCGAAGAATTTTACGTAAATCAACTGCGCTATCAATTTTAAAGTATTGTTCTAATGTCTGGGATCAGTACCAGTATGGAACATAAACATTCGCACTCCTAAGGCTATGCGGTTCAGCACTGAAAGCACACTATAATGTTAGATCACCTCAGTTTCCGACCTGTCAGTCATGTGGAATGCAGCACTGTTAACACTCCAATGTAGGAAATATTTTTCCAGCGCATGACATACCTTTCTGCAGGTTTCTCTACGATATACTATGGTAACAAACTGTAAAATGAAAAAAACGACTTCCTTAAAATATCGGTTATGTGTGATGCGTGCGCAATGTAGCTTCTCAGAGATGTGTAGCGTCCACTGTCCACATCCGAACACAGTTCAGATATTATACTATGCTCGCATCAGTCCTATATAAAAGCATCCTTAGAACCGGAGAATACCTCTTACAAGGAAACAGATAAACGCATAGCAGCGGCGTCTGACATGTTAAATTGCACGTCATGCCACCAGTAACTCCGGAAACAGCACATCTGTCAAGCAGGTGTATGCATGGGATTTGCGGTGTCTCACAAGCACCTGTCGCTGCTTAGAGTCATCTTAGTAGCGTCAGAAAAGGCAGCAGTTGCAATATGCATAGGGACTACATAAAACGACGTTGGAATTTTACTGTAGCTGGTAGGTTCGAGAAAGGTGACTCGTTTTGAGATATGAGAGTGCCACAAATATGATTCACTGGTGGCTGTAATAATTAAAGGACTATTCCATAGGATCCAACGCAGGTATGAGGTTGAATGGAGAGACTTGATTTCAAATGCCAGACAGCATTTCTAGCGTACAGCATACCACTAGAGATCTGAAAAGCTAGTGTACATTTCTTACGGCCTCAGTCAGCACACCATCTACTACTGTTTGTGATCCTACTCAAACAGCCATCACCTATAACCCATTCGATACATCACCGAACCTCTGACAGGGCATCTAGATGAAATATGTTACAAATACTGGAGCAATATCTAGCGGCGGCGGAGTGAGGGAGTTGCAAACGTCGGTTTCATACCACCATAGGTGGGTGGCCGGTTTTGGTTCAAATGGCTCTGAGCACTATGGGACTCAACATCTGAGGCCATCAGTCCCCTAGAACTTAGAACTGCTTAAACCTAACTAATGTAAGGACATCACACACATCCAAGCCTGAGGCAGGATTCGTACCTGCGACCGTAGCGGTCGTGCGGTTCCAGACTGAAGCGCCTAGAACCGCTCGGCCACACCGGCCGGCGGTGGCCGGTGTTCTTTCACTACAATACAAAATTCGTTCTTGGTTAAAATATACTTTATTACAGGAACCAACCGAGTACTAAACTTCAGTGATGTCCACTCGGATGTTCTGTAGTTAACAGCAATCAAATAACATGTACTAATTTTGAATCTTATCCGTGTCTATATCACTATATACAATAAATAACGCTCCCTCACAGCTGGCTAAGGTGCGAGACGACGTCTACCACTATGGAAGACTAGAGCACACTGCGAGGTATTGAGGTGCAGTGATAGCTGAGTCCCGATGCGACGTATTGTGGTACTGAAATGGAGCGATTGAGACATCTCGGTTTGCGACGGCGGTCTATATGCAAGCTGCCCAGGGGGCGTTATCGGAGCGTAGCCTGGGGGCGTGTCTTGATCTTCTCTTGTCATAAGCGCGCCTAGTTCAGCACCTGCTATACAATATTTCATACTGCAGACCGGTGTGCTGGCGAAGGCGTACAATAGCACAGTTCCGTGTTGCAAAATGATTGTCTTCCTATTGCTCAGAAAGCTTATATCATTATGTACCAGTGGTTTTGGAATCTGGAGTGTCTCCAATTTTTACCCTAAGTGTGACAAGACGACGTTGTCTTATGCTTGTGAAGTCTATGAACGCAGTTATCATATACTCGTAATTATTCCGAGAGAAATTTCGCAATATGTCGGTAACTAACTGTAAAAGGATTTCAGTTGTCCTTTTTCCTTTTCGAGGTCCAAGTAATTTTACCGCTAATAGTTTCTTGTTTTCACACAACCATTCGATTCACCGCTTAATAGCCTTTTCCATGATCTTCGCCGAACACGGTAGTAAGATGATAGGCCAACATGACACGGGGTTATCACACCTTTTTCCCGATTTGTGGATGGGGACGACTCAAAATGTTGTTAAAGAGTCGATTTTGATTTTCCTTGTCTATATACTACTGCTAATTTCGAGTAGCAACAGTTTTCCTTCGTGTGGGATGTATCGTATATTTGGGTAGTCAGTTTAATGTGGACCAGGTGTAGTACCCTTAACTTGGAAGAGCGCATTCGGGAGTTCTTCTATTGAAAGCGTTGTGTAATGACACTGTTGTCCTTTGCATAGTCCACCTCGTCTTCCTTGTCCATTACATCACGTGTAGCTATGATATATATACTCTAAAACTTTATCGGATGGTGGATGTGTGTTTATGCCCATTGTCAGATCGGTTTTAATGTTCCGTTCTACATTACATATCCCCGTTAATCGATATTATTTGCAGACTGCAGCGCAGAAATTCTATCGCGATTTTCGTTTTGTGCTGCAGTATTTCCTTGGCTGCAACTTGTGCCTTCTTAAGAGCAAGAAAGTTTGTGTACTTAGGAGAAATTTTTATGTTTTCTTAGTGCCTCCCTCGTTCCTTGAAGGGCTCCGTCACATTCTGAATCCCACCAACGGGATGATGGCCGATGTGCAGTCAGTGTATGTCCGTTTTGAAGTATTGAGACTTCCGCTGCTTCACTGATAAACGCTACAAAGATCGCATAATCTCTTTCGGGATTTTCGGTTTCGATGATAGATTCCAGTTGTCTACCAGTAGCTTTCCGTGTAGGATCCAGTGGGCTTTGCCTGTGTTCCATTTCCGGATGATTGTGTGTTTGACAGTGTCCGTAGGTTGTGTGTTTATTATGACCTGAATTGGCAAGTGATCCGAACCTAAAGTATCCTGCATCACCTCCCTTGTTGTTTCGTTAGCCCAGGGCCGCACAAGGTGCATGCACCGGTGCATCGCACAGTGCAGAGTGCAGAAGACGGCTACGCTTTGTTGACGAGGGTGCAGACCCCCCCCCCCTCCTTCCTCTGCTTTGTGCGACAGCGCTGCCTCTCACTTCCTTAGCTTGTGTCGCTCGCGCCACCTGTCTTGACCTCTTTCAAAGCTTTTCCCTGTTGTCTTCGTCATTGCCAAATACTAATGTACACTAGGTGGAAAGCTTAGTTTGGTGTACCGGTACAAAAGAGATGGTAACAATTTTAAATTTGGTTTCAACCCAAATGTATCTTCCTATGTGCTCTTTATTTTATTTGCAATTATACTACTAATGTGTGGAACAAGAGATTAGCTGACACCAATTACGACAGAATTTTTTAAATTACAATTAGAAATACTCGCACGCAATCTAGTTCTTGTGCAAGACAAAACAGGAAAAAACCTTTCACATACACAAGTGGAACCAAACTTATAAATAATCTTCGCTGCTTCTCTGTGTAACTTGGGAAATTTTTCCTGCGACAAATTCTGGTAGAATTGGAGCAAACCTTTTGTATTGTAAAACACATCCTTTCGGTGAACATCGCTTTGCAAATCAATTAGTTCGAAATGTAAATCTGAAGGCACGCTTTCAATATCCATCGAAAAAGTTTTCACAAAAACATCGAGAATTGGCTGCAGGTAGATAGTTTCCTGAAACAATAACAAAGCCAATGTTAATAAATGAAATTAATGTATGCCGTTGTTTCGAAGCACTAAAATGCGATAGATTTTAATAAACATGTAATGTGTACTAGTGGTTTTAATGTAATGTTACACTTGCAGATGTAATGCAATCTCCTTTATTTAGCTGTATGTCATATACTGGCACATTACTTGGAATCGGTCGTTAAACGAGTTTTCAAGGGATTGTAGTACCTCGACGTATTTTTCAAAGCGCGCTCCTTCCTGCACAGATGTTGTCAAACAAAAACATAGTACCGTTTTGGTTAGAGCGGTTATAAAAATCAGGCTGTTTTAATAAAGGTACAATTTATATCTCGCTTACCTAGTTCAGGAAAGTGTTGCGTATTTATTTTTCTCTGAAAGGTTGTTTTTGAGGAGCTTCAGTTTATACTGGAAAGCGTTTATTTTGCTGATCATATCGTTGATGAGATTGTTTTCTTTTTGGAGTTTCAGACTTAAATCATTTAGGAGAGCCATAATGTCTGCTAAAAATCCTAAATCAGCTACCTATTCAGGGTCATGAAAAAGTGGCTCCGGACGTCCTTTGCTCTCCAAAAACTGAGCCACAGTGTGGCGTAGTCGAAAAATTCGGGAAATCACTTTCCCTTTGCTCAGCCAGCGCACCTCAGCGTGGTAGGGAATATCTGGATACTCCACTTCAAAGGAAATAAAAAATTATTTGAATTGACGATGAGTGAGTCCATGAGAAGGAATGTAGTTCACGATACGCACCACTACCTTCATCACATATTGAAGGCCGATAACTTTCGTAAAAGGGCCTCTTGGTGTGCAAAACAATGAACGGAAAATAAATTCGGCATGTTAAGTTTTTTCCGCAGTACACCAATAAACCCTTTTGCTTTACCGCACATTGCTGGTGCCCAGTCAGTGGTTACGGAAAATAGCTTTTCCCAAGGGAGTCCTATACCTTCAGCTGCCATTTCAACAACTGCTAAAATATCCGCCCCTGTAACAGTGTCCTTCAACGAAATCATATCCAGGAGCTCTTCCGTTACATGTAGGTCGTCGTCCACGCCACGCAAAAATATTGCTAACTGAGCCGCGTCGTTAATATCCATGGACTCATCAAGTGCGATGGAGTACGCTAGGAAGTTTTCAGTTTTGGCTGTCAGTTGTTCATGCAAATTCTTAGCAATGTCGTTGATTCTGCGATGTATTGTCATTTTGGAAAGTGGTATTCTGCTGTACGCGGGAGCTAATGTGGGATTCATTGTCTCTACTACGTCCAAAATAATGTTTTTTATTAATGGCCTGTCCATAAATGGCCTCCCAGCTCTTGCTAAACGTAGAGCAACCTTGTAACTAGCTCTGAGAGTCCTTTCGCAACGCCCCTCATCTTCTTCGCCCTTAAGTAGAGAAAAAATGATATGTTAGAAATAATTTATGCGAAAACGAAAACTAAGGAATCTAAACAAATGTTATTTCGTTTCGCATGGTCTTCAAGCAAAATATACATGCTCTAAAGTACTTGCAACAAACCTCGTTTGTAGATACAGAATTCTCTTCTCCAAGAGTTTGCAACTTCCGTAATTCTTCCTCTCTGGCATCCCCTGTTGTATCACTATACTTTTCTGAATGCAATTTGCTGTAGTGCCTTTCAAAAGACGATTTTCTGACACACGTAATTAGTGTACAGCAGATTAGACATTTGGCTTTATCGTCACAACGCACAAAAAAGCAGGAGAGTTCCCATTCCGGTTTAAATTGATTTTCGGCAATTTTCCCTTTTTTTGGAGCAGATGGTTCCATTATTCCGGTAATTGCCTTGCGCTTACGTATTCCAATGTTGACTAAGCCGTCTGGCAGCGCATTCGGCAGCGCACAGCGTCGGCCTCACCTAGCAAGCCGAGTTGAGGCGAAGTATGCCGAGTTGAACCGATGCACTGTGCAGGCACTCGCTGCACCTCGCTTTGCATGCGTGCGGTTTTCCGTGTTTGTGCGGCCCTGCGTTAGACAGTGCAAGGTATGGTAACTGAAGTCCACTGCCGTGAGGTCTTCATTTGGTTTAACTATTCGTGTAGGCCAGCTATCACTTAGTAACTGTTTGGTTTTCCGAATCTAATAGATGCACTAGTATTATTCCCATTGCTTTGGCATTTCCGCTGCCCCACAGCGTACGGCGACCGTTAAAGTGACGTAGTACCAGAAATAGTTTTCTGAGGGAAGCAATGACTATTGTTAACTGCTGTTTGGAAAGTCTTCCGTCAGATGACTTGTATGCTGAGATCAGACTCAGAGGGAGGTCCTTGATCGACAGACGAACACCCACCGAATGCGTTGTGTCATGTTGATTGCCAGTATTGACAACAGAAAAGCGGCTGTCGTGTTTCACCATAAACACTGCATCTCTTCTAATAACAGGGTAGGATGGGAGTGCGAAGAGTTCGTTCGGTTTCAACCCTGTTTCGGTGATGTCACAAATACCTACATGAATTTCGAGCAGAAAAATGTCCAAGGCTACCACTGTTTGCCTTGAGCGCTCTTGCGTTCCATTGAATGATTTTATAGACCATTTTGGGGTGTAAGAAATGGGGTCAAACTATTTTGGGTTGACATCCGGATCAAATATCTTTGTTGTACTGGAATAGGCCCATTAGCAGCCTGCTGATACGATTACGATATATCAGTTCACCGCTGAAACAATTATACTCAAAATTACTGAAAGTTTTCATTCCGTTTAGGCAATACCAAAAATCTTTATATCTCTAGGTTGAAATGAAATTTTGATTTTTGTCACTATCAAATGGTCTGGAAGCAACCAGTCACCCCCCCCCCCTCACACACACAAAATTATACAAAGTATACAAATACCACCATAAAAAATGTGTAATTTCTTACGTGTAGCAATCGTACCCAATTAACAACATGAGTTGTCAAGTGCGGCAACATGGCACCGAAAACTCCAAAATCAATATCATATGATGGTGTAAATCTGTACATTCTTCAGAACACCACACGAGAACACGTATCACCACAGGTTAAAAAATGACTAACACTTGACATGATTTAAAAATCCGTGTTCACAATAGACACAAGAGATAAGTCCCACTTAATCAGCGTGGTGAATGAAAAACAAAAGTTACCTAAATGTTACAACACAAACTGGAGACGGTTTTCTTACCTTTTTTCCGTTCAGAATTACAATTTTATTAAATCTCCTGACGGCAATAACTTTTTCGCAGCCTACGTAATATTTCTTATGTGCTCGAATAATGACACCTAGTCCCGCCTAATGAGTTTGCCTAGTGCAATAGGCAATGTGGTACCGAGCATTATAAAATCAACAACATATGGTGGTATTAATCTCATAAAATACGTTTGGAGCACAGCACCGTATGGTAGTGAAACATGGGCTGTGAGAAAACGGGAACAGAAGAGAATCCATGCATTTGTGATGTGCTGCTACAGACGAATGTTGAAAATTAGGTGGACTGACAGGCTAAGGAACGAGGAGGTACTGCGCAGAATCGGTGGAATCGGAGACGAGAGGAATATGTGGAAAACACTGACAAGGGGAAGGGACAGGATGATAGGACATCTGTTAAGACTTCAGGGAATGTCTTCCATGGTACTAGAGGGATCTTAGATGGTAAAAGCTGTAGAGGAAGAAGAAAATTGGAAAACATACAGCTGATAATTGAGGACTTAGGTCGCAAGTGCTATTCTAATGTGAAGAGGTTTTCACGTGAGAGGACTTCATGGTAGGCCGCATCAAACCATTCAGAAGACTGATGACAGAAAACAGTGATATAGGGTGCCATATGGTGGAGGTTACCTATGTTTCTGTCTCTATTTTCAACAAATAAGATGAAAGGCCCTTTGTGGGTACCTCAAATGGCTCTGAGTAATATGGGACTTAACATCTCTGGTCATCAGCCCCCTAGAACTTAGAACTACTTAAACCTAAGCATCCTAAGGACATCATACATATCCATGCCCGAGGCAGGATTCGAACCTGCGACCGTAGCGGTCACGCGCTTCCAGACTGAAGCGCCTAGAACCGCACGGCCACATGGGCCGGCTTTTGTGGGTAACTGCGTATAAGTAAGCTAGGCAGCTTACATATTGGTTGGTGATGGTTCCTTCTTCTGTGAGGTAGATACGTATAACTTTCTCCATTTCGTCCCGTTGATCATCTTGTCCTTTCACTGTGCGGTCCCGCCGGTGATCCTGCGAAGACTACAGGTCTCTTGCTGTAGTTATATCGATAGGTGAACGCATCGGTGTGGATACGTGTGTGTGTGTGTGTGTGTGTGTGTGTGTGTGTGTGTGTGTGTGTGTGTGTGTGTGTGTGTGTCTGTGTGTGTGTGTCTGTCTGCGTGTGTGTCTGTAGGTGTGATTGCGCCGCTATCATTTCACTGAAGAATGGAAGAAATGCTTCAGTACCCATTGCGTCACTGTGCGACTGGTTTTGTGAAGTTTGTGGAGAAGGAGAGGATGGGGGAGGGGCGTCTGCTACAATCGCCACCGTCTATGATGGTGATCACAGCTTAACAAAAGTTTTAACGATTCGGCAGAGTCTATGGAAGGACAACAAATTCCGGCACGAATTATCACTGTATACTCTTTGCAAGCACTAGGTAGGCAGGAAGTGTTTACACCGTTGCGCGCCAATGCTGTTGTCTCTTCCGCCTCTCGGAGCGAACTGCACTTGGTGTGGTTCATGTGCTAGAACGCGTCAGGCTGGGAGAGCCGTGCGAGTGACTATGCCACTGGCGGTGTAATTCTCAGCGTCATGTGAACACGCGAACGTCTCTGCCTGCACGGCAAACATCACGGTACGGAGTCGCCCCTTGGAATGGACATTGTGAATGTTATTCTTGTCCCTTTTCTGACAGATACGTGATGCACGTCTCGTCATGACACTTGATTGCCCCTCACACGTAACGTCGTCTGAAAAATGTTATACACCTAATCGCTATGCAAGGTGTTACAAAAAGGCACGGCCAAACTTTCAGGAAACATTCCTCACACACAAAGAAAGAAAATCTGTTATGTGGACATGTGTCCGGAAACGCTTACTTTCCTTGTTAGAGCTCATTTTATTACTTCTATTCAAATCAATTCTCTTCAAATCACTCATCATGGAATGGAAATACATAACAACAGAACATACCAGCGTGACTTCAAACACTTTGTTACAGGAAATGTTCAAAATGTCCTCCGTTAGCGAGGATACATGCACCAACCCTCCGTCGCATGGAATCCCTGATGCGCTGATGCAGCCATGGAGGATGGCGTATTGTATCACAGCCGTCTACAATACGAGCATGAAGAGTCTCTACATTTGGTACCGGGATTGCGTAGACAAGAGCTTTCAAATACCCTCATAAATGAAAGTCAAGAGGGTTGAGGTCAGGAGAGCGTGGAGGCCATGGAATTGGTCCGCCTCTACCAGTCCATCGGTCACCGAATCTGTTGTTGAGAAGCGTACGAACACTTAGACTGAAATGTGCAGGAGATCCATTGTGCATTAACCACATGTTGTGTCGTACTTGTGAAGGCACATGTTCTAGCAGCACAGGTAGAGTATCCCGTAAGAAATCATGATAACGTGCTCCATTGAGCGTAGGTGGAAGAACATGGGGCCCAATCAAGACATCACCAACAATGCCTGCCCAAACGTTCACAGAAAATCTGTGTTGATGACGTGATTGCACAATTGCGTGCGGATTCTCATCAGCCCACACATGTTGACTGTGAAAATTTACAATTTGATCACGTTGGAATGAAGCCTCATCCGTTAAGAGAACATTTGCACAGAAATGAGGATTGACACATTGTTGGATGAACCATTCGCAGAAGTGTACCCGTGGAGGCCAATCAGCTGCTGATAGTGCCTGCACAAGCTGTACATGGCACGGAAACAACTGGTTCTCCCGTAGCACTCTCCATACAGTGACGTGGTCAACGTTGCCTTGTACAGCATCAACTTCTCTGACGCTATTAGGGTTATCGTCAACTGCACGAATGATTGCCTCGTTCATTGCAGGTGTCCTCGTCGTTCTAGGTCTTCCTCAGTCGCTAGTCATAGGCTGGAATGTTCCGTGCTCCCTAAGACGCCGATCAATTGCTTCAAATTTCTTCTTGTCGGGACACCTCCATTCGGAAATCTGTCTCGATACAAACGTACCGCGCCACGGCTATTGCCCCGTGCTAATCCATACATCAAATGGGCATCTGGCAACTCCGCATTTGTAGACATTGCACTGACAGCAAAAGCACGTTCGTGATGAAGACTAACCTGTTGATACTACGGACTGATGTGCTTGATGCTAGTACCGTCGAGCAATGAGTCTCATGTCAACACAAGCACTGAAGTCAACATTACCTTGCTTCATTTGGGCCAACTGGCGGTGAATCGAGGAAGTACAGTACATACTGACGAAACTGAAATGAGCTCCAACATGGAAATTTAGCGTTTCCGGACACATATCCACTTAACATGTTTTCTTTATTTGTGTGTGAGGAATGTTTCCTGAAAGTTTGGCCGTACCTTTTTGTAACACCCTGTATAACAGCATATGCTAAAAATGACAAGAAAATTGTAACTTCAGTTTCCTGCCTCATATTTTATATATTTCTTCGTGTGTCTTCAAGTCCACTTGAGGGATATTACTGCCAGTAATGCTAGAGTAATCAGAAGATAATAACAGCACTCGAAACATTTAGTTCGAATTTCCTCTTTGCTGGGCATAAAAGCAACGGTTTTAAAAAGCAGTTTGTACTTTCAAAAGGAGAGGGACAATTGTTCTTACAGAATGCACTGCCACAGCAATTATCTTGTCTCGCCCGTTCTTTTTTTCTGTCTTTTTTACAGACATTTCGCGAGTGCAATATTTATTCCCTAATGAGAGCTGCTGCGCTTTCATTTTCGCCAGAGAACAGTCGCAGACAAAAGGCGCGCTAATTGAAAATGGGACGTTCGTTTTAAGTTCATTTCAGAGGATGGAAAATGGTACCGTTTCCGTCGCTGCTCTGCTGTTTGATATTTTATCGACTTTCGGAACATTCAGATTCCTGCCTTTCTTGAAAACCTATTCGTTTAAACGCTACTACAATCCTCGAAACTCACTGATCGAGACAAAAGTTTGTAAGATACATTAAGTTAAGTTAGCAGGCAGCATTTTACGACCACTGCCTGTTGGGTAGTGGGACGCTAGGCGTCTTTTTGCCGTGCCTTTTTTCTAAAGCCGTACGAGGAAAAATTGTACAGCACAAAGAAATTACAGCAATATTTACATGCAGATTCGTGAGCTAGCGTCTGAGAGGAAGATAGCTGTTTTGCTCAGAAAAGAGCCTGGTCAGGCTAGAGTTCTACAGTCCAGAAAGAAACTGTCTGGAAAGTAACCCACTCTGACAGCACTCTGTCCCGTCTACCATTGCTTTAATGTCACGTCGACAGCCTGGTTGCTAGACAGAGCACAAGTTCGGGGTAGCTTAGGATGGGGAAGAAAAATGGCCGTGTCCGTCTCAAACGAACCAGCCATTGCTTTTACAGCGAGTTCATAAAAATCCTACAGAATTTCCCCTCTTTGTAGCTCACGTTTGTCAAGAGTCCCTTCCGACGCACATGCTCACTTACTCACGAGCTGTAAGCCTGGGGTATATGCACAGCAGGTCCTGTGTCACTGCAAAAGCTGGTACAAAAAAAGATGTGAAATTATTTGTACTATGTATAGGCGCTGCTATCAGGCGATTCTTCTATACTTCCAGGCACTGGACATATGGGTGCAGAATGTGCTTCCTTACTGTGGTGTCATATTATATCTGAGGCAATTTTGCGTCTTATACTTCGCTGACAACGACATAAGCACCTCCTTACCTCCAAGGTCATCCCAGGAAAGGAGACAACTGGTCACGTACCAAGGCCAAGGAAAGAAGTAGGAGGGGGATGGGTAGTGGTAGGGGGGGAGGAGGGGGAAGGGGAGGGGGAGGGGGAGGGGACCCGGAATCATGTGCTATTAGCAGCAGCACCATCTTATCTCCAAGACCATTCCAGGATTCATGACATCAGCAGCAGTGCAGGCAGCCACGTGCTAAGGGGATGCAATAGGAGACACCACACACACCTGTTCAGCAACCAAATACAATGAAGCGTCTGAACTTTATGAAGTACCAAACATTTTTTTAGCATTGCTGACTTCCAAAAATTCGTTTAACGACTGGGTCACCAGTCACAATGGTAATTTTTTAAAATGTGATATTGTAGAATACAGCATTACCAGTCTTTCGCGGTCTAACTGTGTTGGTCCGGCAGTAAATTTAACCACAGGGCAGTGACGCTGCGTCACTGCAGTACACTTTGGAGACGTGGCGGTGGGACTTGTAGCCTCGTACCGCCCTCCAACCACCCTCCACCAGTGACAGTACTCATCCGTCAGGCAGAAAAACGTAGCCCGACATGGGCAGGTAGGATGTGGAAGTATTGGACGTAAAATGGGGTACTAGTCCCGCAGAAAGATGTAGCCATGGTGCGCGCGGCAGGCGTTAGCAAAGGCCGGTATCCGATTCCTCTAGGATGGTTAGAGGAACCGGATGTCGATGCCAGCAGCATGGAAGTGTGGTCCAAACGTGGCGCAACCCATGGACAGTGTGCCGCAGGGCATCCACTTTATCATAGAGCCAACATGCGTTGTTGCATATGGTCGTCGTGAGGGGAACGACATCCACTTCCTCGGGGAGAGTCACAATTCTCGTGAGTGGTGAGGAGTGCAGGCTCCACCAGAGAACCTTGTTCTGCAGGCGCTACTGCGTCCGCAACCTGGTGACACTAATCGTGGCCCACGCAGTGGAGCTATACGTGAGGGCAGGCAGGATAACTGCCTGGTAGTTGCGGAGCTTGGTATACAGGTTAAGGGGGTACAAAGCCCTGGTCAGCTTTTGCCACTTGCTGGAGACATACACCGCATGACAGTCGAACAGCAACTTGTAGTCTATCGAGAGCCCTAGATAGGTGGTCGTTGGGGACCAGGGCACCTGCACGCCTGCGATCGAAATATTGCGTCGGAGGACTGGGCGCCATTCGCTGAAATGGACTGCGCAGTTTTAGCGGCATTAAGAGCTATTTTGTTCGTCTGGCACCAGGTGATGGTGGCGTCCACCTGTCTTTGGAGGTGGGTGACGACGGCGTCAGTGATATGGCCAGTCGTATACAGGGTTGTCCACTGATAGTGACCGGGCCAAATATCTCACGAAATAAGCATCAAACGAAAAAAACTACAAAGGACGAAACTCGCCTAGCTTGAAGGGGGAAACCAGATGGCGCTATGGTTGGCCTGCTAGATGGCTCTACCATAGGTCAAACGGATATCAACTGCGTCTTTTTAAAATAGAAACCCCCATTTTTAATTACATATTCGTGTAGTACGTAAAGAAATATAAATGTTTTAGTTGGACCACTTTTTTCACTTTGTGATAGATGGCGCTGTAATAGTCACAAACTTATAAGTACGTGGTATCACGTAACATTCCGCCAGTGCGGATGGTATTTGCTTCGTGATACATTACCTGTGTTAAAATGGACCGTTTATCAATTGCGGATAGGATCGATATCGTGTTGATGTATGGCTGTTGTGATCAAAATGCCCAATGGGCGTGTGCTATGTATGCTGCTCGGTATCCTGGACGACATTATCCAAGTGTCCGGACCGTTCGCCCGATAGTTCCGTTATTTAAGGAAAGAAAAAGTGTTCAGCCACATGTGAAACGTCAACCACGACCTGCAACAAATGATGATGCCCAAGTAGGTGTTTTAGCTGCTGTCGCGGCTAATCCGCACATCTGTAGCAGACAAATTGCGCGAGAATCGGGAATCTCAAAAACGTCGGTGTTGAGAATGCCACATCAACATCGATTGCACGCGTACCATATTTCTATGCACCAGGAACTGCATGGCGAAGACTTTGAACGTCGTGTACAAGAGAAATTACAGGACGATGACAGATTTTGTGGACGCGTTCTATTTAGCGACAAAGCGTCATTCACCAACAACGTTAACGTAAACCGGCACAGTATGCACTATTGGGCAACGGAAAATCCACTATGCCTGCTACAAGTGGAACGTCAGCGACCTTGGCGGGTTAATGTATGGTGCGGCATTATGGCAGGAAGGATAATTGGGCCCCATTTTATCGATGACAATCTAAATGGTGCAATGTATGCTGATTTCCTACGTAATGTTCTACCGATGTTATTAGAAGATGTTTCACTGCATGACATAATGGCGATGCACTTCCATCATGATGGATGTTCGGCACATAGCTCGCGTGCGGTTTAAGCGGTATTGAATAGCATATTTCATTACAGGTGGATTGGTCGTCAAAGCACCATACCATGGCCCGCACGTTCGTCGGATCTGACGTCCCCAGATTTCTTTCTGTGGGGAAAGTTGAAGGGTATTTGCTACCGTGATCCACCGACAACGCCTGACAACATGCGTCATCGCATTGTCAGTGTATGTGCGAACATTACGGAAGGCGAACTACTTGCTGTTGAGAGGAATGTCGTTACACGTATTGCCAAATGCACTGAGGTTGACGGACATCATTTTGAGCATTTATTCCCTTATTGTGGTATTTACAGGTAATCATGCTGTAGCAGCATGCGTTCTCAAAAATGATAAGTTCACAAAATTACATGTATCACATTGGATCAACCGAAATAAAATGTTCAAATGTATCTACGTTCTGAATTTTAATTTAAAAATCCTACCTGTTACCAACTGTTCGTCTACAATTGTGAACCATATCTTTGTGACTTTTACAGCGGCATCTATCACAAAGTGAAAAAAGTGGTCCAACTAAAACAATCATATTTCTTTATGTACTACATGAATATGTAATAAAATGGGGGTTCCTATTTTAATAAACGCAGTTGGTATCCGTTTGACCTATAGCAGCGCCATCTAGCGTGCCAACCATAGCGCCATCTGGTTTCCACCTTCAAGCTAGACAAGTTTCATTCTTTGTAGCTCTTCCCTCCTTTTCCATCCTCTCTGTCCTTTTCCTCGGCAGGTCCCGCCTGGCAGTTTGATTCTTCGTCATGTGTGCTCCAAGAGGGTTTTAAGTGTGTTGTTCTGGAGTGTTTTTACTACTGTGGCCGACTTTTAACGTGTGCGTGTCCATTCAGTGTCTTCTCTGAGTTTTTAAGAATCACCAACTGTATTTTTTTTAACTTTCTGGTGACTTTTTTTGAACTGTCCTCCATGAACGTCTCCATGTTAGTCTATATTTTGTACCTCCATTTTCCCCCATTATTCTGTTTTACGTTCCCTTTTATCGCCTTATGTATGTAACATTTTATTGTTATTTTAAGTTGTCCTGTCACTCGGCTGAAGAGCGGTGGATTGTGCCGCTGACAGCCCTCCCCTGCCCATATGGGACTGGGGAATGAAATCACAATAAAGGAAAAAAATTGTATATCGTTTGGCTGAAGAGCGATAGACTGTGTTGCTGCTGGCCCTCCACTGCCTGTGTGGGGCAGAAGCATGAAATTACAATCAAGAAAAAATAAATGAAAAGTGGTAGAATGTCATAGAAAATGGTATTCGAAGTAAGTATCCCATTATTTGATGTGATGAAATAGATTTCTTTGAGACATGAAGTTGCTACACACTTCTTATTTCTCCGTTTGAGTGTGGCACCCCATCATAACCTGTCACAGTAGACTGAGATGTCGACCACACATACATGTAAGGGTCATCGAGTAGAGCACTCATACGATCCCAGTTCTGAAACATAGAGCTATTACATGTGCACCATGACGTACGTTCTTCTCGTAAGTAGCAGCTAGACCATTAAGATGAAAGGCCCACCTGAGAAAACGTAATAAATCTTTGTCCTGGGTGCACCAGTTACACATGCAGTTGCAGTCCATTGGTTCTTGTCATTTGGCTATCCTGCTATCAAGGGATGTAATGAAAACGAGAACAGTAGCTGTTCCTGACCTGTTACAAGTGGAGTCAATCACTGTAATGACAGTCTTCAGTTATCCACATGGAGCTGGAGGCCTGGGACGGCGAAACCAGTGCAGAATGGGGCGTCGAGAGAGGGTGTGTACTGTACCATGTGTGGCACTCCCTGCATATAGCCTCAGCTTTGTTCTCTTCTGTTCCTAGCGCGTGGGTTGGGAACGTATAAAGCCTCCTTGGTACATTCTTGACTTTGGATTTATTTCTACACCATGTTTTCCTACTTTTTATAATGTGTACATAATCAGATGTTAGTGGAAGCGGTATATTTCGTCTTATGTTATTAAATAATAAGCCAGCCGCTGTGGCCGAGCGGTTCTAAGCGCTTCAGTCTGGAACCGGTAAACCGCTACGGTCGCAGGTTCGAATCCTGCCTCGGGCAGGGATGTGTGTGATGTCCTTAGGTTAGTTAGGTTTAAGTAGTTCTAAGTTCTACAGGACTGATGACCTCCGCTGTTAAGTCCCATAGTGCTCAGAGCCATTAAATAATGTATGTATTGTGTATATGTATAGTGTGTGCAGTATGTAGCAGTAAATTATTTTTCCTTTACTAAATATTTATTCACAAAATAGAAGACTACACTAAAGATAAACCAAATGAGGTTTAGCTTTTTTAAATATGACAGGCGCTGTATTGTGGAAGATTCTGGTTCCAGTATGGACAGCAAGTGTGTCCTATTCTAACTCCAAACGGCGAACAAATGATGAGATCCAAGCCCTGACTCTAGCTTCTTCTAAGTCCTAAACCCAAATGGACGCTGCTTCAAGACTGAGAATCTCCACCTGACCTCGGAGTGGTGTGACCTTGACTTGCCCCCGACCAGTTGCCGGGCAGATGTGAGATGCAGATACCAGTGGAAATAATTTCCAAAAAAAATTAATCTCCCACCAGCGTATTCAACAAGACAGAAGTCCATCACACCTGCCTTCATCAAAGGCACCCTTACACCTCAACGCATCAGCGCTGGGTTTCCTCTAACCACAGCAAATTAGCCAATTACCAAACACGTGATTCTGAGTTTTTATCTGTTCTGATAAGTCCAGAGTAGATGCTATCAGACCTGCAAGCTCTGCCGCCTATATTCCTCTGTCTGAGACTGAATGGCAATGCTATCCTGTCGCCCACTCACTTGTCTCACACAACTGAAAGCTACACTTAATCTCCTGTCACCACACTCCTGCACTGTGTGTGCATTCTGTCTAAGGGGAAGTCTACAAAACCAGTCTGGCCAGGCACAAATCAAACAACGCCTCCTCTTGTTTGCAGAACCAACTCCACTACGGATGTAGTTCCTGAAGCTGCTTACACAATGCCCAAGCCTGTTCCTGTGGAGTGCCACCCTGCCAGCCACCTGACAGATAAGAACTCGCCCCTCAGTTGCCTTGCGCAACACAGCTGACTGAACCAAACTTCTTCCAGGAAGCTACTCCCCAGAACATATAATGTACTATTTGAATTCTAACTACAAGACAAAACTATGAAAGAAATTGAATGAAGAACCCTTCCACATTAACATCAAGCCACTCATTGGTTAATACAGAAAAAAAAGAAGTTCAAGCTAAAAAACAAACAAAGATGTGTATACTAGAATTTATTTTGTATCAACCTGAAGTGAAAACTGGAGGTGTAGGGATCAACCAGTCATACACGTCACTTCACCCTTATCAAGACGGAAAAAATTGACGCCAGGGTGGTTATACTCAGTAAAGGGATGTAGCCTTTCCCAGTCGATTTTTCCCTGAGGCACCTGTGATGAAGAAAAACAAAAAGGGTTGATCTGTATGAAAAGAAAAGTTATTTTGGTCTCACTTCCACATAAGCAAGCTTCCCACATCCGTTCAACTTGCGACATCACACACACACACACACACACACACACACACACACACACACATACACACACTCAAGGCTGGTGGATCCCAACACAATTTATTAACCAACTACATAATATCCAGCTACTAATCCCCATTCATTTCAGTTTGCTACAACAATGTGGGCATTAACATCAAATCTACTCATACTACTGTACATTACAAACGCAAGACTTCAGTGTTTGACATCAAACGTTCACTCTCTTTCATCCTGTGATGGCTTGAGATTACTTGGGTTCATGCTGTTCTTGTTATAATTTTGCATGCTCATCCACTCGGTGTCGTAACAATGCTACACTGTTCCATTCACCTGACACCAATACTTAGAAACTCAAGCATACACACAAATGCTTTAGAGTTGTAGATTAAAACAATATTTAAGATATTCATAATACATAAAACAAGCATCACTAGTAATTAATCAACTTTAGATTTATCTTCCCAAATTCTAGATTATTGTTTCATTGAGATGAATAAATATTGTCTATTCAGTTATGCAAACCATCAATAATCCTCTTTATTAAAGTAACTAAACATACAGGCTTTGAGTTAGTGGAAAGGACAGAGGTAGAACTTCTTGTGCCGCCAGTACTCAGCACTCAGCATGGGTATTTGCACTCCTTGTTGATACTTTTCGAGTACATACGAGTAGTGCAAGCTGTAACATTTCTTCTGTAACAGGAGCAGTGAAAGTGGATATTGCAGTTTTCAAATCATCGATGAATTTTGGTCGGTTTTTAGAGACAGCTGCTTTCTCTGCACCCCAGAAGAAAAAGTCGGGTGGTACTACGTCAGGGGCAAAGTCCCTGTGAAATTATCCGATCACCAAAAATATCAGTAACCAGTGACATTGAAACGAGAGCTGTATGCCCGGTTGCACCATCTTGATGGAAATAACCGTTCAGTATTTCACTTAACACAAGTTCTCCTATGAATGGGTACAGAATATCACTGCAGTATCGTTGTGCGTTTATTGTTTCGTTGAAAAATATGGGACTCATAATCCGACGTCTAGAAATTGCAATCCAAACTCCTATTTTCACAGAATGAAGTGGTTCCTGATGAATACGCAATGGATTTTCAGTACTCCACATACGAGAATTTTGCGAGTTAATGTTCCTGGATAAACGAAACCACTCCTCATCAGTGAAAAACATTTAATTAAGGATATCCCTTCCATTTTGTTGAACGAAATTTTTGAACGATTGACAATAATGCTGTCTCCTGCCATGGTCAGTATTTTTCAGTTCTTGCACGACTGTCACTTTGTATGCGAAAAGTTCTAGTTTTTTTCTTACAGCAGTGTGGGCCGTTCCGACACTAACATGTTTCCTGGGCAAGTTTCCTTACTGACTTGTTCAGACTCATGGACGTTTTATCGGAAATATCGAGTAGCTTATCCTCAGACAAAACGCTAGGACGACCACTTCTCAGTGCATGTGTCACTCAACCCGTACTTCGAAATTCGTTAATCAAATCTCGAACAGTATCGCGATGTGGAAGTGCTGTCTCCAGGAAAACTGAATTAAATGTTTGACGAACTGAAACTGTGTATTTACCGCCAGCTTGATCACTTGTTCGACTAAAAACACACGTTCTTCAATGGTTACCATTTTAACAGTGACAAAATCGAAACAAACGAACAAAGGAACTAAACTTAAACGTTCACGTCAACACGTTAACGACACACACCAACGATACTACTGACGCTGGCTGAGATAAACTGAAACAGTGGAATGTTGGGAGAGTCCACTTGAAGGTGCCTGTTGTATTCAATCCCGATGCAATTTCTGTGTTTCATCAACACTCTGAAGATCCACAGATTTCAGAATGCCTCCAGATGTGCTTCGAAAACTACTACTGGTCTTCCAGGGAACGATCAAAACGTAGACAGTTTGAGACATTTCTCCCATGGAGAAAAGTCCGCATGGTACCTGTTGTATTCAATTACGATGCAATTTCTGTGTTTCATCAACACTCTGAAGGTCCACAGTTTACAGAATGCCTCCAGCTGTGCTTCGGAAACTACTACTGTTCGTCCAGGAATCGATCAATGCGTAGACAGTTTGAGACGTTACTCCCATGGAGAAAAGTCCGCATGGTTCCTCTTGTATTCAATCCCGATGCAATTTCTGTGTTTTATCAACACTCTGAAGGTCCACAGTTTACAGAATGCCTCCAGATGTGCTTCGAAAACTACTACTGGTCTTCCAGGGAACGATCAAAACGTAGACAGTTTGAGACATTTCTCCCATGGAGAAAAGTCCGCATGGTGCCTGTTGTATTCAATTACGATGCAATTTCTGTGTTTCATCAACACTCTGAAGGTCCACAGTTTACAGAATGCCTCCAGATGTGCTTCGAAAACTACTACTGGTAGTCCAGAAATCGATCAAAGCGAAGACAGTTTGAGACATCACTCCCATGGAGAAAAGTCCGCATGGTGGAAGTAACCCAGGCAGGCGAACAATCGTACGGCACGCGCAGCTATCAATCATACGCCACTGCGGAGAGACTTTTTGAACACCCCGTATTTATTTAGAACGTATTTCGAAGTAATTTTCTCTTAGAGATCACTAGGTGGGGGAAGGTGTGCTGGTATGCAAGTTGTGACGAAGTATGAGGAAGTAAATAGCTGCATGAAACACTTTTATTCACAAAGATGTAGTGTACTACTGGACTGCATTTAACATGGGACACAAATGAAACCAGGCACTATGGTGCCTTAAAAACAAATTACAACAACTTAAAGATCGTCAGTATTCAGCAAGTATCGGGCTGACTAACGGATGCAACATGGACGCACAGTTGTTCACACAAGAAGATTCAAACTCTCAGAATATTCGGAAGCAAAATTCGCCATCTCCCAGTACCTCAATCGTCAAAGCTGGCTTGAGACAAGCACGAAAAGAATCATGAAAGTTAACTGGGCACACAACGCGTGATGTGAATCGTGGCTGGTTAGAAAGCAATTTTGGTTCCATGTGGGCGTAAATAAATCGGTAGGGGGGAAATATATCTCGCGACGATCTCGCACTGCTGACGACAGGGGTGACCGTTATACATCATTCTGACTCAAAACTGAAGAAACTCGAGTGTAGAATCGCGGTTGAAGTACGCAACGAACCCGCACATCACTCTTACGGAAGAGCGACTTACTGCTGCGACTTGTTTCGTCCGCGTCTCGGCAGATGCTGTCCAAAACCAAAACTGCCTTGCATTTACGTACGGAGAGGGAACAAACTTGCTGTGGAAGCGCTCACCAATCAACAAGATGAGTTTGCCGGTAATGGCAAGCGTCTAAACTCCGGTCAGAAAACAGGAGAAATAGTGCCTGGTTCTTAAGCCTCAGAATTGTCCAGTCTGTTTAACGTACGAAATTCGAACGAAAGCGACACTGCCGTGCGATCTGGGATAGCCAGGCTGGTACGAAGACCCGCGCTGAAAACCCTGCAACTCCAGCCAGACTGGTGGCTCGATCCAGCTTTGAAAATTTAACTGCCGTTCCCAGGCCACTACAGCGAAGTTAGAGCACGAGTTTTCGCTTGAATTCAACGATTCGCATGTGTTCTGAATCATAACGGCTTGCTGCGTGGGCATCCGCAGCCAAACGTTTGCATGTTGAATAAAAACGGCTGCAGCTGTTGTAAATCCTTTGTTAAAGGAATCACCAGTTTCGCAATTTTAAGTTACTTCATCAGATGCAAATTTGAACAGAAAGAAGAAAGAGACTGTAAACATTTTTACGCAAACGCCATATGACTGTGACAAAAAGTGTCCGCTAGACCGAATACCTGCGTTACGAAGCCTGCCGCGGTTGTCTCGCGGTTCTAGGCACGCAGTTCGGAACCGTGCGACTGTTACGGTCGCAGGTTCGAATCCTGCCTCGGGCATGGATGTGTGTGATGTCCTGAGCTTAGTTAGTTCTAGGGTACTGATGACCACAGCTGTTAAGTCCCATAGTGCTCAGAGCCATTTGAACCACTTTTGAACCTGCGTTACGCCGAGCGAGGTTGCGGAGTGGTTAGCGCACTGGACTCACATTCAGGAGGAGGACGGTTCAAACCCGCGTCCGGACATCGTGATCTAGGTTTTCCGTGATTTCCATAAATCGCTTCAAGCAAATACCGGGATGTTTTCTTTGAAAGGGCACGCCGACTTTCTTTCCCATCCTTACTTAATCCGACGGCACCGATGAACTCGCTGTTTTATCCTCTCCCCCAAGGTCAATCAGCTGACCAACTTACGATATGTTATTGGACTGTGGAAGTTGCCTGATCACATCACATGAGGTAAGTGCTGCGTCTTCTTTCTATTCAGATTTGCAGCCGTTGATGTAATTTAAAATTACGAAACCCGTCGTGACTTAAATAAAGGATTTACAAGAGCTGCTGTGGTTTTTATTCAACATGTGGTTTTCAGTTACACCAACATTCATTCACTCCAGCAACCATTCATGTTTTGGACAGGTGGATACACGTATGTAGTGTTCAAAAAATGGTTCAAATGGCTCTGAGTACTATGGGACTTAACCTCTATGGTCATTAGTCCCCTAGAACTTAGAACTATTTCAACCTAACTAACCTAAGGACATCACACAACACCCAGCCATCACGAGGCAGAGAAAATCCTTGACCCCGGCGGGAATCGAACCCGGGAACCCGGGCGTGGGAAGCGAGAACGCTACCGCACGACCACTAGATGCGGGCAAGGATATTTAGTGTTTATTGTAGCTGAGATGAACATAAAACTGACTCAGTTTCGGTTCCCAGCATGTTACTCCTCTCTGGCCTGTAAAATATGAGAAAACACGTGCAGGGAAAAGACGCTTTGTGTTCTTCATCGAGCCATGAAATTCTAAAATTACAAAATTATGTGAAGTTGGACTGATACAAGTTTTACAGTGGGTCAGATATTTGTGCCAAGAGGAGTATTGCCCAGCCTTTAATAAGGGAATCATATATGCACACTTAAGTTCAACTGTAGGAGGTAGTAGCTGTTTCCAAAACGTTGGAGGTTCATTTTCGGAATTTTTGCTAACATTTGAAATTATCACGTTCTGCCAACGCTGTAAGTAGATGAGATGACCTTGGCTCACCTAGTTTCGAGGCGACCACTACTATCGTTTTGCTAAAACCAATACGCCACTTGCGACAGTCCAGAGAACAGGTCAGAGCTGCATTTGGCTACCAGCGTTAATTACTGCGCAGCCGTGGACACAGCGATTGTTTCATACGTGAAACACAGTGTGCTTCACTCTGCTGGTATGAGGAACTGCTCGGAAGAACCTGGCAAGCTGGAAATGGGGACAATAGGCTCACCTTTTTGTTTTATATAGAGATGGGGCCCCTCCACGCCCGCACCAACGTGGTGACCAAACCAAAAGTTCTACTGTCACCTCCGTAAACATGTTAGTTATCTAGTAAGTGGATCACAGGATGCTGGGCTGTGATGTTATCCGTGCGCCTGGGTAAGACTACGCATTAGCACGGTCCATCAGGTGATAGATAGTGGACGAAACGCGAGTGAGGGTAGCGATTTGAAGAGCAGAGGGAAAAAAGTGCCATGGCTCGTGCCGTGGGAAAAAAACCTCTGCGACAGTGGGATGGGTAGTAAGAGCAGTAGTGGCTTACTAGCTGCGATAGTTCATGCAAGGTTGGATTTGTTAGTATAGGTATCATGCATCATTACCGTGGGAAGCGATGGCGATGTATCCCAGTTGCTGCAGCTGCTACATTCCTGGAGCAATCAAGATCGTTATACAGTAGTGGGACATCGACCACAGCTCATCTCACTGTGTGAGGGATGTGTGGAGCTTGTCTGTATGCAGTGTACGGTACGGCTTCCCTCTGTGGTGCCAGTTATTCGGCAGTGTATTCCCGCTGGATATCCAGTAATGGCGTCTGATTAACAGGGGCTCGCCTGTACCGTTATGTTTGCGTATGCTTGGCCATAAATGTTAGGTCCTTACAAGTACCTCTTTTGGTCTTTTATGTTTCCATCTATGGTTGTGGTCGTAGTTCCGCAGATTCAGAATAAACGGGTTCAGCGAATGTCTCGAGTTTCTGTATAGTCAAGTGATGTTGTCAAATGTGATAGCTTGATATTTCTGTGGGATCACTTTAAGTTTGTTTGGACTACGCCACTTGAGCTGATTATTCGACACACCATAGCTGGTGCACTTGTAGAGGCGTCGGGGGCGGAGGGCTACTACGTCACGTGTCGGCCTCATCTGTTCTGTTTGTTTTACCCTGGTGAAGTCAGCTCTCGCCCACCGAAACTAACCGTTATCAGTCTAGATAACGATTCGAAAGTTCTCCAGCCTTCACGTCCGGGCGTTTTCTTAATAATTGAAACCGGAAACGGAGAGGAAGGACGTAATTTGCATGCGGGTTCCCCAATAATTAGCCAGAGATAAGTGTGGCCCCGCATAATCGAGTAAGGGTCGGAGAGGGGGAAAGGGGGCGGGGGGGGGGGGAGGCTGGCGGCTAGTGGGTCGGCTCCGTTGATAAGCCTGGCGCATGCGCAGTGAGTCACGGCGGCGGACTGTTATTAGGGAACACGGCGTATCTTCCTGGTTAGCGCGGAACGCCGCAGCCAATAATTAGCGGCGTTGCGCGGACGCCCGGGGGCGAATTTATGGGGGCCGGGGGGCGGTCACGTCCGGGGGCGGGGGGCAGCGAGCGCCCGGGTCGTGTAAGTGCGCCGGGCCGCTGAATAACTCCTTATAAGCCATAAATACTGGCCGCCGCGCTGACGTATAGGGCGCCGGCACGGAAACCTCTCCAGGCCGGACACCTGCCGCAGGAGAGCTGAGAGTCCGTCTTCTCACTCTCCAAACTGTGAGGAATACCTCAAAAAGTGGGAAATGTAGAAGGGGGGATCCCTCCTTTGGTATGCTTGTCTTATGAGAGTCAGTGGGCGGCCTCTCCTCCGTCTGTGCCTCAACTGACTGGACCCGAAAATTTTGGTAGACCGGGGACCACATCATTTGACAATGTTCCTGGCTGCATTACGTGTTCCCAGCTCTGGCCAAATGAGATGAAAAGCTACATCCGGCATTGTGTAACGTGAACGTTTTGGTGGTCCAGCTGTTATGGTATGGAGAGTGTAATGGTACTTGAATTACGCAACCATTACTGCACCTCATCTGAACCTCTCGATACCAGTAATATTCTACTGTGTTTCTGTAAAGTAGTTGACATATTTCTGAGACAACATTCAGATTTGATTTCATTAATGTAGAGATACTTTGATACATCGATATGTTTATATAGCAATGATATTATTCTGATGTGTATTCTTTCTTTTGTCACTATGATCTTTGACGTACTTGTAACTCTTGATTTTTGGGCGCGTAAGCAGTTGTTACAGAGTCGGACCTTGAGAAAGTCAAGTCTTGGACGTCATGTTGGAAAGACGCATATTGTAGTCAGCTTATAAAATGTGAACTTTAACGGTGACTGTGAGGAAGATGTTTTCAAGTATGTTTTGTATTGTGAAGTGATGTTTTGTGTGTTACGTGATATTGCAAAAGCATTAAAAAGGAAGTGTAACTTAAATTCGCAGTGCTGATTATTATTATTATTATTATTATTTTTTACATCGCTACTGTGCCAACTTTGAAAGGTTTAATCTTCAAGAATGGTTTGTGAAGCGCATCTACAAAACTTTTGAATATAGCAGAATAAAACCTAGGCCTTTTTGCAGCCGAGCTTGGAATCATCACCACCTAGATTTTCGACGATTGAGCCATGATTTTACAACGAGACCAGTGTTGGAAACATTAAAAGATGAGTACCTAATTTATTCATTATTACATGAAATGACTTTATTAACTATGCTCTAATGACACCTGCCACATAATAACTTTGTTGTTGCCCGAAAATGCAGTATTTAGCAGCGTGAGAAACACCACAATTATTATTAAATTTTGACCTTTGTTGTGGTAAGGTTGTTAGAAGAGGCAATATGTTACATGGGCAAAATCGAGTTCAGATCTTTGAACATAGGTCATTCATTGGTCAACGTTACTGTCACACTCCTTAGCCTCGTTTGCCTTTTCAGAGCTGCGTTTTGCCCTGAGGTCATATTTATGGATGACAACATTCGACCGCATCGAAGAGTTCTTCAAACGAGAGGATGTTTGGCGATCGGTCTGGCCCGTCCACACCTCTGACTTGAATACCATGGAGCACGTGAGGGTAAGCGGTGGTGAGACTTATTACACAATACACCCACACTCACCTACGGCCATCCAGCAGTACTTAACTACACTGATGGAGAAATGGAATGCACTACGACAACGACTTTTTACAAACCATGTGACCAGCATGGCAGCACGTTGCAGAGTACACAAAATGCCTCTCTGTTGAGGAGGTGTACGGGCACCTTCAGCGAACTTCTGAATATATCTAAGGCCTTTATTACACTATCAAATTTCTTTGTCAAATATCTTTGTCCAATATCTTTGTCCAATATCTTTGTCATAGATATTTGATGGTGTAATATTGAACTTTGTCAAATGCCATCCTATATTTGATCAAATCTAGGGCCTCGCTGTAGATTTGATCAAAGAAGTCGCTTGTCTTCTGTTCATTGCAATGTGACATGTCACCACATGGAGCTCTAGCATCGCTGCATTCTGTCGTCTGTAGTGTTTTTATAAACATTGCGGGTAAATACAATTGGTGTGTGCCGACAACTACAAAATTAATAGTTATGTATGAAGGTGACGAGGCGCTTTACAACGTGAGGCACGCTGAAAACACAAATAGATTACGTAGATTGGAGACCTGACCTAACCTAACCTAGCCCTCTCCTGTAGCAAGGAATAGGAGTGTTGCAGTGAGCCAGTCTTCTGCAGATGTAGCAGTTCTTAAGTGAATATTATGCTTTGTCATATGAGGATACACTTCATTGAGCACAAAGAAATGGTTCAAATGGCTCTGAGCACTATGGGACTTAACATCTGAAGTCATCAGTCCCCTAGAACGAAGAACTACTTAAACCTAACCAACCTAACGACATCACACACATCCATGCCCGAGGCAGGATTCGAACCTGCGACCGTAGCGGTCGCGCGGTTCCAGACTGTAGAACCGCTCGGATATTGACCGCATACAGAAATGTATACTCATCCATTCTTAAGTAATTGATGTACGACTTGACATCCTCCACTATAAGCTCACGTAACAAGTTTTGTTGAATGCTTTTATCGTGTCGTCGTAAAACCCACGGCTTCACCCAGGTATGATTCCCTTTTTTCCCCCGATTCTCTTCCGCATATGCACACAGTGCAATTGTGGTACATGCAACTGCTGCGGTCAATAACAAGTTGTTGTCAGCCATATTGAACTTTGACGATAAATATGATGACAGTGTAATACCCCTTCTAGCGCTACGTCAAAGATCTTTGTCAAATATATTTTACGGAACATTTGATCACATCTTTGATCAAATCTTTGACAAAGAAATTTGACAGTGTAGTAGCGGCCTAAGACACAACCACTCCTCCAGTACCATTATGGTGAAAATGATAGGCAACGTATAGTAAACACAAACAACAAGAAATGTGGCCTTATGTAGTGAAATTGAAGATGACAGATTGTAATTTTATTCCAAGACTATTCTTATTTTTCCCCATATGGAAATGAAGTCCCATACTCCGTGACACAGCGAATGGGAACGATGCGGGAGACCCGCACCTCCGGTGCTGGGCAAGGTCCTAGTGGAGTTGGTTGGCCGTTGCCGACCTCCGACCGTAATGGGGATGAATGATGATGATGAGGACACAACAATATCTATTCATTTCGGCGCAGGTGAAAATCTCTGGCCCCGCCGGGAATCGAACCCGGGACTCTGCCCTCGGGAAGCGAGAACGCTACCGCGAGACCAAGAGCGGCGGACTTATTCCCATGTACAGTACTAAAACTAATAAACGGATCTTGTATAGGTGAATAAAGGAATTCAGTATCACAACAGGTTTATTTCTAAGAGATATGAGTTAAATGGAACATAGTTCAATATAACACATCGATTATATTCTTCCTCCTGTACATAAAGTGACGTGTTGTGATAGACGGTTGACAAAGGTGGATGAAGACTTGTGACTTGACTGTAATTTTGACTTTAAAAATGGGTAATCCGATCCGAATGTGATTAATGTGAATGACAGTGATTGTGAGCTGCACTCCGAAAGAAACTTCCACGGCGCATTTGAATGGGACAGCGAGTCCTGCTGCTTCTGTGCAGCAAAAGAAATTCACTCTAAAGCTTCCCAGGGCTGGTGCTGCAAAATGCTCTGTACGAGCAATTAGAAATCTCCAGATGTGGTGTCCAGTGCAGCTGAGCAACGCATCGAACGGTGGGTCCACGTCTCCTCCTGTTACTCCGTTCCACTTTCGCGACCAGACTCCAGTACCAGAGCTCTTCTCCACGACTTAATCAACTACTCTCCCCCGCACTGCACGATCGAGTTCCCGCCTTCGACACACTGCACTCCACCACCAAAAGCTCCACATAGAGTTTGCGCCAAAAACCGAAAATCACCAGCTGAAAGGCGGTAAAAAAAAGGACGCCACAGCTCTATCGACCACCCAGTGGCCGCCCTCCTGCAGTGTCGCCCCACTTCGGCCATTCCGCCGAAATGTTTACTGATTTTACAGAAAGGTGGGAATTTAAGCAGATGGGACCTGGATAAACTGACTAAACCAGAGGTTGTACAGAGTTTCAGGGAGAGCATAAGGGAACAATTGACAGGAATGGGGAAAAGAAATACAGTAGAAGAAGAAGGGGTAGATTTAAGGGATGAAATAGTGAAGGCAACAGAGGATCAAGTAGGTAAAAAGATGAGGGCTAGTAGGAATTCTTGGGTAACAGAAGAAATATTGAATTTAATTGAAGAAAGGAGAAAATATAACAATGCAGTAAATGAAGCAGGCCAAAAGGAATACAAACGTCTCAAAAATGAGATTGAGAGTAAGGACTGGCTAGAGGACAAATGTAAGGATGTAGAGGCTTATCTTACTAGGAGTAAGGTAGATACTGCCTACAGGAAAATTAAAGCGACCTTTGTAGAAAAGAGAACCACTTCTATGAATATCGAGAGCTCAGATGGAAACCCAGATTAAGCAAAGAAGGGAATGCAGAAAGGTGGAAGGAGTATATAGTGGCTCTATACAAGGGCGATGTACTTGAGGACAATATTATGGAAATGGAAGAGGATGTAGATGAAGATGAAATGGGAGATATGATACTGCGTGAAGCGTTCGACAGAGCACTGAAAGACCTGAGTCGAAACAAGGCCCCGGAGTAGACAACATTCCGTTACTATTACTGACAACCTTGGGAGAGTCAGGCCTAACAAAACTCTACCATCTGGTGAGCAAGATCTATGAGATCGGCGAAATACCCTCAGACTTCAAGAAGAATATAATAATTCCAATCCCAAAGAAAGCAGGTGTTGAAAGATGTGAAAATTACCGAACTATCAGCTTAATAAGTCACGGCTGCAAAATACTAACGCGAAAAACTGGTAGAAGCCGACCTCTGGGAAAACCAGGTTAGATTCCGTAGAAATACTAGAACGCGTGAGGCAATAATGACCCTACGACTTATCTTAGAAGATAGATTAAGGAAAGGCAAACCTAGGTTTCTAGCATTTGTAGACTTAGAGAAAGCTTTTGACAATGTTGACTGGAATACTCTCTTTCAAGTTCTGAACGTGCCAGGGGTGAAATACAGCGAGCGAAAGGCTATTTACAATTTGTACAGAAACCAGATGGCAGTTATAAGAGTCGAGGGACATGAAAGGGAAGCAGTGGTTGGGAAGGGAGTGAGACAGGGTTGTAGTCTATCCCCGATGTTATTCAATCTGTGTATTGAGCAAGCAGTAAAGGAAACAAAAGATAAATTCGGAGTAGGTATTTAAATGCATGGAGAAGAAATAAAACCATTGAGGTTCCCCGATGACAATGCAATTGTGTCAGAGACAGCAAAGGACCTCGAAAAGCAGTTGAACGGAATGGGCAATGTCTTCAAACTAGGATATGAGATGAACATCAACAAAAGCAAAACTAGGATAATAGAATGTAGTCGCATTATGTCAGGTGATGCTGCGGGAATTAGATTAGGAAATGAGACACTGAAAGTAGTAAAGGAGTTTTGCTATTTAGGGAGCAAAATAACTGATGATGTTCGCAGTAGAGAGGGTATAAAATGTAGACTGGCAATGCCAAGGAAAACGTTTCTGAAGAAGAGAAATTTGTTAACGTCGAATATAGATTTAAGTGTCAGGAAGTCGTTTCTGAAAGTATTTGTATGAAGTGCAGCCATGTATGGAAGCGAAACATGGACGACAAATAGTTTATATAAGAAGAGAATAGAAGCTTTCGAAAGGGGGTGCTACAGAAGAATGCTGAAGATTAGATGGGTAGATCACACAACTAATGTTGAGGTATTGAATAGAATTGGGGAGAAGAGGAGTTTGTGGCATAACTTAACTACACTCCTGGAAATGGAAAAAAGAACACATTGACACCGGTGTGTCAGACCCACCATACTTGCTCCTGACACTGCGAGAGGACTGTACAAGCAATGATCACACGCACGGCACAGCGGACACACCAGGAACCGCGGTGTTGGCCGTCGAATGGCGCTAGCTGCGCAGCATTTGTGCACCGCCGCCGTCAGTGTCAGCCAGTTTGCCGTGGCATACGGTCCTCCATCGCAGTCTTTAACACTGGTAGCATGCCGCGACAGCGTGGACGTGAACCGTATGTGCAGTTGACGGACTTTGAGCGAGGGCGTATAGTGGGCATGCGGGAGCCCGGGTGGACGTACCGCCGAATTGCTCAACACGTGGGGCGTGAGGTCTCCACAGTACATCGATGCTGTCGCCAGTGGTCGGCGGAAGGTGCACGTGCCCGTCGACCTGGAACCGAACCGCAGCGACGCACGCATGCACGCCAAGACAGTAGGATCCTACACAGTGCCGTAGGGAACCGCACCGCCACTTCCCAGCAAATTAGGGACACTGTTGCTCCCGGGGTATCGGCGAGGACCATTCGCAACCGTCTGCATGAAGCTGGGCTACGGTCCCGCACACCGTTAGGCCGTCTTCCGCTCACGCCCCAACATCGTGCAGCCCGCCTCCAGTGGTGTCGCGACAGGCGTGAATGCAGGGACGAATGGAGACGTGTCGTTTTCAGCGAGTAGAGTCGCTTCTGCCTAGGTGCCAATGATGGTCGTATGCGTGTTTTGCGCCGTGCAGGTGAGCGCCACAATCGGGACTGCATACGACCGAGGCACACAGGGCCAACACCCGGCATCATGGTGTGGGGAGCGGTTTCCTACACTGGCCATACACCTCTGGTGATCGTCGAGGTTACAGTGAATAGTGCACGGTACATCCAAACCGTCATCGAACCCATCGTTCTACCATTCCTAGACCGGCAAGGGAACTTGCTGTTCCAACAGGACAATGCACGTCCGCATGTATCCCGTGCCACCCGACGTGCTCTAGAAGGTGTAAGTCAACTACCCTGGCCAGCAAGATCTCCGGATCTGTCCCCCATTGAGCATTTTTGGGACTGGATGAAGCGTCGTGTCACGCGGTCTGCACGTCCAGCACGAACGCTAGTCCAACTGAGGCGCCAGATGGAAATGGCATGGCAAGCCGTTCCACAGGACTACATCCAGCATCTCTACGATCGTCTCCATGTGAGAATAGCAGCCTGCATTGCTGCGAAAAGTGGACATACACTGTACTAGTGCCGACATTGTGCATGCTCTGTTGCCTGTGTCTATGTGCCTGTGGTTCTGTCAGTGTGCTCATGTGATGTATCTGACCCCAGGAATGTGTCAATAAAGTTTCCCCTTCCTGGGACAATGAATTCACGGTGTTCTTATTTCAATTTCCAGGAGTGTAGAAGAAGGGATCGGTTGGTAGGACATGTTCTGAGGCATCAAGGGATCACCACTTTAGTACTGGTGGGCAGCGTGGAGAGTAAAAATCGTAGAGGGAGGCCAAGGGATGAATACACTAAGCAGATTCAGAAGGATGTAGGTTGCAGTAGGTACTGGGAGCTGAAGAGGCTTCCACAGGGAGAGTAGCATGGAGAGTTGCATGGAGAGTTGCATCAAACCAGTCGCAGGACTGAAGACCACAACAACAACAACAATAACAGGGTGCTTCCCAGAATACAACGGGAGGAGCCTTGTCGAAATGGCGGAATGCGATTCACCTCGTCCGGAAACCATTATGAAACCATTATCACTTCCGCAGCTCATCGCAACTCGGCGAAAGCAGTCGTGAAGTGTTTTGCCGCAGGTCTCAGGGACAGTACACTGCGGCCGCTCTCCAGACCCCTCGTTTCCTAAGGCGAGTGCCCCCTCGTGGCTCATGCACAGTCCTCTGCAGTGGATTCCGCTGTGGGAAGGTGCAGCCCTAGGTCCCCCTTCACTGTCCCTCTATAATTGCCACTTGCTGTGTTCTCAGAACTGGCATCACCAAGCGCCACCTGCTACAGCCAAGGCTGTCCACCTGTAATGATCTCATGCATCTGACTACCATTAAATTCGGTATCATAACCACTGTCAACCCCTTCCTCATAGCCTCACTTACCATGGAGTCTGCAACTGTCTGTCCAATTGGGTAAGTAAATGAAATAAAAGGCGGCTCCAAATGGCCTGCCTCCTTTGAAGCATGCACTGCCTTTTGTGATGACTACAACAGTATTAATAACTGTGGCATGCCGCCGGCCAGTGTGGCCGAGCGGTTCTAGGCGCGTCAGTTTGGAACCGCGACACCGCTACGGTCGCAGGTTCGAATCCTGCCTCGGGCATGGATGTGTGTGACGTCCTTAGGTTAGTTAGGTTTAATTAGTTCTAAGTTCTAGGGGACTGATGACCTTAGATGTTAAGTACCATAGTGCTCAGAGCCAACCAGTGGCATTCCTTTTATAAACTTGAGGGTGCCTTCAGAAATCCCAGTAACCTCAGTGTAATTACTGTCTTTGAATAAAAGTCTCATTTCTGTTTGTGTCATTACGTATTTCTTTCGGCTACCTTCTGTACTATACTGTCGTAGTAATAAGTATGTATGGTTCAAGTTTCATCGAGCTACGTTACAAAGCAGTTACACATTATGCAAAAGTTATTTTACTCTTAATTTTTGCACACCAGTGAGTTACATCAGCTCATTATGTCACTAGGGAAATGTAGTTTCTAAGACACATAGGACTACTGATATATTTTTTTAAATATCTGGCTTCCGATGTATCGATATTAAAAAAATGATAGGTGCTCTCGATACGTCGAGGATAACCATCGATATGTCGACGGCACAAACATCGACGTACCCGCCTATAGAAACGTTGGCTGCCGATCGTAAACATACTGCCGGTTTTAGAGCTCTATATTTAAGAATTTATGTATTATTACATAGTCTGTACATAAGCTAGATAGTAGCGTGCCTATCCCCCTTAGAGCGAACTGAAAGGAGAACGACGCACTTTCACGCTTCGCGATAACCACTTTCCGAACTGTGGTAACTACATGCAAGTGGCGCAATATAAGCTGTCCGATGGGTCCGTCGTTCGGTTTTGTTACAAATCGGATTTGTCCGGAACACTTAATGGTGACTTAGCTCCTTTTTCTTTCTTTCTTTCTTTTTTTTTTTTTTTTTCAACGCCAACGACCCAGTAGTTGTGGTGTCAAAATTGCGTGGTGAAGCTAAACGTTGCAGTTTCTGTTCGTATCGCCGAGCGCCGATTACGTCAGCATTGCCCCTCACTCGTCTCCGCCCCCCGCAAAGGCCAGTCTTGTGATTTAGATTTTTGTTCGTCAGTTTCAGTAACTGTCGGCCGCGATCGCCGGCAGGGTAGCCCAGTGTGTTCGGTCAGAGAGGCGGTGGCCCTCTGTTACAAAAGAACTGAGTAAAGGAGTCAACGATGGACTTGAATGGATGTCATGTGACGTCCGCCCAGACTAAACGCAACGAACAACATCGAACAAAATAAAGAAAAAAAGATAGCTGAGTGGTCAGCGAGGCGGTCTGCCTAGTCAAGGGGCCAGGGTACGATTCCCGGCTGGGTGGAAGATTTTCTCCGCTCAGGGACTGAGTGTTGTGTTGCCCTCATAATCATTTCATCATCATCGGCGGAAGGCAACAGGAAACTACCACTGGAATTACTTCCCTAGACGCTCATGCGGTGGGCCTCTCTGAGGAGGCATCCCCATGACAAGACCTGTTGTAAGGCAGAACACAAAGTTTTTTTTCAGTAACTGTGTTTGAAGAATGCCGATGTGCAGGAATTGCACACTAGGTGAGTTACAAATTGTTTTTTGACGCAACTGATCTGCTATTTCTGGACATCGTAAATGCTGTTATTCCACTCACACAGTACCCCTCCACCCCCCCCCCCCCCCCCGCCTCCGCCCCACCCAACTGCCCCCAGTGAAATCGGACTTTTTCTTTCGTGCCACATGTTCTTTCTTCACACAGTCATAGGGAAAGACTGGACGTGATGAAACCTCGAGAAGTAGTAACACTCCTTCACACAGTGAAAATAAAATTACGGTCTACTATAATCTCGAATGAAAGACTTCAAATATTTACCAAAAATTGTTGGAAAAATATAATATGCAATAAAAAATCGGCATTCGATGTTGCCATTTTGATATCGACATATCGTTGGTTGATGTACCGTTGATGTGTATTGATATTTATTGTAACAATGTCGAGATATCTTTATTTTATCAACAGCTCAAAAACACGTCGGCATTTATGTGTAATCAGAGAATGTCGTGAGAGGCTGAGTAGAAAACAGTTGACTGGTGGAGTAAATTTGCATTTCATTGTTTCCTTACATGTCGAGTGAATCCACACATTCTCCACAGTAAAGTAAAATATAAGAAGGTGACTTTGTCTTAACTGCTACAGGTACTATGCGCTGAATCACTAATGCGCCAAGACACTCCCAGGCCGAGTTCCTCTCTTGCAACTCAGCAGCCTGTCTGCATGAATGTCTTTACTGGAAGATAATTCTGTCTCTGCCAAGTAAAACGATAACCCAGAAGATACGCACGGTAGCCTTAGCTAAATGAAAAGAAAAGCTAATCAGAAAGGCAACCGCAAAATACACAACATATTAGTGCAGACGTGAAAGTAACCATATTTCAGAATGTATCATGTACAAACATTATGCTATGTGAGAATAATGTCGAATAATTTATAACTGGAGTTTCTACATGTTATTTTTCAGTTACTGAAATGAGAATAATAAATTAATAGCACTGAAATGATTGGAATGCACATTAAAACTTTTTTTACTCTGGTAAACAACCTTTTTTTCATAACGTAATGTTTCTTCAAATGTAAGGAAAAAACTAACCATCTAAAGAGGCGTAACCCAGGACGAGATGTCTTAGGCTTTCATAATAAGTATTCGCGTCTTCGAAGACAGTTACCGTACATACTGAATTCTGGGAGTATCGACTTTTAAGAGATTACGAAAATCACATGCATTTTTGCCAATGACTCTTTGCGATTCTACAAAACCACAGAGTAACCATTTCGGAAAGCTGTGGGAAATTCCGTGGCTTTAACAATCAGTATTATTTGATTGTCACACTGTTGTGCCACGGTTGGCACTGTTTCAGCGTATGACCTAAGTTGGCAATTCAACCACCGTCTGCGACTCTTGAGATCGCCGTTCTCTGTGGCCGAGCGGTTCTATGCTCTTCAGTCCGGAACCGCGCTGCTGCTACAGTCGCAGGTTCGAATCCTTCCTCGGGTATGGATGTGTGTGATGTCCTTTGATTAGTTTGAACATTTCGACCTTTACTCGCTACGCAGATCAATCGGCACAACCATGTCCTATGTTGTTTGATGAGTCTGGATGATAGGTCCACCAATTTAGCAAGTTAAAGTTTATTAATTCTGACCGGGTTCCCGGGTTCGATTCCCGGCGGGGTCAGGGATTTTTCTCTGCCCCGTGATGGCTGGGTGTTGTGTGATGTCCTTAGATTAGTTAGGTTTAAGTAGTTCTAAGTTCTAGGGGACTGATGACCATAGATGTTAAGTCACATAGTGCTCGGAGCCATTTGAACCATTAATTCGGAGATAACCTCTAGACGAATTATGACCGTGAAAAATACAGGTTCGCACTATCGTTCCAAACTTCACCTCCGAGTGATCTACATCTCGTAATATCTGAGATACAAATTGCGGTATACACAGCTTGAATACTTGATGTTAGTTATTGGATTTTATTTTGAGCAAAAAAACTATTTGAACATTTGCTATATACCGTAATGGCGTCTCACAACTATACAATCTCTGTCCTCCTCTCACACATCTTATCTCTCCATTTCCTTCACAAAAAGTCCCTAAAACAGCTCTGTGGTTCCGTAAGACACAGAGATGCGTTCGTAGCACGGAACGACAGATTCTCGCAGTCGTTATATGACGATCAATACAATATCAATTCGTCGCACGGAAGTGAGGGTAGTGCTGATAATATTATGTGGAAGTCGAGCTGAGAGATGTCTTTCACCATGGATCATGGTGCTGTAGTTTACGACTCGAATTCAAAGTAACAGTTAAAGAAGTGGGAGATGACCTAGGCCTCCAGTCACAGAAGATGTTGTCTGAAAGTCAAATCAAACATCAAAACAACGCTGATTTGATTTTTTGATGCCAAGGGCGTAGTTCATTCAAAGTCTGCTGAGCCAGATCAGACCGTCAATCAAATCCTTTATTTGGATGTTTTAAGAAGATTGCGCAACAGTGTTCGTCAAAAAAGACCTAATTTGTGGCAGACAGGAGACTGGTTCATCCACCAACACAATGCACCTGCACACACAGCCATCACTTTACACAGTTTCTAGGTAAAAATAGCACAGTTCCACTGCCTCGCGGACGTGACCTGCCTCCGCGCGACATTTTCTTACTTCCACGCATGAAAAGTGGCATTAAAGGTTTGACAACATTGAAGGTAAAATCAAGAAAAAAACGTGCGAGGAGCTGTCAGATAGTTCTAAAGATGAGAACAAAAATGTTTCGAACAGTGGAAGTTCTTAATGCTCTAAGCACTATGGGACTTAACATCTGAGGTCGTCAGTCCCCTAGACTTAGAAGTACTTAAACCCAACTAACCTAACGACATCACACACATTCATGGCCTAGGCAGGATTCGAACCTGCGACCGTAGTAGCACCACGGTTCCGGATTGAAGCGCCTAGAACCGCTCGGTCACAGCATCCGGCTAATAGTGGAAGTACTATCGGTGGGAGAAAAGTTTTAGTTGTAATGGAGAGCATTTTGAAGGGGATAAGGTTGTTTTGTAAACAGTTTGAAAATCGAAAAATGGTTCAAATGGCTCTTAGCACTGTGGGACTCAACTTCTGAGGTCATTAGCCCCCTAGAACTTAGAACTAGTTAAACATAACTAACGTAAGGACATCACACACATCCATGCCCGAGGCAGGATTCGAACCTGCGACCGTAGCGGTCTCGCGGTTCCAGACTGCAGCGCCTAGAACCGCACGGTCACTTCGGCCGGCTTGAAAAAAGACTGAAGAGCCAAAGAAACTGGTACACATGCCTAATATCGTGTAGGACCCCCGCGAGATTGCTGGAGTGCCGCAACACGACGTGGCACGGACTCGACTAATGTCTGAACTAGTGCTGGAGGGAACTGGCACCATCAGAGGCTGCAGATCTCTTCTGAACAACACGTTGCAAGGCATCCCAGATATGTTCAGTGATGTTCATGTCTTGAGAGTTTGGTGGCCAGCGGAAGTGTTTAAACTCAGAAGTGTGTTCCTGGAGCCACTCTGTAGCAATTCTGGATGTGTGGGGTTTGACATTATCCCGTTGAAACCGCCCAAGTCCGTCGGAACGCACAATGGACATGAGTGGATGCAGATGATCAGACAGGATGCTTACATACGTGTCACCTGTCAGAGGCATATCAAAGGTCCCATGTAACTCCAACTATAGACGTCCCACACCAATACAGAGACTCTACCAGCTTGAACAGTCCCCTACTGACATGCAGGGTCCATGAATTCACGAGGTTGTCTCCACACTCGTATAAGTTCATCGGCTCGATACAATTTGAAATGAGATTGGTCCGACCAGGCAACTGATACCATCATCAAGAGTCAATGTCGGTGTCGATTGGCCCAGGCGAGATGTAAGGCTTCATGTCGTGCAGTCATGAAGGGTACACGAGTGGACCTGCAGCTCCGAAAGCGCTGAGTGGTTCGAACGCTGACTCTTGTTGGTGGCCAGCATTGAAATGTGGAGTAGTTTGCGGAAGGGTTGTCAGGTTAAACCATTCTCTTCAGCCGTCATTGGTCCTGTTCTTGTAGGATCCTTCTCCGGCGCAGTGACGTCGGAGATTTGGTATTTTATCGGATTCCTGATATTCACTGTACGGTACACTCGTGAAATGGTCGTACGGGAAAATCTCATCGCTACCTCGGAGATGCTGTGTGCCATCGCTGTTGCGCCAACTGTAACACCACGTTCAAGCTCACTCTAATCTTGATAATGTGCCATTGCAGCAGCAGTAACCGATCTAACAACTGCGCCAGGCACGTGTCTTCTTAGAAAGGCGTTGTCCACCGCAGCGCGGTATTCTGCCTGTTTACATATCTGTGTATTTGAATACCTATGCCTACACCAGTTTCTTTGGCGCTTCAATGTATACACCTTTTAAAAGATAATTGAGTTTTTTTGCGGTTGCCCTCGTATGCTCAAAAAATATTGTGCAATACTGGAAGAAAGCTGCTAAGATACTGAAACAGCCGATCTCTAGAATCTCTGAAAAGGCGACTGTTTTCACCCCAGGAAACCTTAGGGTAATTCTTTTCTTAATTAGAACCAAACATGGCAGATCTGCGAACTCACACCTCCGAAATGCGACTGTGGAGGGGAAAAGCAGAAGCTCCAGCTTGTAGTGCAGACATGTTCCCTAGAAACCGACACGGGACAGTTTAAAGTCTTCCTGATTACGATTGACACGGCTGCATATTTTTTTACTGGGCTGCAATTAGACAAGTAAGGCCAATCATCTGATAAAATATCAGGACGGACATACGTGTCCAGTTGAAATTCATGTGGCAGTGTAAAACTTCAATCTTGTAACTCAATGCAATCAAAAGATACAACATAGTCACTCAGTCCGCTTAGCCTCTACCCACTGCCCCCACCGTGCAACGAAATTTGGCAACGCAGTTGATGTCACGGCAGCCGTTGCCATACAATAAGTGGAGATGCGGATGGATGAATGCCTTTGTTCTGCATCTGAGTCGGTAAGACAGGAAACTGTAGAGGATGACTTTGTTGTCTGCCTGCCCGTCTGTCTGGCCGAATGTTAAGAACTCATTTTGCTCTGTAACGGATACACGTGCCCAGTTGAAATTTATGTCCCATACTAAGGCGTACAGCGCTTCGCAGTGTAAATCTTTCAATCTTATAACTCAATGCAACCAAAAGATACTGCCATTTATGTCACGTATTTGACACTCGCAAGCTCATTCATCAAAATCTGTAAGCTACTTCCCGTTGACGGAATCAATTTGGCAAGAAGCAAAGTTTGGCAGTACAGGTAAAAAAACCAAAAATTGTTAAATTGTAATTTCATCAAATAAAGAACATACACTACTGGCCATTAAAATTAGTACACCACGAAGATGACGTGGTACAGACGCGAAATTTAACCGACAGAAAGAAGATGCTATGATATGCAAATGATTAGCTTTCAGAACATTCACACAAGGTTGGCGACGGTGGCGACACCTACAACGAGCTGACATGAGGAAAGTTTCCAACCGATTTCTCATACACAAACAGCAGCTGACCGGCGTTGCCTGATGAAAGGTTGTTGTGATGCCTCGTGTGAGGAGGAGAAATGCGTACCATCACGTTTCCGACTTTGGTAAAGGTCGGATCGTAGCCTATCGCGATTGCGCTTTATCGTATCGCGACATTGCTGCTCGCGTTGGTCGACATCCAATGGCTGTTAGCAGAATATGGAATCGGTGGGTTCAGGAGGGTAATACGGAACGCCGTGCTGGATCCCTACGGCCTCGTATCACTAGCAGTCGAGATGACAGACATCTTATCCGCATGGCTGTATCGGATCGTGCAACCACGTCTCGATCTCTGAGTCAACAGATGGGGACGTTTGCAAGACAACAACCTTCTGCACGACCAGTTCGACGACGTTTGCAGCAGCATGGACTATCAGCTCGGAGACCATGGCTGCGGTTACCCTTGACGCTGCATCACAGACAGGAACGCCTGCGATGGTGTACTCAGCGACGAACCTGAGTGCACGAATTGCAAAATGTCATTTTATCGGATGAATGCAGGTTCTGTTTACTGCATCATGATGGTCGCATCCGTGTTTGGCGACATCGTGGTAAATGCAGATTGGAAGCGTGTATTCGTCATCGCCATACTGGCATATCACCTGGCGTGATGGTATGGGGTGCCATTGGTTACACGTCTCGGTCACTTCTTGTTCGCATTGACGGCACTTTGAACAGTGGACGTTACATTTCAGATGTGTTACGACTCATGGTTCTACCCTTCATTCGATCCCTGCGAAACCCTACATATCAGCAGGATAATGCACGACCGCATGTTGCAGGTCCTGTACGGGCCTTTCTGGATACAGAAAATGTTAGACTGCTGCCCTGGCCAGCACATTCTCCAGATCTCTCACCAATTGAAAACGTCGGGTCTATGGTGGCCCAGCAAATGGCTCTTCGCAGTTCGCCAGTCACTACTCTTGCTAAATGCCCAGGCGTATTAAGGCCGTTATTACGGCCAGAGGTGGTTGTTCTGGGTACTGATTTCTCAGGATCTACGGACCCAAATTGCGTGAAAATGAAATCACGTGTCAGTTCTAGTATAATATATTTGTCCAATGAATACCCGTTTATGATCTGCATTTCTTCTTGGTGTAACAATTTTAATTACCATTCGTGTATTTTTGCCGTTAGAATCTTCGTTGAATTTATCATCCGTCAAAAGCATAAATGAAACATATCACTGCATTCAAACATAAAATGTAAGTTTTAGTCATGATGTAGCAAGTAAATAAAAAACATTTTTTAAATCTTCCCTTTCTCTACGTATGTAAACGAACTCCCCTGTATATCTATGCCTCTTCTTTAGTCTTCTTCTTGTTTCTTGTTTATCCCGGCTTCTTTAGATCTCTTGTGACGAGACAGGGTACAACACGTTCAGTAGTGGCTTGGGACAATCTATGAAGTTACACAACAGTTAGTAATTTAACTTTTGAAACCGCCGGTTTATTGACATTCCTGGAAATAAAATCACTCTCATACTCTCATGCGGTCAGCAAATTTCGTGAAACATTTTGTATCTGTAATGGAACTTATTACGTTGCAAAACATTCTAATGAATTAATTGATCTGCATTACAGTGTTGCTAAGCAACGTGATCAACAAGGGAATATGTGTCTCAATTAAAACAGAATCTCGATATTTTGAATAAACTTTCGGTTCATTTTTTTCAAAATTAGCACTTGTCACAAAATTAATTTCCAACTCCGTGCATTAAGTCCGCGTTTGCAACCATTGTACGTGATTCACTGGACAAGTCGATCACGCACTAGCGTGTACGGTATTTCAAATCGAGCGCGCAGATTTTAGTGTTCCCTAATGGGCTAAACGACTCTTTTGTAATAACGTGATGTGCCTATCTCACGTAATGTCTAAATGAAACTGGATTTACTATCCATTCGGGTCAACATCATAAAATAAAATTCACTGTGCAGGTCAGCGACCTGTACACGCGCACTTTTTGTACTTTAAGTGATAACTCGTCTCAGCGTAAAATACGCTCATAAATCCACACTTTTCATGCTAACAAAATTCAAAACACCTTTAAATTAAACAGATAAATTATGACCTGCAATTACTAATTTCCCATTCTTAATAAACTTCAAGAACTTGTATTTCATAATCCATAAAATTTCATCGCCTGAAAGAAATTATTAGTTTGCTAAATCGGATTCAGATTACGGTCAACTCGTGTCTAGACGATGACGTCACGAATCGATGCTTGCTGGGAATGAACGAAATACCTGTAGTGAGAAATAGTGTCCGTTGAGTAATTTACTCACCTTTATAAGAAATTTGGTACCCCTTACCTCGCTACACCTGCTCGCTTCGTTTTGTACGTCTGGGATAGACTGAGGAACTGGTGAAGAGGTTTATGGTTTTGAAATTTACGGGACCGATGTTTAACCAGTATCGAATCGATAACATGCAAAAATTGTCGAGATCCTCGACTGCCAGAATGGATGAACTATCTATAGGCTTAATAATGTTTGTACGGAACTGTCAGTGCGCGAGTCATATTCGCACTTGGCCAATATTTTTTGTTTAAGACATAACTATGATCACTTCTCGAAATTATGATACATCAAATATGGAAATGGAAAATTATAAAATTGACTGACAGCTCGATTAAGTATATAGGTAACTTAGATGTTTTTTGTCAATGTTATTCTTAGTTTATATTCATTAATGTGATTTGTAATAATGTTTCACAATAAATAAATACTTAATTCAAAAACAAAATCTTGCTTTTATAAAAACGTGTGTTGAAGCTGTCAGTACACAATACTATTTCACTTTCTAATGTGAAATTGTGTTACAAAACATGCCTGCTGGAGAAGTTGCAGTTCTCATTAAAGACACCTGAAAGGAGCCTACAATTTTAAGTCTTACAGAGGCAGTTTTTCTTCCAGTACATGGTGTTTATAAATAAGCTGTATGTTAGTAACATTTAATTGTGAAGACGGGAAATAACTAACAGAACTGTTTGAAACAGGACTGAATGCAGTATGTCCACAAGTTTTATTCCCGCTTAACACAGATTCCGACATTCCCGGTAGGTGGCATGTGCGTATGAGCTATTGCAACGGTCACCATGGAGCAGCGCGTCCGGATTGTTTATGGTTTCATGAATCCAAATTGACTACTTCAGTTCAGAGACAATTCAGAACTAAATATTGCAAGCCACGACCTCAGAAGCAAACTGTTATTATTATTATTATTATTATTATTATTATTATTATTATTATTATTATTATTTTCCCTCCTTGCCGTTGACTCCGCACAATGTCCCGATACAGTTGACATCAACAATTCCTCTCCTTTCCATCACCCCACTCCACCTTCAATTTACATAAAATTGTCGTTTACTGGTACAGTCGTTTCATGGAAATTGGCTGTCTACCACGCAGAAATCCGTGTCAGTGTCGGCCAGCAGTACTTGACGCAACAATTGAACACGTTTTGGAAGCCTTACGTTCATAATCTGGGTAAATCAGCGAGACGTGCCAGCTTAGAGGTGAATGTGCCTAGTGTTACAGTGTAGAAGGTACTACGGAAAATCATTCAAGCCCTACAAATTGGGACAGATGCAAGCTTTAAGAGAAAGTGAAAAGCAAAAACGAATTTAGATTTTGTAGAAATATCTGACAAATTGCAGACTGAAGATGATTTTATTTTCTTAATAAAATTGTGTTCAATGACCAAGCTACCTTACATTCCTGCTGTAAAGTGAATAGGCATAATATTCGGATATGGGACGAGCAGAAACCACGTCGCATAATCGATCGGGTGCGGAACTTGCCTAAGGTAAATTTTTTTGCGATCTAAGTTGTAACAAGGTTAACCGTCCTTTCTTTTTTGCAAGTCGACTGTAACTACATTACTGGCCATTAAAATTGCTACACCAAGAAGAATAACAGATGATAAACGGGTATTCTTGGACAAACATATACTAGAATTGACATGTGATAACATTTTCACGCAATTTGGGTGCACAGATCCTCAGAAATCAGTACCCAGAACAACCACCTCGGGCCGTAATAACGGCCTTCATACGTCTGGGCATTGAGCCAAACAGGGCTTGGATGGCGTGTACAGGTACAGCTGCCCATGTATCTACAACACGATACCACAGTTCATCAAGAGTAGTGACTGGCATATTATGAAGAGCCAGTTGCTCGGCCACCATTTACCAGTCGTTTTCAGTTGCTGAGAGATCTGGAGAACGTCTGGCCAGGGCAGCAGTCGAATATTTTCTGTATCCAGAAAGATCCGTACAGGACCTGCAACATGCGGTCGTGCATTATCCTGCTGAAATCTAGGGTTTCCAGGGATCGAATGAATGGTACTGCCACGGGTCGTAACACATGTGAAATGTAACCTCCGCTGTTCAAAGTGCCGTCAATGCGAACAAGAGGAGACCGAGACGTGTAACCAATGGCACCCGCTAACATCACGTCGGGTGATACGCCAGTATGGCGATGACGAATACACGCATCCAATGTGCGGTCACCGTGATGTCGCCAAACACGGATGCGACCATCATGATGCAGTAAACAGAACCTGCATTCATCCGAAAAAATGACTTTCGTCATTCGTGCACCCAGGTTCGTCACTGAGTACACCATCGCAGGCGCTCCTGTCTGTGATGCAGCGTGAAGGGTAACCGCAGCCATAGTCTCCGAGCTGATAGTCCACGCTGCTGCAAACGTCGTCGAACTGTTCATGCAGATGGTCGTTGTCTTGCAAACGTCCCCATCTGTTGACTCAGGGATCGAGATGTGGCTGCACCATCCGTTACAGCCATGCGGATAAGATACCTGTCACCTAGACTGCTAGTGATACGAGGCCATTGGGATCCAGCACGGCGTTCCGTATTACCCTCCTGAACCCACCGATTCCATATTCTGCTAACAGTCATTGAATCTCGACCAACGCGAGTAGCAATGTCGGGAAGCGATAAACCGGAATCGCGATAGGCTACGATCCGACCTTTATCAAAGTCGGAAACGTGATGGTACGCATTTCTCCTCCTCACACGAGGCATCACAACAACGTTTCACCAGGCAACGCCGGTCAACTGCTGTCTGTGTATTAGAAGTCGGTTGGAAACTTTCCTCATGTCAGCATGTTGTAGGTGTCGCCACCGGGGCCAACCTTGTGTGAATGCTCTTGAAAAGCTAATCATTTGCATATCACAGCATCTTCTTCCTGTCGGTTAAATGTCGCGTCTGTAGCACGTCATCTTCGTGGTGTAGCAATTTTAATCGCGAGTAGTGTAACATATCACATCTGGACGGGCTTGAACATTATCTACTGCCGCAATTACGACAGGATAATGGCACATAATTTCTTTCGCGGCAAGATGGTGCACCACAACATTATGATGGAGACGTTGCCGCGTGTATCTGTACGAATGTCAGACGTGTACTGGACGTTGCGGTACAATATGATAGCTACCAAGCTCACTCGATTTAAATCCAATGGACTTCTGTGGATGGGACTTCATTAAAGACAGAGATTTGTTCCTCCGCTTCTGGGAGACGTCGACGAGCTGCGACTACGAACAACACTAACAGCTGCCACCGTGTATCAAGACTTGCTTTATAGGATTTGTCAGGAAACTGATTACAGATGGGCGTTTGTCGTGTTAATATAAGATAGCCAGGTCGAACGTTTGTAAATAAACCTTGAGGATATGCTGAATTCAGTGCTGTTTCAAACATTTGAGTGAGTTATTGACCTTTTTCGTAATTAAAGGTTACACTTGTATAACTAATTTACATACATCCTGTATTTTTTATGTGTCATTTACACTGAAGAGTGGTAACCAGAGGTAATGTCGCAACTGGACTATATAACTAATCAGGAGAATTGGCCCAAAAAGAATTTCGTAAAGAAAAAATCTAAGTACGAGGTCTGTTCAAAACATTCCGCAACTTCGTCCACTAATTTTTTCTACGTTTACCTTTTACTTATTGTGTGCATAGTCTCCTTTGAAATACTCTCATCCACAACTGATACACCGCTCCAAACACCGGTTCCACTTTCGGAAGCAGTCTTGGTACGTCTCTTTCCGGAACGTGCAAAGCGCCCCCTTTATCTCGTCTATCATTGCAATCTTCGTCCTTTCGATGGGGCTTTCCTCTTTGGAAATATAATAAAGAAGGTCCAAAAAAATGGTTCAAATGGCTCTGAGCACTATGGGACTTAACATCTGAGGTCATCAGTCCCCTGTAACTTAGAACTACTTAAACTTAACTAACCTAAGGACATCACACACATCCATGCCGGAGGCATGATTCGAACCTGCGACCGTAGCGGTCGCTCGGTTCCAGACTGTAGCGCCTAGAACCGCTCGGCCACCCCGGCCGGTAACAGTTTGTCCCGACAGGAATTCATGATGAACAAATCCTTTAAAGTCAAAGAAAAGTATCAGCATGCCTCTGACATTTGACCTTATCTGACGAGTTGTATTTGGCATTGGTGAACCTATCCCGACCCGTTGTGAAGTTCGAACCTTGTTCTCGACATCGTAATCTTCGACCCACGATTTTCTTAAGGAACATCTCGTTCTCATTTGCTAGATCCAAAATCTCTTCACATATTGCGAAGGAAAGGTTTTTCTGCTTTTGGCGGCGTCGGTCGATTTTGGTGGCAACTCCATGCATTCCAAGAAGCTATGTCAGGATTTCATGACATTATCCAACTGAAATGTTACATTCTTCTGCAATCTCTTGGACAGTCAGTCTCCGATTGGCACGCACAAATTCGTTGGCGTTGTCGACATGAGCGTCGTCGAAGGACGTCGAAGGCCGTCCTGAACGACGGTCATCTTTAACTTCTGTCCGGCCATTTTTGAATTGTGTGAACTGTTCGTAACACCGAGTACGGCTTAAGCACTCATCACCGTACGCTTCCTGCATCATTTGGTGTTTCGTCTGTAGCGTTTTTTTTCCATACAAAGTTTAATGCAGACGCGCTACTCCTCTAACTCTGCCATCTTGAAATTCGCAAACTGTGCGACACAACGTACTACTCAATACAGCTGGAAACGAACTAACAGACGTACAACAATGAAACTTCCGGTAGTTACACATTACACACAGGTACGTGTAGAAATGGCAACCACATTTCGCTCCAATACATCATCAGTGCGAAATTACGAATTTTCGAAATTTTTTGAACAGACCTCGTACATAATCCCCCCCTACGAAAAATTACGCCGCATCCGCGCAACAGTGTCACCGCAAAGCCGCGAGCAGCGGTGGAAACTGCAGAAAGCCAGCGGTGTCGTTTTAGGGTACGGTTCGATTACCTGAGTCCCCCAGCTGCCGACGCACACAGCCCCGCCGGCGCGGCGCTCTCTCCCGCCGCCCTCGCCGCTTCTTCCCCCACTTGTTCCCCCTGTCCACCCCCACACGCCAGCCCCTATCACACGAGTCCACACCTCAGCGATAGCGCCGTGCCCGCGCCTGTCGCGAAGCGATAGCGCAGTCGGCGTTGAGGGTGGCTACTCACTTCCCCTCGTGGTAGCTTCGCTCTAGCGCAAACATATTGCGCGCCAATACAATACAGGTCCTTCCCTACCCCCAAGTCAAATACAAAGCGCAGAGAATCCACTTGCAAAGCTTACTGTTTCCTAATGTAATGATACGGTTACGTTATACAGCGTGTACCAAGAGAGCGGCTAGAATTATACATCTACATCTACATTCACACTCCGCAAGCCACCCAACGGTGTGTGGCGGAGGGCACTTTACGTGCCACTGTCATTACCTCCCTTTCCTGTTCCAGTCGCGGGAAGAACGACTTTCGGAAAGCCTCCGTGCGCGCTCGAATCTCTCTAATTTTACATTCGTGATCTCCTCGGGAGGTATAAGTAGGGGGAAGCAATATATTCGATACCTCATCCAGAAACACACCCTCTCAAAACATGGACAGCAAGCTACGCCGCGATGCAGAGCGCCTCTCTTGCAGAGTCTGCCACTTGAGTTTGCTAAACATCTCCGTAACGCTATCACGCTTAGCAAACAACCCTGTGACGAAACACGCCGCTCTTCTTTGGATCCTTTCTACCTCCTCCGTCAACCCGACCTGGTACGGATCCCACACTGATGAGTAATACTCAAGTATAGGTCGAACGAGTGTTTTCTAAGCCACATCCTTTGTTGACGGACTACATTTTCTAAGGACTCTCCAAATGAATCTCTGGTACCCACCTTCCCAACAATTAATTTTATATGATCATTTCACTTCAAATCATACCGCACGCATACTCCCACATATTTTACAGAAGTAAAGGATTCTTCTTTCTATGTATTCGCAATACATTACATTTGTCTATGTTAAGGGTCAGTTGCCACTCCCTGCACCAAGTGCCTATCCGCTACAGATCTTCCTGCATTTCGCTGTAATTTTCTAATGCTGTAAATTCTCTGTATACTACAGCATCATCCGTGAAAAGCCGCATGGAACTTCCCACACTATCTACTAGGTCATTTATATATATTGTGAAAAGCAATGGTCCCATAACACTCCCCTGTGGCACGCCAGAGGTTACGTTAACGTCTGTAGACGTCTCTCCATTGAGAACAACATTCTGTGTTCTGTTTGCTAAAAACTCTTCAATCCAGCCACACACCTAGTCTGATATTCCGTAGGCTCTTACTTTTTTGTCAGGCCACAGTGCGGAACTGTATCGAACGCCTTCCGGAAGTCAAGGAAAATGGCATCTACCTGGGAGCCTGTATGTAATATTTTCTTAGTCTCATGAACAAATAAAGGGAGCTGGGTCTCACACGATCGTTGTTTCCGGAATCCATGTTGATTCATACGGAGTAGATTCTGGGTTTCCAGAAATGACATAATACGCGAGCAAAAAGCATGTTCTAAAATTCTACAACATATCGATGTCAGAGATATATGCCTATAGTTTTGCGCATGTGCTCGACACCCGTCTTGAAAACTGGAACTACCTGTGCTCTTTTCCAATCATTTGGAACCTTCCGTTCCTCTAGAGACTTGCGGTACATGGCTATTAGAAGTGGGGCAAGTTCTTTCGCGTACTTTGTGTAGAATCGAATAGGTATTCCGTCAGGTCCAGTGGACTTTCCTCTGGTGAGTGATTTCAGTTGCTTTTCTATTGCTAGGACACTTATTTCGATGTTAGCCATTTTTTCGTTCGTGCGAGGATTTAGAGCAGGAACTCCAGTACGGTCTTCCTCTGTGAAACAGCTTTGGAAAAAGGTGTTTAGTATTTCAGATTTACGTGTGTCATCCTCTGTTTCAATGCCGTTATCACCCCAGAGTGTCTGGATGTGATGTTTCGATCCACTTACTGACTTAACGTAAAACTAGAGCTTCCTAGGATTTTTTGTAAAGTCGGTACATAGAATTTTACTTTCGAATTCACTGAACGATTCACGCATAGCCCTCTTTGCGCTTAACTTTGACATCATTTAGCTTCTCCTCGTCTAAGTGGTTTTGCATGCGTTTAAATTTGCAGTGAAGCTCTCTTTGCTTTCACAGTAGTTTCCTAACTTTGTTGTTGAACCAGTGTGGGTTTTTCCCGTCCCTAACAGTTTTACTCGTCACGTACCTGTCTAAAACGCATTTTACGACTGCCTTGAACTTTTCCCATAAACACTCAACATGGTCAGTGTCGGAACAGAAATTTTCGTTTTGATCTGTTAAGTAGACTGAAATCTGCCTCCTATTACTCTTGGTAAACAGATAAACCTCCCTCCCTTTTTTTATATTCCTATTTAGTTCCATATTCAGGGATGCTGCAACGGCCTTATGATCACTGATTCCCTGTTCTGGCTCGGTTCTTTCTCAATACGACAAAATATTTTAAAAACCAGAAATACTATAATTGCACATAGAAACCAGAATTACAAGTCTAATAAATGAACACGTGACAGATGCTTTGTTGACTGTACTTGTGAGCAAGAGGGATTGTCATTAAAGAAAACTGTAATACCTTTTTACCTCATTATATATTGACGAAAATATTCCATTACACTATCATCATAAATCAAAAGCCCATCTCCTTTCTCAAATACATTCTGACAATTGCAACTTCTTCCATCTATACATTACACCAACCGACCAGCGTCTACTCTCTCGCCCAACAGAACAACAACTGCCCTTGACATCGTCTGCAGTACTACTGTACCAGTAGAACCTTTGGCGCAATCTCTGGCGCTGTGACTCAGTGTAGCCACCTTTCGCGTTCTCAACAGGGGAGGGATCTGGCGACCTCGCTGGCCAAGGTAGATTTCGACAAGAACGAAAACAAGCAGTAGAAACCCTCGCCACGTGCAGGTGGGCAATATCTTGCTGTAACCTAAGGCCAGGATGGTCTGCCAGGAAGGGCTCCAAAACGGGGAGGAGGCGGGAGGGGGGAGGGGGGGGGGTGTACAACATTGGCGATGTACCGCTAAGCTGTAAGAGTGTCGCCGATGACAACCAAAGCGGTCCTGTTATGAAAGCACCATTCCTGGTTGTCAGCCTGTATGATGGGTGACGGTCACACTGGTATCCCACCGCTAGGGTGTCTCCATACACGTCTTCGCTGGTCATACGGCTCAGTGCACCCATCACTGAAGACAGTTGTATTCCAGTCAATGACATTCCAGGCTGAAGATGTGTCCACATAGGCAGCGGATAGCAGTTGGATACCAACCTGACTGTTGCCAGTCGTATGGCCCGACAACCAGGAGTGATGGTCTGGGGTGCCATTTCATTTCCTACCAGGACACCTTTGGTTGTCGTCCACTGCACCCTTACAGCACAGCGGTACGGCGACGATATTCTACGGCCCGTTTTCTTGCGCTTCAGATTGGAAATTTGTGGTATGGTGTTACGCAACCAAACTGCTGAGGTCATCGGTCCCTAAGCTTACGCACTAGATGAACTAACTTACGCTAAGGACAACACACACACCCATGCCCGAATGAAGATTCGAACCTCCGACGGAGGACACCGCGCGGACCGTGACAAGACGGCCAGACCGCGCGGATATCCCACGCGGCCTTGCACTTCATGGAAAGGCATCCTGGGCTTATATTTCAGCAAGAAAATGCCCATCCGCACACGGGGAGAGTTACTACTGCCTTTCTTCATGCTTGTCAAACTGGCCAGCAAGATCGCCAGATCTCTTCCCAATTGAGAACGTTGAGAGCATTATTGACAGGGCTCTGCAACCAGCTGTTGATTTTGACCATCTAACGCGCCAATCGGAGAGAGTTTGGCCCGATACGTCTCGGCAGGTCATCCGACAACTCTATCAATCAATGCCAAGACGAATACTTGCTTGCATAAGGGGCAGATGTGGACCAATGCGTTATTGACTTGCTCAGTTTTTGAAGCTCTTTCTCTTGATTAAATTATCCATTTTTTCTGAAATCGTAATTATTTGTTTGTCTTTACATGCACACCACATCTACCTATTTCCGTACCATTCGGACAATTCCTTCATCGCGCGTCGTTGTTTCATTAATTTTCATTGACCCCTCTCCTTCATGCCATTGATGGAATTATTAATAAATACAACACATTGAGTACGGTTTATTTGCACAAAAGGTAACGTAAAAAGCGAAAATAAAAAAAAAAAGTTTTCACCTAGGGACTCGACCCCACAAGCCGCAGATTACCATTCTGTAATTTTTCCTCTGCGCTAATCACTGCCTAGAAACTAACTAAAATAAAATGATTATGTTTTGCCTGTCCCATGCCAAAAATGGAATTTTTTGCTAAACGGTTGGACATCAGGGTCTGCCGTTTCTGTCACTTTCATTTCTGGCCAAGCGCTGCATGTACTATTAATATGGAGTAAGTTTGGTAAGGCGCGGACCCTTTGTCGGACTAAACAGCGTATCGCGTAGTGACGCAATTGTCAACAATGCATGGGTTCCTGTCCGAGCGCACGCTGTTGCATAGCAACAGTCTCGGTGGGGCGAGCGACATGAATGTGCCAGCCCAACTCAGCAGCATCTCAAGAGAGCCGTGAAGCGTACTGAGGACACGGAGCAACGGCAGCGGTTAGAAGGTGAGTAAGCATAAAATCGACTGTACCTTTCTGAGAGCGCACAACACAAATAAGCACTTGCGTACACACGTAATGAATATGGAGGTTTTTCTACAGGGTTATTATATTCAGGGTAGCTGGTTATGCAAACCAGTCGACCGAACGGTTTATCACGACTTGTGGGAAACACTTTAGTTTGTAGAAGCTTGGATTTTAGAAATATTTTAAATTCAAGAAAATCGCTCTAGTATAAATTATCCACTCTCTTCTACGACGTCTCCGTCCGAAGAGCACTTATGTACGCGCACGTGTAAATAATGTTCGACCAATCGAGTGTATCACCAAAGTCTCTTCAAATACACGTTTTCAATGCATATATCATAAAATATGATACGTTTTATAAACATTCGGAACGCATCAAAAATTTATTTCGTGCTGTAAGCTCCATTTTCCCTTAAAAAATTTGCATTAAAATCGAAGGTGTCTTGTGGAGTACGGCTGTATTTACCAAAAATGACTGCCTATCGAAGTTGTAGTGTCCAAACGATACATATCGAACGTGATATCGTAAATCAATCATGCGACACTGGTGGCGGGCGTTGTGATCGTCATTTTTATCTGTTTTCCGTCGTTCCCTTGCTCTAAATAATATACCTCCGCGAATTATGTGTGAGTTATCGGGAATCCCAGACGATTTACGTCGTTAGTGGGTGGGATGTCTGGTGTTCTTGGCGTTTGTTCGGCGCATTCTCTCACATGGAAAAATCTAATTCCATGTTTCTGCGGCGCACGAAATTCTTCAACTTTTAGTCGCAAATATGGAGTACCACCGGACTAGGAAAGAAGGGACTATGTAGACTGTGGTGGTGAGAAGCATTTAAAACTTCGTGAGAACAGTTTCGATACTGAAATACAGTTTACAATTTCGTTGCGGACAGTACGGAAAACGAACGAATATCAGGAAGAGTACATGATTCGACTTTTCCAAATTATCCATCCAGACCACCGTAATGGACTATCACACGATGACAACACCGACGACGAGTAATGTAAGTCGTCTCCTTTGCAATTGGCTATTTTTGTAATGCTCTTCTTTTGTCGTTGCTGTAGCGAGCACCGTAAACATACTCATAACGCCCGCTACCACTGTCGCATGATCGATTTACGATCGCACGTCAAATATGTATCGTTTGAACCCCGCGACTTCGATAGGCAATCATTCTTGGAAATTACCACTTCGGCTGTTAACCGAACGAAATGCGATATGGTGCTTGTGTTGAAAGATAATTAAATTTATCTGCTGTGTTTCCTTTCCTCTCCGATTCTGCGTAGAACCTCCTCATTCCTTACCTTACAGTCCACCTAATTTTCAACATTCGTCTATAGCACCACATCTCAAATGCTTCGATTCTCTTTTGTTCCGGTTTTCCCACAGTTCATGTTTCACTACCATACAATGCTGTACTCCAGACGTGCATCCTCAGAAATTTCTTCCTCAAATTAAGGCCGGTATTTGATGTTAGTAGACTTCTATTGGCCAGAAATGCCTTTCTTGCCATAGCGAGTCTGCTTTTGATGTCCTCCTTGCTCCGTCCGTCATTGGTTATTTTACTGCCTAGGTAGCAGAATTAATTAACTTCATTGACTTCGTGACCATCAATCCTGATGTTAAGTTTCTCGCTGTTCTCATTTCTACAACTTCTCATTACCTTTGTCTTTCTCCGATTTACTCTCAAACCATACCGTGTACTCATTAGACTGTTCATTCCGTTCAGCAGATCATTTAATTCTTCTTCACTTTCACTCAGGATAGCAATGTCATCAGCGAATCGAATCGTATCATTGATATCCTTTCACCTTGTATTTTAATTCCACTCCTGAACCTTTCTTTTATTCCCAGCATTGCTTTCTCGATGTACAGATTGAAGAGTAGGGGCGAAAGGCTACAGCCTTGTCTTACTCCCTTCTTAATACGAGCACTTCGTTCTTGATCGTCCACTCTTATTATTCCCTCTTGGTTGTTGTACATATTGTACATGACCCGTCTCTCCCTATAGCTTACCCCAACTTTTTTCAGAATCTCGAACAGCTTGTACCATTTTATATTGTCGAACGCTTTTTACAAGTCGACAAATCCTATGAACGTGTCTTGATTTTTCTTTAGCCTTGCTTCCATTATTAACCGTAACGTCAGAATTGCCTCTCTCGTGCCTTTACTTTTCCTAAAGCCAAACTGATCGTCACCTAGCGCATTATCAATTTTCTTTTCCATTCTTCTGTATATTATTCTTGTAAGCAGCTTCGATGCATGAGCTGTTAAGCTGATTGTGCGATAATTCTCGCACTTGTCAGCTCTTGCCGTCTTCGGAATTGTGTGGGTGATGCTTTTCCGAAAGTCAGATGGTATGGCGCCAGACTCATATATTCTACACACCAACGTGAATAGTCGTTTTGTTGCCACTTCCCCTAATGATTTTAGAGGATCTGATGGAATGTTATCTATCCCTTCTGCCTTATTTGACCGTAAGTCCTCCAAAGCTCTTTTAAATTCCGATTCTAATGCTGGATCCCCTATCTCTTCTAAATCGACTCCTGTTTCTTCTTCTATCACATCAGACAAATCTTCACCCTCATAGAGGCTTTCAATGTATTCTTTCCACCTATCTGCTCTCTCCTCTGCATTTAACAGTGGAATTCCCGTTGCACTCTTAATGTTACCACCGTTGCTTTTAATGTCACCAAAGGTTGTTTTGACTTTCCTGTATGCTGAGTCTGTCCTTCCGACAATCATATCTTTTTCGATGTCTTCACATTTTTCCTGCAGCCATTTCGTCTTAGCTTCCCTGCACTTCCTATTTATTTCATTCCTCAGTTACTTGTATTTCTGTATTCCTGATTTTCCCGGAACATGTTTGTACTTCCTCCTTTCATCAATCAACTGAAGTATTGCTTCTGTTACCCACGGTTTCTTCGCAGCTACCTTCTTTGTACCTATGTTTTCCTTCCCAACTTATGTGCTGGCCCTTTTTAGAGATGTCCATTCCCCTTCAACTGTGCTGCCTACTGCGCTATTCCTTATTGCTGTATCTATAGCGTTAGAGAACTTCAAACGTATCTCGTCATTCCTTAGAACTTCCGTATCCCACTTCTTTGCGTTTCGATTCTTCCTGACTAATGTCTTGAACTTCAGCCTACTCTTTATCACTACTACATTGTGATCTGTGTCTATATATGCTCCTGGGTACGCCTTACAATCCAGTATCTGATTTCGGAATCGCTGTCTGACCATGATGTAATCTAATTGAAATCTTCCCGTATCTGCCGGCCTTCTCCAGGTATAACTCCTCCTCTTGTGATTCTTGAACAGGGTATTCGCTATTACTAGCTGAAACTTGTTACAGAACTCAATTAGTCTTTCTCCTCTTTCATTCCTTGTCCCAAGCCCATATTCTCCTGTAACGTTTTCTTCTACTCCTTCCCCTACAACTGCATTCCAGTCGCCCATGACTATTAGATTTTCGTCCCCCTTTACGTACTGCATTACCCTTTCAATATCCTCATATACTTTCTCTATCTGTTCATCTTCTGCTTGCGACGTCGGCATGTATACCTGAACTATCGTCGGTGTTGGTCTGCTGCCGATTCTGATTAGAACAACCCGGTCACTGAACTGTTCACAGTAACACACCCTCTGCCCTACCTTCCTATTCATAACGAATCTTGCACCTGTTATACCATTTTATGCTGCTCTTGATATTACTCGATACTCATCTGACCAGAAATCCTTGTCTTCCTTCCACTTCACTTTACTGACCCCTACTATATCTAGATTGAGCCTTTGCATTTCCCTTTTCAGATTTTCTAGCTTCCCTACCACGTTCAAGCTTCTGACATTCCACGCCCCGACTCGTAGAACATTATCCTTTCGTTGATTATTCAATCTTTTTCTCATGGTAACCTCCCCCTTGGCAGTCCCCTCCCGGAGATCCGAATGGGGGACTATTCCGGAATCTTTTGCCAATGGAGAGATCATTATGACACTTCTTCAAATACAGGCCAAATGTCCTGTGGATACACGTTACGTGTCTTTAATGCAGTGGTTTCCATTGCCTTCTGCATCCTCATGTCGTTGATCGTTGCTGATTCTTCCGCCTTTAGGGGCAATTTCCCACCCCTAGGACAAGAGAGTGCCCTGAACCTCTATCCGCTCCTCCGCCCTCTTTGGACCGATTTATGGGGCAAAACAAATTAGTTCCAGTTGTGGCCACCGGGAGCATAACTGGCGCTCTACACTCTTTGGCCGCGCGGGGTTAGCCGAGCGGTCTCGGGCGTTGCAGTCATGGACTGTGCGGCTGGTCCCGGTGAAGATTCGAGTCCTCCCTCGGCATGGGTGTGTGTGTTTGTCTTTAGGATAATTTATGTTGAGTAGTGGGTAGGCTTAGGGACTGATGACCTTAGCAGTTAAGTCCCATAAGATTTCACACACACATACACTCTATGACAAACCGAAAAGGGAGTCAACAGTATGGCTATCGAGAAAAGAGACCGTTGTTATTAAATGGTTTAAAGAAAGTGATATTGAAATTTGAAAACACGGGTGAGCTAAGTGTGGCACCAGGAAGACGCAGGCGCCCTGTCCCGTTGAAAGTTATTCACGATGTTGCTGTTGCTGTTGCTGTAACTGACCACGCATCACGTGCGCACGGTATTGCCAGCGCTCGTGCCGTGTGAAGATAATTTTCCAGCCCTCCGTCAACAGTATGGAAAGTTTTGTTGCCTGTTTTACACTGGTACCCGCAAAAATCCATACGGTACAGAAACTGAAACGTCATGAACCGCAACAACATTCTGAATTTGATCATCGACCTCTGGCACGTATCGGAGTTGATGACCTATGGCCGGGCATGAGTCTATGGAGTAACGAGGCGCATTTGACACTACAGGGTACAGTGAATACACAAAATTTTCAAATTTTGGGTGCCACGTGTTCTGCACGTAGAGCCATTGCACTCGCCGCATGTGACTGTGTGGTTCTCGGTCCGTTCATCTTTGAAGAGCATACTCCCAGAGTCCATGTCAGGCGTATCGTGCCTCCACGTTGTTGATACCGCCTTGTACAGCATATGGTCCCTGCTTTGGAAGAGCGCAACTGCGCGGAAACCACCGTAGATGCAGATGTTCTCATACGAGATGGGCAGCACCTCACAGCTTTCGTCCGGTGAAAACCTTGCTTAGTGCAACCTTCCACGAATGTGTTACCTCCAGGGATAATACGAATGCAAGGCCTGGAAGATCACCTGATGGGAATCCATTTGTCTTTTGACTCTGGGGTATATATACTATTGGCCGTTAAAATTGCTACACCTGGAAGACATGCTGATAATAAACGGGTATTCATTGGACAAATATATTATGCTGGTACTGACATGTGATTTTCACGTAATTTGGGTGCATAGACCCTGAGAAAGCAGTACCCAGAACAACCACCTCTAGCCGTAATAACGGCCTTGATACGCCTGGGCATTGAGTCAAACAGAGCTTGGATGGCATGTACAGGTACAGCTGCCCATGCAGCTTCAACACGATACCACAGTTCGTCAAGAGTAGTGACTGCCGTATTGTGACGACCCAGTTGCTCGGCCACCATTGACGAGACGTTTTCAATTGGTGAGAGATCTGGAGAATGTGCTGGCCAGGGCAGCAGTCGAACATTTTCTGTATCCAGAAAGGTTCGTATAGGACCTGCAACATGCGGTCGTGCATTATCGTGCTGAAATGTAGGGTTTCGCAGGGATCGAATGAAGGGTAGAGCCACCGGTCGTAACACATCTAAAATGAAATTTCAGTGGGAACAAGAGGTGACCGAGACTTGTAACCAATGGCACCCCATACCATCAGGCCGGGTGATACACCAGTATGGCGATGACGAATACACGCTTCCAGTGTACGTTCACTGCCATGTCGCCAAACACGGAATCGACCATCAAGATACTGTAAACAGAACCTGGATTCATCCGAAAAAATCACGTTTTGCAATTCGTGCGCTCAGGTTCATCGTTGAGTACACCACCGCAGGCGCTCCTGTCTGTGGTGCAGCGTGAAGGGTAACCGTAGCCACGGTCTCCGAGCTGATAGTCCATGCTGCTGCAAACGTCGTCGAACTGTTCGTGTAGATGGTTGTTATCTTCCAAACGTCCCCATCTGTTGACTCAGGGATCGAGACGTAGCTGCTCGATCTGTTACAGCCATGCGGATAAGATACCTGTCATCTCGACTGCTAGTGATACGAGTCCGTTGGTATCCAGGGCGGCGTTCCGTATACCCTCCCGAACCCACCGATTCCATATTCTGCTAACAGTCACTGGATCTCGACCAACGCGAGCAACAATGTCGTGATTCGATAAACCACAATCTTGATAGGCTACAAAACGACGTTTATCAAAGTCGGAAACCTGATGGTACGGGTTTCATCTCCTTACACAAGGCATCACAACAGCGTTTCACCAGGCAACGTACGTCAACTGCTGTTTGTGTATGAGAAATAGGTTGGAATCTTCCCTCATGTCAGCTCGTTGTAGGTGTAGCCACCGGCGCCAGCCGTGTGAGAATGCTCTGAAAAGCTAATTATTGGCAATCACAGCATCGTCTTCCTGTCGGTTAAATTTGGCGTCTGTAGCGCGTCATCTTCGTGGTGTAGCAATTTTAATTGCCAGTAGTGTAAATGAACGCTTTTACCAGGGACACGTTTGGTCTCTTCCTGATCTGAAGGCCAGTGTACGGCAACACGCTGCTCAAATTCCAGTGGAACTGCTGTGCGCTCTTGCTGCCACGTCGTTTTACGGACGCAGCATCTCGTCGAGGCCTACGGTGCTCAAAATGAACAAATTGTGTAAGACGCGGTTAATAATAATATCAAACTTACACCTTACTCACTTGTTTGACTTTTTACGCGTACTTGCCGTTCCTAATCCATTACCTAAGGGAACATTTCTATACTTCAGTTTTGCATTCAGAGCTCTAGATTTGAAAGAAAAAAAAAATGTTCAATTGGCTCTGAGCACTATGGGACTTAAAATACGAGGTCATCAGTCCCCTAGAACGTAGAACTACCTAAACCTAAATAACCTAATGACATCGTACACATCCATGTCCGAGGCAGGATTCGAACCTGAGACTATAGCGGTTGCGTAGCTCCAGACTGAAGCGCCCAGAACCGCTTGACCACAGCGGCCGGATACAGATTTGTACCTGTAGCCAAATTGGAATTAATACCTTTTCCAGTAGCGGAGCGGTTCCGCATTTACGAGTTAGAATAGCTACCAAGTTTCGCTGACATACGATATTTGCAACTCACATTGGACCTCTGTGAGTACCTACACTTTAATTATAACCATCCGGAACTTCTGAAAAATAGTTAGGTGACTGATCACTTTTACTAATTGTTCTAGTTCTCCTCTCCATTTTAATTTTTCATTATTCTTTTCTCATTTCTTGACTTCGGACAGCAGGAGACCCCTTGTTCTCGCATAGCCTGGGGCATTGGTTGCCCCAGATCCCTAACCCAGTTAGCCCCTGGTTTGGACTGTCCCCAAGCAGGTGACCACGACACTTATCCAGGTCTCCCTTACTTTGAATCAACGCTCATTTTAATACCTGCTCTCTGTTTTTCTTGTATGCGGAAAAATGCCATGGAAATATAAAAATAAGAGGAGACATTGGAATGTAGAAGATGCTGCAGAAATAAAAAAAAGCACTTTATAGAAAAAGAGATGCCATTTCCTACAACTGCCGAACGTTTCAGTTTATCAAGATACCCTACGTCCAAGAATGATGAATGGGATTTCAGACAAGAAGCAAATTGGTAAAGGCAAGACACAGAGGATCAGTTATTCCGCCATCTTTCAGTATCGGATTCGGAAGGATTGCCTTTGTGAGTCAAAGACCTAAGGGCACTCGCACCTGTGCTTTCAAACAACAGCGGCCGTCAACCAGATGTGCATACAGCAGTGGATGCCACTCACACAACACAGCAAGCGCAGACAGACTCCCGACGACTACTGTGCGAAATGTGCTAACTTATCTTAGCCAGTTAAGTCTCTTTGCATGCAATATACTGGAAAATGGAAAACCAGTTACACGAGAAGTGTGAATATGATGTGCGAAATTAAAGTCTTCGTATGATGACTGCAAAAGTGCTCCAACATGATGAACCCTCAAATTTCAAATCATTCTAAGGATATCCTTCAGTCAGGAAGAGGCAGACATTCACTACTACAACCAAACAAAATTTGAAGGTGTAATTAGCACTGTTTTTCTTCAACGACTAAAATAACTTATAAAAACATTCCTAACATCTAGATTTCAAATTTGAAACACATAAGAAGTTCGGAATGGCAATGAATTGACTATATACATTGCCACTCGCCCATGGATTCAAACGGAATAAGTAACGAATAGTTAATCACCCACTTCAGTCAAGAACTCATATGTACCGGTCAATGGCTTATACTAGTTTGATTCTAAGTGAAAATAACAAGCCATTTGTTTTAACGTTCCCATCAGCCTCTTCATGTTCCGGTCCTAGGCGTCAGAGTATATTCTGAAGATCGAAGCATGTAATGCAATGTTGCTTAGTATCGTTCTGATTGAAATCGCATTTATGTACAAACAAATTGACTTGAAGTGTGACAGCAAAGTTTTATTCCCATTTAACAGGTGCTAGTTTCATATTTGATGACATACGTCCTCGAATTACATGTAAGTAGCTACAGTAGCATTAGGAGCTACATATTGTAAAGATATGACTGTTTTGAACTTCTATTAGTTTGTTAACGTTGGTGATAACAACTGCATTTGGAAGATTAGATTAGATTAGTACTTGCTCCATGGAGTGTGAATACGACACTTCGTAATGATGTGGAATGTGGCAGGTTAATAAAAGGTGTCTATACAAGACAATACATTACACAAAATATTACATGACACTTAATTTTTTGGGGGGGAGGAGGTGGGGAAATTACCCACTTACTGTATCCAAAAATTCATCTAATGAGTAGGAGATGCCATCAAGAAATTCTTTTAATTTCCTTTTAAATGCTATATGGCTATCTGTCAGACTTCTGATGCCATTAGGCAAGTGACCAAAGACTTGTGGCAGCATAATTTACCCCCTTTCTGAACCAAAGTTAGATTTAGCCTTGAGTAGTGAAGATCATCCTTTCTCCTAATGTTGTAGGAATGTACACTGCTATTACGTTTGAATTCGTTCGGATTGTTAATAACAAATCTCATAAGTGAATAAATATATATATTGTGTGGCTACAGTGAAGATCTCTAGCTCTTTAAATAACTGTCTGCCAGATGATCTTGGATGAGCACCAGCAATTATTGTGATTACACGCTTTTGTGCAATGAACACACTTTTACTCAACGATGAGTTACCCCAGAATGTGATGCCATACGAAAGCAGAGAATGAAAATAGGCGTGGTAAGCTAATTAACTGAGATGTATATCTCCAAAATTTGCAATGACCCTAATAGCATAAGTAACTGAACTCAAACGTTTCAGCAGATCCTCAGTGTTTTTTTTTCCAGTTCAACTCCTCATCAACGCATACACCTAGAAATTTTGAATATTCTACCTTAGCTACCGATTTCTGATCGAAGTCTATATTTATTAATGGTGTCTTTCCATTTACTGTGTGGAAATGTATATACTTTGTTTTGTCAAAGTTTAATGAGAGCCCATTTACAGAGAATCACTTAATGATTTTCTGAAAAACGTCGTTTACAATTTCACCAGTTAATTCTTGTCTGTTGGATGGGATAGCTATACTTATATCATCGGTAAAAAGTACCAGCTTTGCATCTTCGCGAATATAGAATGGCAAGTCATTAATATATATTAGAACAGCAGAGGACCCAAGACCGAACCTTGTGGCACCCCAATCTTGATTGTTCCCCAGTTTGAGAAATCACCAGTTTTTTGCATATTATGTGAACTGCTTATTTCAACTTTCTGCACTCTTCCAGTTAGGTATGATTTAAACCATTTGAGCACTGTTCCATTCATACCACACTACTTGAGCTTATCTAGAAGTATTCCATGATTTACACAATCAAAAGCCTTTGATAGATCACAAAAAATCCCAATGGGTGCCTTTCGGTAACTCAGAGCATTTAATATTTCATTAGTGAAAGTATATATAGCATTTTCCGTTGAAAAACCCTTCTGGAAACCAAACTGAGATTTTGTTAAAACTTTATTTTTACAAAGGTATGAAGCTACTCTACAATATATTACGTTTTCAAGAATTTTGGATAAGGCAGTCAGAAGAGAGATTGGGTGGTAGTTGTTGACATCAGACGTGTCCCCTTTCTTATGTAGTGGTTTATCAATGGCATACTTCAGTCTATCTGGAAAAACACGCTGCTTCAGAGAGTTATTACGTATGTGGCTAAGAATCCCACTTATTTCTTGGGAACAAGCTTTTATTATCCTGCTGGAAATACCATCAATTCCATGTGAGCTTTTATTCTTGAGAGAGTTTATTGTCTTCCTAATTTCGGACGGAGAGGCGGGTGGAATTTCAATTGTATCAAATGGTGTGGGTAAGGCCTCTTCCATTAACTGCCTTGCCTCTTCTAATGAACATTTAGATCCTATTTTCTCTACAACATTTAAAAATGATTATTTAAAATGTTTTCGACTTCTGGGTTGTTGTTTATCAAGTTTCCATTCGCTGTAAATGGTCAACAGATGAAACTGGTTAGGTATACCAAATAAACAGTGAAGTGTAACTTCCGCTTATTCCAACAAAGCAAATTGCCTGTGGTGGACAAAACGGTTGTGACCTTCACAGGAAAGTATGTTGTCCTTATTATCTCTGATCTTTCAACAACCTTTTCCTTAAAAAATTAAGCCATATAGTAATCTGTAGATGAACACGATGTAATCATTTCAGAATTAAAACCATGCTTCCATACCCTCAAAACCGACTCACTTGGTAAATAACTAACATGTTCCTAGCCGGCCTGTGTGACCGTGCGGTTCTAGGCGCTTCAGTCTGGGACCGCGGGACCGCTACGGTCGCAGGTTCGAATCCTGCCTCGGACATGGGTGTATGTGATGTGCTTAGGTTAGTTAGGTTTAAGTATCTTTACGTTCTAGGGGACTGATGACCTCAGAGGTTAAGCCCCATAGTGTTCAGAGCCATTTGATTTGAACGCGTTCCTAATACTATAAATTTTGTCTTCCATGGTTTACCTTCAGCACTTCTGGTCCCCAATATGTAACATAACTGCTGATAGGAAACAGATGGACCAAATAAAGTGGCCTAGCATAGTACATTTCAAATATACGCTACATCTAACGGATAAGTTTTTTGTCGGAACTCTTTCACTTGTTTGTATCAAGGCAACTCTTTGACACTTTAGTAAAGTTTCATGACTTTCAGTATATAATCTCTTTCCTTATCATATACTCTGAGGTGACAAAAGTCATTGGCGGAGCTATCATTTATACTCGGGATACTCATGTGAAAAGATTCCCGACGTGGTTGTGGCCGCACGACGGGATGTAACAGACTTGGAATGCGGAATCGTAGTTGGAACTAGAACCATGGGACGCTCCATTTCGAAAATCGTCAGGGAATTACATATTCAGAGTGAAACGTGGCTACACTGAGTCACAGTGCCAGAGATTGCGCCAAAGAGTATTATTCAGCCGCCTCCACTGGCAGTTGCAGCTGAGAAGTTGCTGAGGGCTGTAGTAGTTCTGAGGTAGCCGTAGTTAGAGTACTAATTGTGACCATGTCGTGTGCAATTGTTCCGTTGCGCAAGACACCATATGTTGTTCGATTGGGGATGTTGTAATGATCAGAGTGTATTTTTTCGTCAATATATATGAAGGTAAAGAATTTTTTTTATTTCAAATGTCTTAAACAATAACGCCTCTTGGTCACAGGTTCAGTCAACAAAGCATCTGGCTCGTGTTCTCGTGTTAGACTGTAATTCTGGTTTCTATATTTCTAGTTTTTTTTAATTACTTCAGTGTAAATCGTGTTTAAAATATCTTGTCTTATTGAGGTAGAACCGTGCCAGATGTGTACGTTGAATCACACTTCCACACACAGAACAGTTACATTTGGACTTTGTTGTTTCGTAGCTTTTATAGTTGCTGGGAACTTAATTAATTAATTGTGTTAACCGAAATTTCCTTTCATTCTTTGTTGTTATTCTGTGCAGTCAGATTGCGGACTAATAGTAGTTAGGGCCAACCGGTTACGAGACTGCGTAACCGGAAAAACAGCGACTAAAATTAAAATTATTTGCATTCTATTTCATTAAGCCCCCATGCAAGAGATCCACAGAGTCAAGAGTGTGCCGAGAATACCAAATTTCAAGCATTGCCTCTCACCATGGACAACGCAATGGTCGACGGCCTTCACTTAACGACCGAGAGCAGCGGAGTTTGCGTAGAGTTGTCAGTGCTGACACTCAAGCAGCACTTCGTGAAATAAGTGCAGAAATCAATGTGGGACGTGCGACAAACGGATCCGAGTACCTCTGCTAACACCACGACGTCGCCTGCAGCGCTTCTCCTAGGCTCCTGTAAGAGGTTTCCACCCAGCATTTGGATAAAGTATGAAGACGAGCAGATAGAAGTGGTCGACAGTCTTAAATTCCTGGCATTACAACTTGATAACAAATTCAGTTGGGAGGAGCACCCCACAGAACTGCAGAAACGCCTTAACAAATCTGTATTTGCAATTCGAGAGTTAGCTGACATAGGCCACATAAAAATGAAAAATCTTGCATACTTTGCCTACTTTCAATCCGTGATGTCATATGGTAAAACATTTTGGGGTAACTCTTCAATTCAAACAAAAGTTTTTTAGAGTCCAAAAGCGTGTAATACGTATTATTTGTGGACTAAATTCACGGACATCCTGTAGAAACCTCTTCAAAGAATTGGGTGTACTAACTACTGCCTCTCAGTATATTTACTCCGTAATGAAATTTGTCTTAAATAATATATCTCTTTTTCCAACAAACGAGCTCAGTTCATACATACAATACTAGGAACAAAAATGATCTGCACAAGGACTTAAAAGCACTTACTTTAGTTCAAAACACTCAGGAACACTCATCTTCAATAATTTGCCAGCAAACATAAAAAGTTTAGTTACAAATAAAGATCAGTTTAAAAGGAGCCTGAAAGACTTACTAGTTGCCAACTCCGTCTACTCCATTGACGAAGTTTTTAATAGAAACAAACGATGTACTGTATATATTTTATTCATGCTATTAGTATTGTTATTTCAGCTTTAAAAAATATTGACATGTTCCACATCCACGAGGATCTCCTCAGCACGGATCTATGGAACGAAAAACTAATCTGATCTAATCTAATCTCGTGACCATACTGGTTGGATCCTAGACGACTGGGTAATCGTGGCCTGGTCAGTTGAGTCCCGGTCACCGTTGGTAGGAACTGACAGCAGGGTTCGAGTGCGTCGCAGACCCCAAGAAGCCATGGACCCAAGTTGTCAACAAGGCACTGTACAAGCTGGTGGTGGCTCCATAACGGTGCGGGCTGTGTTTACATGGAATGGATAGGGTCCTCTGGTCCAACTGAACCGATCATTGACTGAAAATGTTTATGTTTGACTGAAAATGTTTATGTTCGGCTACTTGTTGCGGAAAAACGATGGAATTTCTATGGATGACAATGTGTCATCTCACCGGGCCACAACTGTCGGGTATTGGTTTGAAGAACGTACTGGATAATTCGAGCGAATGATTTGGCCACTCAGATCTCCCGACGTGAAGTCCGTCAAACATTAATGGGCCATAATGGGAGAGGACAGCTCGTTCACAAAATCCTGCACTAGCAATACTTTCGCCATTATGGACTGCTGTAGAGGCAGCATGCCTCAATATTTCTAGAGGGGACTTCGAACGACTGGTTGAGTCTATGCCACGTCGAATTGCTGCACTTTGCCGCGCAAAGGAGGTCCGACACGATATTAGGAGGTATTCCATGACTTTTCTCAGCTAAGCGTATAGTTTTCTTTCTTTGTAATTTTTCCTTAATTTATGGATTTCAAATGTGTGGATGTCCCAGTCTGATAATTTATTTTATTTTCATTTAATAACATGAAATCTACGCTCCATCTACACAGTACAGATGTATGTCTTCCCCATGCCTTTCACGACAAAGGGCAACTTGGTGAAACGTCATTTGTAGGAACGCAATCCTTTAGCTCAGTTAGAATCCAGGCTCCTACTACATGCACATGTATATCTACGTACGTTCTCCACAAGCTACTGAACACTGCATGGTGGAGGCCATCTTGTACCACTGCTGGTCATTGTCTTTCGTGTTCCATCGCAAATGGAGCGAGGGAAAAAGGACTGTCAATTTGCTTTTCCTCGTAGTGCTTGCGCAAGATTTATATTATTCCTAGATAAGAAGGTCGTCCTCTCTCCAGGAATTCCCATTTGAATTCACGGAGCACTTGTGTAATACTCAGCTATTGCTCGAACCTATAGATAAATCTAACAGCAAGCCTCTGAATTAGTTTCTATCTCGTCCTTGAATCCGACCTCATGGAGAATCCAAACATTGGACCAGTACTCAAGGATGGTTGCACAAGTGTTCTGCACGCGGTGTCCTTTGTAGAAGAGCTACACATTCCTAGAATTCTCCCAATAAACCAACGTCGGTCATTCCCTTCCCTACAATCGATTTTACGTGCTCGTTTCTTTCGACATCGCTTTGTAACGTTACACCCAGATATTTAACTGAGGTTGTTGCAGCGAGCAGAACACTACTGATACTGTATTCGAACACAACATGATTGTTTTTCATACTCATCTGCACTATTTCATATTTTTCACATTTAGAGCAAGCTGCCATTCGTTACACCGAAAACTAAATGAATAAATAAGTAAATAAAAATCTGTCTTCTGTACCCCGTATCTTACAGTCACTCAAAAATGACATTTTCCCGTACAATACAGCGTTATCAGCAAAAATTCGCAGGTTCCTGTTCATCTTGTCCATGGCATCGTTTACGTACGCTATGTGATCAAAAGCATCCCGACACCTGGCTGTAAATGACTTACAAGTTCGTGGCGCTCTCCATCGGTAATGCTCAAAATCAGTATGTTGTTGGCCCATCCTTATCCTTGATGACAGCTTCCACTTTCGCAGGCATACGTTCAATCAGGTGCTGGAAGGTTTCTTGCGGAATAGCAGCCAATTCTTCACGGAGTGCTGCGCTGAGGCGAGGTATCAATGTCGGTCGGTGAGGCCTGGAAGAAAGTCATCGTTCAAAAACACCCCAAAGGTGTTTTATAGGACTCAGGTTATGACTCTGTGCAGGTCAGTCCTTTACAGGGATGTTATCGTCATATAACCACTCCGTCACAGGCTGTGCATTATGAAGAGGCTCTGAATCGTGTTGCAAGATGCAATCGCCATTCCCAAATCGCTCTTCGACAGTGGGAAGCAAGGAAGCAAGAAAGTGCTTCAGACATCAATGAGGGCCTGTGCTGTAATAGTTCCACGCAGAACAACAAGAGATGCAAGCTCCCTTCAGGAAAAACACGAGCACACCGTAACACCACCGCCTCCGAATTTTAGTGTTGGTACTACACACACTTGCAGATGACGTTCGCCGGGCATTCACCATACCCATACCCTTCCATCGGATCGCCACATTGTGTACCGTGATTCTTCACAAAGTTTTACCACTGTTCAATCGTCCTATTTTTACGCTCCTTACACCAAGGAGACGTCGTTTGGCCAGGCCGGAGTGGCCGAGCGGTGCTATGCGCTACAGTCTGGAACCGCGCGACGGCTACGGTCGCAGGTTCGAATCCTGCCTCGAGCATGAATGTGTGTAATGTCATTAGGTTAGTTAGGTTTAAGTAGTTCTATGTTCTAGGGGACTGATGACCTCAGAAGTTAAGTCCCATACTGCTCAGAGCCATTTGAACCATTCGTCGTTTGCCATTTACTAGCGTGATGTGTGGTTTATGAGCAGCCGCTCGACCATGAAATCCAAGTTTTCTCACCTCCCGCCTAACTGTCATAGTACTTGCAGTGGATGCTGATGCAGTTTGGAATTCCTGTGTGATGGTCTGGATAGACGTCTGCCTATTACACATTACGACCCTCTTCAAATGAAGGTTGTGTCAGTCAGTCAACAGACGAGGTTGGCCTATACGCTTTTGTGCTGTACATATCCCTTCGCGTCTCTATTTCACTATCACATCGGAAGGAGTGGACCTATGGATATTTAGGAGTGCGGAAATCTCCCGTACAGACATATGACACAAGCGACACCCAATCACCTGACCAAGTTTGAAGTCTGTGAGTTCCGCGTAGCGCCCCATTGTGTTCTCTCACGATGTCTAATGACTACTGAGGTCGCTGATATGGAGTACCTGGCAGTAGGTGGCAGCACAATGCACCTAATATGAAAAACGTATGTTTTGAGGGGTGTCCGGATGTTTTTGATCACATAGTGTATGTAGAGAATAATAGTGGTCGTATGACACTTCCCTGGGGCAATCGTAACGATACCTTGTCTCTCACGAACACTAGCCGTGTAGGACATGATACTGTGTTCGATTACTAAACAATTTTTCCTACTGCTCACATTTCTGAGACCCTATTCCGTATTGGATCTTCGTTAAGAGTATGCATTGAGGCAACGTCTCAAACGCTTATCGGAGATGTGTGTGTATGGAATCTGTCCGTTGCTGTTCACCAATAGTTCGTCGGATATCTAGCGAAAAAAGGGCAAACTACGTTTCGCACCAAAGATGCTTTTTAAATCCTTGTTGATTTGTGGATGCAAGTCTTCCTTTCACAAGGAAACGTATTATATTCGAACTTAGAATGTGCTCGCGCTTTTTTCCTAGTCGCTTCGGACTTTGCGCTGATAGACGGATTCAGAATAAATGCAAGTTAAATACATGCCGAAGAGTACTCTCTATAAAACACCGAACTGGGATTTCTTCTGGGACTGGAGAGTTATTTGTTCTGAACTCTTTCAGTTATATTTTAAGCAAAGGATACCTATTTCCAAGTCCCAGATGTAAAATACCCCTTACTTTCAACCAGCATTTTATTTCCTTATTATTATCCGGATTTACACTTTATATTGCGTCTGCAGGTATCTGTAGCATTCAATAAGCTGAAGCATTACTGTAGAACGGAGAGCAGGGAATAATATTTCAGATCCCACGCTGGTTGAAGAAGTCGCTGGACCATCTGGAGGCACTGACACTAGCTGTGCGATGGACGGTTACATCAGCGCACGGTACCCAAGGAAACTACAGCCACTCTGGCGCGAAGCAAATGATTTTGTTTAATAAGTATTTACTAATAATTGCCACTTTCTCCACTACAGATATTAGGAGAAGCCTACCGGTCTCAAGCACTTTCTTAGGACAATATTACGAAGCAAGAAAGCAGACGCTTCAATAAACAGACAAACAGTGTTTAAGGTAATAAAGTTGTTCGAACAGCTACGACGTTTCACGATTGTAAGGACGAGATCTAGACTGCACGCTATAGTTGCCGGTCGCAGATAAGAGGCCTTCGGAAGTAGTTCTGTCGTAAGACCATGCTCACAAGAAATTGCTAGTTTTGAGTTGTTGTTGTTGTTGTTGTTGTCGTCGTCGTCTTTAGTCCTGAGACTGGTTGTTGTTGTTGTTGTTGTCGTCTTTAGTCCTGAGACTGGTTTGACGCAGCTCTCCATGCTACTCTATCCTGTGCAAGCTTCTTCATCTCCCAGTACCTACTGCAACCTACATCCTTCTGAATCTGCTTAGTGTATTCATCTCTTGGTCTCCCTCTACGGTTTTTACCCTCCACGCTGCCCTCCAATGCTAAATTTGTGATCCCTTGATGCCTCAAAACATGTCCTACCAACCGATCCCTTCTTCTAGTCAAGTTGTGCCACAAACTTCTCCCCAATCCTATTCAATACCTCATTAGTTACGTGACTATCCACCTTATCTTCAGCATTCTTCTGTAGCACAACATTTCGAAAGCTTCTATTCTCTTCTTGTCCAAACTGGTTATCGTCCATGTTTCACTTCAATGCATGGCTACACTCCACACAAATACTTTCAGAAACGACTTCCTGATACATAAATCTATACTCGATGTTAACAAATTTCTCTTCTTCAGAAACGCTTTCCTTGCCATTGCCAGTTTACATATTATATCCTCTCTACTTCGACCATCATCAGTTATTTTACTTCCTAAATAGCAAAACTCCTTTACTACTTTAAGTGTCTCATTTCCTAATCTAATTCCCTCAGCATCACCCGATTTCATGTGACTACATTCCATTATCCTAGTTTTGCTTTTGTTGATGTTCATCTTATATCCTCCTTTCAAGCCGCTGTCCATTCCGTTCAACTGCTCTTCCAAGTCCTTTGCCGTCTCTGACAGAATTACAATGTCATCGGCGAACCTCAAAGTTTTTACTTCTTCTCCATGAATTTTAATACCTACTCCAAATTTTTCTTTTGTTTCCTTTACTGCTTGCTCAATATACAGATTGAATAACATCGGGGAAAGGCTACAACCCTGTCTCACTCCTTTCCCAACCACTGCTTCCCTTTCATGCCTCTCGACTCTTATGACTGCCATCTGGTTTCTGTACAAATTGTAAATAGCCTTTCGCTCCCTGTATTTTACCCCTGCCACCTTCAGAATTTGAAAGAGAGTATTCCAGTCAACATTGTCAAAACCTTTCTCTAAGTCTACAAATGCTAGGAACGTAGGTTTGACTTTTCTTAATCTTTCTTCTAAGATAAGTGGTAAGGTCAGTATTGCGTCACGTGTTCCAACATTTCTACGGAATCCAAACTGATCCTCCCCAAGGTCCGCATCTACCAGTTTTTCCATTCGTCGGTAAAGAATTCGCGTTAGTATTTTGCAGCTGTGACTTATTAAACTGATAGTTCGGTAATTTTCACATCTGTCAGCACCTGCTTTTTTTGTTTTTTTTTATTGGAATTATTATATTCTTCTTGAAGTCTGAGGGTATTTCGCCTGTCTCATACATCTTGCTCACCAGCTGGTAAAGTTTTGTCATGACTGGCTCTCCAAAGGCCGTCAGTAGTTCTAATGGAATGTTGTCTAGTCCTGGGTCCTTGTTTCTACTCAGGTCTTTCAGTGCTCTGTCAAACACTTCACGCAGTATCTTATCTCCCATTTCGTCTTCATCTACATCCTCTTCCATTTTGAGTTTTGAGTTAGCAAGTAATATATTTTTAATTTATTTTCAGATTACGGTGTTTCCGCCAATGAACATGTCTTAAGGGCATCCACGATCATTATCGTAAGTCGTATTGCACCCTGCATCATCTCTTAGAATTATAGGATACAAAATTGCACTTTCAAGAGAATCCTTCGGCGCTGGTACTGCTCCTGCGAGGGATATCAACTAGGAAAGCCTTAACGGATAGGAAGAACTGCTACGCGACAACTCTCTAAGATAATCCAAGAACGGATTGTATTAATTTCTGCAAATCTTTGATGGCAAAGCACGGCTATCCATACGGTACATCTCTCACACCATCTTCTGCGGACTCACAAAGTAACACGAAATTTAACACTTCAGTTTTTTCTTTGCTGTCTTCTACTGCTATACCGCCCTGGTTGACAGGTCGCTTAATAGTTGTTGAGTGCTGTTCGAGGGATGGCCGGTGTGACCGAGCGGTTCAAGGCGCTTCAGTACGAACCGCGCTGCTGCTGCGGTCAGAGGTTCAGATCCTGCCTCGGGCATGGATGTGTGTGTTGTCCTTAGATTAGTTAGGTTTAAGTAGTGAAACATGCCCTTATAAAAATTAATAAATGACAGTGCTGGTAAACCTTTTACGTTATTTGATTTTCAAACAGCTGAACAAAACTGTACGTACTCAGATTATTTATTCTGATCAACAGTAAACTGACACACAATTTTTTTTTTAGCGCAGCGCAATCTGACTTTGAATAATCCCTACAAAAGAATGGCCGTGACTAACAATAACCTTTCCTTTCATGAATCACTTACCTCGCAAAAATCTTCGTTGCCCGAACTACTGCAATACAGCGAGCGCCAATGCTATCAGCTAAATAAAAGATTTTAACTACTGAAGGCACTAACTACTGATAGGCAAAGTTAGCAAATAAAAGATTTTGATAGCGAACAAACAATGTATTTACATTAATAGTGTTCCAAAGTCATATATCAGTTCATGACATCCAGTCTTACAAATTTCGTTTTTCTGACGGACACACGTCCAGATCGTCCGTTCTCAAAATTCTGCCATCTCTCTCCACACACCCACCACTGCTGGCAGTTCACCACCAACTGCACAACGCTACGCGCTGTTCACACCCAACACTACAATAGCAAATATTTCAACAATGCAAACCAGCCACAGACTGCACACAGCACAATCAGTGATTTTCATACAGAGCGCTACGTGGCGTTACCAACATAAAAACCTAAACAGCGTACTTACAGTAAGGTTTATAATTTATAATAAAAACAGCTACCAGCCACTTACAGTAGTTCTAAGTCTAGGGGACTGGTGACCACAGATGTTAAGTCCCATGCCATGCTCAGAGCCATTTGAACCATTTTTTGCTGTTTGAGTGTTTTGGATTCGCAGCAGGTGGGATTAATGGAAGACACCGAAGCAATTCCGAGGCGAGCTGCTACATTTGCTACCGGTAGATTCGAACAAAACGCAAGTTTTTACGGAGATGCTTCGGGAACTCAAATGGGAATTACTGGAGGGGACAGAACATTCTTTTCTTGGAATGCTATTGAGAAAATTCAGAAAACAGGCGTATAAGACTGACTGCGAAGCGATTCTACTGCCGCCAATGTGCATCTCGCGTAAGGATCATGAAGTAACGACTAGAGAGAGTAGGGCTCGTAGGGAGGAGTATGGACAGTCGTTTTCTCCTCGCTCTGTTTGCGAGTGGAACAGGGAAGGGAGTGACTAGTAGTTTTACATGGTAGCCTCCGCCACGCTCCAGACGGTCGCTTGCGGGGTATGTATGCAGATTTAAATGTAGAGTAGCGGCACAGGATCCTGTTGTGGGTGTTACGTAGCACCAGGATCTTATCGTTCCCTAACGTGTGACTGTGAAAGTAGTTGTGTAAACACACAGATTTGCCGTGACGTTTCCTTATCGACGTCTCTACTTTCTTATTTGAACCTAGAGTACAACGATCTTTGTTTTCTCAGCCTTTTGCAATTTTGTTACTAACCACCGTCTGTAGCGTTTGAACTTGGCAGTCTCCGTTTGCGCTGTCAGTAGGGGCTGCTCTGTACGGACTCCACTGCTAGGGGCGGGGGTGTGCGAGGGGTGCAAGTAATTAGAGGCGGGTGTCGGCGCATGTGAGGGCGCGCCGCAGGAACCAATAAAACACTTGGGGGGGATGGGTGGGGTGGCGACACAGACTGGCTGCCTCGCCTCGTGGCTGCAGACAGCGCGCACGACATGGGGTCGTTTGTCTGCCCGCTCTTAAAGGGGCGGCTTGGGGGGGGGGGGGGGGATGTGGGAGGCGGGGCGCGAATTAAAATGACGCACGGCCCGCCGCCGGTTATTTCTGGTCGCACCTGCCAGGAGCTGCGCTGCGTGGCCTAGAGAGGAGGGAGGGAGGGAGGAAGGCGTGCAGGGCAGAAGTGCGGCGCTGAAAAGGGGTCAGCAGATATCCGTGGGGGAGGCTGTCATCTATCAGGCTATCGTTAACTGACCAAGTACTGGGAGCACGTGTGCTTGCGTAGGGAGTTTATAAAAGAAAGTGACTGCTACAACGACAGGAGATAGTAATAGTCAAAACTACAAGAAAAGTTGTTATAATAGCACACACTCGGGGAAAAAAATCGCAAATACGAGAAATAATTAATGTAGAGCAATGAAATCTTGGGTCTACCTTTGTCTACGTTAAGCACCATCGGGCTGAGTTAGTGAGGCAAACTGAGGAGCTACTTGACTGAGAAGTAGCGGCTCCGGTCTCATAAACTGACATACGGCCGGGAGAGCGGTGTGCTGACCACATACCCCTCCAAATCGCCACATACCCCTCCAAATCGCATCCAGTGACGTATGTGGGCTGAGGATGACATGGCGGCCAGTCGGTCCCCTTGGGTCTTCACGGCCTCTTCGGGTGGAGTTTACTTTACACTACTGGCCAATAAAATTGTTAGACCAAGAAAAAAATTAGATGATAAAGGGGTATTCATTGGACAAATATACTAGAACTGACATGTTATTACATTTTCACGCAATTTGGGTGCATAGATCCTGAGAAATCAGTACCCAGAACAACCACCTCTGCCCGTAATAACGGCCTTGATACGCCTGGACATTTAGTCAAACAGAGCTTGGATGGCGTGTACAGGTACAGCTGCCCATGCAGCTTCAACACGTTGCCACAGTTCATCAAGAGTAGTGACTAGCGTATTGTGACGAGCCAGTTGCTCGGCCACCATTGACGAGATGTTTCCAATTGGTGAGAGATCTGAAAAATGTGCTGGCCAGGGCAGCTGTCTAACATTTTATGTATCCAGAAAGGCCCGTACAGGATCTGCAACACGTGTCGTGCATTATCTTACTGAAATGTAAGGTTTCGCAGGTATCGAATGAAGGGTAGAGCCACGGGTCGTAACACATGTGAAATGTAACGCCCACTGTTCAAAGTGCCGTCCATGCGAACAAGAGAAGACAGAGACGTGTACCATCACGCCGGGTGATACACCAGTATGGCGATGACGAATACACGCTTCCGATGTGCGTTCACCGCGATGTCGCCAAACACGGATGCGACTATCATGATGCTGTAAACAGAACCTGGATTCATCCGAAAAAATGACCTTTTGTCATTCGTGCACCCAGGTTCCTCGTTGAGTGCACCATCGCAGGCGCTCCTGTCTATGATGCAGCGTCAAGGGTAACCGCGGACATGGTCTCCGAGCTGATAGTCCATGCTGCTGCAAACGTCTTCGAACTGATCGTGCACATGATTGTTGTCTTGCAATTGTCCCCATCCGTTGACTCAGGGATCGAAACGTGGTCGCACGATCCGTTACAGCCGAGCGGATAAGATACCTGGCATCTCGACTGGTAGTGATACGAGGCCGTTGGGATCCAGCAGGGCGTTCCGTATTACCCTCCTGAACCTATGTGCTGTAATACGACACGGCGTTCCGTATTACCCTCCTGAACCGACCGATTCTATATTCTGCTGACAGTCATTGGATCTCCACCAACGCGAGCAGCAATGTCGCGATACTATAAACCGCAATCGCGATAGGCAACAATCCGACCTTTATCAAAGTCGGAAACTTGATGGTACGCATTTTAATGGCCAGTAGGTAAAATATATAAGTCATTAACATTGCACGATCACGTGTTAAAGTAAGTGGTAGATAAGCAATTGCAACTATGAAACGCTGGTACATTAATAACTGGTGGAACGGCCAGAATGCTGAATGCAACCACTCAGACATGCATACGTTGTGTTGTACAGGTGTCAGCTGCCAGTCCATTGGATGGAGTTCCATGCCTGTTCCACTGGTCGGACAGTACAGCGTCGGTTACTGCTGTTTGTGGATAATGTTGGACGACCGATGATATACCGAATGTGCTCGATTTGAGGCTGATGTGGTGATCGAGCAGGCCAAGGTTGCATAACGACGGATTGTAGAGCATGTTGGGCCTCAACAGCGACATTGTAGGTGACCGTTATCTTGTTCCAGAAAAAACCCTGGAATGCTTTTAACGACACCACAACAAGTCGAATCACCAGACTGACACAAAAATTTTACAGACTGCGTGGGATAACCACGAGAGTGCTCCTGCTGTCATACGAAATCGCACCGGAAACTATAACCTCAGTTGTAGGTCCATTGTGTCTAGCATGCAGGCAGGTTGGTTGCAGGCCCTCTTCTAGCCTCGTTCTCGTCAATATACAGGCATCACTGGCACCTCCGAAACAGCTTTCATCAGGAAACACGATAGACCTCCACCCTACACATTAACGAGCTCGCGCATGACAACATTGAAGTCGCTCTTGGCGATGGTTGGGAGTCAGTTGAATGCACCCTACAGGGCATGTGTCTGGTAGCTGCCCTTGAAGTAACCGATTTGCAACAGTTCGTTGTGTCACTGTGGCGCCAACTGCTGCCCAAATTGCTGCTGGAGATGCAGTACGATGCGCCAGAGCCATACTCGGAGCACGATGATCTCTCTCCACCGACCGGAGCCCGGACTTCTTGCCACCGTACCTTCTCTTAACCACCGCTGCCAGAAGTCATCTACAGCGCAGCCATTCCTGCCACGTCTTTCTATAGTACCGCAGAAGGAACATCGAGCTTCTCGTAGCCCTAATACCCGACCTGGTTGAAAGATAATGAAGTATTGATGATGGCGTCTTTGTCGCCTTAAAAGCATTGTCGACTAACATCAACTCACCATGTAGGTGGTTCAAAACAAAATGTCCAGACACTCTGTGACCAAAATGGCACTGAAACAGACGATGACAGACTAAAGGCCGAAATACTAAATGTTTTTTCCAAAGCTGTTTCACAGAGGAATACTGCGCTGTAGTTCCTTCTCTAGATTTTCGCACAGATGAAAAAATGGTAGATATGGAAATAGACGACAGAGGGATAGAGAAACAATTAAAAATCACTCAAAAGAGGAGAGGCCGCTGGACCTGATGGGATAATAGTTCGATTTTACACAGCGTACGCGAAGGAACTTGCCCCCCTTCTTGCAGCGGTGTACCGTAGGTCTGTAGAAGAGCGTAGCGTTCCAAACGATTGGAAAACGGCACAGGTCATCCCAATTTTCAAGAAGGGACGTCGAACAGATGTGCAGAACTATAGACCTATATCTCTAACGTTGATCAGTTGGAGAATTTTGGAACACGTATTATGTTCGAGTATAATGACTTTTCTGGAGACTAGAAATCTACTCTGTAGAAATCAGCATGGGTTTCGAAAAAGACGGTCGTGTGAAACCCAGCTCGCGCTATTCGTCCACGAGACTCAGATGGCCATAGACACGGGTTTCCAGGTAGATGCCGTGTTTCTTGACTTCCGAAAGGCGTTCGATACAGTTCCCCACAGTCGTTTAATGATCAAAGTGAGAGCATATGGACTGTCAGACCAATTGTGTGATTGGATTGAAGAGTTCCTAGATAACAGAACGCAGCATGTCATCTCAATGGAGAGAAGTCTTTCGAAATAAGAGTGATTTCACGTGTGTCGCAGGGGAATGTCATAGGACCGTTGCTATTCACAATAGACATAAATGACCTTGTGGATAACGTCGAAAGTTCACTGAGGCTTTTTGCGGATGATGCTGTGGTACATCGAGAGGTTGTGACAATGAAAAATTGTACTGAAATGCACGAGGATCTGCAGCGATTGGACGCATGGTGCAGGGAATGGTAATTCAATCTCAATGTAGACTACTGTAATGTGCTGCGAATACATAGAAAGAAAGATCCCTTATCATTTAGCTACAATATAGCAGGTCAGCAACTGGAAGCAGTTAATTCCATAAATTATCTGGGAGTACGCATTAGGAGTGATTTAAAATGGAATGATCATATAACGTTGATCGTCGGTAAATCAGATGCCAGACTGAGATTAATTGGGAGAAAACTAAGGAAATGCAATCCGAAAACAAAGGAAGTAGGTTACAGTACGCTTATTCACCCACTGCTTGAATACTGCTCAGCAGTGTGGGATCCGTACCAGATAGGGTTGATAGAAGAGATAGAGAAGATCCAACGGAGAACAGCGCGCTTCGTTACAGGATCTTTTAGTAATCGCGAAAGCGCTACGGAGATGATAGATAGACTCCAGTGGAAGACTCTGCAAGAGAGACGCTCAGTAGCTCCGTACTGGCTTTTGTTGAAGTTTCGAGAACATACCTTCACCGAGGAGTCAAGCAGTATATTGCTCCCTCCTACGTATATCTCTCGAAGAGACCATGAGGATAAAATCAAAGACATTAGAGCCCACACAGAGGCATGCCGAAAATCTTTCTTTCCACGAACAATACGAGACTGGAAAAGAAGGGAGAACTGGTAGAGGTACACACCGTCAGGTGACTTGCGGTGTATGGATGTAGTTGTAGATGTATACCATGTCTAATCTCAAAGGTAACTAACACCCACGGCCGCTACAGCGCCTGTTTAAAGCAAACTTTTTCTGCCTCCTCGTAGAGGCGCTAGTAGCGCTCTTGCACTTTATCAAATAGGTTAACGGGTGTTGCATGTCACAGAGTTCTACGGGATTAATTACCGGCCCTATGGGAGAAGGTTACCGCTGCTGAAAGACAACGACCACGGTTGACGTAGGAGAGGGCACCACCCAGTTTTCTACTAATCCTGCCACAGTACTTCAGTGCAAACTTTCATGGGCGATGAATTGGTCAAGGTGGTCCACTAACGTGACCTCCGCGTTTATCTGCCCTGAGGCGGCTGGATTTCTGGCCCTGGGGACATTTAAAGGCAATGGTGTGTGCCCACACCATCGACAATGCGCTGACGTTACAGGAACCTGTGACCAATGCATGTGAAGCAATCCAAATGCAGCGTGCATGATTCACTGCGAAGAAGGATGAAGTACACATGAGGATGCGCGACAATAGAACGCAGCATTGCTTACAGTGTTTACTTGCAAGCAACAGACAGATGGCAATGTAACAGACACATTGCAATGAGAGGACTGGCGAGCCCGTATCTTAACAGCTACTCGTTTCCAGGCGTATCATTATAGGGACTCTTCTTCTAGTTTTGATCACCTACGTCCTACAGGAATATGTGATACATTTTTTTTAAACTCACTGTTTACATCGAAAGCAAACCCTTCGTTTTAGTCTGTAATTGGTTTACGCATTTACCAATTCGTAGGATTAGCTCCGTATACCATGTAATCACCAGTATCGTGCTAATATTAATTTTCGTCGACGAGATGGGGGACTGGATGAAGGCATAAATAAGCGAACAGTAGGCGTTTTAAGCGATGCAAACATATCAACAGAATTCTAAAAAAAAAAAAAACTTCTAGTGTCTATAGGTTAATCCTATGGTACACGTGCTCACGACAAACCAAATAGTAACTCTAAAATCATGTAAACATCATGTAGCACAGATCTGCAATGTAGTGTCAGAGGTACACTGATAGAAATTACAACTAACGATGAGAACACAACAAGTTCCATAACCCGATTTCTCAGGAACTTCGCTCAGTTGAATTGGAGTCAAAATAACCGATCACTTGCCTTAGCTTATCCGTAGATACTCTACCGTTTCTGAGGGAACGACGGTCAAAGTTTTGAGTGTAATTTAGATGCATTTTAGCGCAAAACAATCTCAGCCGAAATGGTGGCACCGTGGCCAGCGGCGTGGTTTTCCCGCTTACGCACCCTGTGTTCGAAACCCGATTATTGTGTCCATTTATTTTATTTGTTCATTTATTTACCCAAGTCCGTAGAACGTTTCTATAAGAATGTTTCTTTTCAAGTTATGGGATACAAGGGCGTTATGTTATTGTAAAATGATAACTGCATTTCGTAATATGTATCATACATTTATTATGTGCGTCTGTATAGTATTTTCAGGGTTTAAAATCTTTTTAAATTCTCATAACCTTATATTTCATTCTTATATCAATTCTTATATTAATTTTTATATTTTAGTCATATGTTTATCCTTCAGGAACGTTTGGTGCATTCCATTGGGTGATACCGACCGGAGAAACATTGGAAAGACAGAAATTCCGAACACCATGAGCATTGCGTGAAGGCGGATTGGCCACAGTCACATTCCTTTGAATGAATATTACCGGGGAAAGAACGTCGTCAACAAAGCTGAAGATTTCATGCGTTGGCAATAATTTCGCGAAGACCGCGGATAACGAATGATTTTAGCGATATCTGGCGCTTGTAATTGATTATAGACCACGATATACTACAGGAATTTCATTAAAAATAATTGCAAATAACTTTATCATTCATTTAGTGTTTATTTTTTAATTTGTTCACCAGACATACAATTAGTAGAAGAATGAGGACAACATTATTTCAATGTACACTGGAAAACATTCATGTAGTAATCTTCTACGTACATGGGTAGGTAAATGAAAAACAAAAATAAAAATAACAATCGGATTTCGAAGACGGGGCTCAAAACCGTAAAACCGCGACGCCGGGCACTGTGCCAGCGCTTCGGTTCAGCTATGTACTCGCTATGTGGCACAAGATGTACCTAGAAAACTTTGGCCGTCGTTTTCTCAGAAACGGTCGAGTGTCCAAGAGAAAACCGAGACACAGATTCGCTTATTTTCACCCCTCTTTCACTAAACAGAGTTTCTGAAAATCGGGTTATGGCACTTATCGTGTTCTGCTATATGCTAGCCTAGCCTTAGCACAAATCCAGCCCAGTCACATATTCTTTGAGGGTAATGAATAAGCAGCCAATAATAACAGAAAGATAATAGCGTGGTGGATTCAGAAAGGGCCGCTCCTGTGTAGAACAATTTGAAACTCATCGCAAAGAAACATTGACTAAGAAGCAAAAATCTTATTGTAACCTTTCTAGGCGACTTCAAGTATGCCCCTGGCCCCGTGAACAGACAAACACACTCAAACACGCTATAAGAACTCGAAAAAAAGACGTTGGCCGTAAATAAAGAAACACCGATAGAAGAAAAGTACGAAATAAAATTCTGCGTAGAGATTTCGAACCATTTGAAATCAAAACTGGTGTTAGACGAGATAATGTCATCACCTCAATGCTCTTTAGCGGCCTTTTGGAAAAAGGTAATAAGGGAATGGGATCTTAGACTCCGAAAAGAAGGAATTCACGAAATCTGAATATAAAAACTCGAACGTCAACCTTCACTTGACAGTCTCTACAGATGATTCAGCAATATTTTCTAAAAAAACGACTAAACAGCAACTGAGCAAATCGACGTGTTGAAATAGATGGCGGAAAAGGTTACATTACTAATTTCTTTCGAGAAGACTGCATTTCATAATAAACATTAAAAATACTCCAAAATTCCAAAGCACAAGACGCGGTAGAATCAACAGAGTGAATAAGCTTCGGAGAAGTAATACAGGCAAAAATCTAGGTAAGTAAGCAAATAAAATAAGAGCCCAATAAATGGAAATGGTTCATCAACCAACGAAGGAACTTACATAAAAAAAATCACTCTCAGTGAAAACAAAAGTCCAGCACTGTCATAAAACAGGAATACCTTGGAGCAACGGAACGGTTACTCCTCAACAAAAAGGGAGGAACTGAAGTGTTGGAGATAAAGGAAATGAAGGTTACATGGGGGCTTAATTAACTATAATGCAAATATTTTTAGTTTTTGTCGCTGTTTTTCCGGTTACGCAGTCTCGTACCCGATTGGCCCTGAATAATATTAGTACGCAATCTGACTGCACAGAATAACGACAAAGAATGAAAGGAAATTTCCGTTAACATAATTAATTAAGTCCCCAGCAACTGTAAAAGCTACGAAACAACAAAGTACAAATGAAACTGTTCTGTGTGTGGAAGTGTGATTCAACGTACACGTCTGGCACGGTTCTACCTCAATAAGACAAGATATTTTAAACACGATTTACACTGAAGTAATATAAAAAAAACTAGAAATACTATAATTGCATATAGAAACGAATTACAGTCTAACACAAGAACACGAGCCAGATGCTTTGTTGACTGAACCTGTGACCAAGAGGCATAAGACATTTGAAATAAAAAAATTTATTTACCTTCATATATATTGACGAAAAATACACTTTGATCATTACAACATCCCCAATCGAATAACATATGGTGTCTTGCCCAACAGAACAGCTACTACTCTATCGACGTCTCAACAAGCACAGATCACGCCTACCTCAGAATTACTACTGCCCTCAGCAATTTCTCAGCGGCAACTGCCAGTGGAGGCGGCTGAATAATACTCTTTGGCGCAATCTCTGGCGCTGTGACTCAGTGTAGCCACCTTTCATATACCCCTCCTCCACGGGCTAGAATTTGATATTTTTGCCAGCATTAGTGGTCAAAATATACCACCAAATTCGTCCCAAAAAAATATAGACTAAAAGGTAATATTAATAAGTAAATATCACATAACTACATAAATTTTGGCTTTTCACTACCCTTCAATGACCTAATATATAAAATACAGTGAGGAATACAAATGCTTGCATACATGTGATTTTACATAATAGTTTACACAAGTATCATTAGGTTAAACAATTCAATCAATAGCGTCATCAATGACTAATAGGTGCAGGTAAGAGTCTCATAACATTTCATACACAAAAAAATCAGTTTATACAAATATTCACATAAAATCCTTTCAATAGTTCAATAAACAAGTAGAGTAGTTGACATTTCCAGCAGTAGCACCCAGCAATGGTCAACAGGTGCAAATAGCAGTCTCATAACATTTCATAAACAGTAAAGACACAAAAAATCAGTTTATACAAATATTCACATAAAATCCTTTCAATAGTTCAATAAACAAGTAGAACTCCTCAGAGTAGTTGACAGTTCCAACAGTAGCACCCAGCAATGGTTAACAGGTGCAAATAGCAGTCTCATAACATTTAATCAGCAGTATTTAAGCAGCTCCAACAGTGGAACCAAAAATGGCGAGCAGGTGCAGACACCAACAAGTGACATCATCTCAGTAGAAGCAGTTCCATTAGTGACAGCCAGCAATGTTGAGCAGGTGCAGACACCAACAAGTGACACCATTCCAGTAGAAGCAGGCCATCAGTGGCACTTAGCAGTGTTGAGCAGGTGCAGACAGCAACAAGTGACATCATCTCAGTAGAAGCAGTTCCATCAGTGGCACCCAGCAATGTTGAACAGGTGCAGACACCAACAAGTGACATCATTCCAGTAGAAGCAGGCCATCAGTGGCACCCAGCAATGTTGAGCAGGTGCAGACAGCACCAAGTGACATCATCTCAGTAGAAGCAATCCATCAGTGGCACCCAGCAATGTTGAACAGGTGCAGACACCAACAAGTGACATCATTTCAGTAGAAACAGTTCCATCAGTGGCACCCAGTAATGTTGAACAGGTGCAGGTAACAGTCCATAATATTCACTGTCACTAATTAGACAGTTCATTAGCGTTCATCAGCAGAAAACATTTCCAAGTGGCACCCATCATTGTTGAACAAGTGCAGGTAACAGTCCATAACACTCACTATCACTAATCAGACAGTTCATCAGAGTTTATCAGCAGAAATTAAAGATTTCCAAGTGGCACCCACCAAAGTTAATACGTATAAGCACGAACAGCAGTTTAAATGCAAACACAATTGCTTTTACAAAGTCATTATCAATGCTCTTACACTAAACATACAAATTACAGCAAACACACAAATGATATCAGATAATTGTCATATTGACTATTACAATACACAAATAACAGTAAACCTATAATATTTATGGTTGTCAGTGCAAGCCACAACAAACGAGTAAAATAATATTTAGGAGATAGTTCGGTACCAATTATTTGGGATTGGGAAAGGAAATCACACAAAATACACTCACTCATCTTTCATCCACATTTAAGTATTACTGTGTAATTGAATAGTGTTAACTGTGTAAATGCAATTCTGTCAAAATTTGATGTTCAACATGTGTATCAAGTAGTTGTGGCAACAGTGTATAACAGTCAATAATAGTCAGTCAACGTCATAGTCATCATGTCAAGACCAATGTTTGCCAAGACAACTTTTTCTGAACAACTGTCAGTGTCCCATGATATGCAAATACTTCCTTTCTAAAAAAAAGAAGTATATATTTCTTATTGATTTAACAAAGTGTGTATGTAGACAATCTTCCTTCTACTTGAGTGTTCTAGTCAGCCATCTTCATATCTTCATCCTCCTTGTTCCATATAAACCAACAAAAAAAAAAAAAAATATGCTCCTCACTTACTTTACCTCTTATCCACCAAAACTCCAATAATCATCAGCATCACATAATCTTAATACCTCAAAAATACCAGAATGAGATTTTCACTCTGCAGCAGAGTGTGTGCTGAAATGAAACTTCCTGGCAGATTAAAACTGTGTGCCCGACCGAGACTCTAACTCGGCACCTTTGTCTTTCGCGGGCAAGTGCTCTACCAACTGAGCTACCGGAGCACGACGCACGGCCGGTACTCACAACTTTACTTCTACCAGTACCTCGTCTCCTACCTTCCAAACTTTACACAAGCTCTCCGGCGCCTGGCGCTCTCTTGTTGCGTCTCGTAAATGAAATAAATTATTTTCTTCAAAGCCCTGTGCTATCCATGATTCTAAATTTCTTCTGCTGTCTTTTCCTACGACTACATCATTATAGGGATTGTGCTACATCCACTTGTTAACATTCTGTTCTCTACTGGTATGTTTACTCGCTATTGCATGGTTTGCTTACGCTCAGTGCTTTATATTTTAAGATAAGAAAATGAACTTCTATAATTCTCCAAACGACATTGGTACAAGAAACTTCATTGAAGTGACATGAGCTGGAGGTTTTATGGAAGCTGTATAAATTTATGCTAATAGGAAGGAAGCTAACGACATGACATACCAACACTAGGTTTAGACCATTGACAGTTATTACACTGCATTCTTCGTGAGCAATTGAAATAGCAAGTGACACTTGACACAAGAAATACTCCACATGTTTGCTTCTGTTTTGCCATGATTCTTGAAGTGTTGTACACACTGTGAAATATTACGATCATTCACACTCCGTACACGTACTTACTTACTGAAAGTTATTCAAACTAACTGTTAGAGGTCATATATGCATTTCTTTTATTTAATGATGGACAAGTTAACCAATGTGTATTTTATAATTCATAATGAGTAGTAGGTTTGGGTCAGATGGATTACACAGAGGTTGTGTGTGGACATTGTGTCTTCGGATTGTATGGGATGATGAATTGAAATTTGCACTAGGATTTTATCTGTACTTGTTCGAGGAGACTGACTAGAGGAAAGAGCTGTTATGGAAGTGAAATGATGTTGGTAATAACGTTTATATGTATCGACGTAATGAAGAGGTATTATTGAGGTATTGAGATTGTGTGAAGTTGATGATTATTGGCGTTTTGGTGGACAAGAGGTAAGATAAATGATATTGATAATGAGGTTTATATGTATCGACGTAAGAGGTATTATTGAAGTATTAAGATTATGTGATGCTGATAATTATTGGAGTTTTGGTGGATAAGAGGTAAAGTAAGTGAGGAGCATATTTTTTTTGTTTATATGGAACAAGGAGGATGAAGATGGCAGACTAGAACACTAGAAAATTATCTACACACACACACTTTGTTAAATCAATAAGCAGTATATACTTTTCTTTGGAGAAAGGAAGTATTTGCCTATCATGGGACACTGGCAGTAGCCGGCCGCGGTGATCTCGCGGTTCTAGGCGCGCAGTCCGGAACCGTGCGACTGCTACGGCAGGATCAAATCCTGCCTCGGCATGGATGTGTGTGATGTCCTTAGGTTCGTTAGGTTTAAGTAGTTCTATGTTCTACGGGACTAAAGACCACAGCAGTTGAGTCCCATAGTGCTCAGAGCCATATGAACCATTTTTGAACACTGACAGTTGTTGAGAAAAAGTTGCCTTGGCAAACATTGGTCTTGACATGATGACTATGATGTTGACTGAGTATTATTGACTGTTATACACTGTTGCCACAACTACTTGATACACATGTTGAACATCAAATTTTGACAGAATTGCATTTACACAGTTAACACTGTTCAATTACACAGTAGATGAAAGATGAGTGGGAGTGTTTTGTGTGCTTTCCTTTCCCAATCCCAAATAATTGGTACCAACCTACCTCCTAAATTTTATTTTCCTTTTTTGTTGTGTCTTGCACTGACACCCATACATATTATAGGTTTACTGTTATTTGTGTATTGTAATAGTTAATGTGACAATTATCTGATATCATTTGTGTGTTTGCTATAATTTGTGTGTTTAGTCTATGAGCATTGATAATGATTTTGTAAAAGCAATTGTGTGTGCATTCAAACTGTTGTCCGTGCTTACACGTATTAACATTGGTGGGTGCCACTTGGAAATCTTTAATTTCTGCTGATAAACTCTGATGAGCTGTCTGATTAGTGACAGTAAATATTATGGACTGTTACCTACACTTGTTCAACATGGTGGGTGCCACTTGGAAATCTTTAATTTCTGCTGATAAACTCTGATGAACTGTCTAATTAGTGATAGTGAATATTATGGACTGTTACCTGCACCTCTTCAACATTACTGGGTGCCACTGATGGAACTGCTTCTACTGAGATAATGTTAATTGTTGCTGTCTGCACCTGCTCAACATTACTGGGTGCCACTGTTGGGACTGCTTCTACTGAAATAATGTTACTTGTTGTTGTCTGCACCTGCTCGCCATTTTTGGGTGCCACTGTTGGAGCTGTTTAAATACTACTGATGAAATGTTATGAGACTGCTATTTGCACCTGTTGACCACTTCTGGGCGCTATTGTTCTACTGTCAACTACTCTGAGGAGTCCTACTTGTTTATTGAACTATTGAAAGGATTTTATGTGAATATTTGTATAAACTGATTTTTTTGTGTCTTTAATGTTTATGAAATGTTATGAGACTGCTATTTGCACCTGTTGACCATTGCTGGGTGCTACTGCTGGAAATGTCAACTACTCTACTTGTTTATTGAACTATTGAAAGGATTTTATGTGAATATTTGTATAAACTGATTTTTTGTGTATGAAATGTTATGAGACTCTTACCTGTACCTATTAGTCATTGCTGACGCTATTGATTGAATTGTTTAACCTCATGATACTTGTGTAAACTATTATGTAAAATCACATGTATGCAAGCATTTGTATTCCTTACTGTATTTTATATATTAGGTCATTGAAGGGTCAGTGCAAAGCCAAAATTTATGTAGTTATGTGATATTTACTTATTAATATTACCTTTTAGTCTATATTTTTTTGGGACGAATTTGGTGGTATATTTTGACCACTAATGCTGGCAAAAATATCAAATTCTAGCCCGTGGAGGAGGGGTATATGAAAGGTGGCTACACTGAGTCACAGCGCCAGAGATTGCGCCAAAGAGTATTATTCAGCCGCCTCCACTGGCAGTGGTCGCTGAGAAGTGTTGAGGGCAGTAGTAATTCTGTGGTAGGCGTGATCTCTGCTTGTTGAGAAGTCGATAGAGTACTAGTTGTTCTGTTGGGCAAGACACCTTATGTTATTCGATTGGGGATGCTGTAATGATCAAAGTGTATTTTTTGTCAATATGTATGAAGGTAAATAAAATTTTTATATTTCAAATGTCTTATGTCTCTTGGTCACAGGTTCAGTCAACAAAGCATCTGGCGTTTGAGTGTTACTTTTGTACATTTTTCTTGAATAATTCCTAAACTTCAGCTTGTAGCGAAAACGCAAAATTTAACTCTACTACATTTCCTACATAAAGGTACAGTTCATTTTTTCTGTAGTTCGCCTGCGGAGAGCGAAAGAATCTGAAAATCTTGCAGGTGGTAGGCTGGTGTACGAAAGTATAGTGGGTTGTATAAAACCCAGTGGTTGGGACAGCTGAATCACCGCGTAATGAAAGCGAAGTTTCCAAGGAAGTTTCTCATCCAGCCTCAGTGCTAAGAAGCTTAAATAGTCGTCTTCATTAACTGCTTAGCTGTCTTTCTTGATCAAGATTTCGCTTTTGTGAGAGTTCCGTATGAGAAACTGTATGCATTGCGTTTCCTTCCAGTTAAGCATTAATCTTTTTGTAAAACGATAAATGCAGATAAGATACCTTCCGAATCATCCAAATTTTTTTGCCAATTAGGATCTGTTGATAACATGTAATACACTATTATTTCTGAGTCTGTAAGCTTTATTACAGAAACTGCATTTAATACGCAAGGGACGTAATAGTGTATTTATTTGTGAACATGTACAATTGATTGTAATCATAATGTAAATATTGTAAATTGCTGGGTAATCACGAAGATAATCAATGACGGAATGGCAGTAGCTGTGCATTTTTTTCTTCGCGTTTGGAAAGTCTGTCGCACAGTAAGCAGAGAGAAGGCATATCACCCCGAGTCTTGAAAGAGTGCGGAGGTGTTGTTCGGGCGCAGTGTGCAGCTATGATCGCGCCAATGTAGGAACACCTGATTTATTAACCAGCAGGTAGTGATTGTAGCTCAGAGTAGACAGGTGGAGGAAGTTGCAGCTCTATAACTGTTGCCTGTCCCATAATTATCTGTGGCTCTGGAGATGACTCGGGTTCCTCAACCAGCTGCAGCAGCAGCTGCTCAGCTTGTCGTCGGCTACATTCTCCACCATCCACACAGCTAAAACATCCTAATACTGTCCATTCACAGAGTTTAACTAATATTGTATAAGCGTTACCCAGTGGCATTTCTTTAAGAAACATTAATGACTAATTTCCTCGAATAGCAACCTGCAATAATTTAAACTTGTAGGGCACCTGTGTTGTCACTGTCCTCAGACATTATTAGCAAGCAGGGTCTCTTTCCTTATCCACGCAATCACAGAGTGTCCTAAAACATGAAAACTGGTTAAGTATTTACCGGCAGATTTGTTTGTAGTTTCAGTGTAGATTTCGCTGCCTCAGTAACTGTTTATTCTTCACTAGGAATTTGAAATTTTTAGTATTAACTTCTCTCACTTAACGTAACATAAAATTTCATAGGGAAATCTAATAACTAAAGATACAGCACAAATTAAGAGTGCGTAATTTCATTTATTCTGTATTTAGCTTATCGAGTGACTTCTACTGGTTTGGTAGGTATTCTGTTGTTCTTATGTTAAAAACAAAGCAATTCTTCATTTGTGTAAAGCAAATTAAATTCAATCTTTCAATAATTCAAGGTAATCTGCTTGATTTTTCCAAATTTTGCAATACGTTACGCTGAGGTTACTGAAAGTCGTTTTGTAATAACCAACTTATTCATTGCCCTAGTGGGCTGGCGAGCGTGTAATCGTCCCTTTCGTTGCTGCTCGGTATTTTTAACATTACACATTACGTGGTATCCTTTATTCCCCCGTGTGGTTCGTGAGCGATTGCACTTCAAAATTATTATCAGTATTTAGATTAGGTTTAGAATAGATTCTTCCTTCAGAAGGGCCTGTTGTACACTTACCTCCTAGTAACAGCAATTATTTTCCCTCGATGATGAGAGCGTAATTCATTGTAATATTTCATTAGGCACACACGATTACGGTGATTTGTATCGCAATCCAAATGGCCGTTTAGTAAGGGGAATTTACATGTTCTCTGAAAGCTAGGGGAGAGTGTAGAGTTTATTTCGATGAGATCGTACCAGCTGAAATTGAGCTTTGCTTCTCGAAACCGATAATTTGTCCTCGGCGGTGAGTGTTCATCGAAGGTGAGGGTATCATCTGGAGTGCCCCAGGGATGTGTGGTAAGTTCGCTGTTGTTTTCTATCTACATAATTGATCTTTTGGATAGGGTGGATAGCAATGTGCGGCTGTTTGCTGATGGTGCTGTGGTGTACGGGAAGGTGTCGTCGTTGAGTGAATATAGGAGGATACAAGATGACTTGGACAGGATTTATGATTGGTGTAAGAAATGGCAGCTAACTCTAAATATAGATAAATGTAAATTGATTCAGATGAATATGAAAAAGAATCGTGTAATGTTTGAATACTCCATTAGTAGTGTAGCGCTTGACACAGTCACGTCGATGAAATATTTGGGCGTAACATTGCAGAGCGATATGAAGTGGGACAAGCATGTAATGGCAGTTGTGGGGAAGGCGGATAGTCGTCTTCGGTTCATTGGTAGAATTTTGGGAAGGTGTGGTTCATCTGTAAAGGAGACCGCTGATAGAACGCTGGTGCGACCTATTCTTGAGTACTGCTCGAGCGCTTGGGATCCCTGTCAGGTCGGATTGAGGGAGGACATAGAAGCAATTCAGAGGCGGGCTGCTAGATATGTTACTGGTAGGTTTGATCATCACGCGAGTGTTACGGTAATGCTTCAGGAACTCGGGTGGAAGTCTCTAGAGAAAAGGAGGCGTTCTTTTCGTGAATCGCCACTGAGGAAATTTAGAGAACCAGCATTTGAAGCTGACTGCAGTACAATTTTACTGCCACCAACTTACATTTCGCGGAGAGACCACAAAGATAAGACGAGAGAGATTAGGGCTCGTACAGAGGCATATAGGCAGTCATTTTTCCCTCGTTCTGTTTGGGAGTGGAACAGGGAGAGAAGATTCTAGTTGTGGTACGAGGTACCTTCCGCGATGCACCGCATGGTGGATTGTAGAGTAAGTATGTAGATGAAGATGTAGATGTAGATGTTTCAATGAATGCTATCTAAAGTAACTGGGTTACTGTTCTTACTCGTCTATCGTTCTGTTTTCGGCCATCATGAAGTTGTTCGTAATTTTCCTTATGGGTAAAATTAGCGACTAGGAGTACTTTCTGTGAGCTACGACTACTGCCAAGACTCCAAAGACAATTCCTCGTGATGGAACGCTGTTTGGACGTTTCGCGACAGACTGCGAAAGCTGTAACGGTACGGCGCCGTTTTCCAGAGGCCCGACATTCCTACCTCGGCACTGCGATTCGAAGGAGTGCTGGCGCTCCTGGGAAGGTGCGACGTTTCAAGTTTTACGGGGCGGACGGCATTCTCAGTGAGAGAAACGACCGACCGACTGACTACACCTACCCTTCCCCCCCCCCCCTTCCCCTCCCCACCCCCACACTTATCTTTCCGGTCACCACTTATCGCGGGAGATTTCCCTGGCCAAGCACGCTCCTCCCTCGCCCCCTCTTTTACTCGGCCGCGATTTGCTTTAATTGCCTTAATTAAAACAATGGGGGCGGCGATACTCTACTCTCGCGGAGGCAATGTGCTGAGACCGCTTTAAATTAACGGAAAATTGCACCAAATCTAATTACGACCGCTCCACTTAGCTCTCAATTGCCGGCGAGAATTAATTACCTGAAACTTTCTGCCCGGCAATTCATAACTTAATTTTTGGTGCGCGGGGCAAGTTGTCTGGCCGTGGTTCATTCTGCCCCGTCTGTTATCGATGCGAGATGCCAGGGCAGAGGGAGGAATGCTGGCATTATCTGCGGTGTTCCGACAGCTCACCCCACCGGCGAATACTTGCGCCCAACAGGATTTTCGATATGAACAGGTCACTCACAACTCCCTGCATTTTGTGGTAAAGTGAGGCTAAGAACAGCAACGCAGTTATTGCTAAAATACGCGATTCTTCGTCCACTGCATACCGAATTACTTCCGTGATAGCGAATCGGGCATGCAGGATCTAAAACAGTAGTTACAATACGATACAAACAGAACAGCTACTCGGAGGCTAACAAGAAATGAAGAAATACTTAAATTACATTACGTAAAGTAACTGTTATACACAGCATATCGTCGAAATGTGTGTCTCGTCAAAATGTGATAAAAATTCTATATATAAAACAGGTAACCAATCATAATCGGTTGTGAGAACACCGATAGCCATCTCTGGGCATTTATTGCAAACTCGTAGATTGTATGCCAGCAGAGGTAGTGGCTTAGGGACGCCAATGGTTCCCATGGAGGCGGTGTTGTCACATCGATATGCGCCATTCTGCAGAAGATGTTTCAGAGGTGCAACAGCCTCTGAATGTTAAATACGTACTGGCATGCAGGTCGACCTGTACAAATGTTTACCGGTATTTCAGATTGCTCCTAGATAGAAGTTACATTAAAAATGCTGCTTGAGTTACGCCATTATTTACCATGGTAGCGACGTAGAGGTGTCGATATGCTCGTTTCATCAGTAGGCGAATTCATAGTTGCGACAGCAACTACTCGATACAAATAGTGGAATGCAAATAAGACAATTGTTGTAATATGTGTCAGATATCTCAGACGACAATGACCAAGTAACCAACAATATAAAAAGTAAAGTAGGGTATATAATACATAAAGCATTGAAACATATGTTACATCAAAAGAACTACAGCACAAAATCTGATTGACTCACTGAGCTAGTCAACAACACATGATAGAACAAAGAGCATAAGAAATTGATGTTTAAAAACTGTAAACATAGTTGTTTACAGTCATAGATATTCCACGAAATTCCATAACATAGGTGTACATAATGTCAGATGTATGGAAATACTAAGTACATCACTACAATACAATACATCAAATACCCATATAAGTACTCATAAATGTAAAACAAATGCTTAAGCAGCCAAAAGTCATAAGATACTGTGAATATAGTTGTTTACAGTCACAAAAAGTCCGTAAAATAGAAATAAGCATGAAGTCACAATTATTATTTGGAGAAACAAAAAAAGAGGAACAGAAATGAACAGAAGTAAAATAGTGTTCTTTAGTTACCCTAGAGTAAAATCATGATATTACATGAAGGTAAGCACTGCACAGTAATTGTCGTAAAACAAACTGGGAGTTTTAAGGTAGTCATGAAAAAAAAAACGTAATGATGCAAGAGTTTAAAACATGTTGAACAAAATTTTATACAACCATGAATACATTTCATAAAATATAAAAGTAAGAGTATACCAGGAACAGAAGAGCAGGAACATTCTACAGCAAGACTTTAAAAAGACCACAGAAATATTATTCTTTGAAGTCTAATTGCTCGTTGAGCATGGACGAAGGCATATTTTTCAAGTGATCATAGATTTCTATCTCTTCTAATGTGTTAAGTAACATTTCGTTAGGTGCTTTGTGAAAAACTTTGGCAGATTGTTATAATTTGTTTAGTTCTTTTTGGATCGCATCTGGTTGGAGAGGTAATCAAAGTAGTCTGTGAATTACAGATTTGAAAAAGGCTATTTATATTTATTAGGCTGACATCAGTTTGGCAGTAATAATTACATCAGTGACAGTTGGCTTCCGGTAAATGACAAAACAATTTTTACCGCTGCAATTTGAAATGGTTAGATCCAAAAAGTTAATGGTATTGTTGTTATTGTGTTCTACTGTAAAAACAAAATTAGGATAAACGTTATTTAAAATGTTAGTGAGTGAATACACCTCGTCTCTGGAACCTACGTATAACAACAATGTATTATCAACATATCTCTTAAAATATAAAATTTTTATTCGTGGTCTACGGACTGTTTCTTCTTCAAGGTTAACCAACATGTCAGCTATTGGTACCTGCAAGTGAATTGGCCATGGCTAATCTGTCCTTTTTGGAAATACACTCCAGGAAATGGAAAAAAGAACACATTGACACCGGTGTGTCAGGCCCACCATACTTGCTCCGAACACTGCGAGAGGGCTGTACAAGCAATGATCACACGCACGGCACAGCGGACACACCAGGAACCGCGGTGTTGGCAGTCGAATGGCGCTAGCTGCGCAGCATTTGTGAACCGCCGCCGTCAGTGTCAGCCAGTTTGCCGTGGCATACGGAGCTCCATCGCAGTCTTTAACACTGGTAGCATGCCGCGACAGCGAGGACGTGAACCGTATGTGCAGTTGACGGACTTTGAGCGAGGGCGTATAGTGGGCATGCGGGAGGCCGGGTGGACGTACCGCTGAATTGCTCAACACGTGGGGCGTGAGGTCTCCACAGTACATCGATGTTGTCGCCAGTGGTCGGCGGAAGGTGCACGTGCCCGTCGACCTGGGACCGGACCGCAGCGACGCACGGATGCACGCCAAGACCGTAGGATCCTACGCAGTGCCGTAGGGGACCGCACCGCCACTTCCGAGCAAATTAGGGACACTGTTGCTCCAGGGGTATCGGCGAGGACCATTCGCAACCGTCTCCATGAAGCTGGTCTACGGTTCCGCACACCGTTAGGCCGTCTTCCGCTCACGCCCCAACATCGTTCAGCCCGCCTTCAGTGGTGTCGCGACAGGCGTGAATGGAGGGACGAATGGAGACGTGTCGTCTTCAGCGATGAGAGTCGCTTCTGCCTTGGTGCCAATGATGGTCGAATGCGTGTTTGGCGCCATGCAGGTGAGCGCCACAATCAGGACTGCATACGACCGAGGCACACAGGGCCAACACCCGGCATCATGGTGTGGGGAGCGATCTCCTACACTGGCCGTACACCTCTGGTGATCGTCGAGGGGACACTGAATAGTGCACGGTACATCCAAACCGTCATCGAACCCATCGTTCTACCATTCCTAGACCGGCAAGGGAACTTGCTGTTCCAACAGGACAATGCACGACCGCATGTATCCCGTGCCACCCAACGTGCTCTAGAAGATGTAAGTCAACTACCCTGGCCAGCAAGATCTCCGGATCTGTCCCCCATTGAGCATGTTTGGGACTGGATGGAGCGTCGTCTCACGCGGTCTGCACGTCCAGCACGAACGCTGGTCCAACTGAGGCGCCAGGTGGAAATGGCATGGCAAGCCGTTCCACAGGACTACATCCAGCATCTCTACGATCGTGTCCATGGGAGAATAGCAACCTGCATTGCTGCGAAAGGTGGATATACACTGTACTAGTGCCACATTGTGCATGCTCTGTTGCCTGTGTCTATGTGCCTGTGGTTCTGTCAGTGTGATCATGTGATGTATCTGACCCCAGGAATGTGTCAATAAAGTTTGCCCTTCCTGGGACAATGAATTCACGGTGTTCTTATTTCAATTTCCAGGAGCGTAGATAATGTCATTAAATGAAAGATAGGTGAAAGCAAGAATATTTTCAAGTAACTCAATGAACTCTGCTATTTCTCCTGTAATCATAATCTTATTTTGAAGTAAATTATTTGTAATAATGGCTATTGTTTCGATGACAGGTGTGTTCGTAAATTCTCATGACATCAATCGAGCATCGCCAGGAACTTCGTTGTTGTAGATTGACTATGCTACTTCATAGCTGTTCTTTATGCTGTAATTCTCTTCAAAACCGTAAAAAACTTTCAAAATATCATCAGGTTGTGCGATGGACAGTTTATATTATTAACAATTGGAGGAAACATCTTATTAAGATTATCTAGCTGTGGTTGAGATCTTCATTTATGTACTTGAGGATACAGCATCTTCAGTGATGTTTTTTTTTTCGGTAAAAGAAGGAAATTATTATCATTAATCGGTTCTTTAGTCGTATTTTGAAATGTCGGAGATGGATCCTTGTTAATTACGGTAATGTCATTTTCACTAAAAAACGTCAAAATCTTTGAGATATAACCACTTTCATTAATTTTGTACAAATATATTACCTGTATCTGGCTTTGTCATAATTGCTTTATTAATTGTAAGCTTGTCATTAAAATTTTTTCGCTATTTGGGATTCATTTTCTCTTTTTCCGTTTACTTTTTCATGATTATGTCTTTAGTTTTAGGGCAAGTTTGGAAAACGTCTGATTTACTCAAATGGGATCGTTTCTTCGCAACTTCAACATTTGATGTTTACATCGTCAAGAGTGGGCGTTAAATTATATTTAAGCCTTGTGTTTAAAAGGTCTGTTTCAGCAGGAGTAAAATGAATGTCAGGGAAATTGAAAATCCTTGGATAGAACCTATGCACACTCATGAAGGAATCCCTTGCTATTTTATGTTGCTGGCTGATAAGAGTATCTGTTTTCTTCTGACGCTTACTCATGAGTATGTCCCCTAAAAAATTAATTTTTTTTGTTAACAGGACTGAGCAGTATAGGGAATAGATAAGATCAAAGTACACATCTTCTTACTTAAACGCCGGGCTTGGATAGCGCTTGGATAGGTGACCCGTCTAGCTCTGCCGAGCGCTGTTGGCAAGTGCGAAGCCAATTTAAGATGTACTTGACTAATAAGTAGCTGCGCCGATCACGAAAACTGACAACTCTGTACTGACCTCGTGCGCCTCCATATCCGCATCCAGTGAAGCCTATTGGCTGAGCATGACACGGTGGTCAGTCGGTACCGTTGGGTCTTCCGAAATCTATTCGGAGGGCGGAAGTCATTACGAAAACAAGTTTTGATTGTACCCTATCTGTAGCGGAATTAACTTAAAAACAGACAACTGGGTGTCACACAAAGATGAGATTCAACCCAGTGACCTATTTGAAGATGAATGTGTAAGCCTTCGAATTACTTCGCGGGAGAAAATAAAAAGTGACTTTGTAAGTAGTCTATTTAGGTTTTTTATATTGGTAACGCCACGTAGCGCTCTGTATGAAAATCACTGGCTGTGCTGTGTGCAGTCAGTGGCTGGTTGGCATTGTTGTAATACTCGCCATTGTAGTGTTGGGCAGCTGGATGTTAACAGCGCGTAGCGTTGCGCAGTTGGAGGTGAGCCGCCAGCAGTAGTGGATGTGGGGAGAAAAATGGCGGAGTTTTGAAATTTGTAAGACTGGATGTCATGAACTGCTATATATATTATAACTTTTGATGATATTAAGGTAAATACATTGTTTGTTCTCTATTAAAATCTTTCATTTGCTAACTATCCCTATCAGTAGTTAGTGCCTTCCGTAGTTTGAATCTTTTCTTTAGCTGGCAGTAGTGGCGCTCGCTGTATTGCAGTAGTTCGAGTCACCAAGATTTTTGTGAGGTAAGTGATTTGTGAAACGTGTAGGTTAATGTTAGTCAGGGCCATATTTTTTGTAGGGATTTTTTAAAGTCAGATTGCGTTGCGCTAAAAATATTGTGTCAGTTTAAGCAGAGTCTTGTATAATTTTTCTAAGGGGACGTTTCAACTTAACACACGTAACTGTTTTAATTTACGTCTACATTGTCATCGTCTGGAGAAATTGCACATAGCACTAAAACAGTGCATCTCCGACTTCCAGTCCGAAATTTTGCACTAATCGTGCGGTCCTACCTAGCTCTGACCTTAACACCACGTGGTTTACCTACATTTTGTACAAAGTATGATGGTTACGTGCCTACCTCTCGCAGAGACACAGAAACTGAACGCGTTTGAGAGCCGTATCAGGAACATCCCCTCGTGTAATGGAACAAAAATACAGCAAATTAAACGGAAACCATCTGCTGTTTACTGAACCGCTTGTAGCGAAATTGCGTGTGGTGGGAGGAACGTTCGCGCCCACACGCGTGAAGCCGTACCGCGGACGCAAACGAAACGCATTTCGCTCGATTTGCTGCTAATGGCTTTGTGGTGTCGGAGCTGCAGATATATCCAGGTGGTGATGCCATCACGCCGAGTTCCCGGCAACCGCCCCGCTGCCGCCGCGCCGCGACGTAGAGTCCCAAGATCGATGCCTCAGGAAGACCTGTACAAAATTTCGCTTCCCAGTGGGAAAAACGCAGGGGGACGCCAGAAAAAATGCAATAATCTCTGTTAAATGACACAATCATTTCGCCTTCGCTTCAGTTTATTGACTTCTCCAAGACGTGTTGCATACTTACTGAAACATAAACCGTAAAACGCGACTACAGCAGCTAGACAAGTACAGACTTAGTAATGTATTTGACGTGAAAGCGAAAATTAAAACTGAAGAAGCAAAAATGAGCATTATACGGCTCCAGTTACATCGGTGTGTACATAAACAGAAGTAAAGAGCGTGAAACAGGAAGCGATGTGGATTAATTGCTTAGATTCACCATCTACAGTGCTTAGATTTACCCCCTACATTGGTGTACATAAAGTATACTTAGATTATACGTCGCCTCGCACAGGCTGACAATTATTGAACTATACGAAATAAAATCGCCATAACTTCTGTACGGTTTGCTTTAGAAAGTTCAAACTGCACGGCTGGCAGCTGGGTATGATGGGTATTAGTATGAGCATGCATGGTTTGGTGTAGCGACGAAGCCCACTTTCATTTGAATGGGTTCGTCAATAAGCAACACTCGCGCATTTGGGCGACTGAGAATCCGCATTTCGCGATCGAGACTTCTCTTCACCGTCAAAAGGTGACCGTGTGGTGTGCAATACGCAGTCAAGGATTAATCGGTGCGAAATTCCTTGATGGCATGATGAATGTTTCGCCAGAGGATTTCGTCCCCATTATACAAAGTGACCCTGATTTCGACAAGATGTGGTTCATGTGCTCGATCCCATTGAAGCAAGAGAGTGTCTGAAGTCTTGTAGGAGCACTTTGGGTGCCGCATTCTGGCTCTGGCTCTGGGGTACCCATAGGCCACTGCCATGGACCTCGATTGGCCGCCATATCCTCCTGATCGGAACACATGCGACTCGACTCCTTTTTGAGAGGCTACATTAAAGAAAAGGTGTACAGCAATAATCCCAAAACCAATGCTGAGGTGAAAACAGCCATTCAGGAGGTCATCGGCAGCTTCGATGTTCCGAGACTTCAGCGGGTCATGCAGAATTTCGCTATTCGTCTGCGCCACATCATCGCCAGTGATGGCATGCATGTCGAACATGTCATAACCTACATCCGAATATCTGTAGTGACGTTTACATGTTGAATAAAGCGTACTCGCCGTAGTTTGTAATTAGTTACGTTTTTTTTCTCATATAGTTCAATAATTGTCACCCTCTTCATTCAGGTATACAAAAGGCGAACCCGAGCGCCAGCGACAAAATGCCGGAGGTTGTTCAGTGATATTTTCTGGGTATTTCATATGCGAGACCCGTGTTATGCAGCAGATCGATACAGAGTAATAATGTAATTTAGATGTTTTCGATTTGTGCCGGCCGGGGTGGCCGAGCGGTTCTAGGCGCTACAGTCTGGAACCGCGGGACCGCTGTGGTCGCAGGTTCGAATCCTGCCTCGGGCATGGATGTGTGTGACGTCCTTAGGTTAGTTAGGTTTAACTAGTCCTAAATTCTAGGGGACTGATGACCTCAGAGGTTAAGTCCCATAGAGATCAGAGCCATTTTTGATTCTGTGAGCGTTTGAATCCGAGTGTGCACGGCACGCCTTTGCGTTAGAGGACCGGTTGCCACAAGTCGTTATCGATGCCATCACCCCTATTTATACCGATCTGACTAAATGTGGTTTGCTGGAGTGCTGGTTTTACTCAAAATGTGAACGAAAGTTTCAGTAGTCTCATTTGCAGATACGCACCAAAATAACATTCAGCCGGAATGAAATTGTCAACACTGCTCCAAATTTGGTAGTATGTTATTCCATGTAGGCCATACTGCAGTAATGCACGTGCCACGTGCGCTTTTTATCAAAAGCGCCTACGAAATGCACCGATTGTATGAAGATAGAGACGCCAGTGGCGATGCGCTCAGGGACGGAAAGGTCTTTGAGGACTAAAATGAGAGCTTATCAGGTAAATGTAAATGCCCTGTGACTAGGGCCTCCCGTCGGGTAGACCGTTCGCCGGGTGCAAGTCTTTCGATTTGACGCCACTTCGGCAACTTGCGCGTCGATGGGGATGAAATGATGATAACACAGCAGCCAGTCCCTGAGCAGAGAAAATCTCCGACCCAGCCGGGAGTCGAACTCGAGCCCTTAGGATTGACAGTCTGTCGCGTTGACCACTCAGCTACCGGGGGCGAACGGCGTATCAGGTAAAAGTAGCAGAAAGCGGCCATCCACTAGCCGGAGCAACAGTTATTATAGACAAGGCATCGAAAATATCTCGTAAGTTTCAAGCTTTGTTCCTTTTGTTATATGATAAATACTTGTCAAGCTTTAAACGCGTTTTTCTCAAAACCATGTTTTTCGGTATGGTTGTCGTCTACGCTACAATTTTCAGCTGATTTTAATGATTGTTCGTCTCCCTTGTGTAAGTAGGCTGTTTATGTTTTCTTATTGGTAACGCCACGTAGCGCTCTGTATGAAAATCACTGGGTGCGCTGGGTGTAGTCTGTGGCTAGTTTGCATTGTTGTCTGCCATTGTAGTGTTGGGCTGTTGGCTGTTAACAGCGCGTAGCGTTGCGCAGTTGGAGGTGAGCCGCCAGCAGTGGTGGATGTGGGGGGTGAGATGGCGGAGTTGTGAGAGAGGATGATCTGGACAGACACAGTAAATTTGTATTATTGGATATCATGAACTGATATATAAATTGAACAATATTAAGGTAAACACATTGTTTGTTCTCTATCAGAATCTTACTTTTGCTAACTGTGCCTATCAGTGGTTAGTGCCTTCAGTAGTTTGAATCTTTTATTTAGCTGGCAGTAGTGGCGCTCGCTGTATTGCAGTAGTTCGAGTAACGAAGATTTTTGTGAGGTAAGTTATTTGTGAAACGTATAGGTTAATGTTAGTCAGGGCCATTCTTTTGTATGGATTTTTGAAAGTCAGATTGTGTTGCGCTAAAATATTGTGTGTCAGTTTAAGCACAGCCATTTATAATTGTTCAAAGGAGACCTTTCACTTGAAGCAAAGTGAATTCTCTTCGCTTCATCGTAACAGATTTTTTTACGTTTATATTTAGTTTCTACTTCGGCCAAAAAAATAGGAGCCCAAAAATGGCAATTTTTTTCCAAATACCTATAATTTCGCCATTTTTTTTTCTTTTGTAAATTCCCACCATGATCTAAAACTACATCTGTAGCTAATTTCGCCAGTTTTTTCAAATCCCTACTATGAACTAAAATTACATCTGTAGCTATCAGGATGATATGATAATTTCATTTTTCAGATAACACAACCACAATTACACAGACTACCGACGGTCTACCTCCTCTTAGAGCTGCCTCGCGAAAATCCCAATTACACAGTGAAGATATTAATATTTTTCAGTCAAAAATACCAATAAAAATTTCAGTGTATCCTTTATTCATTGTTGCAAACCTCCATTTCCCTACTATATTCCAGTATGGAGAAAAAAATCCTAAATTTTCGTCCGTCACCCTGCCGTTCCTCCTCTGGCCACATTTTTGGAGGAGGAAGCCGATGTTGCGGAAGCGCTGGTATTAGTGCTCGGGATCCCGTGTCCAAGCGTTGTGACTGTTTTCTTCTGCACTTGCACTGCCAGCGTGACTCAGAGCTGGCTCGAGATTTTATTTCAAGTGACTGCCTTGGCTCCGGCTGCGAGTAATGTGACGTGGTTTAAGTTCCATCAACTTTTTTTTCTACTGAAGATTTATGGAAATGTTGGTGTGTTGTAGTATCCGCAAGTGGACTGCTAAGATTAAACTACGGTTACGTCACTTGTTCGCTGGGTGTATAAGACCTGTTATTTACTCGTGAGCTCACTCGTGGGACTCTGATAAACTGTAAGCTACGGAACCTCAATGTGTCTTGTTTTAAGTTCTGGAATCTTCTTGATTTAGTCATTTATTTATTTGTTTTCTTGAAGAGACACATCGCGAGGTCTTGTCACAATGACGATAATCCATACACCGTACTGCTGTCTGGCGACGTTTGTAGTAAACGAAAATCATGCCCACTTTTTCGAATGCCGTACACGTTGTGAAAATCTGAACAGCTTCACCAGCAAAGTTGTCTGATCGCGATAACAGCAGAGCACAGACCGACGGGCTTAAAAGACGAACACACAGGCATTTGGTACTTTAGGGGAGACGTTTGTGCTAATTCTTCTGCTAAGGTAAAGTAGTTTTAGGCGCTGCTGCCTTCTTACTATTTGATCAGCTGCCAAGCCTGCTATGTCGTGAAGTCCTATTCGTTGGCTCTTTCTGACGCCATGGGAGAAAGTATAAAGTTTCATAAAAAGCTGTCGTAATTCGTTAAAAATTATTTCCCGCTCGTCAGAAATTCGCATTATTATCCGGAAGAACTGTTCCTTCCTCGTTCTATATACGGACTGCGATCCTTTAACTTGTGTCTTGCAGCTTCTGTGTAGGAGACAACTGAACACGGGTAAAAATTTAAAAATGAAAGAAATGAACAAATAAAAATCTTTCCACCTGCATGGACAGCCTCACTAAAAAATACAATCGTCTCTCTCTCTCTCTCTCTCTCTCTCTCTCTCTCTCTCTCACACACACACACACACACACACGCACACACATCAGAGAGAGAGAGAGAGAGAGAGAGAGAGAGAGAGAGAGAGAGAGAGAGAGATCAAAGAAACACATTCAGTAGGTACGCACTGCTATAAAATGTTTTCACGTTATTTCAAATTTACCGATTTCTTAACACAAAAGGATGACACACTTGCCGGCCGCTATGACCTTAGCGGTTCTAGGCGCTTCAGTCCGGAACCGTGCTGCTGCTACGGTCGCAGGTTCGAATCCTGCTCGGGCATGAATGTGTATGAAGTCCTTAGATTAGTTAGGTTTAAGTATTTCTGAGTCTGGGGACTGATGACCTCAGATGTTAAGTCCCATAGTGCTGAGAGCCATTTGAACCATTTGAACCACACCCTAACCACAAAAAACACCGCCATACTGTACTACCACGTCCTTGTTCCTTCACTGTTGCCACCACATATGAGGGCAGATAACGTACTCCAGGCAATCCAGTGCTTAGCACACTGGACTCGCATTTGGTAGGACGACGGTTCATTCCCGCGTCCCGCCATCCTGATTTAAGTTTTCCATGATTTCTGTAAACCGCTTCATGGAAATGCCGGGATGGTTCCTTTGAAAGGGCACGGCCGACTCCCTTCCACATCCTTCCGTAATCCGACGGGACAGATGACCTCGATGTTTGGTCCCTTCCCGTAAGCCAGGCAACTAACCAACCAATCAACCAACCAACCAACCAGGCAACTGCTAAACCAATAGCCTTCCATCGGATTACCACACCGTATAGCGTCATTCAGCATTAAAAATCCCTCCTGTCAAGGGATCTGCTGTTTACAGTAACTCAAGCGTCGCGTAGCACTGACAGAGGAAACATGTGGCTTATGACGAGTCGCTCCACCATTGCATCACGAGGTTTGCCTGGTCTTAGGTTAGCTACGGCTGTTCCTTTGCTTTCCACTTCGCAGTCATATCACCAGCAGTTGACTTGGGCAGCTTTAGAAGGGTTTAAACATGCCTGATGAGTTTCCTGCTCATGTGACAATGTCGAACGACTACTTTTCGTTCCAAGCCACTGAGCTCTCCAGACCCACCCATTCTGCTGTTTCTGCTCCTCTACTTACAAAACGGTACCCCACGCCGTTTATACTGGCGGATCCGCCTCCTATGACACCCAGTCGTCAACTTGGCACTACACAGGTGTGTCCGGATTACTTTTGATCAGGCCGGCCGGAGTGACCGAGCGGTTCTAGGCGCTACAGTCTGGAGCCGAGCGACCGCTACGGTCGCAGGTACGAATCCTGCCTCGGGCGTGGATGTGTGTGATGTCCTTAGGTTAGTTAGGTTTAAGTAGTTCTAAGCTCTAGGGGACTGATGACCACAACAGTTAAGTCCCATAGTGCTCAGAGCCATTTGAACCATTTTTGAACTTTTCATCAGATAGCGTCCTCATTAATGTCCTTAGAGAGCAACCTAAAGTCAAACGACCACTTGAAAGTAATTGTGTTAGAGGCAAATTGTAACCTCCCCCTCACTTACCGACCTTAATGACCGTGAAAAATTAAATCGCGTGTACCTAATGGAAATTTGGGAAAAGCAATCGTCACTGAAATTAATATGTCGGTAAAGAGGGAGGAAGGGTTACATCTAAATGAAAGGAAAAATGCAAATGAAATTGGTAGAAATAAATTTTGAAAAAGGCTAAAGTTAATAAAGAAAGTAAATGTGCGGTCGTTACGTTAACAATTAAGTCGCGTTAATTAGATATTTGAGATTTGGGGAAAATTACGGTCGCCAGTCCTATGGACAACTACTATAATAACTGAAAAAGAAAGGTTAATGCACATATAATTAGCACTAAAAGCGTGGCAACTGAAGGTTGACACGTGTTGTGTGAAAACTGAATGTTTGTCAGAAGTAATAAATTTCGCTACACTATGACTTAATTAAGCAAAAGAATTAATAAAACCAGAAAATTGAAAGTTGATATAGTGACTCAAATTAATAGTGAACTTTGTTTCTGAAGCACTATGAAATTCAATAAAATAAGATTAGTCTTGGGCTACCTCAACAATCAGCTCAAAAGTAACTTGAATCTACGCAATTTAGAAATAAGATATTTAACTTTGAACTTGAATTAAATGATTTTGAGCAATTAACAATGGTAAAATTTAGTATGTACCAAGCTGAGCTGCAGTCACAGGTAAGCTAAAATGTGGTAACAAAACTCGCACCCTTAATTTGTGCTTGTGGAATCTAAATATAATTCTGTTTGGTTATGAATACTTTAACTGAACTTTGAAATTAAAGCAGTGAAATGGAATGATATTACTTTAATGCTGGCGTTTGCTTTTCAACGACACTCGGGTTAATTTCGGAAAAGGAAGGGACCCTGCTTGGTGATGCAATTGGGACAATGAGCAACAAACGTTCATGCTAAGTTGCTGTATTTTAGTGATGCAAATGGAACAGTTAGAAAAGCTGAGGTCTGCCATGCAGTTCTAAAACTTTACGTGCTTTCAGTCTTCCTTGTTGGTTGATTGAAGGTTTGAAGTCGTCGACCGAGGAGGTGGCGACAGTCACTTATTGCCGGCCGTCGCTGTTGCAAAAGCTGGATGTTGGGGCGCCTTCTTCTCGATACGGTCATCAGGCCAGCTAATGTTTCCCACGGTCATCAGGCCAGCTAATGTTTCCCATCCGCGACACCGTGCCAGAAACTATCATAGCAAGTCGAGCGCAATTAAACATGCTGCCAAACCCCGAATGCCCGGAAACTCGCGGGAGCATCACTCGACACACCTTCTCCACAGCCCTGCTCCAGCCAGACTCTTCTCTGCCTGCATATATATATATATATATCTTCAGGTAACAAAATAAGGAAAAATTTATAGTACAATCGATGGAAAGATATGCATTTCCGGCTTTACAAGATGTCGGATTCAGTGGAGGAATCTTACCTGAAATGTAATCGGTTCACCAAGGAAGTGGCTTACGAAACACTCAGTCGACCAATTCTTGAGTATTACTCGCCGCTCTGGGAATCTTACCACGTTAGATTACTAGAGGGAATAGAAAAGACCCGACGAAGAGCGACGTGTGTTTTGACAGGCTGACTTTCAGTTACCTCCAGTGCAACATGCTCATATAAGTCCAGTGGCAGGCGCTACAGAAGAGGTACTGTGCAACACTGGGAGGTTTACTGTTGAAATTCCAAAAGTGTGCGTTGCGAGGAAGAGTCGGGTGGCATGTTGCTTCCACCCACATATGTCCCACGAAATGACCGTGATTGCAAAATCGGAGAATCAGAGTTCATCCCGAGGTTTACCGACAATCGTTCTTCCACGAACCAGTGGCGCCTGGAGCAGGAAAGGGTGGGGGGGGGGGGGGGGGGGAGGGAGACGCCAGAGAAGCAAGTTTCGTCACATACCATAAATTGCTGACGTAGTTTAGACGTTGTTACACGAATTAGCTCTTGTTGTCATTTAATATTTAAAATCGAGATCTGAAAGACTGCGGGTCACCATTCACATTTCTCGAGCATATAGTAATTGACACTGCAACGTAACTACTACTTTTGCGATAAACATTTACGGTATTATCTGCAGTAATGACATATGTTGTGTGGAAATTGCGATCATTTTCTCCAACCTTCCTTTGTGGTCGTTTACAAACGATGAAGCTACTTATTAGAGTTTTTTTATGAAAATCAAAGAATCAGCTTGGTTTTACAAAGCATCGCTGGTGCGAAACTCAGCTTTCCCTTTCCCCACATGAGATAATCCGGACAATAGATGAGGGGCAACAGGCAGATTACATATTTCTAGATTTCCGGAAATAATTTCATACGATGCCCCATTGCAGGCTGTTAACGAAGGTACGAGGATACGGTATGAGTTCACAGACATTTGAGTGGCTCGAAGACCTCATAAGTGAGTTACTAACCACCTTCCACACGGAGAACGTCCATATCTCACCACTGACTTCTTGTATCAGCCGCACCCAGCTGACGACCACAAGGGTATGAGCCTGAAGATAACGTGGCTACAACGTTGAAACTACTTGCCAAAATAAAATCGACACCTTAAATACATCTGGAGGAATTTCTTCATTTGTAATATAAATTTATACCAGCTGACGTCCCACTGTCCTCCATTTCATCTATGGATGTACGAAGATTATAAGTAACAGAACACAGTATGCCTTCCGTGACGGCGAGTGTTCACCAGAGACAATAGTATCATCAGGAGTGCCCCAGGCAAGTATAATGGGACCGCTGCTGTTCTCTATATACATAAATTATTTGGCGGACAGGGTGGACAGCAACTGCAGTTGTTGCTGTCGATGCTGTTGTGTACGGTAAGGTGTAGAAGTTGAGTAACTGTAGGAAGATACAAGACGACTTCAACACAATTTCAAGTTGATGTGGAAAAATGTTATGCGGATGAGTAGGAAGATCAAACCTGTAATGTTCAGATACAGTACTCCTAACGTCCAGCTTGACACAGTCAAGTCGTTTAAATAGCTGGATATAAAGTTTCAAAGCGATATTAAATGGAATGAGCATGTGAGAACTGTGGTAGGGAAGGCGAATGGTCGACTTCGATTTATTGGGAGAATTTTTAGGAAAGAGGGGTTCACCTGTAAAGGCGACCGCATGTTGAGTACTACTCGAGTGTTCGGGATCTGCACCAGGTCGGATTGAACAGCAGTTCAGAAGAGGGCTGTTACCACTAGATTCGAACAACACGTAAATGTTACGGAGATCCTTCGGGAACTCAAATGGGAATCCCTGCAGGGAAGACGACGTTCTTTTCGAGACACACTATTGAGAAAATTTAGAGAAAATGGAATTTGAAGCTGATTCCCAATCGATTCTATCGCCGCCAACTTACACTGCGCTTAAGGCCCACAAAGATAAGATAAGAGAAATCAGATTTCATACGGAGACATGTAGACACTTGTCTTTTTTCGTCGCTCTGAAAGGAGCAGGAAAGGAAACGACTAACAGTGGTGCAGGGTACCCTCCGCCACGCACCGTAGGGTGCCTTTAGGAGCATCGATGTAGATGTAAATGCAGAAGTAGTAATATAGTAATCTGCAACCTTCTGGACCAAAATGCAAATATGAAATATGAACCTGTTCGTTCTGAATTTTAGATCGCTACGGACAACGAACGTAAATTATACATATTGTATTCAAGAGGAAGCATTACTTAATAACTGCACTGTATGAGATTTGCTAACACTTTATCCCACTGACTGAAGACTGGAAGGACTTCGTCTTCAGATGTTTAATGTGGTGTGCGTACTGTAAGACCTTCGGTACACACACCATCAGATTATTTGACTTGTCGCTCTAACGAAGTACGCGAGTGTCAGCAATAAGTCTTGTGGTCTTATCGTGGCGTGTTTATCTTCTGCCGTTAGGTCAGACGATATAAATGCAGAAATGCCACTTGCACACTTACAGTAGCAGATTGACGGTGACCAACTTTAAACAGAACTTGATTAATTTTCACACACATTTATTAAAATAATAACAGTCATAAACCTTACTTAACTTGATTCTGGATGCTATTTACAATTGACAATCTGAAGTTCCTTTGGTTTTGGTACGTTAATCTTATTTTCACTTATCTCTGATACTTGACAAAGTGTCTATACATTTATCTTCCTGGCTATGTACAGGAATATGATAATCTTCTTAGGTGCAGACTGAAACTTGACTATAGACTGGTACAGACTAATGCAGACTGGTACAGACTGGTGCAGACCAATGCACACTGACTAATCGGACGTCTGCACACTGCACACTCGCGCCTTCATGTATCACTGCGCGAGTGTGATCCGTGACGAGAAAAGGTTCTACGTTAGCATCAATCTCATTGGCTGCGTTACATATTAATACGCGGATCGGCGGAAGCAGAATTTGGTCCGTCTCTAAGACAGCGCCATCTCGTAGTTCGGAGACGGACGAGCGCTGCGCCTGCGCTATTGTGCTTAGCGGGGCGCGCTCTATTGGGAAAGTTGTGTACGCGCTGACTACGCGGAACTATGCGCACAACATTTAATTTCTGTCATAGCATTATTAAACTGTAAGGCTGTCAAGAAAGTCAGGCGTATCTGCAGAAAACGACGTCCACAATTCATTAGCCGAGTCTGATGCTCTCTCTGATGTTTCGGGACAATTTATCATTCCAAGTTGCGTCAGCATATTTCATTAGAAAGACTTTCTTGCCGTCATTTGTAAATGGCTCTGCTGCATTCTTTTTATTCGAAGCGTAAATGACAATTGCATTTCGACGAGGAAGACATTAAAAGAACATTAACACAAACAATGGAAGTTCCTTTCAGAAAAGAAAATTGGATGCTACAAGTGATTACTGTTATATCTTTGTGATGTAGCAGGGGATAAATACGTGACATATATCTATTGTGCTGTTACAGTTCTAATATTTACACACGGAAGACACTCTGGAACGTATGGGGATAGAGTGGATAGAGTGACAGGTCTGTCAAACCTTTCAGAAAGTATGCATATAGACTAAGGCGACAAAAGTCATGGGATAGCTACGTGAACACATACAGGTGGCAGTCGTATCGCGTACACATGATACAAAAGCACGCAGCATTGGCGGATCTGTCATTTGTATTCAGGTGATTCACAAAATGATTTCAAAATGTTCAGATGTGTGCGAAATCTTATGGGACTTAACTGCTAAGGTCACCAGTCCCTAAGCTTACATACTGCTTAATCTAAATTATCCCAAGGACAAACACACACACACCCATGCCCGAGGGAGGACTCGAACCTCCGCCGGGACCAAATGATTTCCGTAGTGGTTATGGACGCACAACGGGAATTAACAAACTTTGAACACGGAATGGCAGTCGGCGCTAGACGCATGGGACATGCCATTTCCGGTATCGTGAGGGAATTCAGTATTCCGAGATCCTCAGTGTCGAAGAGTGTGGCGGAAATAGCAAATTACGGACATTACCTCTCACCACAGACAACGTAGTGGCCGACGGACTTCATTTAACGATCGAGAGCAGCGACGTTTGTGTACAGTTGTCATTGCTAACTGACAATCAACATTGCGTGAGATAACTGCAAGAATCAATGTGGGACGTACGACGAACGTATCCTTTAGGGCAGTGCGGCGATATTTGGCGTTAATGGGCTACGGCACCAGACGACCGACGCGAGTGCTTTGCTAACAGTACGACGTCTCTTGCAGCGCTTCTCCTGCCTGGGCTCGTGACCATATCGGTTGGCCCTTAGGCGGCTGGAGAATCGTGGCGTCGTCAAGTGGGTCCCTGTCTCAGTTGGTAAGAGCAGACGATAGGGTTCGAGTGTGACGCAGACTCCAGGGATCCATAGACCAAAGTCGTCAACAAGGCACTCTGCAGCCTGATGTGGTTTGTACACAGGGTGAGTCACCTAACGTTACCGCTGGATATATTTCGTAAACCACATCAAACACTGACGAACCGATTCCACAGACCGAACGTGAGGAGAGGGGCTAGTGTAATTGTTTAATACAAACCATACAAAAATGCACGGAAGTATGTTTTTTAACACAAATCTACGTTTTTTTTTTAAAATCTAAGTTTTGTTAGCACATCTGAACATATAAACAAATACGTAATCAGTGCCGTTTGTTACATTGTAAAATGTTAAATACATCCGGAGATATTGTAACCTAAAGTTGACGCTTGAGTACCACTCCTCCGCTGTTCGATCGTGTGTATCGGAGAGCACCGAATTAGGTAGGGATCCAAAGGGAACGGTGATGGACCTTAGTTACAGAAGAGACTGGAGCAACACATTACGTTCACATTTTAACACCTTATTATTGGTCTTTTTCACTGACGCACATGTACATTACCATGAGGGGTGAGGTACACGTACACACGTGCTTTCCGTTTTCAATTACGGAGTGGAATAGAGTTTGTGCCGACTTGTCAGGTCAATAGATGTTCAATGTGGTGGCCATCATGTACCGTGTGGACCTTGATGTGCCTACAACCCCAGAGGATATGAAACAACGTATTGTGGCAGGCTGCGGCGACATTACACCAGATATACTGCGGCGTGTACGACATTCATTAAACCAGAGATTGCAATTGTGTGCAGCAAATGATAGCCACCGCATTGAACATCTATTGGCCTGACATGTCGGTACACACCCTATTCCACTGCGGAATTGAAAACGGAAACTACGTGTGTACGTGTACCTCACCCCTCATGGTAATGTACATGTGCGTCAGTGAAAAAATAGCAATAGAAAGGTGTTAGCATGTGGACGTAATGTGCTGCTCCAGTCTCTTCTGTACCTAAGGTCAATCACCGTTCCCTTTGGATCCCTACGTAATTCGGTGCTCTCCGATACACACGATCGAACAACGGAGGATTGGTACTCAAGCGTCAACTTTAGATAACCATATTTCCGAATGTAATTAACGTTTTACAATGCAACAAACGGCACTGATTACGTATTTGTTTATATGTTCAGATGTGCTAAGAAAACTAATGGGGTTCCATTTAAAAAACGTAGGTTTGTGTTAAAAAACATACTTCCGTGCATTTTTTATGGTTTGTATTAACCAATTACAGAAGCCGCCCTCGTCACGTTCGGTCTGTAGAAATCGATTCATCAGTTTTTGATGTGGTTTACGAAATATATCCAGCGGTAATGTTAGGTGACTCACACTGTATACAATGAATGGACTGTGTCGTCTGGTCGAACTGATCATAGACTGGAAATAGTTATGTTTGTTTCTACTGCTCTCGGGTCTCCAGCCGGGTGAACTCCTTTCCAAACCACGATATTCCGACAGCGTTGCTTGCCGTCATCTTCAGGTGATAACTGCAGACTGAGCGTCTAAGCTGAATCTCCTCCCCTATACTCTGATCGCTCCCCACCCCTTCCCCAGTGTCTAGCAGTACGCGTCGCTTAGTGGAGTGGTGGAGGGGAGGGGCGGACTGCTGGCTGCTGGATGCGAACTGTGGACCATCAGATGTCCTGTTGACTTCGTCGGGCGCGCGGAAATCGCTTTGGGTCGGCGCTGTGCTTTTAGTTTGCTGAGTGCTGGGTCGCAAGCTTTGCTGAGGTTGAACCCGGCGTCTCTGTTGATCAGCCCATCAGCTACAGTTATTTCAATCGCCTCCTTCAGAACACAGTCCCAAAATGACGAGGCCTGCCGTAAAACTTCCGTTTCCGCGTACTCCATAGTGCCTCCAGTATCCAAGTAATGTTCTGGAACCGCAGATTTTGTAGGCTGCTTCAGTTCAGTGTGCCTTCTGTGTTCCTGGCATCTTTCTGCGATTGACTGTACAGTTTGCCCGATGTATTCCTCAACGCATTTAGACAGAATACGGTAAACACCCGGTTTTGCGGAGCCTCAGGTCATTTTTATTGTACCTAGCAGGGCACGCTTTTTCGGAGGTGGGCGCAAGACACAGTTGATGTTATGCCGAGCCAGAATTCTGCCGATTTTGTTGGTTACTTTGCCGGCGTAAGGCAGATACGTCATTGTCTTCTCGTCCTCTTTGTTCTCTCTCTGCTGGGCTTGTGCATTCTGCCTGAAAGCATGTCGAATTTGACTCTCGTTACATCCGTTCTTCTTGAAAACGTCCTCAAGGTGGTTAGGTTCTCCTTGTAGGCTTTCCTCATACGATATTGCGCGCGCCCTGTGTACCTGTGTTCGCAGTACACCCTCACGCTGTGAAGGATGATGGCAGCTGGTAGCGTTGAGATACAAATCATTGTGGGTTTCTTTAATGTATACACTGTGTCCCAAGGTGCCATCCGCTTTGCACTTGACTAGGACGTCCAGAAACGTCTCTTCCATCTCCATGGTGAATTTGATGGCCGCACGGGATTAGCCGAGCGTTCTAAGGCGCTGCAATCATGGACTGTGCGGCTGGTCCCGACGAAGGTTCGAGTCCTCCCTCAGGCATGGGTGTGTGTGTTTGTCGTTAGGATAATTTAGGTTAACTGGCGTGTAAGCTTAGGGACTGATGACCTTCGCAGTTAAGTCCCATAAGATTTAACAAACATTTGAAAATTTTTTTGAATTTGATGTTGGGATGTAAAGATTTCAGATGTTGGAAAAACTCTTGACGTTTTTCTCTTGCATTGGGCCATATAACAAATTTGTCACCAACATATCTGTAAAAGCACATAGACTTCAGTGCTGCAGTTTCCAATGCTTTCTCTTCGAAGTCCTCCATAAACAAGTTTGCTACCACGCCATCCGTTTGTTCGTTCCATCGAAGAGAAAGAATGTTGATGCGAGGACAAATTCGAAAAGATTAGTCATTGTCGGGTTGAATTTCTCCCTAATCAACTTAAGGGAGTCATCAAGCGGCACTCTCGTGAAAAGCGAGACCACATCGAAGCTCACCATGAGGTGCTGGTTAACAAGGCACAGCTCCTGCAATCGTTGAATGAAATGTACAGAATTCCTGATGTGATGCTGACATTTCCCGACGTAAGGGCTTAATTCTGCCGTTAAATATTTGGCTAGCTGGTACGTTGGAGCGCCTGTGTTGCTGACGATAGGGCTCAAAGGAACATCCATTTTGTGCATCTTTGGTGACCCATAGACGTTGGGGCTGCAGCAGTTCGAGGACGGAGCTTCTTGACGATTTCCTTCAGCAGGCACTGGCGTAGAAGTTCAATAGTCTTCTTTTTCACCCTGTTGGTCGGGTCTCCCTTCAGTTTTCTGTATACTGGATCCTCGAGTAGGTCGTACATTTTTTGATTGTACTCTGATAATGGAAGCAGTAGAGTTGCATTTTCTTTATCCGCTGATAAAATAACTATTTTAGGATCATTCCGTAGTTCTCGAATGGCAGCTGTTTCTGCTTTCGTGATGTTCGGCCTCGGGTGAAGCGGCTTTGGTAATCGCACGGCACGTTTCCCGACGTATCTCTTCTGCTTCTTCGCTGTGAAGGGTGGGAATTACTTGTTCTATACCACTGATGACGTCTGCGATGGGTATAGTAGTCAGTGTTAGTGCGAAATTTAGTCCCTTTTCCAGAACTGATTTTGCTGCGTCGTCAATCTCCTTCCCAATGAAGTTGGAGACTTGTTTAGAAGTGGCTCTGTGTCGAGACAGGACCGCATGAACCCAAGATACAGTGTCGACCCACTCCCAAGAGTAGGGCGAGAGCAAACAAGCCATCTCTAAGTGGAGTGCGTGTAATTCCTTAGATGTCGTGTCTAACCGCCGACGGGTGTACTGGATCCTTTCCGTTACAAGCGCCAGACTGGCTCTCCTTGTGATCCTGTGGGCGGCCGCGGTGTTTATGTGATGGGTAATCCTCGCGAATGTCGGTTTTATGCTGTGGTAGCGGAACCGCATCAAGAGGGCGAGAGATCTCAGTAGACGCTCCTTCCGTTCGCGAAGCTTATCCAGCTTCTTCAGTTGATGTTTCCACAACATGAAAAACTTTAGAGAACCAGGTCTTGCGACAGAAAGGTTCTGCTAACACCAGTGTGCATTTTGGAAACTTAAGGGATTACCAGGGCTCGTACTGAGGTATGCCGGCAATACTTATCCCTTTGATTTATTTGTGAGTGAAACAGGAAAGCGAATGTGCGGCAGCTTTACGAAGCTGACGATATTACTCCTCAATGAGGAACGATGTAAGTCGTTGACATTGCGACGAATAATTAATTTTCTTTTACATTCTAATGTTACAATTCGTCATAACCTTGTTCCTTTTCATTTCCTGCAACATAAATTCTGCCATTTGTTAATAACAGTTTTGTTTTTACCTGACGACGATGATAACTTTATACGGGCTGCCCAGTCTGTAAGTGTGCAAGAAGTAATGAATCATAGCTGGGCGAGAAGTAGCAATGAATCATAATGTATCAGTTCTGAAAAATAGTAAATGAAGATTTTTTTGTGACGCTGTAACTGGTTGTGCACACAACTTCTGTTTAATACCAAACGCTGTAGTATCACGTATAGTGAATTTGATATTTCACTGTATTCTCTGTCTTACGACGCCTGTGGGAAAGTGTCCACGCGATGGAAATGATTCTTATATTTTGTTAAAAAGATCGTGGCGGCCAAATATCTACGTCGCTTATGTTTTGAAATGTAATGCATAATATTTTTTTTATTTACGTCCGATCTGTACAGCTATACAATATTTTTGTATATTGTATCTCTGGCTTTGTTAGCCGACTTGGATATAATTTCTAATTCTGGTTCATTTTGTTGTTGTCTTCCTAGCGGAGAAGAGAGACATATATATTGTTGTATGAAAGGGAAAGTCAGCTATTGCAATCACAATTGTAACTTTAATGTTTGGTGTCTATACACAAAAGTTGGAAGTACTAAAAACCATTGTAATTCGAAAGAGCTCATCTTGATGAATAAACGGCGGATATAATAATCGTCAAAGACAGGAAAACAGGAAAAGGAAATTCATTGTTTTAGAAACCCGGCACTTCCCATTGGACATTAGATATGTTTAAGTTTTACCACGAAGATTTACATCCTATAGCGAAAATAATTTCAAGAGCCTGCATCGACTTTATTATAACACGGTTCAAAACCAGCGACGAGCGAAATTGCCATCTTCTCTCAAAAGTAACATTCAATAGCCCGTTCAAAATGGTTCAAATGGCTCTGAGCACTATGGGACTCAACTGCTGTGGTCATTAATCCCCTAGAACTTAGAACTACTTAAACCTAACTAACCTAAGGACATCACACACATCCATGCCCGAGGCAGGATTCGAACCTGCGACCGTAGCAGTCGCACGGTTCCGGACTGCGCGCCTAGAACCGCGAGACCACCGCGGCAGGCCAATAGCCCGTAACTGGATTTATTATCGCTGGAGATACAAAAATAATCATTCTTATGACGCCACAAAGATAAATGTTGAAGGATACGAGAGGAAGGCGCTAGTTGAGAACGAAGTGACACGGCTTCGTAGCGCTCCGCCTTCTTATTCAGTCTGCACACAGACATAAATGTAAATGAAATCGAGGAAAAATGTGGAAAATAAATTAAAATTCAGAGAGAAGGAATTACAGCTTTAAGGTTTGACGATAAAATTTTAATTCTGTCGGAGATGGTAAACGACTTGGAAAGTCAGTTGGACTGAATGGATAGCGTCTTGTTAAGACGTTATAACTTGAACTCAATAAAATTAATGTAGTCTAGTCGAATTGGCTCTGAGCACTATGGGACTTAACTGCTATGGTCATCACTCCCCTATAACTTAGTACTACTTAAACCTAACTAACCCAAGGACATCACACACAGCCATGCCCGAGGCAGGATTCGAACCTGCGACCGTAGCGGTCACGCGGTTCCAGACTGCAAGCCCCTAGAACCGCACGGCCACTCTGGCCGGCCAGTGTAGTCGAATTAAATTAGGCTAAGGTTGGGTAATCGGAACTGAAATGATACACTTTAAACAGTAAAGCTCTTTCACTGTTCAGGCAACAAAATAAATGATGATGGCTGAAGAGAGAGGATATTAAACGCAGACTCGTTACAGCAAGTAAAGCTTTCAGAAATAGCAAGAAGTATTTTAACACTGAAAATCAGTTTAAGTGTTAGAAAGTTTTTTGGCAAAGTGTCTGAACTGCAGCGATGTACGGATGTGAAATGTGGACAGTAAATAATAAAGACAAGAAGAGAATAGAAGGTTTTGAAATTTGGTGCTACAAGAGAATATTGAAGAGTAGACGGGTGATAGAGTTACAAATGATAAGGTAATTAATTACACCTCCATTGCTGAGATATCAAATGCATGCTTACGCGCTGGCACTCGAATCAGAGGTGAGGGGGTTCGAATCCTGGTGGTGGATGAAATTTTCAGTACCCGTATTTGGCCGACAAGAAGAAACATAGACCACTGCACATAGATGTGGATTTATTTATTAATTTAAGTAATTTACGGCTACTGTTGGTTACAGGGCTGTTGTTCCTTATTTTAGACTAATTATGTGTAAAAATATTTCCCAAAATATACATGTTTTTAACGTTATATCTTCTACGTCTTTACCACAAATGCATGTCTCTGAAAAGCAATAACAGTGAACTGTCGTTTCCAGAAGCTGTTTGAGAACTGCCCTATGATTTGACACTAAGTCTGTAAAATAATCCTGTACGGAGTCACTTAAATGTATTTAATTTACTGTATTTGTAAAAGCATTATAGTTAGTCATTTCGTCCTGCACACACATTAAACTGAAATTTCGTTGCTCTCGATACAAAATCTTCTTTTTTCTACCTTCAGGCGATTTTCTTTCATTACATAGATGAACAGACATGTAGGATGTTTGGTCAGAAAACAGAAGGAACAGTATCGGGTGACAACTTGAGAATTTCCTACGAACTGTTAGCACAAAACCATTTGATCTCTTCGTTTATCTTCAGTAATTATGTGCTTCTCTGGGAAATGATTAGCACAAACTACACAATCCTAAGGTGTGAAATTTGCGAGATGAACTGTTCGCAACCATTTGGCCCGTGTGTTTGCGTCTTTTGGAAATAAAGATATTGAAATATTTTTTTCTTTGGTTCTTCCTACAATTTACAGTACAACCTGTTACACAGCACGTAGGCCTCATTTCGGACACCTACAAGAAGTAACGTACCGATGTATCCTTTTCAAAAGCAAGAAAAACACGCTACTCACGATTAAGCATAGAGTGTTTGTTCTTACCTTGTATATCCATCAGTTTTGTGGACTCTTATGAAGACAAGCAAGTCTTGAAACAAATTCAACTCAAGAAAGCTCACTTGTAGGCGATGGTGCTCAGACTGTCACTAAAAACTTACTAAACGCACAAGTCCCGCACCGGAAGCGTACGGGACTTCCCCGCGGCTCCGCACTCAGTTTGTGACGTCACGCGGACTACCTGTCAGTTGTCGCAAGCTCTATACCCCGTAGGCTAGGACGGAGAGCATGCGACACTGTTGATAGTGGTCCGTCCGCCGGAAGAGGACCTTCAGATGGGTGGCCGCCTTGATGCTACTCGAATGAGGAGATTAGTGTTTAACGTCCCGTCGACAACGGGGTCATTAGAGAAGGAGCACAAGCTCCAATTGGGGAAGGATGGGGAAGGAAAGGAGCCGCGCCCTTTCGCAGGAACATGTCAACATTTGCCTTAAACGATTTAGGGAAATCACGGAAAACCTAAATCAGAATGGCCGGACGCGGGTTTGAACAGTCGTCCTCTCGAATACGAGTCCGATGTGCTACCCACGTCGCTCGGCCAGGGTGTAAGTGAAAGTTAAAAGAACATTTAGATCTATAATGCTCACTGTAACAAATAATGTATATGCACTTCTGTTAACTGAATTTCAAAAGGACACTTAATTTTGCGAGGAAAAAGATGAATATGAATTTTGCTATTATAAATTATTATTCAAAGAGTGAGAAATACTATCTGTGGCGGAGGATGTGAAAACCGCCACAGAAGGACAATATGTAATGAGAAATGACAAAGACTGTACAAGAATTAGTTAAGATATAAATAAGCAATATATTGTAATAGAATCGCTTCTCTTCTTGCACGGACTGAATGGGAGAGGAACCGGTGACGTTGCATTAGGCTCTTAGGTAGTCTTCATTTGTCGTAAGTCGATGATCGATGCCATTTGTAGCTGGGATTGTAAAAGATGCGTAAAGATTTTAATTGTTTCTGTTAAAATATATTAATCTAGTAAAATCTGTTTGTCACAATTACTGCAAAGTTCTCACCAGAAATTACCCATTTTATTTAAGAAATTTCAGTATTTTATTGGATATCGCTGGTACAGGTGGAGGTGAAGGAAAATAATAAAGTGTTTCTGTTCGCTGCATTCCAGACGTAAAATAAAAAGAGATATTAGATTTTATCTTGTGCATTCACAAGTGGATACAAGCTGCAGCTTTTGTAAATTTCATTCAAAAAAGTGATAAATTATGAACATATCGTAAAGTGTATTTAAAAGTGGATAATTTTCATGAGAGCTTAGCTATATAAAAAAAGAAAACATTTTCATATAGTTAAGATAGTCTTATGCTTCAAAGCTAGTCAGGGTATATCCAGTTAAACAAAAATCCACTGCAACGTGAGAAAATGTTTGCTAAGTTCGATGGACAATAATATTTTCATTCCTGCACAAACAGCTGTAGTACTTGAATAAAAGTAAAACTTGAATCATTATTTTGGAATATTCTAAGAGATTCATTTTATTAATCTGCAACAGAATATTTCATACGTAAAGTAAGAATCACAGATGAAAAATTTATTGCAACCTTTCATTTCTCATGTCCACCCATGTACGTGTTAAGTTCAGTCTCAACGGTTTCCCAATCAAATTAAACGCAAAAAAGCAAAGAAAGTTTAAAACCAGACCGTCAACTCCCGAATACTTAAAACAGACAGAATCCCATTAAAGACGCAGCACTGCTGACGTCCAGATTTACCAGATTAGTGAAAGGTTAAATTACGAGATTTCTTTTGAAAGGTTATATACGAGACACATTCTTATTGGGAGGTTAATCACATTTGTATTGGGAGGTTACGGAAATGATCTGTTGGGAAGTTACAAGGTGTCACTCGAGAAGAGCGGCTAAGTACCAACATCTGGTTTCATTGTCTCTCTCCCTTCTCTCATCTTCATCACACAACACTACACTGTAAATTCATGCATTACACTCACCCATACTTGACAGATACACACACAACATAGCTCTCACATATCCAGAGGCAGAACTGCCAATAAAGGAAACAACGGTTGTAGCGGACCTCAACCACATCATAATGGCATGCTCCAAGTACACGACTGCACAATCAGGCTTGCATAAGAAATTGGTTGCGAGAGATTACCACCTTCTCACCAGTGTTCCTGTTTTATTTCACCGTTTTAATGTTGCTGACATAGTATTTGAAAGCCACCGGCATCCGAATTCAATTTACGAATTGCCGAGGTTTTTATTTTTACATTGTATCAGCCCGTTTCCAGCCATTGTTGTACTTATTAAATTTTCGACGCTCTTTACACTTTAATGTTTTGTCTATCACTATATGAACATATGCAGCATGCCAATGTGGCCGAGCGGTTCTAGGCGCTTCAGGCCGGAACCGCGCTGCTCCTACGGCCGCAGGTTGGAATCCTGCCTCGGGAATGGATGTGTGTGATGTCCTTAGGTTAGTTAGGTTTAAGTAGTTCTAAGACTAGGGAACTGATGACCTCAGATGCTAAGTCCCTTACTGCTTAGAGACATCTGGACCGTTTTTGAAGCATATGCATGTGCGTCACAATGTTGCTGTATACTGCTGTCTGTAATTCTGCTCGAGTATCGTTGTCATCAGTGCCGCCGGCTGTCTGGTGTTCGTATTTTTGCGCTGTCATTTTAAATTAAGAGTGTTTTGTATGCTAACTTCGTAATTTTGTGCTGTTTCGGTTCTTTCGATTATGTTTCTTCGCACTTTAAAATCTTTGCTTGCTGTATGGCCTTGTAACCCAAAGGAAAAATAAAGAAAATTAAAAAAGAAAAGGCCAGTGTACGAGGAGGAAGAAGACCCTTTAAGCCAGGTGGCGGAACCCACAGCGCGGGATATTCTAGCCGACAGTGCCGTACAACGTTAACAATAACGGATAATTACAAGACTGAAGGAGAAAAGAGCTTTGTGGATCAACTTAAACAAAATCAAGCGATCTGTTGATGGGCCACATCCTGTGGCATGAACGAGTAGTTCATGCGGCACTGGGGGGAAGTGTGGGAGACAGCAAATACAAACTGTGGCCGAGGCTCCACTGCCGGAAACCCTAAAATCGAATGGCATGGTTGATTAAGAGTTCCCGAAGGACAGGTTCAACTGTCTAATTCCCCTTTTTGAAGAGTGAGACTTGTGTATTTAAGTCTAGCTGAGAAGCGCAGGTAATTCTCGTGCCCGCGCGCGCGCCCTTGTGTGTTTGTGCGTGTGTGTGTATGTGTAGTGTAGTGTACCGTCATGTCCCACACAGATGATGACGGTGACGGGAGAAGGAAGAGGATGAAACGCAGTGCCCGTCCATTTCCTACATGTAAAGTCGCGCCCTGCCGAGACTGCGGCTCGGTATTCTTACTACAGTGTGTAAATAACGTAACAAATCGTAGGTTTGCCGGTAGTATTGGGAGCCTTGGTAGGGAAAGAAACGTAACTGAATGTGTGAGAGAGAAACTGGGAGCCGGTGACTTTGTTTTGTTTGTTGGTTTTGCGCGTAATTAGAACCGCACATCTTGCAGTCTTAGTCCTTTGTTTATTTTACATCCTTACAAAATATAAATAACGTTTTATCAGCTAAAAATCTAGTTCCTGGCGTAACTTCCGCGCTCTTAAGTAGCCAAAACAATTAATTTTGATGCAAGTACACTTTACGTGCAAAGACACAAAAAAATCTTTATAATTGTTGTTATTATTTTGTACTCAGTAGAATTTTTGTCATCACGCTCGAAGGCAAGAGTTCCCTTTTATAAGTGATTAAGAGCGAAAGTTGCTTAGCAATAACAGAAACATGATTTATATAAGCGCGACTAAGTATTGAAGCAATGTTTAATATATTTTGATCTTGCATTTATTTTAATTTTGCGTTTTTTATTTTAGTTTATTTTATTTTTATTTTTTATTTTTATTTTTTTGAAGAAATGCATTTTCTATCTCTGTATGATAATTCTGGTTTCAATTCTTTACTTTTACCACAACATCCTCCTGATTCACGTTACAAATCAACAATTTTCAATGAAACCTGAGTTAAATATACATTCAATGTTGCTATAAATACTGTTTATTTTGAAGTAACATGCTGGAGGATAACTATGTGGGATAAAAATGTTTCGTAGGTTGTGCAGCCCTTTATGTACCCACACTCAGTTTCTAGAAGGTTCATCGCTCTCAGTTTCAGGGGGACTCTAGTAAGACACGGATCACATATTCAATCAAAGCAATCGAAGTGAGGCAACGCCTGATAGGCATGCAACACACCTAACACGCTGGTAATGCAGTTATGATCCAAACCGACGGATTCCAATGGGTAAACTACGACATTCTACTATTTATGGTAGCCTACAGTAGTTTTACAAGTCTACCTAGAGCTCTCGAGTAGCACCAAGGCGAAACCGAGCAGAGTCACGTGGTCTTCCTTCAGCAGACACAGCGGTAAGGTTCGGAATTTAATCCAGAGTATTGACGTAAAGACTGGTCATCAGGAACTGTGCGCCACCACCCTTCCTCGCCTTCGCCATAAATGTAGAGGGGAAGTTACGAGAAGTGCAGGGCGCATGAGGGCAGTTACCCATCCAAAAGTCGGCCACGCAAGACCTTGCATAACATTGGTAATCTCGTGGGAACTGGTGCGTTCAACAGGCATGTCCGGTGGTTTCTATAGTAAGCAGTATCAATTTGATTGACGTTTTAGTACTTACACAGAAATGAAGAAGCCCTCACAGGGTAGACTACCGTGAGAAGTTTTATCAGACTTGTCATCGGCGTCCAAGACCACCAAACCACCAACATCACTGGCGCCGCGGGCTGTCACTGGCAGATGTCTCCGAGACGAAGTACAGGCTGGATGGGATGGTACGATGTGACTGCGAGGGGTGTAAGAGAAAAAGAAATTATACTACGGTTGATGCGGTGCATCTTGCCGACACTAAGTTACGGCCGTAAATACTGTCAACGGGATATAAAAAGAGATTTTTGCGAGAATGAGTGGGTAAGGCGCGAAGGCCACTTGGCTGGCGACTGCCGCTGACACCAGAGGGAACCCTCTATTCCCCCCTCCCCCCCCTCCCCCCGCCCTTTCCACACTCCGGTCCTCACCCCTTTTCAGAGCCCCATAAATCGGCGACTGTCTGGCTCCTTCCACGCTCCAGCGGCAGAGACGCTGGAAAGATGGCGGCTCCGCGCTGGCTCGCCTTTCCGCGCTATTACCGCCTCCGATGCCGTCCGCTCATTACAGACGCGGAGCGTCGCGACGCCGGCGGAATTACTAATGGCTCCTTCTGCGCGCGCCGCATCTGCCTCCGGCTGTTCCAGGCGGCTGCCCGTCCCTGGCTGTAAATAAGGCAGCAAACACGAGGAAAGCAGGCGCGGCGAGCAGCTCTGCGCGAACCGGAGACACTTCTGGCTGGTGGCTCCGTTATGTTTGAGGCTGTCGCCGAGCAACCAAAGACAGCGTGCAGGCGTGGTGTGGGTCCAGGATTTGGATCTTTGTTCCTCTCAGCCCCATATTTAATTTGGCAAAAAAATATGGAAGATCGTAACCCATGGAGGGGCAGTCAAACGTGAAGATTTGACGACTGTCTGGCCGCCGTGGTCAGGGATTTTAGGGGAGCGGGGGACATGACTTTGGGCGTGTAGACAGGCAAAAGGTTTAGAGGCCATGCAGCATTGGTGAAGTGGGTAACGTGCACTTGCTGCTGAAATGTATCACAAAAACTCGGATAATTTTGTTATAACTCAGCATACTTTCTGTCAAGAATTTAATTTACCCCGATGGGATTCCGTGCCATCTTCGACCGCTGTCAACCTTTAACTGAGAAACTTTGCAACCACTGGTCGCTCTACAAACAAAAGAGGATCATAGTGTAAAAATAAGCGGAACGCAAAAGAATATTCACCGTGTGCGTAAACCTTTACAAAGAACTTCGTGAAGATTAGTCAGAGGTTCAACTCAGCAATCGATTAATGAGTAGAGTGTTAAGCAATAATCTCCACTGCCACTGTAACACCGAAAATGCAGGATGCATGGCACCTGCTACCGATATATAATTTTTTAATTGTATGTTAATGTTTGTAATTTAATTGCTTTCTTTTTAATAAGTAAGAACATTGCTTCACTGTATGTGTTCATTTAGTTAAAAGTCTGTTGACGTTTTATTGTATTTATCTGTGTTTTACAGTGAAACATATAAGCTCTGGGAAAAAGCCAAAGGAACTGTTAGTTGCATCGACTAGCAACGATAATAGCAGTGCTTGTGCGTTGTAAAAACTTTGGGTAGGGGGTTGTTGCGCAGAGCGCGCGGAGGGAGCAAGAGACGGGTTCCAGCGCTTGTAGTGTGCGGAAGTGTGATGTTAACGCTCTCGCAGTAGAGAGTACCATCTCGGCGTCATCGTGTACGCGCGCCGGCCAGATGACTAGTAACAGGAGGAAGGACAGTGGACGGGAGGAAGAGGCTGTATTAATTACAATTGCCCGTTCCTGTAATTATTCGTGGCCCCATAAGATGCTACCGTCTTCAACAACAGCAGCAGTTCCAGCCACACAGATTCGTCGTCGGCTCCGAGTTTCGTCACCCGCACAGCACTGCAGTAAGACCGTTCATTGGCAGAAAGTATTAACGGCTAACCCAGCAGCACAACTGAATGCGATTTGATTAATGAACTTTATTTAAATAATAATCAGTTAAATTCAGAGCAATTGTGTCCTCATTGCTCCCAGACGTTTTTACCAAGCATGGTCCTTGTTCCCTTTTTTTTTTTAACTTATATGCTAACCGAAGTTTGAGAATCTATCACTGGAAAAAATTCAAATCTAAAGAAAATTCACAAAATAGGAGTGTGGAAGTTTTATTTATTTTAGCTTGGGGCACATGGCTGTTTGGTTTGACACGTATTCTAGTATTTAATTCTGTTCAAGTCAATAAAAAAGGCTCAGTTGTTCAGACAATAGTATCAAATCCAATTTGAAAATTAAGTAACTGCAAAGTAAAAAGTGCTTGCCTTTCTCTAAATTTCTTTGATGGCGTTATGTTGAGGTCTCTGAAAGTCATTGTTCACGCAACGAAGTTCAGTACTAACATACAGTTTAAGTTGATATTTTCAAATCATTACTCGATTGCCTTTTTCAAAATTTAATGGCAAACTTATCGTACAAGTTACTTCTCAATTTTCTTTATCATTACATTCTCACTTAAAATTAGTGTCAAAAAACGTGGCAACCTTTAGTTGCCACGTCAGTGTTTAATAATAAATGTTTTTCTTTCCCATCATCTTGTACAGGATTCTGGATGTAAATCGCCCAAGTGGGCTGGCAACTGCAATTATTTCATTTTCGTTCGTTAATGTAACTTTTGGATTCATGACCAGTGGTACCACTTTTCTGTCCAGTGTTGTTGGTGCGTGAATGCACAAAATAACTTTCATTTTTCCAAATTGTAGAACTGTTCGGTTTAATTACTTTTTTTTATTTTTAGTAGACTTTTCTGTCAGATAGATCGGTTGTACACTTTCCCCCTACTTATCGGTATTAAGTCTTCGGGAAAGGTAGCCTTATCCAATTAGAAAAATTCTATCAGGTATACACGCAATCCACGGTCATATTTTATATTGCAAGCAGGATAGGTCGATTAGTAAGGGCTAGGTTACACCATCCATAAACGCTTCTCTTCAGTAACTCGAAAATCGCGACCTCTAGCGGAAACGTCTGTCAGCACAAAATTAATCCATACTAAAATTCCTACAAAAAAAGATCTTATTTATTTTTCGTCTAGAGGCACTAGTTTACTTGCAGAAAGCTAGACAATATTGAAAATCTCGTGCACCGAGAGTGCACTTTACCTTAGATGGCTTTTGTAGATCAATTATAGGCTGTTTCCCGATTCGATAGAGAAGAGGTGTCCTACAGCCAGTTGTTCGTCTCGACTTCCCTACACCACTGTTCTACGTTACGATCAGTTATCACTTACACCCTCCATCCATAAACCATTTATCACGTAGGATCAGAAGTACTACGTGAACTTCAGAGAAAATCACCAGAACTATAGATTATTCGCTGACTTGCTGCTGTATGTAATAAAGCACTTCTGTTCGTCGACAGTCAGGAAACGCGAAGTATGTAGAGAAGAATTCCTGTTTCGTATGACTGAAATGTGGATAAACGTACGATAATTCGTATGATAAAGGGAAAGAAGGCCATATAGTCCGATTAGCAATAAACATCTTGAGCACGTCACATCGTATAAGTATTAAAGATTAATGTTAGGAACACTTGTGAAATGCAATGATCACGTGAAATCAGTGAAGGGAGAAGCGAATGGATTTGTTGCAAGGGGTCTGGGGAAGCGAAGCGTACCTGTAAAGGAAATTTCGCCCAATCTGAGGTACTTTTAAGTAGCCTGTCTGTATATTGGAAGCGCCATAGACTGTAATTAATATCGCTGAGAGCGCTCTACGCCCTCGATAAGAGACTCTATAGTTGGAGGATTAGCAGTTAGCGAGCCGACGGCTTGGACATAGGTCCTTCATGGAGACTCAGTGTTGGTGGGACATGCATTGTAAAATGATGATGGATGTAGTTGGTAATGTTTGGGTAGTGGAATTATTGACAACTATATAATGTTTGGAACTGGATGTTACATGAATTAGGTAAAATCTGCTAAATACATTGTTTGCTCTTCAACAAAATCTTTCTTTTGCTAACCATATGCCTCCTAGTAGCTAGAGCCTATAGTAGTTAGTCTTTTTATTTAGCTGGCTGTATTTGCTGCTCGCTGTAATTGCTGTAGTTCGTGTTATGAAGATTTTCTGTGAGGTAAGTGAGTTATGGAAAAGTGCGGTTTATTGTTAGGATTTCTTCCAATTCAGGGCTATTGTTCTGGGTTAATTATTTGAAGTCATGTTGTCATTTTAGGGCAGTCAGATTGCATTACGCTTGTATATTGTGGGTAATAAAGGAATAGGTTAAATTTGAGTTATCTTTGCCAGGGAAAATTCTGTAGGTCAGTGTTGATACGATAAAAATAAGTAACGAGACAGTAGGTTCCGTTGCACCAACCAGTTTAAGTAAACACTAAGAAGTTTCACCTACTCAGTTATTTCAGTGGATCCAAACAAAGAGGTTTCAACTGTTCTGGCGTTTGGAGTTCTTTTCAGGTAGTCTCATAGTCATGACAACAAACGTCGATTGGATTCAGAAACGCTCTGCTGTGTTCGTAACAGGTCGATATAGCGGTGAAGAAAATATAACACAAGTATTCGGGGAAGTTAAAAGGTAAGAGTGACGACGTGTTTCTCGAGATGCCCCGTCGAACAGCTATAAAGAATCTGTATTCGAAGAAGTCTAAAGAGGTATAGTGCTACCGTTTTCATTTATCTTTCGTAGTGGTCATGACAAAGAGGAATGGAGTACGACATGCACAGAGACGTATAGATAGTCATTTTTTTCCTCGCTGCGTACCCAGCAGGAACAGGGCACAAAATGGCTCACCACGATAAAACAAGGGAAAACAGAGCTCGTACGGAAAAATCTAGGTGTTCATTCTTTCCGCGCGCTAAAAGAGATTAGAATAATAGAGAATTGTGAAGGGGGTTTGATAAGACCGCTGTCAGGCACTTAAATGTGATCTGCAGAGTATCCATTAAGATGTAGATGTAGTTGTATTGACACGAAGTACCCTCGGTAATGCAGTTTACTGTGGCTCGCGAGTATGTTAGTGAATAGGTAGATAAAAGGTGAGAGGAAGGCGATACGTAAGCCGACAATAAGCAAGATATAGTCAACAGTTCCATTACATTCAGAACAAGATTTCTTTTACCTAGCCTTTTTTTGAAGTAGTAGCAGAAGAAGAAGAAGAAGAAGAACAAAAAGAGCACTCACACCACACGAATGAGGGCAGTTCAATGCAAATTTCACTTCACCGAACTGTGAAATTAATGCTGTTTTTAAATATTTCTTTAAAGGATTATATGCTAAAGTATCGTAGGAATAGTGTCGATGAAAGTGAAGATTATGGTGAGCGGAATGTTACATTGAATGAAAGGAGCAGATTGATGAAAGATAATTTAGGAGATGGGTAGTGAGTGTACATCTAGAGTGAGAGAAAATGTTGAAGTAAATGAGTTGGGGTGTGGAGATGCGTTTTATGTGAACAGAGGGTAATTAAAAATTCTTAATAGTTTGGAGGGAAGAGCGGGACTTGTAGTAACTGCACGGGATCACACCACATTCCGTAGTTATGGAGACGAGATAAATAGATAAGAGGAAAAGGGATGAGACGTACAGTAAAAATTATGGGTTTTATATACACGCACTAGAGAAAACATTACAGACGTCCATGAAACACCACGTTAATAATGCATATCACCCTTGTAGCCTCGATAACGGCTTCAGCTCGGCGAGGAAGAGTGTCCTCAATTTTTTTTTCTTTCAGGTGTGCCACATTCAGTTGAAGCTAATGGTTATGTACCAAGAGCTAACGAATACTGGGGATAGTAATTGTTATGTTTCATCAGATGCTCCTTATCTTGTCAGAAATTCTCTATTGGGTTAAGTCCGCCAGTCGAAGTGCAATACGCTGTCTCATTGTTCATGGAAGACGGAACGTATGCACGTAACCTTCTGAACATGGCTTTTGGCATCTTGAAAGCCCTAAGTCACGTAAGGTTTCAGCTTCCCCAGATGTCGAGTAATTTTTATTTTTCCTTTCCATTATTCACATTTCTGGTGATTTACGTGCTCCAGAGTTATAGTCTCACGCAGTTTACTTGATTCGAGTCTGTTCGCGGAAGTAAATAGGTTCAAAAAATGGCTCTGAGCACTATGGGACTCAACTGCTGTGGTCATGAGTCCCCTAGAACTTAGAACTACTTAAACCTAACTAACCTAAGGACATCACACACATCCATGCCCGAGGCAGGATTCGAACCTGCGACCGTAGCAGTCGCACAGTTCCGGACTGCGCGTCTAGAACCGCGAGACCACCGCGGCCGGCGGAAGTAAATAGGGCTCAGTGTGAAACAGAATAACATTATGGATGATATGTGAAGTGAAATATGTATAAAGCACTGCGTGTTTTGACAAACACATTTTCGCCTCTTGGGTGTGCGTCGTACTCTTTCCTGTCTAGCTAGCGTGTCTTTGTTCATAGTGCAGCAGCGCGCGTCCATATGAGAATATGCATCACATTCAGTATAACACTGACAAAGTCGTGGTCGGTCTAAAAATATTTTGATACTGTGCTTTATTGTCCGAAAACAAGTGTCCACGCCAGTATTACGTCGAATACCTCTGGATTACATTAGCTTTTGTTTTGTTTTTACGCAGTTCGCAATGTACCGAAGGTCAAAGAGTATTCAGCAGACCTTTTAAATGCGGTAAGCGACGGCCTAAAGCGAGGTAAGTCTCAGACACATGTTGTTCTTGATTTTGGTTTGTCCAGATAAGTAGTGAGTGTTCAGAATAAGAAGAAACGATTAACAGTGGCCACAGATAATACACAAAGAACGGGTAGGCTCAGAAAAGTCACACTCCGAACGAAAAATCTCATGAAGGGGGACCCAAGGAAGATTGCTGTTGACATAAAGAGGTGTGTGAATTCTACTACGTGGAAACATCGAACAGTACCTTAAAATGGATCCTTGGAGACTCTAATCTCCATGGCCGGTGCCCAGGCAAAAATCTGTTCATTCGGTGAAGAGCAGGAAGGCTCGATTTGAGTTTGCCAGAGCGCATAAGGGCTGGACACGTCAGCAGTGGTCGCGCGTGCTCTGGGTCGACGGAGGTAATTTTAATACGTTTTCTTTCAATGGGAATTGATATGTTCGAACAACAGGCAGTGCAAAAAACGATGTCTGGTATCAAGTACCCACTGTTAAGCATGGTCGTGCCAACGTAGTGACATACGTATGCTTCGTCCGTTCAGGTGTCGGTCCTCTGGTGCCTATTGAAGGCACTATGGACCGTTTAAAATATTGAGAACGCACCTATCCCCCTTGCCAAAGACAAAATTGGACGAAACTTGGAACTTCAGCACAACTCTGCTCTTAGGTGCACATCTGCTCATGGCTAAGACTTTTTGAGAAAGATACGAGTAAGGATGCTTAAGTGGCCTTGACAAAGCCCAGATCCCAATTCGATTGAACACGTTCTGGAGGAACTGGATCGAATGCTAAGGCGACGAAAAGTCTCCAGCCGCTACTAATTATTGCACATCTTTCTTTAAACAATGGCAGAAAGTCCCCCCCCCCCCCCCCTGCATCGTTTGACTGCCGTTGTTGACTCCATCCATCATGCTGTGCGGCTGTAAGTAAGGCGAAAGGATGTGCCACCAAGTAATAATGGCTGTGTACACTGATTCGAGTTCAACAAGTATTTTAAGCAGTGACATGACTTTTGTCAGACTACAGGAATTTCGCCTTATGCAAGACACATTTTCAGTTCTTTTTTACCCACACATCTTTCGGCACTTTTTGAGCTATCTTCACTGGGTTATTTTATTTTCCTACTTAAATGAAGCTAGTGGATATTTATGTTGGCACCTAGTCTTCTACAAGATCTGCAGCTAGTGGCTTTGATGTTGCAGTGATTTCTCATATGTTTAGGCGAGGTGAATCTGGTGATTCCTGTGGCTTATGGTCGTTTGACAACGCACTTTCTACTAATTTTCAAATATGGGCGGTGTTTTCACCGCCATTTCGTGTATAACCTCAATTCGTAGAAAGCGCGTGGTCAAACGAACATAAGTCACAGGAATCAGCGTATTCACATCGCCTAAACGTATGAGAAAACACTACAACATCAAACCTACGACAAGTTGTAGATTGTGTAGCAGACTAACTACCAACATAAATAAGCAACAGCTTCATGTAAGTAAGAAAATATAATAACCCACTGAAGATAGCACAGAACGTGCTGAAAAATACATAGGTAAACGAAACTGAAAAGGTGTTTCGCATTAGGCGGAATTCCTCATCCTATGTTCATAGCGAGCACGGACATTAGAATAAATGCAACACTACAAGATAACTACAGTAATTTTACAAAACTACCTGTGACACTGCCAGCTCTGGAACATAATGTTCCTTATTTTGTGATATTAGCGCAGTTATCACTGTTAATCAAGTGACGTACCAGTTATAAAGATTTACCTTAGAATAAGTTGCTTTTCTTATCCATTTTTAAAGCTAACTTTTACGTTCAAGGAAAAAAATCCCAGCTCATTCCCAACTCTAAACGAGAAAACTGAAAATAATGAACAGTAGCTTGAGTCACGTTTGTTAGCTGTGAAATTTGCGTGTGCCGAGTTCAAATTTAAAAAAAAATGGAGATTAATGATAAAAATTTAAATATTGTATGGGCCATCACGTACGCGACACTGGAAGGTAATATGAATGCCGAACTGTTAATAACATTACACTTGGGTTATATATTATCAATGAAGGCCTTAACACGCAGTCCAGGAGTTATTTAAGAACCACGGTCATGATTTCGCCTGCAAGTCTAGTTTTAGCGACACAAATATTACGATTCTTTTCCACACAGCCGGAGGTATGTATCAGTGTTAGGTATGTGTAGCTGATGTTTTATAAACAGCAGAATGAAAGCGAGGCGCCGATTTGCCGGCTCATGGACTGTGATTGCGTGCCGGGACGTCCTTATAAAGTGTAACTCTGTATGGAAGCGAACTGAGAGCGAGGTACTTGAGTTGAGACTCAACTGGGAAGCCACAGATGGTGTCGGTCACATAACTCAAGCAGAAGTCGATGTTACCAGGAAACCAGCGTGCCGACAGAGAACATCACTGGGTTGGTAAAATGGGCGGGGGGACCGAGTGCGAGACAATCTCTGAAAGCAATTGCTCAAAACAGAGCAACGATTTCCGAGGTCCAATAAGGGGCCATCTCTAGATAGTCGATGTTAGGCAGTGGAGGTGTTGCTACGTAAAACGCTTCGCAGTTTTACTTTTTAAACTGTCTCTGTCTTTTAAATGTTAATTTTACTGCCTATTTGCGCTACAGAATTTATATCTCTTCGTATGATATATCTGACTGCAGTGAAATGTGTCAGAATCTGTGGCATGCAATATTTAATCTTGAGCAATGAATTCCATAGTCGTTATCTTGAGATAGTGTTCCGAAGTATCGTGCATGTTTGAAGAAGTATTTTGCCACACATGCATGTAATATTCTCTTAGCTGTGAATTTTAAAATTTTCCCGGCGAATTGACTGTTCAAACAAATTTCGGGCTTGCAGCCGGTCGTCGTTCAATACTTGGCACGATATTTCAACTGGGCGACGGCTCACCTGCAGATGACTGGCAGGCGCCCAGAGCGTCAATCTTTTCTGGAAGATGATTGGTACAAAAATTGTTAAATGGAAGAAGAGACGTACTGTTAACATACCAAAATAGCACCGACTGAAGTTCATTGTTTCACGATGTTCCACACTTTACCAAACAAATCTCTTTAGATTGCTTTTCATGTGCAATAATCTCTCCTATCTAGACCATCAGTATTCTATCTCATAAATGTTAAATTTATAAATAATTCTACCCGCACGCCCATGCAATTCGTCGACGCTCGCGCTACCTTCGGACGTTCTCGCCACCCTAGCTCCCTGGCCTGTGTTGTGACCTGCTGCAGCGAGTAGGAGTCCCTGTGCCACACGCTACTCTTACGTAAAGCTCCCACGGGGTTGACCTCCACAAAACGCACACGTGCTGTTCCCGTGATCTGCCGATATGTGTTATGTTCTTCTGAGCAGTTTCCTTTTCTTAACTGCGCTTTCTATCATCAAAGTGTGTGATGTATTTGAAACATCCCCTTAGAAAAATTAATGAATTACTGCGCTGATAAACGTCTTACATTATTTGATTTTCAAACAGCGGAACTGAACGTACTCAGACATTTCGCTCTTTGCCTTTTCTGATCAACACTAAACTGACACACAATATCTCTAGCTCAACGCAATCTGACTTTCAATAATTCCTACAAAAGAATGGCCCTGACTAACATTAACCTATACCTTTCACAAATCACTTACCTCACAGAAATCTTCGTTACTCGAACTACTGCAATACAGGGAGCCCCAGTACTGCCAGCTAAATAAAGGATTCAAACTACTGAAGGCACTAACTACTGATAGGCATAGTTAGCAAATGAAAGATTTTGATAGAGAACAAACAATGTATTTATCTTAATAGTGTTCAAATAGTGACATCCAGTCTCACAAATTTACTGTCTCTGATGGACATACGTCTAGATCATCCGCTCTCAAATCTCCGCCATCTCTCTCCCCACATCCACGACTGCTGGCGGCTCACCTCCAACTGCGCAACGCTACGCGCTGTCAACATCCAACTGCCCACTACAATAGAGAATTTTTCAACAATGACAACCAGCCACAGACTGCACACAGCACAGCCAGTTATTTTCAAACAGAGCGCTACGTGGCGTTACCCATAAAAAATCTAAACAGCCTACTTACATATTCTTTGTCCGTCATTGAGGAACAAATAAAATACAGATATAACTAAATCTTCTATTCTGCTCATAAATTAAAGGTTTGCCGTCGAAAGGACAAATCACAAAAGCGATAGCATCACGTTTTGAACTGCCACACAAACCTTACAGTTTTTTGAGATTAGCAATTTTTTCGAGCTACGTAAGGCATCAAAAATGGCTCTGAGCACAATGGGACTTAACATAGGAAGTTATCAGTCCCCTACAACTTAGAACTACTTAAGTCTAATTAACCTAAGGACATCAGACACATCCATGCCCGAGGCAGGATTCGAACCTGCTACCGTAGCGGTCGAGCGATTCCAGACTGAAGCGCCTAGAACCGCTCACTCACACCGGCTGGCATGTGAGGCAACCACTCTAATTTTACAAAGAGAAATTAGATCCACTATTAATTACGCTATTCAGACCGTTTCATAATAGACAGTTGATTAAGATGAACCCTCAATCTCCAGAGTTATTTTCTAAGTTTAAAGTTCACAAAATCCGATTCGTCCCATTTCGAATTGTATACATAGTGCTTATCAAGACCTAGCAATGTTTCTTTATGACGAGTTAAAAATATATTATGTTTTTCAAAACAATTATTCAGTTTCCAACAGTCAGAATCTCGTTAGTAAAATAAAAGACTTGCGTTGCGACCAAAATACCGAGCTGCTATAGTTCGATATTAAAAATTCAGTACAAAAAATTTACCTCTTCATAAAAAAGAGGTTTCTAATGAGCCGATTATTGAGTTCAGGAATTTAGCTCAAACTCTTGTCAAATATAACGGACAATTGCATCAACAGTCCCACGGTCTTGCTATTGGTAATCAATTAGCTACTATATTCAAAAATTCCTTAGAATAAAAGTTTTTTAAAAATTTTTCAGCCGCCACCCTTCGTATTCTTTCATACTCCACATATGTACATATTCTGCTGATTTATATAGGGCCTAAAAACGGCGCTGATCAGATATTCAAAATCTTTAATGGACTTCACGAAAAAATTAGTGTCGAAAGTAAGCTCGAAAGCGAATTCCGCCCATGACATTATTTGGATCTAACTTTAATGATAGCTGATAACAATACTTCTTTCAGTACTACTCACCAAGAAAGCAGCACTGACCAGGCAGGACCGTCCTCTTCTAGACACCCTCACTCTCACAAAAGAGTCTTTCTTTATTCTTCCATCCACAGAGCTGTTCCCACTCCTTTAATCTGGTGAAAATCTCGATGCTGAAGTCAATTTGATTAAAGCTGTCGCAGTCAATACTAAACAACGATAGTGGACGATATTTTGAAAAATAAAACCAATAATAGAATCACCACTATTTGCACTTCTTAGAAGAACGAACCTAATGAAATGAAAAAAAACCTACATAACTTTTAGGGCATGTGTTTTATAGGATTCAGCGTCTCCTCCGGAACAAATACGATTGTAAAGTAGCATTTTCTACTAGCAATAATTTGAAAAATAACCTTATTCATAATGCGAAACCAGTGCATTCTCCCTTTTTTTTTCCTTACTGGATTTCGATTCCACCTCCAGAGGGGGAGGGGGGCGGGCTGGCAGCAGCACAATACTCCGCTCTGCAACCTACAGAAAAGTTAAGAAACAGAAGTAGGAGATATCAGAACAATAAAAGCAGGCGATAAAACGGGGAATATTATAAACTGAAACATGGAGAAAAAGATGCGAAGAAAATATAAGAACAAACGGTCGGTGATGCTGATTAAAACACATGGTAAATAGACAGGCACAATTTAAAAAACATGGCAACAGTCTGGTTTCTGTTCACACGAGATAAAAAACACAACTAGCGACAGTATTGTGGCTGTTCGCAACACTGACAGGGGACGCACAACACTGAACACTCACTTAAAACAGCGTCATAGTGGTGACACAGCTACAGATGGGGGAGGGAGGACCCGGACAGATGAGGGGGAAAAGGGGGAGGAGAGGAAAAGAAAAAAAGGGGGGAGCTGATGGAGGGAGGGGACATAGAAAAGGGGGACTGGGTGGACGTGAGGATTAGGAAAGGCAGTGGAAGGGACAGCAAAAGGACTTGGAGGAGAGAAGGGAGTCAGAGAGAGGGTATGCAGGGAAAAAACAGGATGGAAGGAGGGGGAGGGGGAGCCTGGAAAAGGACAGAGGGAGGGAGGGGGAGTTGAGGATCAGAGTTGATAGGAGGAATAAATGGAGGGAGGGAGGGCAACAGCCAGGAGGGGGAGTCGATGGAAGCCACCTTGGGAAAGGAGATGAAGGGCGTACAGGTGGAGGGTAGGGGGGACACAATGGAGAAGGCGCTGCAGAGGGCACAAGTTGGAGAGAAAAGGAGCTACCAGGGGAGCAGGGGCATCAAGTCGGCGGGGTGGTGTAGAGGACACCGATATGTTCAAGGAAAATGAGCAGATGAGGGAAAGGAATCAGATCATCGAGGATTCGCATGGAGGATGTGAGGTGTATACAGAAGGCGAGCTAGAGTGCATGGCACTCGAGGACATGGAGGGACTTATAGAATTTGTGGGCGGGTGGATATCCAGGTGGGACTGGCATAATGTAGGATGGGACAGATTAAGGATTTGTAGGTGTGGAGGATGGTAGAGGGGCTCAACCCCCATGAACGGCCAGAGAGGAGTTTAATGAGTCAGAGACAGTTGTGGGCTTTGGATTGGATAGAGCGGAGATGAGGGATCCAGGTGAGGTGACAGTCAATGGTGACGCCAAGGTAGGTGAGGGTGAGGGAGATGCGGACAAGACGGGTGCAGATGGTAAGGGAAAAATCAAGGAGCTGGAAGGAGCGAGTGGTACGATCTACGATGATTACCTGGGTCTTGGAAGGATTGATTTTCAGGAGCCAATGGTTACACCATGCGGCAAAAAGACCAAGATGATCTGGAGAAGGCGTTGGGAACGTTGAAGGGTAGGAGCGAGAGCAAGGAAGGCGGTGTCATCGGCATACTTCAGGAGGTGTACAGGAGGGGGGGGGGGGGGGAGTTGGAGCATATCTGCCGTGTACAGGAGGTCGAAGAGAGGGGAGAGGACAGAAACCTGGGGCACACCTGCAGAGGGGTAGGAGGTGCGGGAATTGGCCTTATGGATGGTAACATAGGAAGGGTGGTGGGAGAGGAAGGAGGCAATCAGACGGACATAGTTGATAGTGCAGTTTCCTTTACAAACCTTAGGTGTTAGTTAGTTGTGACACACGTCCAGCCTATTATACTGCGTCCAGCCTATTAAAAAGGATAGACAGGACGAGCAATTGCTGTCAGGTTTAAAGAACACCTCTTAGCCCAGGCCATAAAGTTACAAATACATATAGCTCGTCCTATGTTGATCACTGGTTTATATGCTACTTAAAATATTTTTGCTAATGTAATGTCCTGATTTCTGCGGCCGTTGCTAGATGGCGCGTCTTGTTCCGCGTCCACGTTGTGGCAACTTCAGCCTGTGAGCCGCTTGTCTGACGCCACCTCCAGTACCTGTTTCCTTGTACAGCCCTTAGCAGCGTACAGTTTGTGCTACGTGAAGCAGCTATAATTGTTACTGACAAATACCACGGTTATCTCAATTCTTGTACCTGTAACTTTAAATGTTTTTAAATATGATTTTAGGATATTATTTTATTCGACGAGAGCGCTTTGCTCGTAAATCTACACTCCTGGAAATTGAAATAAGAACACCGTGAATTCATTGTCCCAGGAAGGGGAAACTTTATTGACACATTCCTGGGGTCAGATACATCACATGATCACACTGACAGAACCACAGGCACATAGACACAGGCAACAGAGCATGCACAATGTCGGCACTAGTACAGTGTATATCCACCTTTCGCAGCAATGCAGGCTGCTATTCTCCCATGGAGACGATCGTAGAGATGCTGGATGTAGTCCTGTGGAACGGCTTGCCATGCCATTTCCACCTGGCGCCTCAGTTGGACCAGCGTTCGTGCTGGACGTGCAGACCGCGTGAGACGACGCTTCATCCAGTCCCAAAAATGCTCAATGGGGGACAGATCCGGAGATCTTGCTGGCCAGGGTAGTTGACTTACACCTTCTAGAGCACGTTGGGTGGCACGGGATACATGCGGACGTGCATTGTCCTGTTGGAACAGCAAGTTCCCTTGCCGGTCTAGGAATGGTAGAACGATGGGTTCGATGACGGTTTGGATGTACCGTGCACTATTCAGTGTCCCCTCGACGATCACCAGAGGTGTACGGCCAGTGTAGGAGATCGCTCCCCACACCATGATGCCGGGTGCTGGCCCTGTGTGCCTCGGTCGTATGCAGTCCTGATTGTGCCGCTCACCTGCACGGCGCCAAACACACATACGACCATCATTGGCACCAAGGCAGAAGCGACTCTCATCGCTGAAGACGACACGTCTCCATTCGTCCCTCCATTCACGCCTGTCGCGACACCACTGGAGGCGGGCTGCACGATGTTGGGGCGTGAGCGGAAGACGGCCTAACGGTGTGCGGGACCGTAGCCCAGCTTCATGGAGACGGTTGCGAAAGGTCCTCGCCGATACCCCAGGAGCAACAGTGTCCCTAATTTGCTGGGAAGTGGCGGTGCGGTCCCCTACGGCACTGCGTAGGATCCTACGGTCTTGGCGTGCATCCGTGCGTCGCTGCGGTCCGGTCCCAGGTCGACGGGCACGTGCACCTTCCGCCGACCACTGGCGACAACATCGATGTACTGTGGAGACCTCACGCCCCACGTGTTGAGCAATTCGGCGGTACGTCCACCTGGCCTCCCGCATGCCCACTATACGCCCTCGCTCAAAGTCTGTCAACTGCACAAACGGTTCACGTCCACGCTGTCGCGGCATGCTACCAGTGTTAAAGACTGTGATGGAGCTCCGTATGCCACGGCAAACTGACTGACACTGACGGCGGCAGTGCACAAATGCTGCGCAGCTAGCGCCATTCGACGGCCAACACCGCGGTTCCTGGTGTGTCCGCTGTGCCATGCGTGTGATCATTGCTTGTACAGCCCTCTCGCAGTGTCCGGAGCAAGTATGGTGGATCTGACACACCGGTGTCAATGTGTTTTTTTTTCCATTTCCAGGAGTGTATCTGCATCTCTCCGCACGTATTAGTACAGCCATCTTACAAACTTGTTCAGTGTAATAACTATTTGTACTTGATTTTCCTCTATGTTAATGGTTTCGTTATCTTTATAGGTAACTAATTTTTGTTTTCCTTACGAAAATACCCATAGATCGCGTCGAAACGAGGTCAGTATCTTGGCTGTAGGCTATTAAACAAATCACGCCTGCACTCAAATATTAATTATCCCATTGAGTACTAATTTGGCTTCCTGGAAATAAACTGGAACGGCTATCTCCTGCTGGTCGTCTGATCGATGAGGGTATCAAGCCGTAGGTACTGATGAATGAACATTGTTCTATAAGCAGATTGAGGGTGAAAACCGTTAATTTAGTGTCCTCCTTAAGTAGTTGTAGTAAAACTGATTCGGAGTTCGTGTTAAGATACAGGTTTTGTTTGAAATGAAAATGCTTGTACATCGACACACGATATAAGATCGTACTGTTGGGTTCCTAACAACGTACATTACTGTTCTTGAAACATCTTCTCTAGAACAGAAGGAACTTGCCATGAAAATACATATAAGACACCTATAGCAGACGAAAATAATTGCAGACACCTTTCTATAGAAGTAATTACTTATTATTCAGAATACATCATTCAGATTGGCCACATGCCGAGTACAATCATAGCCAGAGGCGAAGACAAGAATAATCCAAATGGAAGGAGTCTCTTCCCTCAAGAGATTTCTACAGTCTCTTTATTTAACAAATGATAGTATATGCACATTACACATCGATAAAATGTCTTATTAGCGTATTTAATCTTTGGTTTGACTTGTTTGCAAGATTATAAACGCTTCTACTTCACATTTGCGCAGATATATCACGATATGACAGCAAGAACAGAAATGTTAAAGAAAAAATCCTTCTATTTCATTTCCCATGCGTCCACTGTTACATAAAATATGTTGCTGAGTTCAGGATGAATTTAGCTTCAACTTTTCATAAACAAAATTGTAATCTTTTATCAGTTAACAAAAACGCCACGTGGCACAAGAGGTCTGCAAAGAATGGTCTCCTTACACGTTTGTTTGAAAAGTTATTCAACTTAATCGTAACTTGGTTGTAATAATTATTTCTGAGTTATATTTTCCTAGTCGATTCGTGAAACCGCCGTACACATTTGTTGCCATTCCGGCAACATCCGCACCGAGCCCGACTCTGCAGTATACGCGGCCCCGAGGTCTCAGCCCCAGCCGCTATCCTCGTTATCGTATGCAGCTAGCGCCTTCGGGAGTAGAGAAACCTTCGTATGCAGCTAGCGCCTTCGGGAGTAGAGAAACCTCTCGCAATATCTTCTCTGATTTCTTCCGTGTTCAATGGAATGCAGTGCGCTCTTCTCGTCACACGGTGTTCGTATGAGACGCCTATAGAACATACCCAATTTTAACCCGGCTCTCCTGTATTCAGAAATTCATTTCCACGACCAGCTCAAGCAACAGACTGTGTGTTGCTACTCTCGCCCGCCTACCAGCTCTGGAATCGATAATGGGTGACAATATTGCTGTTCAAACGCACAGTAAGGATCAATCCGGTCTACCTGCTTCGGAGCCTGTCTGCAGTTAACATTTTCATTATTGTGAGCTGCTACTGTTGTTCAAAAATCATCGAGTATTATTAATCTGGCGACCGTCTATCATCCATTTGCCTGAATCAGCCAGACAGTCCAAGTATTTAATTGGGAATGGGCTACTGATTATTCTGAGACACACAAGGGAGGTTACTACCGCACAATCAGTTTCCTAATCCACATCTCTGTTTGTCTTCTCCTCTAGAAATACCCAACTTTTTCAATTATTTTCGCATCACTTTCATAAGTGAAAACTGGTGATACATTTTTCAAAAAAGGAACGCAGATTACGATTTAACGTCCCGTCGAAGACGAGGTCATTAGAGAGATGGCTCGAACTTTGATTGAGGAAGGATAAATAGGGCTGTCGGCGGTGTCTTTCTAAAGGAACTCGATAAACAGTTGTCTAAAGCGATTTAGAGAAACTGCGGGAAAACTGGATGGGCAGACGGAGATTCCAGATGTTTGTGACAGCCCGGACAGTATTATACCACTATGTCTCTCCGTTGCAACACACCCTTCGGACTCATTGCAAAATTATCTATCAGAGCCCTGTTAGGTTTACAACAACAACAACAAAAACAACGCTATCATCATTAGTACATACTTACATTCAGGAATACCAACATCTACATCTACATCTACGTGACTACTCTGCAACTCACATTTAAGTGCTTCGCAGAGGGTTCATCGAACCACAATAATACTATCTCTCTACCATTCCACTCCCTAACAGCGCGCGGGAATGTCTTCAACTGTCCTGGAAACAAAAGTCCATATTTTGATTATATGCCTTCATCTTCATATTTCGTACTGACCAGCTACGAAACATGTTTAAGCTTCTAGGTAATCTTTACACTTTCTCCAGTACCCTTTCATGCATTCAATTCCTTCCTTCATTTCTTACTGTTCTCTGTTTCCTTCCTGGCGTTCTCAGATCTTTTGTCATTGGTACCTCTCCACTTCTCAATTTTGTTTTCGCACTTTGTTCCATCTGCTATCTTTCTACGACTTCAGTGTTACTTTGTACGTTTTTTACCTTTCGACATGTCGGTGATACATTGCTTTACGATGGCGTGTTCAAAAGTAATGCCTCCGAATTTTTTAAGTAAAAATAAAGCTTTTTAAGGTAAACAAACGTTATTAACGTTCTACACCCTTATTTTTCTTGTCTACAGCAGCGGTTGGGAAGGGAGTGAGACAGGGTTGTAGCCACTCTCCGATGTTATTCAATCTGTATATTGAGCAAGCAGTAAAGGAAACAAAAGAAAAATTCGGAGTAACTATTAAAATCCAAGAAGAAAAAATAAAAACTTTGAGGTTCTCCGATGCCATTGTAATACTGTCAGAGACAGCAAAGGGCTTGCGAGAGCAGTTGAACGGAATTGACAGTGTCTTGAAAGGAGGGTATAAGATGAATATCAACAAAAGCAAAACGAGGATAATGGAATGTAGTCGAATTAAGTCGTGTGATGCTGAGGGAATTGTATTAGGAAATGAGGCACTTAAAGTATTAAAGGAGTTTTGCTATTTGGGGAGCAAAATAACTGATGATGGTCGAAGTAGAGAGGATATAAAATGTAGACTGGCAATGGCAAGGAAAGCGTTTCTGAAGAAGAGAAATTTGTTAACATCGTTTCTGAAAGTATTTGTATGTAATGTAGCCATGAATGGAAGTGAAACATGGACGAGAAGAGAAAAGAAGCTTTCGAAATATGGTGCTACAGAAGAATGCTGAAGATTAGATGGGTAGATCACATAACTAATAAGTAGGTATTGAATAGAATTGGGGAAAAGAGGAGTTTGTGGCACAACTTGACAAGAAGAAGGAACCGGTTGGTAGGACATATTCTGAGACATCAAGGGATCACAAATTTAGCATTAGAGGGCAGCGTGGAGGGTAAATGTAGAGGGAGATGAATACATTAAGCAGATTCAGAAGGATGTAGGTTGCAGTAGATACTGGGAGATGAAGAAGCTTGCACAGGATAGAGTAGCATGGAGAGCTGCATCAATCCAGCCTCAGGACTGAAGACCACAATAACAACAACATATTTGCAGTCTTGTGCCGCTTGAGAACTCCGGATTGTAGCTTATAACATGGTGATTAACGTAACGATGTCGGTGCGTGAGAAACAGCGCGCTGTAATTGAGTTCCCAAATCCAAGAGTTCGTCCACGCATGGGGCACCCCTCCCTCAGCAAGACGATGCCAGACCACACACGAGTGATGTGGCATCTGCGATAGGGCGACGCCTTGTATTCACTGTCATCGATCATTCTCTATACAGTCCCGACCTGGCACCACCCAATTTTGATTTGTTTCCAAAACTTAAAGACCACATTCCAAGACTTCACTTTGAGAGGGATAAAGCGATCCGTGGTGAGGTGAGGTTGTGGCTCCGTCATTAAAGTCAAACACTCTACAGTGACGGATTCAGCAGACTGGTCTCTCGCTACGAGCAATGTGCTCCTCACTAGGGTTGATATGTTGAGAAATAAATGTGTAGACATGAAGAATGAATATGTTTTTCGTTAATAACGTTTCTTTTATTTGCATAAAAAGTCGGATGCTTTGCTTCAGCACCCAATCGTAGTATCACTATGACTGATTTTCAGACGTACTTTCAAATTTGCTCTATTATTTTCTTGTATCAGTTGTCGTAAGAGGTTGATATATATTCAACGTATTAACGCATCGTTTGTAGTGATTATATTTTCATGATGAACAGGTAGGAATAAGAAAAGCATATCTCTCTCGTACGATTCTTGCACGGCCAATCTTGCCTCACAGGTGTTGCTTCTGTCCAGAATCAGAAACCGTTCACACAAAGTGTTTCCTGAGCCAGTCTAGATGACCACTCTGTAGTTCACACTACAGTGCCTGGCAGAGGGTACACATAACCACTTTTAGACCACTTCTTTACCGTTCCAGTCGCGATTAGCAGCTCGGAAAAATGAACACTTAAATTTTTCCGTGGGAGCTCTGATTTCTGTTATTGTATTACGATGGTCATTTCTCCCTATATAAGTTGTAGTCAACAATATACACACATAAAAAAATGTTTTGCATCACCCCGGTTCCCAGAACTCCTGGAGATAGACGTTGACTGTGGATATTGTATCACAGACACACTCCCTTTGAATGTTCAGAGATGTCACTAAACCCGCCCAAAGAGTAGGTCAACCATGCCTAGACGGTCAATACCGCGGTTCGAACGCGTCCGCATTGTTAATTTGCGCCAGGAAGGGCTCTCAACCAGGGAAGTGTCCAGGCGTCTCGGAGTGAACCAAAGTGATGTTGTTCGTGCATGGAGGATACACAGAGAGACAGGAACTGTCGATGACATGCATCGCTCAGGCCGCCCAAAGGCTACTACTGTAGTGGATGACCGCTATCTGCGCATTATGTCTCGGAGAAACTCTGACAGCAACACCACCATATTGAATAATGCTTTTCGTGCAGCCACAGGACGTCGTGTTACGACTCAAACTTTGCGCAATAGGCTGCATGATATGCAACTTCACTCCCGACGTCGATGGCAGGGTTCACCTTTGCAACCACGACATCACGCAGCGCGGTGCAGATGGGCCCAACATCATGCCTAATGAACCGCTCAGGATTGCCATCAAGTCCTCTACACCGATGAGAGTTGCATATGTCTTCAACCAGACAATCGTCGGAGACGTGTCTGGAGGCAATCCGGTCAGTCTGAACGCCTTAGACACACTGTACAGCCTGTGCAGCAAGGTGGAGGTTCCTTGCTGTTTCGGGGTGGCATTATATGGGGCCAACGTACGTCGCTGGTGGTCATCGAAGGCGCCGTAACGACTGTACGATACGTGAATGCCATCCTCCGACCGATCGGCGGAATGTTGGTGAGGCATTCGTCTTCATGGACGACAATTCGCGTCCCCATCGTGCACATCTTGTGAATGGTTTCCTTCAGGATAACGACATCGCTCGACTAGAGTGGCCAGTATGTTCTCCAGACTCGAACCCTATCGCACATGCCTCGTAAAGATTGAAAAGGGCAGTTTATGGACGACGTGACCCGCCAACCACTCTGGGGGATCTACGCTGAGTCGCTGTTGAGGAGTGGGACAATCTGGACCAACAGTGCCTGGATGAACATGCGGATAGTATGCCACGACGGATATAGGCGGCATGCACCAATGCAAGAGGACGTGCTACTGGGTATTAGAGATACCGGTGTGTACAGCAATCTGGACCACCACTTCTGAACGTCTCGCTGTATGGTGGTAAACCTGCTATGTGTGGTTTTCATGAGTAATAAAAAGGGCGCAAATGATGTCTATGTTGATCTCTGTTACAATTTTTTGTACAGGTTCCGGGACTCTCAAAACCGAGTTGAACCTGAACTTTTTTTGATGTATGTTTTATCGCATTCGGAGGAGAAATTTAGTGATTGAAATTTCATGAAAAGATCTGGCAGCAACGAAAATGCCTTTCGAGCATTGATTGACACCCTAGCTGGCGTGTGATATCCGTGACATTCTCTTCTCTACTTGGTGATGATAGAAAACGAGCCGCTCTTCTTTGAAATTTTTCAATGTCATCTGCCAATCCTACCTGGCAAGGATTCATCACCGCGCAGCAGTATTCTTAACACAGGACGGAAAAGCGCAGTGTAGGTAGTATGTTTAGCACATGGTACAACAGAGTAGACTTTTTTTTCTCGTTAAGCACATTGCGCTCCTTCATCACAAAGGCCTGTGAGTTTCGCCCCGAGTTCACTTGCTCGTCAAAAAACAATGCGTCTGTTTGTCTAGCCTAATGGCAGTGTGCCCAGCCAACAGGATCCCGCCCACCCCTGTGTGCTGTGATCGGAGGCAAGCCAAATAAAATTAACTGACGTCCACCCGGGGTCATCGGAAGGGTGCTCACTGCAGCGGAGGCAAACACTCCGCTAATGACATTCTGACCTTTACACGTCTCTCACTCCTCAAAAGAAAAACACTTCAGTGGCGAAAAAAAAGAACTACCGCTAACTGTTCCATCTGCCTCTGAACCTTTCTTGTCCGAACTGTTTACTGATTCAGATGTTTTCCTGTACAGCTGGCAAGCGGTATCAGGGTGGGAGGAACTTTATGCGGGCAGAAACAACATGTAAACAGCGTTCTTTTTTGCGTGTTTCTATAGATTGCAAAAATTTTGCAGAGACGAAAAGTAACTCATCGTCAGTGTAGGGGTACGAGGAGAACACGGCAAGTGCTGTTACTCGATTTCCGAGAAACTTCGCTCATTGGCAGAGGCGTAAAAATAAGCGAACTCGTGTCTCGACTTGGCCATAAATGCTCCACTGTTTCTGAGAAATCTATCGTCAAAGTTTTCGAGGTCCTTTATGTGCGTTTCCGTGAGCAAATATTCATCAGAACCATTGGTACTGTGGCTCCCGCGGTGGCTTCACATTTCTTGCTCTGCGTTCGACACCCGGTTTTAATTTCAATTTTTCTTTTTCTTTTATCTATCCATGTCCGTAGAGGATTACTATATGAATATTTTCCAATTCATATTAAAACAACATCGACCTCATTCGTCTGCTAATTGTATTTCTGGTGAATGAATTTAAGATAACGTAAGCGAATGGAAAAATTACTCTAAATTGTCTTCAGTGAAATTCCATGGTTCATAATCGTATGCAAGTGCCAGATTTCGGAAAAGTCATCCGTTATACGTGCTTTGCCGCAAAAGTATTGGCAACGCATAAAATCTTCAGCAGTCTTAACGATGTTTCTTTCGTGATTGAGATTCATACGATCAAACGTCGCTGTGGCAAACCTGTCTACGCGCCATGCTCGTTGTGTTCACGATTTTTATGTTTGAAATGTTTCTGCGATTGGTGTCATCCTAGGGAATGCTCCAAATTTTCCTGAAGAATAAACATAACAATAAAATATAAGAAGTAGCAATGGGTATAACATTGTAAACCATGAAAATACCATAGCAGCTATATTATACAGGGTGCTGCAAAAAGGTACGGCCAAACTTTCAGGAAACATTCCTCACACACAAAGAAAGAAAATATGTTATGTGAACATGTGTCCGGAAACGCTTACTTTCCATGTTATAGCTCATTTTATTACTTCTCTTCAAATCACATTAATCAAGGAATGGAAGCACACAGCAACAGAACGTAATAGCATGACTTCAAACACTTTGTTACAGGAAATGTTCAAAATGTCCTCCGTTAGCGAGGATACATGCAGCCACCCTCCGTCGTATGGAATCCGTGATGCGCTGATGCAGCCCTGGAGAATGGCTTATTGTTTCACAGCCGACCACAATACGAGCACGAAGAGTCTCTACATTTGGTACCGGGGTTACGTAGACAAGAGCTTTCAAATGCCCCCATAAATGAAAGTCAAGAGGGTTGAGGTCAGGAGAGCGTGGAGGCCATGGAATTGGTCCACCTCTAGCAATCCATCGGTCACCGAATCTGTCGTTTAGAAGCGTACGAACACTTCGACTGAAAAGTGCAGGAGCTCCATCGTGCAAGAAGCACATGTGGTCTCGTACTTGTAAATGCACATGTTCTAGCAGCACAGGTAGAGTATCCCCTATGAAATCATGATAGCGTGCTCCATTCAGCGTAGGTGGAAGGACTTGGGGCCCAATCAAGACATCACCAACAATGCCTGCCTAAACGTTCACAGAAAATCTGTGTTGATGAGGTGATTGCACAATTGCGTACGGATTCTCGTCAGCCCACACATCTTGTTTGTGAAAATTTACAATTTGATCACGTTGGAATGAAGCCTCATCCGTAAAGAGAACATTTGCACTGAAGTGAGGATTGACACATTATTGGATGAATCACTCGCATAAGTGTACCCATGGAGGCTAGTCAGCTGCTGATAGTGCCTGCACACGCTGTACAGGGTACGGAAACAACTGGTTCTCCCGTAGCACTCTCCATACAGTGACGTGGTCAACGTTACCTTGTACAGCAGCAACTTCTCTGACGCTGACATTAGGGTTATCGTCTACTTCACGAAGAATTGCCTCGTCCATTGCAGGTGTCCTCGTCGTTCTAGGTCTTCCGCAGACGCGAGTCATAGGCTGGAATGTTCCGTGCACCCTACGACGCCGATCAACTGCTTCGAACATCTTGCTGTCGGGGCACCTTCGCTCTGGAAATCTGTCTCGATACAAACGTACCGCGCCACGGCTAAAGCCCCGTGCTAATCCATACATCAAATGGGCACCTGCCAACTCCGCATTTGTAAACATTGCACTGACTGCAAAACCACGTTCGTGATGAACACTAACCTGTTGATCCTACGTACTGATGTGCCTGATGCTAGAAGTGTAAAGCAATGTCAACACAAGGACCGAAGTCAACATTACTTTCCTTCAATTGGGTCAACTGGCGGTGAATCGAGGAAGTACAGTACATACTGACGAAACTAAAATGAGCTCTAACATGGAAATTAAGCGTTTCCGGACACATGTCCACATAACATCTTTTCTTTATTTATGTGTGAGGAATGTTTCCAGAAAGTTTGGCAGTACCTTTTTGTAACACCCTGTATAACAAACATGCGACAGTTGTTAAGAAAACCTGTTGTACTTTTGCAATTAATATGACGATATCCTGGAAATGAAATGAGCGTACGGCATTGTGGGCCGGGAATCCCCCATTTGTGGAAGTTCGGCCGCCGAGGGCAAGTACTTATTGCATTCGACGCCACATTGGGCGACTTGCACGTCGGAGATGGAGATGAACTGGTGATGAGCACAACACAACACGCAGTCCCTGAGCGGGAAAAATCTCCTGCCCCAGCCGGGGATCGAACGCGGTCCCCTTGGCGTGGCATTCTGCCGCGCTGACCACCTTTTTTAAAATTTTGCAGCGCCTTAGACCGTTTTTTTTTTTTTAGCTGGTCTCAATCCACTGACATTGTAGACAGAAAGAACGAATGCTACCGCCTTTTTTTTTCTTAAAAAGCCCCTTAGGAAAATGGACCTAAAAAAACCTAAGTGCCACCGCCACTTTTCATCCTATAACAAAAAATCTAATCCACTTCAGGCGTTGGCTCCTGAGTAAACCCACCCCAGAGAGCTGCCTATATACCAGGGGAAATATGGGAAATCAAGGTTAGGGCTATACTTTACCACTTTTTTTTCACATGATTACATATAGGGAACGTGTACAAATGAGAATTCTAGTAACTAAGTGTAACAAGTAAGTGTTACAACAACAAAGGTGGCATAAAAGAATAATCAGAAAATAAAAATATAAATCACTGATGTAATTCCAACTAAAAGGTTCTTCAATAATGCAACTGGTTCCACTTGGAGCCTCGACATCGTTATCTGATATCTCCAATAGCGCCTTTGAAGGGCATCTGCAACGGAGGCATTCTGTTTCGCTAGTGCCTCAAGGAAAACAGCATCCTTGCAGCAGCTTGTCTCTTCCTTCGCTCATGGCTGACAAGGCAGAACGTTCAGCCGTTAGTGTGATGCGGCACAGAACATTAACTGCAGCTTGGCACTCCCCAGCTGAGTGGGGGGTTAACGAAAATGCTGCGTAAATAATTTGCGAAGAGCGTACGGTATTTCGGTGTGCGTTCGAGGGCATTGTGAGCATTCTGTAGGAACCACCAGCTGCTCTTTCTCTCCGTCGTTAAATATGTAGGTGACGGTAAGTCCTTTGAACCATGTAAGCGCATGATATTTTGCAGTCGGAAAGTAAGCTTCATCGGGATAGAGTAGGGTCGGAGGGTCAATCATATCAGGCGTGACCCGGAGGTAACAAGTCAATATCTTCCGTGTTAGTCGCCAAACTCCGGACGATGATGCGCAAGTAAAACGGTGTTCATTGGTATCCAAAAGGTGACAATCTGGGCAATAAGGGGAGTCTGCCAGTCCAATAGTGTGAAGTCGCTGTCGTGTGGCATATTTTTTTGTTGGCCATCTGATACCACTTCGAACGTACCGTGGATGACAGAAAGTTGTGATGTATCGTTTTCCACCCTCTTGGCCAGTGAACCGTAGGGTACTTGTTTTCCACCACGTTATGGGGAACAGCCTGCAGAAGGTTGGTATAAAAATCTTTCGCCTTTGGTGGACGTGTGGCGGAGAGGTTCGAGCTGACATAACTGTAATCAAGAATGAAGGTCGACACATGGGAGAGCTGTGATGTGACGTGCGCAACCGACACCGGCGGGACGTTAGAGACCGACATCAGTACCTGTAGTAAACGACCCGTGAGAGAGGTATATTGACTTTTCCATCGCTTTCTCATGTTGCTCATGTAAAGGGCAGCTGCTCTCGCCCTGACGTTGACCAATCCCAGCCCTCCTTTGTGCACTGGGAGGGTAAGAGTGTCGTATCGTACTTTAAAGATATGACCTGCGGAAACGTTGTAACTGAAGGCCGCCAGAAGCCGGCGACCTAGCTGCAGCGGTAGTGGGAGGACCTGTGCCACGAGGTTGAGTTTTGATGCTACGTAGAAGTTCAGGTATTCAACACGTTGTAGCTGATTCAAGTCCCGGAGCAGGTTCTGTCGCACCATTGCGCGTATGATCTGTAATAACCGTCGGTAGTTTGCTTGAAGCTGTTTTACGTACATTTTCTTGAACGTGATTCCCAAATGTCGCAGATCAGAAACTGGTGGGAGGGGAGCGAGCACGCCCAACATCCAACGCCACCGACGTGTTGATGTTCAGAAGACTGCCTGCGGCCCGTCCGTATCGCTCAATCCAGGTTAGTACGCTTTGAACTTCGTCAGTGGAACGAACCAGCAGTAGCAGGTCGTCAGCGTATGTCCTATAGCGAAAGGTGACGTCCCGCAGCGTGATGCCATATAGGCAGTGGTTAAGGCCCCCTAGGAGTGGCTCGAGTGCGGTGGCATAATGGTAGGTAGAAAGGGGACAACCCTTTCGTAGAGACCTCTTAATGGGTACTGGTCCTACCGTCCTTCCATTGACCTGGACGTGAGCACTGGCTGCGGTCCAAAGACGCCGTAGGGTGTCGATGAGGCCCGGGGGGAACCCCATAAAGTCCATCACTCGTAGGAGGAAGTTGTGGTGCACTCTATCAAAGGCGCGGTTGAAATCTACGGAGACGATCGCCGCTCTCAGACGGCACGCAGAAGCAATCGCTATTAAGTCCCTGCAGTCACCGGTGGCCATGTGTATGCTGGCTTCTCCCCCCTGCGACGTCTGTTCTGGAGCGAGGATCATCGGCAAAGTCGTCTTAATACGGCTCGCCATAATCCTGGTGAAAATCTTGTAATCGGCGTTCAGCATTGTAAGCGGCCGATAGTCGTTAATCGATAGCCCTCCACCTGGCTTGTGTACCTTCTACAAACGCTGGCGGCGCAACACAGTCTGGAGACAGAAGTTCGCGGAACGTTATAACCCAGCGAAGCATCATGATGTCACGGAAACACCGGTAGAATTCGATGGGCAATCCATCAGGTCCAGGAGACTTATTGGCAGCACCTCTGTCCACGGCGCTTTCGACTTCTTCGAGTAAGATTTCCTCTGTTAGTGCATTCACAGTAGCCTCGTCGATAGTACGTGTTACTTGCTGTAACACTTCAGTAGTGGCCTCGTCATTGACGGTTCTTTTCTTGTAAAGATGACGAAAATGATCCTCCACCGCCTTTACTATGGTTGCTTGGGTCGTACATAAGCGACCGCCGTGTCTCCTGAGTTGTGTGATTAAATGTTGGCGTTGTCGGCGCTTATCCGCCACAACGTGGTGCATAGTGGGTTCCTCTGCAACCGTTCGGTCGTGCCGTCACGAGCGGACTACTGCACCTTTCAAGTCGGCGCTTCATCAATGATAGTATGTGAGCCTTGATTCTACTTGGGTCATGTTGTCTCTCCGGGGAAGGGGGTAAGGCGTCGAGGTCCCTGAGTGCCGCGTAGTAAAAATCGAAGGTCTGTCGATGCCACGCAGTCACGTCCTTGCCATATTGCATAAGTGTCCTACGGATTGCTGGTTTGGCACAGAGGAGCCACCACTCCAGGGTCGACGTGTATCGTGGGTGGCGGCGTTTACAGTCAGTCCACGTTGCTGCAACTTGCTGACGGCAATCCAGGTCCTGGAGATGAGTTATGTTGATCTTCCAAAAGCCATTGGTGCGCCAGACTTGTTGGGGGCGTAGATGTATAGTGCAGATACAGGCACTGTGATCAGAATAGGCTTGTATGCGGTCAAGTCGGCTGGCCGAATGAATCGTAAGATGAGTGTGGCCAGAGCGGTTACCGTGGACTTTTTCCCACGTGTCGCACAAGTGAAGTTCTTGGATCATCGCACGCAATTCCGGACATGGCATGTAATGTGGCATTTGGTCCGTTGGGTGAAGTACGCAATTAAAATCGCCGGCGAAGACGCTGTGGTCGTATCGTCCAAGGAAAAGGGGAGCGACATCTGTGGAGTAGAATCTGGCGCGGTCGTGACGTCTTGTGGTACCCGACGGCGCGTAAACATTAATGAATCGGGTGTTGAGTGCCGTAAATGCTATTCCTCGCGCGGAGGGAAGAAACGTGACGTCGGTAACTTCAACACCTTCACGCACTAATATTGCCACTCCGGTATCTGCAGGGCTACCGGGCATCACATGTGTGGTGTACCCGTAAAAGTGCGGGAGTGCAGTCGTTTTCACTTCTTGTAGGAAAGCAAAGTCAACCCCCATGGCTCGTATGGTTTCTTTCAAAAGTTGGATCTCGACAGGAGAACTGATCATGTTGATATTCATTGTCGCCAGGCGGTAAGCCTGGCAACGCGTTGTTGGGCGAGGTTGTCCATGTTGGAGAGAAGCGAACATCGGAAGTGATGTCACCCCCCGCCGAACGCGGTCCTCCTGGTGCTGCTTATGCTGCATGATCCGGCGGCGCCTCAGCTGGCCGCGGGTCGGGATCTTGTGTCTCGACGTCCTCGGCCCACAAAGCGGGCGCGGATGTGTGTTCATGTTCCATTGCCTCGGAATGTTTGATAGTAAGGGACCGGGCGACCTCGGTGCCTGCACTGGTACCTTCCCGCTGCTCACTTTTTCTGTCAATGGGCTGATGGTCGAAAGCTGCATGTTTTTCTGTCTGTTCTGCAAGGTTGGAGTCAGTGCAAACAGCCTCAGCTTCGCGGCTGGCTTCTTGAGTGGTCAGTTGTTCTTCCCCGGCCGAATGCGAACCGACGACGGCGCTTCCGGCGTTTTGGTGATCGCTGTTTCCGTACGTGGTCTTCATTGTCAGAAGACGGCACTGACTCACGCTCCGCCGGAACAAACGCTTCGGTCGGTACAATAAGGGAATCAATTGCCATCTTACTTTCGTCAATGTCTGTCGCGTTCGGTAGCTCCAGAGTCGTAGTACTATGTTCCACCACTGGCCAGGTCGGCGGATCATCCAGGTTTTTGTCCGTGGAAAGTGATTCTTGTACCGCTGAAGCGGTCGGCCGTGTCTGTTGTGTGGAGAACGTCGTGGGCGCCGCCGCTTAAGTCACGGGTAGAATAGTCTTCGCCGCTGGCGGTGCAACGTCCTTCGGTGGGAGTCGTGTGATCCGACGCTGGAGGCACTCGGAACGAACGTGACCTTCCTTGCCGCATCCGGAACACGTCTTTGGCTGGCCGTCATAAATAATTATGGCCCGGCATCCTCCTATCTGTAGATAGGGTGGCACGTGTCGTTGGAGATTATGCACACTTGGCGTACTCCATTGAGTACTGGATACGTCTTGAACTGGGTCCATTTTTCAGCCACGTGTTCGTGTACCGTGCCGTAGGGGCGGAGCTCCGCTACAACTTCTGCCGCCGGGAGTTCAAATGGAAGTTCGAAGATGCGTACAGTCCGCAGTCCCATTGTGGCATGGCCGACCTCGACGTTGCCAACATTGTCATCTGCGTGGCAGAAGCGGAGTGCTTGTTTCATCTCAGGAAGCATCTTGTCGCATGTAGTTTCGTTTATGAGCTTTACATAAACCCTGCTACTGACGATCGAAAAGTGAATGCCGACAATGGCGGCAGACGGGATCTTGGCTTCCTCATGTAAAAAGCGTTCGACTTCGAGCGCCTTTGGTCGGGTAAAGTTGTTCCGAAATGTAAATTTCAAGGTTGTTCTTCTGTATTTGTTTGCCATGGTCTTGTAGCGCTACGGCGTCACGTTAGTGTCGGCCGAAGAAAGTAAACAAGGCGCGCGGGCCCTCTCTGTCAGCGGAGAGCACACACCGCACGTCTGCTTCGCTCGGCTGCGAGAGTTGCACTGGTCGACCGCTCAGCTAACGGGGGCGGCCGACGATCCGCTAATTTGATAATAAACCTTCGTGTAGTAACCTTCTAGGCACATGGGTAGAAAAATGAAGAGAATGAAATAAATAAAAACAATAATCGGATTTCGAACACGGGGCGAAAAAGTGAGATATAGCGACAAGCCACTATGCCGCCAGCAGAGAGGCACTTGACTCTGCTGGAAGGCATCTTAATTACGTAGAAAAAAAATTTTTTGACGCTCATTTTCGGAGGAGCGACAAAGTATCCACGGGTAAGCAGAGACGCGTGTGTTCTTATTTTCACCCCTCTTCCAATGAGCGAAGTTACTCGTTAATAGGGCTCTGGCATTTGCCTTGTTCTTTTCGTTAGTTCATTGTTCCGCTCTGACTAGCTGTTTTCGATCGTTTGGTCATTGTGATAGTATACACGGCAGGCTTTGCTCTGTTTCATAAATGTCACGTGGACATGATATTTTTATCACTTGAAAATGCCCACAAGGCATCACCAGATGGTCGAGGGGAAATAATAGACCGACTGATTCAAGAATAAAGTGGCCTGGATGGAAAAAGAACTTGTTTCACACTCAGTGAACATGTGATTTTTTTGGGTCGGTCGCCAAATAACAGTGACCAGACCACTGTAACACTAATGTTAAAATGAGTATCGAACATCCATAGTTTTGTGCAGTACGTCTCAAGACTCGAGGTCTGGGCAGAAGAACAACGTGGTTTTATTCTCAACGTAGCGGTTAGCTGATGTGTCATAGCGTCACCCACCCTGTGAAAGCGCCCTCGCTTGCTGTTGGCCAAACAAAGCTCCGCTATATACAGTGGCAGGAAATTTTCTGTTCTGTAGTTGTCTACAATACTAAAACCATACACTGCCTTGTGTCGAGAGAAACTCCGTGGCGTCGTTGTTGTTCCGGTAGCGCGGACCTCGGTGGACACAGTCGGTGGTCTAATCAGTTACGGCTCTCTCGAATTTTGAGAAATATTCCTTATTAAGCATCTATAGCAGTGGCTGGCTACCTGGGCGTAACTGCCCCATGAGGGGTAAAACGCAATTTTATTAGGGTTAAAAAACAAAAGCGTTCAATTGCCTTTCGGTCACGAAACGAATTTTTTTAAAAATCAGCGCTGTTTCGTAAGACTGTAATACTGATTACATAGTTGCCAATAATCACATTTTTTTAAAATTCGTATACTAGTGTTGAAGCGCGAGACCCTGTGGTGCAGTTTACAGCATGTGTTACGAATGTATCAACATCTTCCTGAAGTAACCCACCCACTACATATATACTTTGCACGATACATCTACGAGAGCAAAACCGAGATATACGAGGGATGGAACTTAATAGAGGCAACTATTTATTTACAGCTCGTACAAAATAGATACCTCTTTCAAAGTATTACTGACTTTCAAGATAGTCACCAGCATTGTGTATAACCCGTTGGCAGTGATATGGAAGTCGTAGGATACTCTTAGCAGTGCCAGTTGTGTTGACAGTTCGAGCGGCGCGGTATATTGCCCGACGAATTTGTAGCAGTTCTGAAGAGAATGCCGTGAAGTAGAAATCGAGTTAAGCTTACGAGGGCTTAAGTCAGGGGAGCGCAGTAGATGGTATGACACTTGGCAGCCCCATCAGTCGAAAAAAATCAGTAACAACTGTAAGTAGGCTGTTTAGGTTTTTTTATTGGTAACGCCGCCGCCACGTAGCGCTCTGTATGAAAATCACTGGCTGTGCCGTGTGCAGTCTGTGGCTGGTTGGCATTGTTGTAATACTCGCCGTTGTAGTGTTGGGCAGCGGCAGCTGGATGCTAACAGCGCGTAGCGTTGCACAGTTGGAGGTGAGCCGCCAGCAGTGGTGGACGTGGGGAGAGAGATGGCGGAGTTTTGAAATTTGTAAGAATTGGTGTCATGAACTGCTATATATATTATGACTATTAAGGTAAATACATTGTTTGTTCTCTATTAAAATCTTTTATTTGCTAACTGTGCCTATCAGTAGTTAGTGACTTCCGTAGTTTGAATCTTTTAGTTAGCTGGCAGTAGTGGCGCTTGCTGTATTGTAGTAGTTCGAGTAACGAAGATTTTTGTGAGGTAAGTGATTTGTGAAACATATAGGTTAATGTTAGTCAGGGCCATTCTCTTGTAGGGATTACTGAAAGTCAGATTGCGTTGCGCAAAAAAAATATTGTGTGTCAGTTTAAGCACAGTCTTGTATAAATTTTTCAAAGGGGACGTTTCATATGTCGACCCTTAGCCAAGGATACCTCACTGGAATCTTCTGATTTTTTCTTGTAGTTTGTGTAATTAATGTAGATTTTGTTTATTGCTAGTGCGTAATTGTAGAAAGAATCTCCTTTGTAGTTGCAGTCTTTCATTGTTGTACAGTAAAATAGTTGTGGTATGCATGTAGATTTGCACCAAGTATTTCGCAGCTGCGCTTGCAATTAACTAAATATTATTTTCAGTGCTATGTTAATGTGTTCTCTTATTTTTGCTCCTCAAATTGTGCTTTCTTGTGTTATCGTGTGAAATATTGTGACAATAATGGCTTGTGAAAAACGTAACACTAGGCTCCAAAGTAAACTGAGAAATGACAGTGAAGACGAAAGCAGTGTGTTAGCGTCACCATGTAATGAATTCACTAACGTTCAAAGTAGTAATTTGGTAATAGCGCATAGGGAAATGGAGCGGGCTGCAAATAATAGTGTAGGCAGTGAAACAATTAGTGAACAGGGAAGCATTATCGATCGATAGGTCGGCAACAGCTCGCCTCACGATTCCGAAATGACAGGACACAATCTTGCAAATACTGTACATTCAGATTTTGCGTCCTCACCGTTTTCTCAAATAAATCAGGACACATTTTCTGTTTTTCAAACTGCGAATATTGGCGGTTCAAATGCATTGCCGAATAGCACTAAGGAACATGTTTCAGACACCAGTGCACTGTTATTACAATTAATGCAACAAATGGGACAAAAGCTTCAAAAGTTAGACACAATGGAACAAAATCAGAGACAAACACAGCAACAGTTGGACACAATGGAACATAATCTTCAAAAGTTAGACACAATGGAACAAAATCAGAGACAAACACAGCAAAAGCTTAAAACGTTAGACACAATGGAACAAAAGCTTCAAACGTTAGACACAATGGAACAAAAGCTTCAAACGTTAGACACAATGGAACAAAAGCTTCAAAAGTTAGACACCACACTTGAACAAACACGTGAAGATTTAACTAATGAGTTACATAACATCGAATCGAAATGTCAAAAAGTCTGTAATGACGTAAAAACACAAATTTGTGAGCATTTCCAACCTATTTTTTCGCGCCATGAAAATGCATTACAGAATCACGAAGCAGCCATAAAAGAACTGCAAACTATTGTTCATGAAAATCATGAGACCTTGCAAGCTAAATTTGACTCAGTTGCATCTACCGATTCGGTTACGCAACTTGCAAAAACTCAAGCGAACTTAAAGGACACAGTAGATACTCTGAAAATTGGTTCAGAAAGACACACAGAGGAAATAATTTCACTGTCGGATAAAGTAGCCGAACTTTCAGATCAGTTCACTAACTTATCTACGAAGGTAGATGATGATCTGAATGACACAAAACCTGTAGCCTTCACTGACACTGAAGAGTATGAACAAATTAGGACATTCAAACAGAATCAAAATCAAATCAACACACAGTACAAAAGAGAAATGCGGGAAGTACAAGATCAGTTGGCTCAAGTAATACAAGAATTACATATTTCAGTGGACACTCGCGCCCCAGTATGGGAAGAGGGACATAGCAATACAGAACAACCACAAAATAATAACACAGGGCATTTCGGAAATCATGAAAGTAATTGGCAAGGTGCACCGAATTTTGAGATGGAACCGCCGAAACGACGTAACAATGACCGATATGCTACCCGCCGACACGATGATTTTGACTATAAGCTGTTCATTACTGCACATAAATTCAAAACATTTAAGAATTCTGGCAACGACATTCATCCACAAGCGTGGCTCCATCAATTCTGTCATTGTTTTCCTCCCAACTGGTCATTAGAACACAGATTAGAATTTATGTGTGGCTACTTAGAGAATGAACCAGCTGTAAGAATGCGATCGGTCATTCACGATTGCCACAGTGAAGGAGAATTTTACCGTGCCTTCCTCTCAGCATATTTGTCCCAAGCCACACAAGACCGAGTAAAACATGGCATCATAATGATGAAAAATTTCGAACAATCTGAATTTTCCAGTCTTGTGAAATATTTTGAAGACATGTTGCACAAGAATCAGTACCTGTCAAACCCGTACAGCCCCACAGAACTCATCCACATTTGCTTAATGAAATTGCCGGAACATTTACGACATATGATTTTGGCGGGACGTTGCAAAGATGACATTGAAGCTTTTCAGGGATTCTTACAAGAATTAGAAATTGATACAGACCGTAGCCAGATACGAAAACAGGAAAACAATCACTACAGGTCACATCCGTCACAATTCCGTGACGACAGAAACAATAACTGGACACGACAGGTCTATTCCTACAACGCAAATCGTGACCAAAACAGACACCACCCATATGACAACCACTGGCGGAGTAATAATAATTACAGAGAAAGATCGCATTTCCGTAGTAATGAATATGACAGAGACAATCATAGAAACAGACAATATGGCAACCAGAACTATTATCATCAAGGGAGTCTGAATAACTTCAGACGCAACGGTCCAGCGCGCAGTTACGATTCAGGGAGAAATTCTCCACCACGTGACCGACAAGAAATTAATTACAGAAATTACCGACATGACGACAGACGATATGATCTTAACGACAGACCTGAATTGCATCAGAACTGGTGGGATTCAAACAGGGTAGGGCCCTCTCGGCAAGGTGAATTTGTAGAAGTTAGGTCTCCTAATCCCAATAACGGCGCGTGCCAACAAAGGGACAGACAATGACTCGCACCGCAGGCAGCCACGTGCGCCGGCTGGCTTAGCGAAAAATAACATAGACGCTAACCTTGAGAAAAGTTCCTGTATTCTTTACCGACGTAACCACATGATAATTGCTTTTCAGTTGACAGTTTTCGTACTAGGAAGAGTAAAGGTTTACACCGCATTTCACATGTAAAACCGTTTATTGAAAGATAATCTGCTTTTTAACTTTGTCTTTGCCATAAAACATTTCACTTCACATTTCTAGTATGCTTTGTCACACTTAGAAACTGTTAACATGCAACAATGTTTTGAAGTTCACTATCCAGTCTAGAACCTACGGCACATATTTAGACAGTATTTACGAGTGCATTGTTATAGTGAACAGATGTCACCGTGTTATTGTGTGTGTACATTCTTGCTTGTTAGTTGCACGATGACGTAACGACTATAAGGCTCACATGCTTAGAACATTTACCAGTATTGCTAATGAGATTTTAATGCAACATTTTCGTTTACTTGAAAATACATTCTGGATTTAAAGTACTTTCTGTGAGATACCAGATGATACAGTGGTTAGTTTATGTGACAGCTACACGATTTTATCACGACGCTACTAATGAGAAACAATTTACAATGTTGCTTTTGCAGTTTATCTGTTTTATATCTGCACAGTTTTTCTGAATTTTTCTGGAAAGTAAAACATGTTTTAGTAGTAACTTTTGTGGTATAGTTACAATGAGACAGCCTTTTCTGTAGCACAACAATACTTACAACAGTACTTACTTCATCACGGCAATAAGCGTAGTAACTACGATATCTATACGCAAAGCATTTCAATTTCGTTTATCATTAGGTAAGTACATTGACTTCTGCAGAACTTACCTTTCAGAGGACAATAACTACGACACTTCCACAGAGATTGTCTTACAGCAAGACGCACATTTAGCGCTACAGGACACGCATTAAACTATTTATTTTTCAACATATTTGAATTACAAAGAAAGTTTTCCGTGATACATTCCATTCCATTGCTGTAATCTGTAACACCTGAGGATATAATTACATTAATCCTCAGGGGGGTACACGCCTACTTTGTGTACCATGTGTTTGGCAAGCACAAGGAGCCCTAGCTAATATGGTATTTGCTTATACAACTTTACACATCGGTACCATATTTCTCTAACACAGAATTACACAGCTATCTGATTATTTGACAGAGAAACAAACATCTTTTTACTACGTCAGTAACACATATTTAAGCAATTACGCAGATGGATAACTTCACACTTATGAAATTCTATTTCGTCTGTACTTTGTGAACTGTTCATATTTTTTCAGAACCATTGTGATACTATGACAGCTTTGAATTATGTACTTTGTGTGGGATCATGATTTTTAAAGTACGTTTGAGGTAGCTGACAATATCGAAATGAGCAGAGAATTTTTTAGGTTTTGACATTATTGCAGAAAGCTACGTTGTTTTAGAGATTTGACTGAGGTGTTATGATGTTATTATTACGATGACGATGTGTATTATGGTGTTGTGGCATGTTTATGATCAATAAGCTGATGCTATATGAGGAATTTGATTATGCTACTTATTTGTTATGATGAAATATTGAAGAAGTGTGGACGAATATGTATATATGTAATAATGTAAGGAATAATGAGAATAATGAGTAGTGGTTAGGGACTCTGGTTTGTGAAAAAGGTGGCTGGAAACCAAGAATCGTACTTTAAGAGATGAAATGTATGTAAATGCGTGAATGTACCACAATGCCGCCGAAAATATTTTGGACACTGTTCTATTTACAGGATTTTGTTTCTACAGATTTGTAACGCAATTTCTTGACCTGTGAAATTTTTTATATGAGACTGCCACTGTAGCGGAAACTGGTGTCGTAAATATTTCGGTAAGACAGTTAAGAGACCACCTGCTCGTAATGCGTCGTGGGCACCCAGCTGGGCGACAGCCACCTGGAAACAAGCCATTAGTGTGTGCCTTTCAGAGGCACAGGTGGAGAAAAAAATAAAGAGGGCATTACCCTCGCTATAGAAATTCCTTTGTAGAAAGCATCGCAAAAACGACACGCTCATTACTTGGAAAGATATTTTCTTACATATGCATACCTGACAATGACAAGCGTCTTTCTACGAGAGTTGAGAGAATTTGTACTAACTTATGAAATGTCACATGACTATTGAATGATATTTTTATGCTTTGCCTTTCATAGTTGCTTGTTTCATTTGATATCTGTTTTCCAGCTGTGTTGCATCATTGATTTTATAAAATAAAAGTAAATGCATTTGCTAATGTGAAAACTTTCTGTCAACAGATCTGTTAAATAATAATTTTATGATCCACATTCTTAAAAAAAAGGAGCACTTGGAAAGGAAAGAACAATAAGAAGGGACTAGTAACAGGAACTGCATACATAATTTTCTTTTCAAGTACTTGGTAATTTATTTAATTGAATAAGTAGTGGTGCAACATTTTAATTATATAGACATTAAGATGTGAATATACATTTCCCTTATGTGCATTGTTGTCTTTAGCGTAATATTTTTTCTGCTTGAGCTTTGTCATGTTTAGGTATAATTTATAGCATTTGCTGCTGCTGCTATGTGCCAGGCATAGTGCTACTGAATGTCACTTTGTATTACTAGGTTAAGCCAATTTTATTACTGATTTATTTCTCTTGTTTGCTGCACAGCGCCTTATATTAGTTGTAATATTGCAATTGCTTTACCAATTTCCATTTTTTTGGGTCATTGCTGTTTGTGTTAATTTGTTTTGTGCTGCTGCATTGCGTCGTCCCTTAGTTTAGCATCTGAGCTCAGTAGATTTTAAGTTAGCTTAAGAGGGGGTAGACTATATAAGAAACTAACTATGATGAATTGGAAGAGAAGCATTGAGAAGCTATATGAAAATGATTTGGCCAAAAAAAATAGTGTATAGTGGAGAAAAACTATTTTTGAAAGAGGATGAGAAAAGTACAGAAAGCAGGTATAGATAGGACTTTTTGGAAATAATGAAGAACGAAGGAGATCTCCGAGAAGTAAAGAAAGTTTTGTTTGCAAAATACTGCAGTAAAACAAACCCTGCCCTTTCCTTGTGTTATCCCACTGTGTGTTTGTGTACCCTTGTGTATTTATGTTCTTCCTGTCTTTAAATGTTTATCTGATAAGACTTATGTTGCAGAATTTTTCTAATACTAAGCTACATTCACTATGATGAGGAATACTGTTATCCTCACATATAATTTGCATTAATAACATGCTATTTACTTTGTAAAGATGTTTACACGTTATTTATTCTGTTTTGTTCTAATGCTCATGAGTGAAGTTGATGTTTCAAAAGTTATTCTGATCTTTTATGTATGTACTTATGTCGTAATTTTCGTAACACTGATGTATTTGCTATTTCGATTCTTTTGTAAAGCCTGTACTACTGCAAATGTTATCTGTATTGTTATGTTCTTTAAAGATGTATTTTGTACCTTTGTTATTGCATTCTTATGTTATAAAATTGTAATTGACACCAGTTCATCAAATTAAGTAACTTGTAAATTACATTTCACTGCACACGTTTCTGTTGGTCATAGTATATGGACAATGTGTGAGAAGTAGGGACTGATAGTGTTTGCACGTGTGTTAATAACTCAGTAAGGGACTGGATAACAGCATTGCTGGTTCTAAGGACATTTCAAAAAAAATTTTCTGAGTTCACAAGTGGTGGTTATGGACTTGTTATATTATCCGCAAGACTCTTCAATGGTGATTGTGCGCCTGCACAGTCAAACAGATGGCTGCTGGCCATCTCTACAAGGACTACAGTGGGTCTACACCTTTGACGACCCACCGATACCATTATTTCTACAAGGACTGCAATGGGTCTGCACCTCTGGTGGCCCACCAATACCGTAATCTCTACCAGGACTACAGTGGGTCTGCTCTGTGATGACCTACCTACCGATAGTCTTCAACGTCGACTGACTCTGCTGTGGCCCATTACCTGCCTGCATGTCAAGACTCAGCACTGCCTTTCGTTGGAAGGACAACACTACTTCTTCAAGACTGCTTAGAAATCCACTACTTCCAAGTGCAATTTCTTTTATTGCTCAGACTTTGAGAAAAACACTGCAATTTTACTTTGATGAATGATCAGGACTGTCTTTATGGACTGTGAGAAAATTTTAGCTTTTGACCAACATTGTATCGATAAGTGTGTGCATTTCATTTCTTTGTTAGTGTAATTATGAAAAAAAATTTTCAAATCTGTATTGGCCACTGCCCAAAACAACTTGTAAATTTTTTTGTGGGGAGCATGGGGGCTATGTAAGTAGGCTGTTTAGGTTTTTTTATTGGTAACGCCGCCGCCACGTAGCGCTCTGTATGAAAATCACTGGCTGTGCCGTGTGCAGTCTGTGGCTGGTTGGCATTGTTGTAATACTCGCCATTGTAGTGTTGGGCAGCGGCAGCTGGATGCTAACAGCGCGTAGCGTTGCACAGTTGGAGGTGAGCCGCCAGCAGTGGTGGACGTGGGGAGAGAGATGGCGGAGTTTTGAAATTTGTAAGAATTGGTGTCATGAACTGCTATATATATTATGACTATTAAGGTAAATACATTGTTTGTTCTCTATTAAAATCTTTTATTTGCTAACTGTGCCTATCAGTAGTTAGTGACTTCCGTAGTTTGAATCTTTTAGTTAGCTGGCAGTAGTGGCGCTTGCTGTATTGTAGTAGTTCGAGTAACGAAGATTTTTGTGAGGTAAGTGATTTGTGAAACATATAGGTTAATGTTAGTCAGGGCCATTCTCTTGTAGGGATTACTGAAAGTCAGATTGCGTTGCGCAAAAAAAATATTGTGTGTCAGTTTAAGCACAGTCTTGTATAAATTTTTCAAAGGGGACGTTTCACAACTTGCACTGTACCTGTTTGAGCATTATCCTGCAAATTGACTGTCAGGTCCTGCAGAAAGTGTCATCACTTCCAGTCTCTAACCTGGTCATAGATTGTGTTCCAAAAATGAACAGCAACGTGTGACCTCTCAGAGCTTTATCTAGACGTATCAGGGTCCCAAATCACTCCAACCTCACACGCCCCACCATTACAGAGCCTCCACCAACTTGAACAGTCCCCTCCTGACATGCAGGGTCTATGGATTCATGAGGTTGTCTCCATACTCAAATATGTCCATAAGCTCGATACAAATTGAAGCGAGACTCGTGCGACCGGGCAACATGTTTCCAGTCATCAACAGTTCAATGTCTGTGTGGCGGTCCAAGGCGAGACGCAAATCTTTGTTTCGTACAGTCATCAAGGGTACACGAGTTGACATTCGGCTCTGAAAGCCCATATCGATGTTGTTTCGTTGAATGGTTCTCAGACTTTATGTACCACATGCTTTATTTTTAACTAAGAACAAAATATTATGTGAACGACAAGAAAAATAACACCAGCAAGAGAAGCTCTAGAGAAAAAAGAAGTGCCTGTCTCTGCAGCCTGTTACTAATTTTTGGTAGTAAACGACCCACCATAGCTACCAAGGCGATGGGTCACTCTGTAATGTAAATAAATAAATAAAAATTTCTGAGGGTCGTGCTTTTTGGTATGAATCCCAAATGCACTACACCTTGACCGACTCAGAACACTGTGAGCATGACTTTATCGTATGGTGGCACAGTCTTGAACTTTTCTTGACGTCAGTAATTCCTTCCGGCGGAACTCCACTGATGCTCTCTTCTTCTCGGTTGTCAAAATGGCAACCCAGTGTTCATCAGTCTCACGCTAAAAACGCAAAAGAAATTGTTGACAATGTCCACAGTCCTCTGTTTCGTGTCAGGAGTGAGCATTCGAGGCACCAACTGTGCATACAGCTCTCTGTACCGCACTTTCGCACTGATGGGCTGTACACGCTCTGGTTACACGCTACACTAACCTCAGCGCCGTGTCTGTGCTATGCAACGATTTTCCCCGCTGAGTTCATGAACCCCATTCTGATGAGTCTCCCGTTTGCCGTTCGCGGTCCTCCACTCCGAGTCAGTCACAGAAGTTGAGGTTGGCACCGCTATTTCCTTCATTACGAGCGCGAACAACCCCACGTCGCACAGTACTGGTGTCAATACAATCATCATCGTACACAACTTTCATTCTCCCATGGGTTTCATTTGGAGGCGCGTTTTCTCTGGTTACCAACTCGATAACAGCACACTGTTAGTCGCGTGTCGACATACAGTGACGGGAAAAGAATTCACAGCACCCATAAGTAATGAGTCCAGAGTAATGAAATTCTGGGAATACATTTGTCTAGGTAACATAGTTAAGTGATTAACATTGGCAGAGCACAGGTCATTGTAAGCGCAGGGTAACACGTTCCAAATGGGAAATGCTGGTACATTAATAACTGGTGTAACCGCCAGGATGTTGAATTCAAAGGTGCAGACAAACATGTATCGTGTTGCAGTGATGCTGGATGTCAGTCTGTGGGATGGAGTCTCATGCCTGTTCCACTTCGTTCATCAATAACACTGTTCGGGGATGCCTCTGAATTGGTCGTCCGATGATGTCCCATATGTGTTCGATCGGAGACCGATCTGGTGATCGAGCAGGCCAAGGCAACGTGTCGACACTCTGTAGAGGATGTTGAGTTACAACTGCAGCATGTGAAGGAGTGTTATCCTCTTGGAGAACACCCCTGTACTACTGTTCATGAAAATTACCAAAACAAGTCGAAACACCAGATTCGCTTAAATTTTGCAGTCAGGAAGCATCGGACAGTCACGAGGGCGGTCTGCTGTCATACGAAATCGCTCCCAGGCTATAGCTACTGCTGTAGTTCCAGCGTATCTAGTACACAGGCATGTTGCAGGCCCTCGGTTGGCTTCTTTCTAAGCAACCACACGGCCATATCTGGCACCGAGGAAGAACCAACTTTCATCAGGAAACACAACAGACCCCCACCCCGCCCTCCAATGAGCTCTCGCTTGACACAATTGAAGTCGCAAATGGCGATGGTTTGGAGCCAGTGGAATGCACGTTACAGGTTGTCTATCTCGGAGCTGTCCTTAAAGGAACCGATTTGTAAGAGTTCCTTATGTCACTGCGGTGCCAACTGCTGCTCAAATTGCTGTTGCAGATGTGGTGCGATGTGCGAGAGCTAAAGGCGTAACACGACGGTCTTCCCTCTCGGAAGCGCCACGTGGACGTCTTGAGCCCATCTTCTTGCGACTGTACATTCTCGCGACCACCACTCCTAGCAATCATATACAGTGCCTACATTCCTGTCAAGTCTCTCTCGAATATCGCAGAAGGAATGTACAGGTTCTCGTAGCCTTATTACGCGGCGTCGTTCAAACTCAGTAAGATGTTGATAATAGCGCCTTTGTCACCGTAAAGGCATTCCTGACTACGTTCAAACTCAGTAAGATGTTGATAATAGCGCCTTTGTCATCGTAAAGGCGTTCCCGACTATCATCATCTCACCGTGTCCAGTCTCGAAGGTAACTGCCGCTAACGACCATTACAGGGTGTATTTAAAGATAACCCGGTTTGTATCCTCATAGCGGCGCTAGTAGCGCCACTGTTACATAACTGGCCCGAAATCTTTCAGACGTGGAAACACACCTAGAAACTTACGTTTTTCGTTTATGTCGCACAACTCCTTCTTCGTCTTGCGATTTTCTTTCAGTGAGTGTAGTATATCCTGTCCTGTTTCCGAGGCTGGCATTGAGTATCCAGACCGTTTAGTTTTTTTTTTTTGTTTTTTGTTTTTTTTTTTTTTTTTTTACATGAGTGGGTTGGTAGCCCTCTGCACAAACCCCAACCTGGAGCACCAGGCATCTAGATTTTGGGGTACTCTACCCCCAGGAGGGTTGCCTTCACCGCGGGTGAGCGAGCCTCTCCTGCCCGTGCTAGTTTTGGTCCACCCCGGGTAATTTAATTTCCCCCGTACCCTCTATGTCTAGAGAGCATTCCCCTATCAGCCACCTGGAGAGGCGCCCGATGGGAGACTAGCAAAATCCGCAATTTAATAAAAAAAAAAAACACAACTGGTGTCCGTAAGGAAGACATACGGGATCCAGTATTAGGGTCAGAATTTAAAAGAGCTCTGCATGACTTGAGATCAAATACAACAGAAGAGACAGAAAGACAGGTAACGTTCCATCTGAATTTCTAAAATCATTGAGGGAAATGGCAACAAAACAACTATTCGAGTATACGACAAAAATAACATGGAATGGAGAATAAGAAGAAATGAAGAATTGAGAGGGCTGTACAAACACTGTAACGTCGTCGAAGTGCTCAAGAGGAGAAGGTTGAATTGGGCAGGCCATATAGCAAGAATAACAGAGAATAGACTACCTAGAGTGTCATTCAACAATAGAAGGAACGAGAAGAAGAGGGAGACCCAGAAACGGATGGTGGGATAACATTAGGGAGGACACAATGAGGATGAACAGCAGCAGCAACTGGGCAAACAGCGCACTGGACAGGTAGAAGTGGAAGAGGCTCATAGAGCAGGCGTATGGTCGATAAGGCCCTTGCCACATGTAAAGTAAAAGTAAAGTAGAGAGTGTAGTTACGTCGCACACCGGCATGTTATACACTCTACAATTCGGAGCCCTCTAGCGGCAGAATGCTGGAAATGTGTGAAATATGATGAATAAAAATGTAGAATTTTAATTACGTCTGTTTCGTTTCAAAAACGCTAAGAGTATACACATGATAAATTCTCAGTCATTACTTTTCATCACGGCGTCCTACATGTGCACGTTCAGCATATGTGTTTCACATGCTCCGTAAAATTTTACAGGGCGTTTAACAGCTCTGGTAGCGTAAGTTGAAGAAATGAAACTAATAGGATGAGTCGAGATACAAATTCAGCGCCTACGTTTAAATCACTACATACATAAAACACATATTATCAAGACGCGAGTGTTTAAGCAGTTTCCAGCGCTGAGCCATTACTGCAAAGATATTCTGGAAGCCTCCGGAAATTTAAAAGGTCTCTATTAGACGCGGGTTTACTCAAAGGAAGAAGAATGGTGGCAGTCGTGGAAAACACTGTTTTCAGACGACCTACTTGTCTGTACCTCCCTCTCCCATTTTGCACTGGTGACAAAACTGGAGTCTACGGCATTATGAAACGTCCCCTTAGAAAAATTAATGAATTACTGGGCTGATAAACCTCTACGTTATTTGATTTTCAAACATCTGAGCAAAACTGAACGTACTCAGACATTACTCTCTTTACTTATTTTGATCAACACTAAACTTACACACAATATTTTTAGCGCAACGCAATCTGACTTTCAATGCAATCTGACTAACAATAACCTGTACCTTTCATGAATCACTTACCTCACAAAAATTTTCGTTACTCGAACTACTACAATACATCGGGCGCCAATACTGCCAGCTAAATAAAAGATTTTTACTACTGAAGGCACTAACTACTGATAGGCATAGTTAGGAAATGAAAGATTTTGATAGACAAAAAATATATTTACCTTAATAGTGTTCAAATTCATAATATATATATATATATCAGTTCATGACTTCCAGTATTACAAATTCGCTCTTTCTGGCGGACACACGTCCAGATCGGCCGCTCTTAAAATTCTGCCATCTCTCTCCCCACATCCACCACTCTGGCGGCTCACATCCAACCAGTGTTGCCAACTCAAAAAAAAAACCGAGTCGCTAGATTCAATATCAAAAGTCGCTAGAAAGTCGCTAAAACTGATTTTAGTAGGGGTGTACTGAAAATGTCGTGCTGTGAATGGTGCAATAAGCCAGTGGGCGGGGGGGGGGGGGGGTGGTAATAAAATATTAATAAAAACAGACTCATACGTAATAGCTACATTGTCTTAATTAAGTGACACATCGCTTGCAACAACATACATATAAAATACGCTAACGTTTATTTAAAAATGTTATCATAATTGATGCAACACATAAATTGTTGTTTCAAAAAAAATGGTTCAAATGGCTCTGATCACTTTGCGGCTTGACTTATAAGGTCATCAGTCGCCTAGAACTTAGAACTAATTAAACCTAACTAACCTAAGTACATCACACACATCCATGCCCGAGGCAGGATTCGAACCTGCGATCGTAGCGGTCGCTTGGTTCTGGACTGAAACGCTTAGAACACCTCAGCCACCACTACCGGCGCTTTGCGTGCTCTACGAGGAAACTGGTCCCAGCGATACAGAATGTTGTGAGTTATGTATCACTGTATTTCTTGCAATGACAACTCTGAAGCTATTCTGTTGTCTACCGGTATTTGAGCTATTCATCGTCGTCACTCAGAAAACCGAATGACAATTCTGTTTCATGCTCTTACAGAACTGTAGTTGATGTAGAGGGTTGAACGTCGCTCAAAAGATGATGTTGCAGTTCGACTGTTTTTGTCGCAAAAGAGTAACTTCTGTTCGTTCCAATAAGCTCCAATACGTCTGACGGTATGTCAAAAGATGCACAATCTTTATTTTGTTTCTTCAGCTGGTCTCTCAATATGATCAAAGCATCAATTATCTTTAACGATAACCTGTTACGTTGTTTACTTTTTATAATGCTCATAAAACTGAGTATTCTTTCCGCTTCTGCATTTGAATGCGGTAGGCATAGAACAGTCATTGCTAGCTGTGAAATCAAAGAAAAAGGATTCTCCCCTGCGGCATTTTTGTACCGCAAAACCTCACTCCAAAGTCAAACAGTGTTGGTGGTGTTATTCCACCTAATGAAGTTGATATTACGCCATTCCTGCAGCATACCGTCTTTGAAATAGCCACTAAAACCCAGTTCTTTGGCTACATCCGCTACAACATTACTTTTTATTCACTTTTAGTGTGTCTTCAACATTCAGCATTGACATTTTTTTCACGATCGTAACGTTACTTGTCAATCTTTGTTGAATTTCTTTTATGAGTTTCAGACTAAACTGAATTCATCTCTTCTTCAAATAAACTTTATTTTCTTCAGACAAACTCGACTCAGACAATTTCTGTTCAAACATATAGCCAAGGTTCGGATTTGCGTGCATACATCCGCTTTGAACTGGTGTTGTCAACAAATCAACAGCTGGAAAAACTATGTTTTGTCCGAGTGACTGCATGAGAAATACAAGTGTATCTAGTAATTTAATGGGGTTATTGTCTTCTCCTTCTAAAGCTTTTATTGCTATTTGTACGTCTTTTAAAGCATGTTTGAGGTAAAATATGTCAAGATGATTTGAGTCGTCCCAATACATCTTGTACAAAAGATTGGCAGTGTAACAATTGTCTTGAACCATGGCAAGTGAAAAATGTAGCTTCAGTTCTTCCCACTGCTCCAGAATTCTTCGTATTGCTGGTTCAATTGAAAGCCAACGTGTTGCACAGACCTTCAAAACTATTTGTGGCTGTTTTCCACAATGAATTGTCTCATAAACCTTTTTATATTATTCTTGTCTTTTGGGTGAAATAGAGAACCAATTGTAGATTTCCCGTACAAGAAACTCTATGTTTCTAGGTATGGTATTCACTGAGGCGTGCGAAACTGAAAGCTGAAGAGAGTGACAAATGCAACGGATCAATACCAAATGCTTCAAACCATATTCTCTCTTGAGTTGTTCGAAAAGCCCATTGTTTATTCCAACCATTGCAGAAGCATTACCTGTGTCAATTCCTACCATACTAGCGATTGGAATTTTGAGATCTTTCAAAGAATGCACTAGAACAGCAGCCAGATTTCTTGCATCTACAGTTTCTACAAGAGCGAGTTTGAGAAATTCTGATCTAATGGTTTGCTTTTTTACATTATAGCACCGTATAACGATACCTACCATTTTAGATATTGATACATCTGTGGATTCATCTGTTAGTACACTGTATTTTTGATTACCTATATCTTCAACCTATGATTGTGTAAAAAATGGAGCCAAAATTTCAGTTATAATGTTAGTGCACTTTGTACTATGTAATTGCATGTTTTTAGCGCCCTCATCAACGGAAAACACCTTCTTGCACAGTATTCCTAATGATCTACAGCTAAAACAGAACAATGTTCAGCAATAAATAAAGAAAGGGCGCCTTACGCTCTGCTTGCTATTCTAACTGTAGTTTTCGGAACAATTTTCACAGGTAAGGGGGCTTGTGGATTTTTTAAATCAATTTTTTCTTTATGCTTAATAATTTTCGAATGCTTTCTAATATCTCACAATTTAGCATATAGCTCTGTTGCACATACTTGACATCTTGCCTTGGATAAGTCTCCAACGACTGGTATCAGCCACCTATTGAATTAAGGCTCTGCTTCCCACGCATTCCGATATTTTTGAGCGTACTGCTTCTTCTCCTGCGGTAAATCCATTATGTAAGCCACCACAACATAAGTTTCACCAATTTATAATCACTGAAAATACATTAAAACTCAGGCGAACTAGAGGTCATGAAACAATCTACTCACTCGGTAACTCGATATCAGTCCTGTTGTTCATTGCTTAAAACGTAATAATGTCTGAGATACGCCACCGAATTGTTCTTGCGTTACAACTGTGCATGTGGTAATAATTTGACTGCGAGTTAACATTTCGAAAAATTAGAGGTTCCTGGACAGAAATGTATTTTATTATACTTAATATTAAGTATGTTTTTTGTCAGTTCGAAAAATAAAGGGAGTTTAAAAGTTGAAGAATTATAGATCGATACGGTATCGACGGTAACAGGGTAGTGGGTAATGAATAATGAATTTTTCTATAGTCAAGGTTTTGTTACTCTGTAGGCAATTCCCATATTCAGGGTTACTAAATGCTGAACAGTGCTACATGATCTGCTAAGAACTTAATTTAACTTAGTAAATCTAGAACAAAGTCAGTGTAGTACCCATTCTATAGATAAAATCTTAGTTTTGTTAATGAAAATACTGGCCCAAAATAGTTTTGATTTGCACTTAAAAAGTCGTCAGCACTCCAAAAGTCGCCAGATAAATCGCTAAAACGTTTTTGTCCCTAAAAAGGTTTTTGTCGCTAAGACGAAGGCAATAGTCGCTATTTCTAGCGACGAAGTCGCTAAATTGGCAACACTGCCTCCAACTGCGCAACGCTACGCTCTGTTCACATCCAACTGCCAAACACTACAATACCAAATATACCAACAATGTCAACCAGCCACAGGTTGCACACAGCACAGCCAGTGATTTCATACAGAGCGCTACGTGGCGTTACCAACATAAAAACCTAAACAGCCTACTTACAGCATTTCTAACCTGCTTCCATGTTTCTGGGGAGTAAATTTGACGGTTGTGCTACCCATGTCAGGTCTTCAGTTTGATTGGAACGTTAATAGCGCTCGCAAAGGTTACATTGTTGCCCGTTGCACTTAGTAATGCCAAACCTACAGTATACTACAATCACAGGCAATAATTTCCGAGAGTGTGGGAATTCTGTAGTGAATGAAGAGTTTGCAGCCCACATTACAGAAGAGGGCGGCTACCCCGTGGGTGCCAGGCCACCGGCTTTTCCAGTCGCCCCTGGTTCGGCGCTGGCGGGGCCGTGCCGTGTTACGGTGGTAACGAAGCTTCCAGCTGGAAAATAAGCCGGCGTCCGGGGCAGGGTAGGGCAGCAGCGAGGGGTGGGGCTGGGGAAAAAAAAACGTCCTTAACGTAGTAATACGGGCGGCCTCATTAACAGCTCGGTAAAAGCCATTAAGCGCTCATAAACGTCGTTTCGGCGGGCTTTGCGGAAACCAGCGAGGCGGAGGTCGGGGTTCGACAACACGGTTAGGGCGGCAGGGCGGAATTTAGAATTACGGCTAACGGCGTTGCCGTGCCGCTATTAATGGCTGAGAAAACAGGCCCGTATCGGATTACAAATTACACCCCATGCGGCGGCGCCTACACAGCTCGCTCCCCGCTGCCATCGGCCTTGGACGATAGCCGATTAATCAGCGGACGCTGGCACTACAGCTTGTATAAACAGCACGGCGGCCGTATTATATGTGCGTTTCATGCGACGCTCCAACAAAGTGTAATTCACTTCATCAAGCGTACTTACTCTGTCTCTCTCTCTCTCTCTCGCCATCGAAACACCCCTCGATTTCTAAATTTTTGTAGAAATGAATGTTGCACTCAGTAACGCAATGCCAATAATCCGATATATCGAATACCAAAGTATCTAGCTCGTAGACGACACAGATTGTTGGACGGAATCTGAAGAAAACGTCATAATAGAAATAGAAAAGTGATTTTTATCCCCTGAACATGTTAACCTATTAGTCTATTCAACGTTGCTCTATCCCAAATTCAGGAACAAACACATTCAAAATGTTTTAGCATGTTCGAAGCCAATCAAAACCACCAAGGATTTGCTTCAGTAGGGTAAGCAACATAATAATACATTACAGGTAAACAAATAAACTCAGTTTGTTTTATGGAGTGAACATTATAAAGAAGCTCAAGGAAAGAATAATTTGACCACTGGAACAGAATCGGACCTGTCATGACAGTTGAGTTTTTATCTGAAAAATCATTTTCTAGACAAGGTCCGTTACTAGGATGAAATAAAATAATTTTTTCTACCTACGCGAAGCTACGAAAATTTGTTAGTGGCGCTTTTCAAAGAATTATTAAGTGTTTGTCTTAAAACAGACACTCCCAAAATTTTGAGAAAACTCCCTACATTCGTTTCTGCTTAACCAACAACTGATGTAGCACATGAACAGGTATAATGCTACAAATTTTTTTGTGTACATTCGGAAGGAGACTCGAACTAGAAGACACACATAATAGAAAACAAAAAGTGATTTTTACCCACTGAACATGTTAACCTACTAGTCAGTTCAACGTTGCTTCGTCCCAAATTCAGGAACAAACATTTTCAAAATGTTTTAGTATGTTCGAAACCAATCAAAACCCCCAAGGATTTGCTTGCAGCTGTTGAACTGAGTCTCAGTGAAGCTATGCAACATATTAATACATTATAGGTAAAAAAAGAAACTCAATTTGTTTTATGGAATGAACATTGTAAAGTAGCTCAAGGGAAGAATAATTTGCAAACCGGAACAGAAACTGGCCTATCGCCACAGTTGAGTTATTATCTGAAAGATCATTTTCTAGACAAGGGTGAAATATAACAATTTTTGCTACCTACACAAAGCTACGAAAATTTCTATTTCAATATTTGTGCTGTTTAGCCACATCGCTAGTTTCCAAAAGACTGTTATTAAGAGTTGGACGTGGTCTCTGTCAAAAAGGGGAACCGTCCTGAAAGACGTTATGGTTAGGCTGTATACAAAGAAAATCGAATATGGTGACAGACATGTTTGTTAGATTGATCCTGTGGGGAACCGTTGTGATGTAGTTGAGCATTCCTGTTTATCCCAGGAGATCCTTCATAGATAGGTCTGGCTGCCAGCTTTGATGCTCGTTTAGCACCGCCCAGGACGATCTGGCTTTCGCCACTCAGCAGAGAAGACTTGAAGCTGATGAACAGATACTCTTTGCAGATCTAAGTACTATGCGCGAATACTTCAAAAAGTGGACATTAACATCCAGCAAAGACCGAAGTTAGCTGCTTTCATCTTAATAATAGCATGGCCATGCAAAGCTACATGTCATCTTCAGTGTTCAAGTCCTCCACCACTAAGACTCCCCAAAATACCTAAGAGCAAATCTTGATAGAAACTTGTCCTACAAGAAACACATAGCGAAGCTGAGATCGCGTAATAACATCATGCACAAGCTAAGTGGTTCCCCGTGGGATGCAAGAGCTGCGACGCTACGATGTTCATAATCAGGACTCTTGTACTCCACTGCTGACTGCTGTGCTCCAGTGCGGCGGCTTAACAGCTCACATGTGCGAAAAATCGATGTTCAGATAAACACAGCGATGTCGTCAATAAGAGGTTGCGTCAGATGTACCGCTCTTCGGTGGTTACCAACTCGAAGTCACATTGCGCCACCAGATCTTCGAAGACATAAAAGAAAGAAGAAATGTGAAAAGTTACTTAAAGTGCCTCATCTCCCAATCCAATCTGACGTTCCTGAGTCGATTAAAATCCAGGCACTCATGTCGCATCGGCAGAGTTGCTACAAGCAGCGGATTTAAACATGAGAAGGTAGTGGTCAGAAACGTCGAGCTGCGTTGCCCATGAAGAATATTGGACAACCGTAAGACCTGGTACAAGGCCAGCCAACACGTAATTACCACAACGTGCTTCGAAAACGATTAACAAGATTCATACAGGCGTTACCTGTGCAGAAAGTCTCCACCGATGGTGAAAGGCTTCATCCTCTCAATGTTAACGTGACAATGAACATCAGTCCGTCAGAGACATTGTAACAAGCTGTAGCAGATGAGATTTCCCAGGAAATCTATAAGATTTATTTGAAGTGACAGAAGCAGCCGCTGAATGGATTGAAAATTTAGATATTAATTTGTAAATTTAGTCTTTCAGTTCCATTTATTTTGTAAAATTACGTAATTCATGCATGTGAGTTGCTAATCAGTTTTTACTGCCATACAAAGTTGTAGGATGTGCACTGTTAATTATTGCTGGCATTACTCTACAAACCTATCATTTGCCATCGATGTTTTTAACATCGATTACTGTACAGAATCGATATTTAGAAGTCAGTGATGGAATGTAAAGCAGCAACGATTATTTTCTAACGTCCCACATTCCTAGTACACTATGAGGCCGACGATGGTGACAGTTTTAACGGCCTACCAGCTTTAATGACACCTTGTGCAGTCGCTCCCTCGCTTCTGAATTTGTCGCGTGCAAAATTGCCGTGTGATCTTTGATAAATACACGTGTTATTTGCTGTCGATGCCGTATTAGTACCAACTACCTAGATAAGTAAGTGCAGGTTAAGGTTAAGTGTCATACTATCTTTCTTAATTTTGTAGTTTAGCGGACCTCATGGTTGTAAAAACAGCCAGTCTAAACAAAATTTAAGAAACAGAGTGAAAAACGTTGTGCTGAATGGTGCATTCGATCTTGAAAGAAGAGAGAATTTCGGTTTCTGCAAAAAATCAGGGAGGGAATCCGAAGGTTTCTTTTTGGGTCCTCTGCTGTTCCACATAAGCTCTACGGAATGACCTACTCGACGTTCATCAAGTAGAACTGAAACTTTCTGAAGACGATGCTTTTCAAAGAATTATTAAGTGGTTGTCTCGAAACGGACGCTCCCTAAATTAGTGATACCAACAACCGACGCAGTGCATGAAGGGGAGTCTCTGAACAAGATACAATGCTTCACATTTTTTGGTGTATACACTGAAGGATACTTGAACTAGAATAAACACGTTACCGAGCTGCTCAAAAAACTAAGCTCAACTGCTTTTTCTTTGTGTAATTGCCAGACTTCGAAAGAAACGAATCACTCTCCGAACATGTTTTGCCTATTTCCACTTAGTAATCTTATATGGAATAATTTTCAGAGATTAGTCCTCACTAAGGAACGAAGTATTTGTTGGACAATAAGTGGAGTTCTCCTGCATTCATCTCGTAGGCACAATAATCTTGCAGGTGCAGTTTGATTAGAATACTGGTGTCCATAATTACAACGCTAGAAGAAAGAGTTGGCCAGGTGTGAGTAGCATTCACGCACTGAAGGTTCCGTACAAAATACAGACGGTTCATCCACGCTGGGAATCGCAAATCTCGGTAATTTTTCTCTCTTGTACACGTTGATACTGGCAAGATAATGCTTCCAAGACAAAAGAAAAAACAAATGACAGAAGATACATGTTTTCTTCCGATTTAATTACAAATTAACGATTTTCTGTTTTTTTTCCTTTTCTAGTAGTGGGAAACACTGCTTCTCAGCAAACTCCATGAGTTTGCCAGAGACAAAGTATGTGCCACAAATGGTCGTATCTTTTGGCTGTACTGACTTAGAAGCTTCAATCTTGTGCACCGCCAAATAACAGTAGACATCCGTTTGCGAAATAAACTTCAGCTTCATACCTCTACCATTTCCTGACAAAAAGGAGTCTTAACAGGCGAACGGACAGACGGATAGTCGGATACCAAATGACAAAAATGTTTTTGTGCGATGTGATTACAAATTCACAATTTTACGTTACTTGTACTGTGAAACCTTACTTCTTGCCGTATTTCAGTGTTCTGAGCTAGCGTGAAGTACCCAATAGATTTTGATGACTGAGTTTGCAAGTATGAAAATATATAGCGTAAACGGCCGCATCTTTTGATTGTACTGACGAACAAGCTTACGTTTATTACACCACGAAGGAACCATAAACCTTAGTAAGTGATATAAATTTCAACTTGATAAGGTTCCTCAGAAAAACGGTTTTCAACAGTCGAACATACAAACAGACAGACAATAAATCGATACAATAACAGTTTTGTTTTTACCGATCGACGTATGGAACATTAGAAGTGGCCTTCATTGCCCCTTATTGAAGCTGTCAATGGCTGAGAGAGTAGTTCAATATATACCACCAAAAATTTCTGAGCATTTTCCCACTAACATATATTGTCTAGCAGGCAGCAAAGCGAGTTTTGAACCCAACCTGAAACAATATCATCCTAACAAATCCTTTTATCGCAGTGACAAATTTTTATTTAAAGACTGGTAACTCGTAAAAAATTCGTTTTTAATAGTAGGTGCAAAAATAAAATAATATGTTCACCTACTTTAACACTAATCATCTGTACATATAATACAAACTCTCTCGTTCCATATTGTTTAGATAAAAGAAATAGTTGAAATGAACTATGTAAAATATATTCTAACTAATGAGGTGTTACTCTTTATTGTTTTCTAAGCTACTTTCTTCAACTGTAAAATGTAAACTTCCACTGCCAGAAATGTCACAATTAATAAAAATATTCCGGACTATTCTACCGTTGTGGAATGGCTTTCACACACAGACCAAATGTTTCGTCCCCGTCTGCGGAGGACGCTTTAAAGCGGGGATCGTAGCTTCTTTGAGTGTCCGATTCACACTCTGGCTTTCTGCTGACAATGCAACAACATTCCGTTTACGAGTGCTGCCTTGCAGTTGCTTTGAATACCCGAGCCCAATAGGCCGTTGTCGGTTGCCGACGTCCGCTATTGCTACCACCCCACTAGTCGAAGGCTGGTGCACACCCCTTTCATGGCTGGGATCCAGATGTCTTTCAGTTCCCCGCCCTCCTCCTTCCTATTGAAATACGTGGGGTGCTTCACGGTCTCTGTACACTCTCTGTACAACCTTTCATGGTACCCGCTTGAGGCTGCCAGTACCTGACTCCTATCAAAATAAACATGGTGGATGCCTGTCTGCCTAGCATGATCCGCAACAGCTGATCTGTGTTCCCTTCTGCTCTTCTAATCGTTTTTTTTTTTACCTTTCTTTTTGTAGTACCCACGTACACCACATCACAACTACACGGAATCCCGTAAATTCCTGCCTTTTCCAGCGGTTTGGGAGCATTCTTCTCCAGTTTTAATTGATCGTATATCTTCAGGGTGGATCTTTTCCCATGCGGTCAGTAACGTAACTCTCGATTTCACAGGCACTTGTGCATCGCTACGGGTTCTGCGCGGTCTTAATACTCTTTTTACCTCAGAGAGAGATTAACCATTCTTCAGCAGAGCACCGCTGAGGTATTTTAATTCTGCGTCAAACACCTCCGGTTCGCACATGTTCCTTGCTCTATCCCAAAACGTTTTTATGATGTCTCGCTTTTGGTGTGGGTGTTTGAATCCTGGCGTAGGTGCGTGGGTTTTCGGTGAACTGTGTATCCCAAGCCACCGTCTTCTTTCTTGAAATCTGGCACATCAAGAAAATTTAATCTTCCGCCTGCCTCGTCCTCTATGTTAAAATGAAACTTCGGATTAATCCTGTCGAGACGCATAGAACCAAACATACGGTGTTTCGTTAGCTGTTTCCAATGGCTCCACCCGAATTTTTCCATAAAGAAATTCGCTACTACTGCGGTTAAGGGGTCTCTAAAGCCACGCGAGCAGTGTGTTCACAGAAACTCATCATCATTTGGGTGTTCAAAGCTTATGACGTCATGCCATTGCGCGGCATTACAAGTAAACGGAATTTTGCTACAGTTAGCAGCAAGCTAGAGTGTAAATCGGACCCTCAAAGAAGCTACGACCACCCTTGGGAAGGGCTCCGCAGGTAGGGACGAATTGTCGGGTTTCAGTGTGAAATCATTCAATCATGGCATAATAGCCCGGAATACTTTATTAATTGTGTATTTTCTCAATGCTGTGAAAAAATGCGCTGAACCTTGAGTGACTACACTGTTTAAGATATTCAGAGGTAGACGATAGAGTTCGAAGTTCCATGAAGATTGTTCGCGACTATGCTGTTGTCTACAGCAGGAATGCAACGACAGAAGATAGTAGCGAATTACAGGAAGACTTGCAGATGGGCGACCACTGGTGCTGAGGATGGCAGGTGAACATGAATGTAAATAATTGTAACTTATTGACCGGATGCAGGGGAAGAGATACGTTGCGGTAAGTTGTTGCGGTAACTTTTCATTATTGGCGAAATACCACTTAAAAGAGTAACGACTGTAAAATATCTAGGAGTAAACAGTGACGACCCTAAAATACCTAGGAGTAATCAGTAGCGATAGTAAAATACCTAGTAGTAGCCATTCGGTGCGACCCAAAGTGAAATGACCGGAATTTCAAACGCAATTTCTGAGTTTTTTTCGCTTTTCTGATTACTTGTCGTTTTTTCCAAGCTCCCATGGACTTTTTCCTCCTTAAACCTACCTGACTCGAAACACACCGCCTGTAATTCATCCTGAAGGGCCTTCCCTGTTCCACAACTCTCTTGCCTCGACTGCATAATCTCATAATCTACAACTCCATGGGGGAGCTTCATCTGATACTTTACTGACCTCCCACCTACAGTCGCCCCATTGAGTCACCAACCCACAATCCTGACATGTATCTACCATACTGGACAGCCTACTACGACATGAACAATTATCAAACGTTACTTTTATAGTAAACGGAAAAACACTAACACACATTCGCAATGCAATGAAGTAAGAACCAGTGAGTACATATCTAGCGATATGTTTCGCAGCTAACTTACAGAAGGCGGACAGATGTAAACACGAGAATGTAAACACCACACAGGTATTCGCTGAACGTAAGTTTTAGGCTGCAGAAAATACGAATGGATGGAAAATAAGAAGGACGACTTTTTCAACAATCATACTAAACTGATACTATCTGGAAATAATGAACAGAATTGTTAAGTATCTGAAACAAAACGTAGCGTGCTGCACTCCTGGTGCTCGAACACGAAAGGATTGGAACTAACGGCGATACAATAAGTGCCTCGTCATCACACCATAAACTTGCTTGCGTAGTGAGGTAGCACATAAAAGCCTCATACGACCAATACGTGAATAATGCTTGTTAGTTCGGGATCCGCACCAGATAGCTTTGACGCAGGAGATACAGAAGATCCAAAGAAGAGCAGCAGCTTTCGTTTCAGGCTCATTTAGTAAGCGTGACGGAGATACTAAGCCAGCTGTAGTGGCAAACACTGCAAGAGAGGCATTCTGCATTCTGCATCGCTGTGTGGTCTACTGTTCAAGTTCCGAGAGCGTACGCTCCTAGAAGAATCAAGTAGTACATTGCTTCCACGAGAAATCATTCTTCTCGCGAACCATACGCAACTTGAAGAAGGCCGGCCGGAGTGGCCGAGAGGTTCTAGGCGCTACAGTCTGGAACCGAGCGACGTCTACGGTCGCAAGTTCGAATCTTGCCTCGGGAATGGATGTGTGTGATGTCCTTAGGTTAGTTAGGTTTAAGATGCTCTAAATTCTAAGGGAACTCAAGTTCCATAGTGCTCAGAGCCATTTGAACCATTTGAACTTGAAGCAGATGTAGATACAGGGGCAGCTGTACACAGCTCATTAAGAAGTTACGTGGTGCAATGCGGCTGCAAGTAAACCAAGTAACAGCGTAAAATGAAATTACCCTTTATCAGGGGTGTATTTTATACACCAACGATGTACACACATCAAAAAAGTTTTGCATTACCCGGTTACGAGTGTTCCGCAACCTGTATAGAAATGTGGAATAGAGTTTTTTTTTCATGAAAACCACACATCGCATCTTGTACAGCGAGACCTTCAGAGGTGGTGGTCCGCATTGCTGTACACACCGGTACCTCTCCTACCCAGTAGCACGTCCTCTTGCATTGATGCATACCTGTATTCATCGTCGCATACTATCCACAAGTTCATCAAGGTCCAGATTGTCCCACTCCTTAACGGCGATTCGGCGTAGATCCCTCAGAGTGGTTGGTGTGTCACGTCGTCCAAAGACAACCTTTTTAATCTATCCCAGGCATGTTAGATGGGGTTCATGTCTGGAGAACATGCTGGCCACTCTAGTCGAGGGATGTTATTATCGTAACGGAAGTCATTAACAAGATGTGCACGATGGGGGCGCGAATTGTCGTCCATGAAGACGAATGCCTCGCCAATATGCTGTCGATATTGTTGCGCTATGAGTCGGGGGATGGCATTGACGTATCGTACAGCCGTTCCGGCGTCTTCCACGACCACCAGCGGCATACGTCGGTCCCAAATAATGCACCCCAAAACAGCAGAGAATCTCCACCTTGCTGCACTCGCTGGACAGTGAACCTAAGGCGTTCGGCCTCACCGGGTTGCCTCCAAACACGTCTCCCACGATTGTCTGGTTGAAGGCATATGCGACACTCATCGGTGAAGAGAAAGCGATGCCAATCCTTAGTGGCCCATTCGGCATGTTGCTGTATCTACCTGTACCGCGCTGCATGGTGTCATGGTTGCAAAGGTGGACCTCGCCATGCACGACGTGAGTGAAGTTGCGCATCATACAGCCTACTCCGCACAGCTTTAGTCGTAACACGACGTCCCGTGGCTGCACAAAAAGCATTATTGAACATCGTGGCGTTGCTGTCAGGGTTCCTCCGAGCCATAATCCGTAGCTAGCGGTCATCCACTGCAGTCGTAGCCCTTGGGCGGCCTGGGCGAGGCATGTCATCGACAGTTCCTGTCTCTCTGTATCCCCTCCGTATTCGAACAACATCGCTTTGGTTCACTCAGAGACGCTTGGACATTTCCCTTGTTGAGAGCCCTTCGTGGCACAAATTAACAATGGGGACGCAATAGAACAGCGTTATTGACCGTCTAGGCATGGTTGAACTACAGATAACATGAACCGTTCTCCTCCTTCCTGGTGGAATGACTGGGAATGATCGGCTGTCGGACCCCCTCCGTCTAATAGGAGGTGCTCATGGATGGTTTTTTACATCTTTGGGCGGATTTAATGGCATCTTGAACAGTCATAGGGGCGGTGTCTGTGATACAATATTCATAGTCAACGTCTATCTTCAGGAGTTCTGGGAACTGAGGTGATGCAAATCTTTTTTTGATGTGTGTACAAAAGACATGTCTGGATTTATAAATAACACGTTCTAACTGGTACTTGATACCTTATACTACAAGTACTTTGGTTTGGTATTCCATTGATATTACGAGCACGAGAGCAAAGACGTAATGTAACCTTCTAATTTTATAAACAACTGAATAGAAAGAGTTGCAACGTATAAGCTTAGAAATCTGGAAATAAGTGTATCAAGAACACTTGCTGGCGGAAAAATACTTTGTTTCTTTGTTCACGTCTTCTCAGCAGAAAAAAAATTTAAAAAAAGGTGCCTTTCCTGTTTACAGAAGCAAGGCAGGTTCTTTCTAATAAAATATTTCCACGCCGTTAGTACACGGAAACTGTAAAAGACTTGTTATAAACATTGTGGTGAACGTTGACGACAAACATGAATCATTAAGATAGGCGCACAGCTCATGATCAAATTACCGTTTTCAGAACGCACAAAGACACAACACGTAAGCACGCAGATATTAAAGCGACAGGGACAAAATTCAAGACACAAGTCACAATCCTCCCGTCAACATCTCGTCCGTTACGCACGGAGCACTAGGTACTTAAGTTGTACTGGGGAAAGGAAGTCGACAGTGTCCTCCAAACAGTTGATTTGGTATCCGCATCAACAACTACGTTAATACTCTGCAAACCACTGTGAAGTGCACAGCGGAGGTTACTTCCCAGCGTATCACACGTTAGGGTTTCTTCCCGTTTCATTCACCTGTGGAGGATGGGAACAGTGACTGCAACTACCTTTCTGTGAGCACGTAATGGTGCCTCTGTGCCTCATCCCTCACTTGAAACTGTTTCCTGAAACTTAAAGCTTTCATGGAATGATTTGGCGTCCCTGTTCAAACATCAGCCAGATTATATTTTCCAGTATTTCGCCAATGCTTCCACGTTGGTCAGACAAACCTGTGGCCATTCTTTGTGCCCTTTTGCTTGCTCTTACAGAATTGCCTGTTAGTCCTGTTGCTATAAGTACCACACACTTGAGATATTATCTAGGAGTGTTTTGTGAGCTATATCTTTGGTAGACTGTATTTCACCAGCACCCACCAAATAACCCAAAGTTTCCCGTTTGTTTCACCCTCCGCTGAGTGTATGTGGTCGGTCCATTCAACATAACTGTCAACGCTCAGGTATTTGTGTGAGCTCACTGACTGATATTTTAGTTCCCTGGAGTGCACAACTTTCCATCTCAGAGCAATCAAAGCAAGTAGACAGCCTTTGCATCATGTTGAGGTCTCATCAAGATCTCACAATATTTATGTAGTACTCATTATAGAGACAGTGTAACAAAACACGGATGGTGGACCTATTTTTAATAGCGAAAATGATCAAGTATGCAAGTCGTGTCCTGAACTCGTTTTGTTGAAAATAGTATTAATCGACTCTTCTAGTAATCACACGTGTAACGTAAGAAAAAACCTTATAACTTCAGCCATTCACTTTTCATACGTTCAAAAAAAAAAAAAAAAAAAAAAAAAAAAAAAAAAAAAAAAAAAAGAGCTCATCGGCAATCGTGAACAAGCACAACCAATAAATTAATTAATTATTATTCGATTTCATTAAATTTATAACACTAGTACTAACAGATTATATGTTTTTGTGGTCCCAAAACTACATTAATTTACAATAAAACCAACCAAATTTCCGAGGAGGGTCAATGGAATCGCGCTTTTCAAATGTGTTCATTGTGTTGGCCGTTTTCAGGCGCGAATTATTGTCGCCATCAGACATTTAACAATGAAATTTGAAGACAGCGAAACCTACAGGTACAGTCTGTAGCTACAGGAATTCTGAAGACTATTTATTAGCAGACCTACCTTTCATCAGCAGTAACATACAGCAAATTCTCTCTTCTCTGACAACCTATTGTGGGAGACATATGTCTCCGTAGCAGTGAAAGCGTTAAATGGAAGAGGGAGGAGATGTCGTAGGAGTGAAGGAGCCGACAATGTTGCAAGCTGCAGCCGGTTCAGACCGAGAACGTGGTGTCAGTTGCGATGGTAGTAACATACTATCTCGCATGTGCGACGTGAGGAGTTGCCGCTCCTCATACGGTGTTTCTATTTATTATGTTGTAGTCCCACTGACATGACGTCCGCCCCCAGTAGCAATGTAAGTCCTAAGGGCCCGGGTTAGATTCCCTGCTGGGTCGGAGATTTTCTCTGCTCAGTGACTGGATATTGTGTTTCCCTAATCATCATCAATTCATCCCCATAGACGAGCAAGTCGTCGAACTGGCGTAAATGAAACAACTCGCACCCGGCGAACGGTCTACCAGACGGGATGCCCTAGTCACACGACTGACTTGGCCGGATTCGACTAGTTAAGAATTTATGAAGCGTTTACACCGAAGACACCAAGGTCACATAGTAAAATAGATACGTCACTTGAATTGGGAGATGGAGGAATGCCAGTGTTTAACCTTCCGTCGACGACGAAGGTCATTAGTGCTGGAGCACAAAGTTGGAAAAGGAAATATACTGTCTCCTTTTCAATGATGCCATCGCGACACTCGGTTAGAAAACCCCCATGAAGACTAAAGCTAATCAGTCAATGATAGGCCAGTGTTTTAACCCCGTGTGAAGCTCGTTCACCTAACACTGTGACCGGCCGCGACCACTGTGTCGTGAAAGCCGGAAACTACGCGGAACCTTGCTCCTTCTTGACCTCCGGATGGCATTAGACACAATTCCACACTGTTGCGCTTCTGACTTCATCTCCTGTGTCAACCTCTTCACATCAAGGTAGCGCTTACAAACAACGTCCTAAGTTTGTTGTTCGATGCATTGCATTCTTTGTCTTCCACTACAGTGTGTCCTCTCTATTATTTCCTTCTGGAGCCAAGCATGTTATTCCCTAATGTTGCATCGCATGTCCTGTCACCCTGTCTATTCCTATAATCAGTCTAGCGTTTTCTACATGTTACTTTCGTCGTCGTTTCTTCCGAGGACTTTCTACGTAATTTTTTATTTCACCGGCGCACTAAATTCTGAGTATCGCTCTGTAACTCAACATCTCAAACGCTTCGACTATCTTCTTTTCCAGTTTCCCCACAATCCACTATTCATTTCCATAAAATTATTTGCTGCAAATGGACACTCGCTCAAAACGTGTTCCTGGAATTAAGCCCTATATGTAGTAGACCACTTTTAGTGAAGAATGCCCAGGTTGTGTATGGTAGTCTTCTTCTTATGTCTTCCGTGATTCATCTGCCATGCATTATTTTCATATCAAGGCAGCAGAATTCCTTCAATTCGTATACTTCGTGGTGTCCAATTTTCGAGAGAAGTTTATTGTTAAACTCGTTGCATCTAACTCCTCATTGCTTTCCTCTTTCACTTGTTTACTCTCATATCATAGTCTCTCTTCATGAGACTGCTAATTCCAGACAGTTCAACAAATGCTGTAAGTCTTCATTATTTTCACTAACGACAGCAAAATGTTTAGCGAGTCTTTTAATTATATCCTTATTGATAGCGGTATCTCGATTCGCCTGTTTCCATCACTGGGGATCTGTATGTTTACTTGCGCTAGAGGGCAGTTACGGCACCTTCTCGCGCACGCGTTGTGGCCCTTCTGCGGCCTATATAGGGGCCGGCGGTTGCTTTGAGAAGTCAGTTCCGGCGCGATCGTGTACCAGCACTCTCACCTGAAGAAGGCAGCAGATGGACCGCTGAAATATTGTGTCAAGATGACGTTATGATCCGGCTGCACACCAGAATATTGTCAAGCATGAGTTAAGTGGAAGGGTATGGCTCGTGAGTTTCAAAGAGCTATCAGCAGGTCATCTGACACGTTGACTTTGCGTAGGCAGTTGAAACAATGTGGTAAAACGGTCGAGCAGCTTCCCACAACCAACACATATTTCTACAGTCTGTGCTAAACTGCGCTAGAGCGACGGCACTGGGCAGTCCATGGCTGGATAAGAGTGACACCCTGAAGCAGTCCGATGCATGGGTTTGGGTTTGGCGACTGCCTGCAGAACTTTACCATCCAGATCGTCCGACACGAATCCCATCGAACACTTGTGGGACATAATCGAGAGTTGAGTTCGTGCAGAAAATCCTGCACCGGCAACACTTTCGCAATTGAGGTTGGTTGTAGAGGCAGCATGGCTCAAATTTTCTGCACGGGATTTCCAACGATGTGTTGAGTCCATGCCAAGTCGAGTAGCTGCACTGCGCCAGGCAAAGGAGTTCCGACACGCTATTAGGTGGCATCCCACGCCTTTTTTCATCTGAGTGTTTCACGAAACAGCCAGGAAAAGAAAATGAGAGAAACCACCGCTCGTGCAGGGGCTTACGGGAGACGGAGGAAATGTATCACGGTACCAGGAGTGAATGAAGTTACCAGCAACTTACGAGCGTTGTAAAGTGGGATTCTTTTATTTCCCTGTTCTCCTGAGTCACAGTAAAATTTAAGGCGCAGATACAACGAGCACTCACTCGCTCTTAGCATTCCAGACGGGGACAATTCTATGCGAGAAGTTCCGCCTGGACGACGACCACGTGGTGTGGCGCCGCACGTATTTCCGCCCCCTCGCAAGGGCCTGGGCGCCTCCGCCCCCACGTGCGCGGCGCAACTTTCTGATTGGAATTTTCCAGACAATTCGGCGCGGCTTCCGAGGCGACTGCTGTCTCACGGCTGACACACAACTCTCGCCTCCCCTTGTCCGGACTCTGGAAGAGTTCTTCTGCCGTCCCCTCTTTGGCAGCGGGCGCTGTTAATTCACGCGCCGTCTTTCTGTTCTCTCCGGCTAAAATACTCGCACACGTCCTCATTTCTTGGTGTTATGCTAGACTGCTAAGGGGAATCGGCTGCGTCATTTTGTAACGCTAAAAACAACTGCAAAACAAGACCGACGATTCGACTGTCTTCTTAACAACCGAGCTGGCTCGCCAGCCTGATGGAGACTGTTGGAAAGACCGCTTTCTTGTTTGTAGTGTTCCACAATGACATTGCCTAATACTCAAAAGTATTTCGGTCAAACAGACACTAGCGTGCAAGCGTGTGCACGTACAAGAAGAGAAATACCCTTTCGTGTATTCAACAGTGTCATAAAAATAAAAGTTGCTTCTCAGGATTTAGGAATGTTAGTAATGAAGTACCTCAGTCCTTTGCATTAGCCCCTCAGTTATTCTATTTTTTTCCAGATGATGTGCCAACGTTTCCCACACACGATTTTCATTAGAGGACTGTATAAAGCTGATTTGCAGCAGAAAACATCTAACAGAAAAAGCAGAAAGATATTTTAGTGACAATTGTGTGGTGGTAAACCAGAAGCTAAGGATATGGATGTGCTTTAGAGACAACAAAAGCTAGAAGGAATATAATCTTAAAATACCCGATCTGTATCACTGAAAAAAGATCTTATAAAAATTTTTTATGTGCTTCGTGAAGTGATATTTTAAGATGGGAAGAATTTACTGAACTGCTGAACAAAAAGTTGACTAAATAGTTACGTCTTTAAAACGCTTGACAATACAGTAACAATGATACGGATCTCTGTTCTCACTAGGTGAATGTGCGTAGCGTGTAACGTTGTGGTGTGATGTTCTGGGGAAACGTAAATCTTGCAAAAGAGTCTCTTAAAACTCAAAATCGACCAACAACGATAATGACAGACGTTACCAGCATGAAACAATACGGTAACATGTTGAAATAATTTATGAGTTTTCACTCTTTTTGGTTTACTTGGAAGTACTTTTCCCCACTTAATAATCAAATTTACAATTATCAAACTAGAATTAGGAATTACTTTCCTAGATAGCAACACAACAAGAACACTGGACAATATAAACGCAAAATAATCTTCAGTACGTAACGCCCAAAAATAAAGAATATAAAAAATTAGGATATATTAGTTACACTCAAGAAAGGGTGGAAAATATTGATGATATTTAATTATTCCTATAGCGCGGAGTTTTTATTTATTTAGTTTTTGAGTGAGCTGTCATCTGTCTGATTTGATGCGGCCCTCTATGGATTCGTCTCCTGTGCCAACCTCTTCATCTTAGAATAGCACTTGCAACGTATGGCCTCAATTATTTGGTCGATGTATTCCAATCTCTGTCTTCCTGTACACTTTTTGTCCTCTACAGCTCCATCTAGTACCGCGAAGGTTATTCCTTGATGTTTTAACTCATGGCGTGTCATCTTTTCCCTTCTTCTTGTCAGTGTATTCCATGTGTTCCTTTCTTCGTCAATTCTGCAGAGCATCTCCCCATTACTTACCTTATCAGTCCACCTCATTTTCAACATTCTTCTGTAGCACCACATCTCAAATGCTTCGATTCCCTTCTCTTCTCGTTTTACTAATAGTCCATGTTTCATTATCTTACAATTATGTACTCCAAACGCACATTCCAGAAATTTCTTCCTCAAATTGAGGTCTATGTTTGATATCAGAAGACTTCTCTTGACCAGTTTGTTGTACTCACACACTGCACATACTGGGATAGGTCTCCTGCATTATACAGGATGAGTGACGCGTTTTTCTGTTGCCTTGGTATAAATAATGTTTTTACGGCTGCTTGTCTCTTTGTATGTTTCAGATATTCAGCTGTTGGAGTAAGACTGGCCAAAAACGACAATAACTGTTTGCCTAAAATTAAGTGTATGAAATGGTATGTTTGATGTTAATATATATGTATGTGAATCTGCATGTCTGGTGTGTGTGTGTGTGTTTGAGCAATATGAGACATGTACGTTCAAATGGTTCAAATGGCTCTGAGTAATATGGGACTTAACATCTGTGGTCATCAGTCCCCTAGAACTTAGAACTACTTAAGGCTAACTAACCTAAGGACATCACAGACATCCATGCCCGAGACAGGATTCGAACCTGCGACCGTAGCGGTCGCGCGATTCCAGACTGAAGCCCCTAAAACCGCTCGCCACACCGGCCGGCAGTATGTACGTAATTCATACAATTACTTGTATCCATGTCATATGTACATCTACATATACATTCTGTAAAACACTGCGAGGTGCACGGCAGAAGACGGTTAGCTTAGTACGGCATGTTAGTGTTTCTCTCCGTTCGGGTCGGGTGTGGAAGAATACCCACTTCAAAGCCTATACGTGTCCCGTAAATTGTCTAATTTTGTGTTCGCTATCGCTGGAGTAGCGATACTTAGAGGACTGCAGAATATCTCTATCTTCCTCACCTGACACTGCATTTCTGGTGAGTCACACTAACCTGTGAACAAACATGTAGACCTTCTTGGTATACGTTTCGTTTCCCTATAAGCACTGTTATGTACGGTGCTCATAAATCTCAGTAATATTCTAACACCGGACGCACAATTGCTCTGTAATATGAGTGTTTTTATTGGTTATTTTATTGTTTCTGTAATGGTCTATAAATAACAGAAACACGAACTTGCAAGGCAGTTCTGCGGAGTGGTTTCCAGCAGCTCAGTGGTTGGGTGGAAAAGAAAGAATTGTAGAAACGTGATGATGATACTGAATCCGTGAAAACCATTAACCTTCCTACTTCTTTGTTCGTACACAATTCCTTCTTCTTTTGCACAAATCTTTTAGTATCCGCGTACCTATGAGAGCCCAAAATACGTGACAGTCCTTTCTACGTGTTCCAATATTTGTCTACCTATAAAATTTGACCCATCCACTGCTTCTTACAATGTAAAGTTAAATATTTCTGGATATCTTAGCAGATGTTCTACCTCATTAAGCTGTTCCGTTTTCTTAGAAACTTTTTTATAATCTTCTTTCCTTGTTTCTTCTTTCAAGAACTACTTCGGCCTTCATATGAGTACTCGAAGATTCTTTTTCATCTTCATCTTCTGCTTTTTCCCGTTACCTGTATCAGAATTGGGAAATGGGTTGAAGCAATGTTAGGGGAATTGGATACCGGGTGCCCTCCTTGTGTACCCCATCTGTCCGCGTCTAGAGTTAATCTACGAGAGTCGAAAAACAAAGAACGAGACAGATTTTTTTCCTGTAGCTTCTCGATAAGAAAAAATCTGCACAATAAAGTATTAACTGTAAAAATATTAATTATTATGTGTAAAGAAAACTTATGTCAAAGTGACACGTTCCACATCATTACGAAACGTCGTATTCATGATCTATGGAACAAGGATTAATGTATGTGTAAATATTTGAAAAGAGCGATTCACAGACGGCAACACTGCTGTGTCGGTAGGTTGGTAGTATAGTAGTGATCCGTTTTATAGACGATCTTTGCATTTCGCAATCACACAATGGTGGTGGGGATCAAGAGAAGCAGTATGTCGCAACAAAATTCTGTGCCCGTTAAAACCATACAGTCACTGAAACTTAACGAAAAGCTGCAGCAAGGGCACGGCGAAGACGAACTACCTCGCGCAACAGTGATTAGTCGGTTTAAGAACTTTAAAAAAAGTTCGACTTGTCAGTGTTAAATTAGGTGGGTCTGATGTTTCGGCTTGTGTTGTCAACGTCAACCCAGCTGCTGCGATTGTCTGTAAGAGGACCAGCTGATTACATATGTAACCTCAGTGAAGTGTTGAGAATTTCATATGGCAGTTTCGTTAAGTTTGTCCAAGATCATCTCTGTATGACCCATGTTTGCGCGCAGTGGGTGCCATGGCTGTTGACTCCCGAACAAAGGGCTGCGGGAATGGAGACAAGTCGTGAAGGATTGAGTCTCTTTGGTGATGAAGACGATGCGTTTCTAGAAGCGGGTATCAACAGCTGCATCATTGTCATTCTAAAGGAAAACGGGCCAGCATAATGTGGAAATCGTTCGGTTCTCCAACACCACAAAAACGCGAAAGTTGTTCCATTTGCAGGGAAAGCGATGGTGATAATATTTTTCAACTGTGGACTGATTCACAACATTTTTTAACTATTTGAACTCATTTACCACAAGTAGTTCCCCTCACAATATTACTACAGCAGCGTAGTATATGCCAGTGTTGGCTGAAGTGAGGAAGGAAACGACTTGAACTTTCTCGGACTGGGTGGCGACTTCTTCACGACAATGTGAGGTCTCCGTTGTATTTCATGTCACGCATTTCCTGGCTCAATCCAACATTACCTGTGTACCAAATCCGCCCTATAGCCACGATCTTGCACCCAGTGATTTTGTTTTTATCCCACCACTAAAATCAAAGTTTTGGGGGCATTCGATTTGAGAACACTGAAACAGTGCTCATGAAAAGTGAACGGCTCTCAAGGACCTGACAAAGAATGGTCTACAGCGTATGTTAGAGGACTGGCAGAGACGCTATAAAAAGTGCATTCAACCCCACTCTGGCTATGAGAAGTTTTGCCTCATTGATATTGGTAATCATAGAGTTTTTTCTGGGTTTTATGGTACGCACAATTTTACATCTCTGTTCAGTTTAGCCACTGAGCAAGCAATAAATGATGCCGAACAGAATTTAGGAAAGGGAAATAAAGTTCATGATGAAGAAACAGACACTTTTGACACCATGATTTCGTCATAGGCGGCAAAAGATTCGGACGATAGTGGAGCGGAATGGATAGTGTCTTGAAGAGAGATTGTAAGATGAACACCAATAAAAGTAAAAGAAAGGTAATGGAATGCAGTCTAATTAAATCAGGTGATGCTGAGGGAATTGTATAAGAAAATTAAACGGTTCAAATAGCTCTGAGCACTATGGGACTTAACATCTAGGGTCATCAGTCTCCTAGAACTTAGAACCACTTAAACCTAACTAACCTAATGACATCACATAACACCCAGTCATCACCAGGCAGAGAAAATCCCTGACCCAGCCGGGAATCAAACCCGGGAACCCGGACGCGGGAAGCGAGAAAGCTACCGCAAGACCACGAGTTGCGGACATAAGGAAATTAGACATTAAGAATACTGCATGACGTTTGCTACTTGAGCATCAAAATAGCTGATGGGGGCCGAAGTACAAACGACATAAAGTGCAGTTTGGCAATAACAACAAAATCATTTCTAAAAAATGTGGATTGGTTAACATCTAATACAATTTCAAGTGTTAGAAAGTCTTTCCAGAAGATATTTGTCTGGAGTGAAGTCTTTTACAGAGGTGAAACGTGGGCGATAAGCAGTACCCACAAAGAAGAGAACAGAATATTTTGAAATGTTGTACTACAGAAGACTGCTGAAAATTAGATGAGAAGATGAGTGGGGAAAACATCAGTTTATGGCAGAACTGGACTAAACGAAGGGATATGCGGATAGAAGACATCCTGAAACATAAAGAAGTAGTTAAGTTATATAGGGAAGTGGGTTGGGCTAAAAATTGTAGAATGAGACCTATTCATGAGTATAGAAAGCACTCATCGAAGTGGAGAACCAATAAACAACATTCAAAGCAAACTGTCATTAACTTTGAGATATTATCCTCATTTGACCGCATATTTGTGCTGCATTTTTCAGATTGTAATTCATTATAGATAACTGCATCATGCAGGAAAATCTGAAGTTACTATTAATATTGTTGTAAGTAGGCTGTTTAGGTTTTTATATTGGTAACGCCACGTAACGCTCTGTATGAAAATCACTGGCTGTGCTGTGTGCAGTCTAGCTGTTGTAGTGTTGGGCAGTTGGCTGTTAACAGCGCGTAGCGTTGCGCAGTTGGAGGTGAGCCGTTCAGTTCTGCTCAGCTGTTTGAAAATCAATAATGTAAGAGGTTTATCAGCACAGTAATTCATTAAGTTTTCTAAGGGGACGTTTCATTGTCTGCCAAGGCACTAATGCACAACATGAACACCAAGAGTCCCTGCATGCTTCCATAGAGGAATTCTTGACATTACTTCTACATTTGTCGAAGACTGACCATCCTGAGTCCGTCCTGCGTCCTCCCAACTAACAAATTCGCAAGTCAATGACAAATTTTGTTTGATAACACATATAATTATACTTTTCTTTAGCGTCGTACCGATTCTAAAGCTTTTCGGGACACATGAGATACCGCATCCACATCGCTGCCTGGAACCACCGCTTTCGGGATGTCGTGTGAGAAAACCGTGAACTGAATTTCTCATGATTGGTATTTTTGAAATGCACGCAGGCTGCCATGCAGGTGATCATCCCGTTCGAGATACGTCATTACGTTTGAGCTCGTGGAAAGAATTCTACAAATGATGGGCATCAACGAAATTGGTAGATTGTTTTATGGAACACTTGACTACCTTCGTTGTTTTCAGTGAGACCTGTGCTCTCTTCCTGCTATTGGACGGATTTTTTCCTTTTCCTTTTCTTTTCTTATCAAACTGAGCAAGTAGACTGAATCTCAATGCTAACAGCTATTCGAGCTTTCACTTGTGCCTTTGCAGGACACACTTTCATACTCCTTCACCCTCGCTTGTGATTTCACTTCAGATGTTTCTGACATCTCTCTTTGAGTTGAGGCTTCAGTATGAGATTATAAAAAGTTTTGATCAGATTGTAACGATCGGAAAAATAGTAATTTTCCACAGCAGTATTTTTCTTCTACTATCACTTTCCTAAGACTTGCCTGGATGGTGTCTTCCCAGGTTTACTGCGTCTTTCAAACTACTATACATCGAAAGACCACTCACTGCGGTGTTCTAGAACGTTCTCGAAGCTCTTGTGGGCTCTCCACGTGGCAGCCGTCTGATCGCGTCCGGCATAAGTACCTGTCTCTTTCCCAAGAGTGCGCCTCTTATGTCACATTTAGCATTCTCTCTACCTGTCCAACACAAAATGCGCCTGCCACTCTGATCCTTGCATTATGGCGTCCCGTACATTTGTATTAACTTAGTTACCAGAGTACTTCTGCCATTATACATAAAATGGTTGCATCAGACGGTTCAGGTAATTGTGACCTTTCGTCTGCGAGAATTAAGATTTGTAAAGGTACAGTTACATACATTTTTTATTCTCTGCTAAAATACTTTCAAATGAACGGAGAGCACGATGAATTTTTAAACTGTTGCTGACGTGGGATAAGGGCGACAAATGGAAAAAAGATCTCTTTATTCATCTGCTTCTGCTTCTTCTTCTTCTTCTTCTGCATCTACATCTACATCTACGTCTACATCTACATCTACATGGATACTGTGCAAATTACACTTAAGTGCCAGGCAGAGAGTTCATTGAACCACTTTCACAATTCTCTATTATTCCAATCTCATATAGCGCGCGGAAAGAATGAACACCTATATATTTCCTGATTTCCCTTATTTTATAGTGGTGATCGTTCCGCCCTAAGTAGATCGGCGTCAACAAAATATTTTCGCATTCGGGGGAGAAAGTTGGTGATTGGAATTTCGTGAGAAGATTCCGTCCCAACGAAAAACGCCTTTCTTTTAATGATTTCCAGCCCAAATCCTGTATCATTTCTGTGACACTCTCTCCCATATTTCGCGATAATACAAAACGCGCTGCCTTTCTATGAACTTTTTTGATGTACTCCGTCAGCCCTATCTGGTAAGGATCTCACACTGCGCAGCAATGTTCTAAAAGAGGGCGGACAAGCGCAATGTAGGCAGTCTCCTTAGTAGGTCTGTTACATTTTCTAAGTGTCCTGCCAATAAAACGCAGCCTTTGGTTAGCCTTCCCCACAACATTTTGTGTGTGTTCTTTCCAATTTATGTTGTGCGTGATTGTAATACCTAGGCATTTAGTTGAATTTACGGCTTTTAAATTAGACTGATTTATCGTGTAACCGAAGTTTGAGTTCCTTTTAGCACTCATGTGGATGACCTCACACTTTTCCTCATTTAGGGTCAACTGCCACTTTTCGCACCTTTCATATATTTTTTCAAAATAGTTTTGCAGTTTGTTTTGATCTTCTGATGACTTTATTTGTCGATAAACGACAGCGTCATCTGCAAACAACCTAAGACGGCTGCTCAGATTGTCTCCCAAATCGTTTATATATGTAAGGAACAGCAAAGGGCCTACAACGCTACCTTGGGGAACACCTGAAATCACTTCTGTTTTACACGATGATTGTCCGTCAATTACTACGAACTGTGACCTCTCTGAGAGGAAATCGCAAATCCAGTCACATAACCGAGACGATATTCCATAAGCACGCAATTTCACTACGAGACGCTTGTGAGGTACAGTGTCAAAAGCCCTCCGAAATCCAGGAATACGGAAATCCCTTGTCAATCGCACTCAGCACTTCACGTGAATAAATAGCTTGTTGTGTTTCCCAGGAACGACGTTTTCTAAACCCATGTTGACTGTGTGTCAATAGACCGTTTCCTTCAAGTAATTCATAATGTTCGAACACAATGTATGTTCTTTCTTTGACGCTACAGCGTTTGATAAGCCTTGGCGTCCTCAACAGTGTGCCTTCACACGTCCCGGTTCGCTCCTTTTCTCCGCCATCCTGAACCTCCATCTCGGTAAGGTCAGTCAACGCATCGTCCATCTACCTCGCTCTTGTCGTCCCTTCTTTCCGGTGGAACATAACCTTTCATTGTTCGTTGGGGCATCCAGTCATCTGACGGCCTCTACATATGTTTTAAACCAGGGTATTCTCCGAGATTTAATAAATTTCAATAAATATTTCCCTTGTATAAGTTCTTCTATTTCATGGTTGAACCTTCCAATCCTCCACCCCTCTCACAGACTTTGCCCTTAGTTTGCTCATATCCGCTTCAGTCATCAACCACATTTATGACCCACACCTGTATGTAACGACCGATCGTACAAGGCAAAAGTATACTCTTAACTTGGTTGTTCTTGCAATTAGAGAATTCATAAATACCTGTAAGTTCGCGTAATAGGTTCCATTTCCTGCTTTTAGCGGTTAGTGGTTTAGGGAGCTAAACAACGAGAATCCTTTCTCTAAAGCACTGTATTATTATAGCTGTTTATAAGGACATCTACGTAATGGGAAAAGATGACAGTTGTAAAACATTTATTAGAGGCCTCTAAGTAATGTTGTGTTCTTCTAACCTTACAATTGGACGTTGCTACATATTTTGTCTTGCTTTCGTTTATAGTAAGTGGAGTTTCCACTCCTTCTACTTTCATTACTTTGTACACTTCTTTAAGGGTGTTTACATCTTTTGCCATAATAGAAAATATCATCTGTATATGCACATACCTGACTGGATTTAATCGTTATCGTACCAATATTAAATATTTTTATATTTCACAGGGGCAGTTCTTGGTCATTTTGTTGTTAACCTTTACTTTTGCCTTGTGTCCCTCATTATCAACTCATCTAACCTCCATAACTTGTCACAGTTGCTCAGTTCTTTTGTGCTTTACACAATAACGACCTATTAACACAGACATAAACTTGTTTAAAATCAACAGGCAGGAAGTGGAGATCTACGTCATATTCATCATTTTTTGATTAGTTGTCTCATAAAAAAGAACTGGTAAGAAGTGCTTTATTTGTCCGTAAACCACAATGATATTCACTATTTAATCTTTTTTCCAGTTTCCTGAAAATATCTTGGTGGCTATAGCTTCCACAATTTTCACAGGCTAAAATTTTTCCTTTCTTTATTTAAGGTTTAATAACAAGTTTCACTTTTTTTTATATACACGGCAATTTTTCTGACTGTTCGAGACCTCTGGCATGCTTTTATTCTCCTGTGTGTTAATAAGTGCATGTATTTCACATATTACAGGTTGACCGCCAAATTTTGTAAGCTATCACACTACCCCGTCTTCACCAGACTCACTGTTATTGTTCAATTTAACACCGGCTACACCTCTTTAATTGATGGTTTATTTGCTTTTGCCCTTCCGTCTTCTCTTGCTCCTTCTCTTGTGAAACTCTTGGTACCTGGCCTCAGTTGGCATTGAGCAAATCGTCAAGATATTCTGCGCATCTCCACAACATTTATTATGCGCGTCTTAATATCTTACTATGTCTATTTTTAGATGCATTTTGTGTTGGTAGTTTTTCTTCGTCTTTCATATTGCGTTACTGAACTTTTTCGTTTCATTCTGTTCCTTTAGTTCTTCTATCAATTGAATCTTCGTTTACAGCCATTTCTTTTTCTTTTCCTTACACATCCAGTAAGCATTAGACCTTAGTTCTGTACACATCTTCACATTTCTTCCTGTCTCTCTCCGTAGCATTCTCAGTTCTCAGTATTATCGCATTTTTATATTCTATTGGTAGTCTACGTTCGTCAGCAAATATTTCATTTCTTTCATTTTTTCTCATCTCAGTTATATCTTCAGCTGCGTCTTTCACCGCTTTCTGGACGCTGCTCCACCTATCTTGGTTTTCTACTGTTTTCTCGCCTGATATCAGAACACATTTAATTTTTATTTGGTGTGATTTACAGTTTCGAAATTACTCGGTTTTTCTGTATTTCAGTTTGCTTTTTTCCATTCGAATTTTGTTTTCAACTACACTTCTGTCTCAATACGCTGTTTACAACTTAGTGGACTGAATCATAATTTTCATTCCTGTGGACTGAATTATAATTTGCACCCCTGCAGATCTCTACAGCTATGTTTACTAACAATTGGTCTGTTTTGTTATCTAGTTCACTTTAGATTTTTACGTTTTCAAATGTATTTCTTGTGTGCAAAACTGACGTAGCATAGTTCCATTCTCATCGCTTTTTTCGTGCAAAGTGTATCCCCTTAATAGTCTTCCACATTTATTTCGCCCAACCACTACATTAAAGATACCCAGGACTTGCAACAGATCGCAGTTTTGTGCTTAGTTAAACTGTGCAACAAAATCAAAGTGGCACTTTTTGAAGCACTGTAACTTTCTCTCATCGCGACACAGAAGTTAGACATTGTGCTCCAAGGTGCCGACAACCTTCCTATGTAAGGGTGGCACTGTGATATCGCTCACCGACAGGTGAAAAAAAGTGAGAGCTCAGATCATTTGCAGTGTCCGCCCAACGCCACCGCAAACGTCACCCCATTGGAACGCAGTTACATCTCCCCTTACTTCTCTTGGCGCCTCTGTGACAGAGGCCAGAGCTGAAGTCGAGCCGTTTTCTTATGGGAAACCCCGTGCAATATTTCGGCAACATCGCTGCTCAGAATCGGCACGAAAACGCTTCAGGAAGTGTCACAAGGAGCGTGAATGAAATCACTCCTTCGCTTGGGGCGTTCGTTTTCACACATTTTGAGGTCGAAAACGACATTTTGCAGTGTGCAACAGCGCAACATCTTCGTTAACCTTTGTCACCGCTGACACTATCCGGATGATTCAACCTGTCTCTAAGGATACCTTGGGTCTCTAACCCCATCGAATATGATCTCACTGCTTTGAAGAATCATGTGTAACGTATATGCAACAAATGTGTATTGTGTCTACAACCAATATTGCCTATGTTCGTTAGTGAAAATTTACTCGATAAGCAACCTGAGCTGTCATTTAACGGAATCTGACCTGTATAACACGGTGTGCGAGTTGTATGAGTATCAGTTTCACTGCCATTTAAGCCCTCAAGAGATCGTTACATGAAAAACTTAAAACTAACATTTGGATAAGCTATCTGACTGCGTATTTGAACAAGAACTTACAAGAGATACAGAATCTGGCTTGTGCAACGGAATTTACTGGATTAGAGTTCATAATTTGTTGTGGTATGTCAGTGTCTCCGTTTTGGCCCTAAGCTTTGCACTAATCTCTTTAGATGACTGCCTTTTTCCATGTGGTTTACGGCAATTCACAGCAGCATGCAGCAGTAGCGGCTGGAGCTTGTTGTTACTAAGAATGAATTTAATAAAAATGGGTTTGCTTGGGTCCTGTTAACTTCTAAATAACTTGTGAGAAGGGAATTCATAAGTTAAGTCTATTCAAAACTTCAGAATCATCATGACCAATAATAGACATTGAGAGTTACAATGACATAGGTATCAATAATGGCAGGCTGCCAGATTAACAAATTATTTCAGTTTCAAAGTTACATTAACATTAATAACCTGAGCATTTATATATTTATTAGATGCGGAGAATAGTAATTATTGTTTGGAGGTTAAGGAGGCTTCTTTAACTGACAAGCAAAACATGGCATTATGCAAGCTCGGACTAATAATCACGAGCCTAACCCTGAAATTGCTTTTGCGCTTGTAGCACCAATATCGATTGTAAGTAGTTTATATGTGTAATTATATGTATGTGACTATGAGGTGGTTATTCTTTACTGATTAAGTTCAATGAGTTGTCAACGGAAAGTTTATATGTGTAATATATGTAATATAAAAACTTTAAATTTTTTTTATAAATGATGAAATTTTCTAAATAATGCCTGTTTATAAAAGAGAATATTAGTTTGAATTCTGGTTGTATGATTTAACTTAAAAGATGTAGGGAACCCCCTCCGCGGCGGAAGGGGCTTGGCGTGTGGGAAAAGGTGGATCTGGTGGTCAATCTGGGCGGCAAGAAAGAGAGAGTAAATGTGCGCAGTCAGTGGCTAGACGTTGTACTGTTAATAACGCCAGTGAGTGAGGAATCTGGAAGCAAATTGATGATGAAATTGCCTCGGATGTGGTTTTGGATGTTGTATGGTGCTCTTGTTATTATGGAATGGCTCTAAAACGAGGATAATACGTCGCCAAGAAGAGTTTATAAAGAGCATAGAACAGCAAGAGTGTGAGACCAGATAGCCGTCACGTGCTTGCCACCGCTATTGCGCCACTGCTCCACCAACTGCAGGAGTTCAGATATGTATCACAGTGAATATAATTAGGGAGAAGAGAAATTTGTGGCACACCTTGACTAGAAGAGGGGATCGGTTGGTAGGACATGTTCTGAGGCATCAACGGATCACCAATGACGTATTGGAGGGCAGCGTGGAGGGAAAAAATCGTAGAGGGAGACCAAGAGGTGAATACACTAAGCAGATTCAAAAGGCTGTAGGTTGCTGTTGGTACTGGGAGATGAAGAAGCTTACATAGGATAGAGTAGCATGGAGAGCTGCATCAATCCAGTCTCTGGACTGAAGACCACAACAACAACATGGACCAGTATATTGATGTGACTGTTTTTCTACAATAATTTCAATTATAAAAAATTCGTGTTTGAATTTTGAAACTGTCCTGTTCATGAAACCAAGCAGGGTCCTATCTTAAACGTGCTAAAGACCGAGTATCCTGTTTACGAAGAACCACTAACTTGTTTCTATTTGAATGCGCCTAAGTTTCAATGTTAAAGCATATAAATGTTGCTAGTGAAATTACTTATTACACACATAAAGAGAGAGGCACATAATTTGGATACACAATTTTGAACCCACTTGAAACTTAACTTTACCTTTAACTTATGTCGGAAGTTAATTAAGAACACTGTTAGTGTAAATTGCTGTGAAGCATTAAAAGATAAATAATTTCAGGTGGGGTTAAAAATCAGCATTAGTGTGATGCAAACTGTTCATGAAATGTGTACATAGTTAGCTTACCCATAGTGACTGTTTATGGGTACCCACTATATTCTTATCTATTATGAGAATGTTAAACTAAAGTTGTTTTGCTAAAGAAATCTGAAGTATTTCCATAAGTGAGAGAGAGGGCAAAAAAGTATTTGTAAGTGTTATTTATCTGCATTTGAGATGTGACCCTTGTCATACTTCACTTAGCCTCGTGAGGTCTTTGATAACCTTTTGATGCTGAATTGGTTAATGGTTGAGGTGGTAATTATTATCATCTTTCTGTGATTGCAAGTTTATGCAAATGATAACTACTGTTCACCACGGGTCAGTTCGTCTGGTATTTGTGTGTGTTCTCTGCACTTTACCAAGAGTGAAATAATGAAACCCCCTTTTTGCTAAATTATATTTAAATTCTTTGAGCTTAATGTTTCAAATTATTATACCTAATTAGGCTGGCGACCGTTTAGTATGTCATTTACGTGAATTTTACTACTTTCGTTACGTACAAAATTAAAGTCTTTCAGTTTTCTACTAATTGCCATAGTAACGACATACATATTCGATGCCCTCTGCCCATTAGTTTAACTCACGGTCAAACCTCAAAATTCCTCCCAGAGGGAAACGCTTGTTGTACGTTAACATCATATTTGGCACAACGTACGTACATAGGTGTTATACGCTATGCTTGCGAATTTTACCTTGAATTCCATCTTCAAGCGTAGTTAAGTCATCTGAATCACTCCTGGATATATAAATGAAATCAGGACTTCAGTGTGGTAAGATCTGCCATGACCAACGTGAGGGCAGCGTGACACGTCTTCTGTCCCCAAGCTCTCGACCGACACTACTACTTCCACCCTCGCAGACAGACATCGTCTAAAGACAATGCTCAGAATCTCCCTCTCATGTTTCGCTCTCAGATTGTTACTGTCGATGTCGGAGTACTTACACGATGCAAAGAATAGCGTTAACGGGAATCTACCACCTCTGTTTGTCTCCTTGAAAATGTCCTCGTGCAGAGACACCAATACACGAATTCCCAGTAACTGTCGGGTTACACAACTGTTTCCACAGCCCTCGGAATTCGCATTCGGCCAGCAAGCTCTGGCACAGTAGCGTAGCACACTCGGCCGTTTTGTTTTGATACGCAATCAAACCATTTTGCAGACGGCTCTCACACAATGTGGTGTGTGTGTGCTCGTCGTGTTATTGTCATTGTTTCCAGTGCACGGTAAGGAGTCAGTGAATAACGATCTGTGCCTTAAGCTTTGGCTCATCTCAGTGCCGAAGAATTGGTAAGTCTATTTTGTTTTATAGAATCATAGTATGAGATAGCTGTCTTCCACTGAGATTAGCAAAGACTAGCAAAGCAGTTGCCTGTCTGAAGGTGTGCTAATTGCGTCACAGAGAGTGGTAGAAAGGATGCTGGAACGACATCAGGAGACGTGTCTCACTACTCAGCCTCCAGGTCAGGGCTGTCACCGTTGCCCTACGTCGTGGGAGGGTCTCGCTGTTGGACAGGAGCGTGGACCCGGGCAGTGGCCATGCTCCTGATGCTCGTCAAGTGATGTCAGCACAGACACCTCCGTGAGGGTTGTGGGAACTGTTCCTTCATGTGTACAAGCGACTGAAGGTGCCCAATTTGACGTGTGCTTATCGTGTGGCCAGAATGCAGTTCGCCAGACAGGAAGTGAAGTGGGGTATAGAGCACTGGGTCAGGTGCTCTTCACAGGTAAGTCACGCTTCTCCAGGAAAGGGCATTGTGGCAGAATGCGTATATGGCGCCGCAAAGTAGACGTAATGAATCATCTGAACGTTATTCCCACACAGGCTGCATTTGGGAACGGATCTGTCATGAAATGTGGAGGCATTAGGCTTAACGGGAAAATACCCCTCGTCATTGTGCCACCTCCAGCGTTTAACAGTCAGTGTTACCAGTAAGAGGCAGTGGAGCCACACGTCAGTCTAGAAGCTGCAGTGTTTGGGCCACAACTGGCACTGATGCAGGGCGATGACGCGACTCACAGTGGCCAGGTTGGTCAGCAGGTCAGTATTTGGCTGATGTATTACAAGACATCTGGTAATCACATCTCAGGCTTACATCAATTTCCTGATCTGCAACTGCAGCCGCCGTTGCCATACTGTCATCATTCCTAGAGGTGGTACCCCCTGCTCCTGGATATTCATTCAAATCGTTAAAATCAGAATGTGTATTCTCCTTTGCCCTGAAAATGATTTCATCGTGCATCGAAACAAAACAGCCAAATGGCAGTACTGTGCTGCCCTAGTTCTCGCTCGCCACATGTGAAGTCTAATGGGTGTCGAAAGGCTGTCTATCTTGCTGGCACTTTTGTATCGGTCTATGGAAGTCTGTGTACAAGGGCATCAGTTCTCAAGGTTCAGAAATGGAATGAAAAGTGAACGTTAAAAATACCAGTAGAAGTAAAAGGTTATATTTAATAAAATCAGCATCGTCTGAGCACGGAGTATGGATAGAAAGTGAATCAAAGAAAGACGAAAGTTATGAGATTAGCTATAAATTTAACACCACAACTAGGAATAACAGAGTAGACAGATTGCTGGAATTCTTCTAGGAAGAAAGTAAAATAAAATACTGTGTATCAGTTCAAAAAAAAAAATGGTTCAAATGGCTCTGAGCACTATTGGACTCAACATCTGTGGTCATAAGTCCCCTAGAACTTAGAACTACTTAAACCTAACTAACCTAAGGACATCACACACATCCATGCCCGAGGCAGGATTGGCACCTGCGACCGTAGTAGTCGCGCGGGTCCGGACTGAAGCGCCTAGAACCGCTCGCCCACCGCGGCCGGCAGAGTTACAGAGACAGTAATATTGTAACACGTGCTCAACTTTCACTGACGTTTCTGAATTCTGCGCTTGCCGCAGGGGCATTCGCATAACTTCGGGGGTGTGAGAGGGGAATGTTTTGTTCTTTGTCTTCCAGCACTGAAAACTGACCGTCGTCCGCGACTTACACCGTTCAGCTACTAAGGTACAAATCTCAAAAGGACGTAACATGGGTTCGTAAATGTACGTTACAGAGACGGTCATCTTCAATTGTGGCGTATACACGGTGACTGTGTGATGATGTTACAAACTTACAGGAATGATGGAGAAGGGTAAATGTATCAATTTGCGGTAAGAAACGCTGGTCCGGAAACGAGCGAGTCGAAAGTTACATGTAAATCTCGTTCTGATAGCTCTGTCAGTGGAATATACGCACCGGTGTTGTCGTCGCTAAGGCTGTATGGTGGGCAACTTTTAGCGATGGTATTAACTACCAAAATAAGAAAAAAATGTGTGGTATATATGGCCGAAATATGTATACTTAAGAAACGATGAATACTTGTTCACTTCAAGAAATGTGTGCCACAGTAGTGAAGATGAAGAGGTGCTCATGCACTTTAGAGCCCATAATTACCACACCTTTTTTCGTATTTTGGTAGTTACTACCACCCCTGAAGGCTGCCTACCCTACAGTCTTAGCAACAACAGTACCGGTCCACGGATTCCACTGTCAGAGGTATCAGAACGAGTTCTACATGTAACTTTTGACTTGGTCGTTTCCGGACCAGGGGCCATTACCACAAAATTATACATCATCACGGAATCACGCTGTGAAATTAAAGCAGCTGTAATGAATAGAAGAAAAATTGCATTCAAATCGTTTGGTAAACATTTCCGATCGTGTCTGATATTGCATAATAATTTAAATATAATTAAATATTGGGAATTGGATTTAATTATATATATATAATATAATTAAATACAATATTAAATATTATTATTGTAAATAATAATTAATATATTAAAATTAAATAATATGTAATAATAATAAGAAGAAGAATAGATTTAAATATAATAATTAATCAGTTAATCATCCGCTCACATAGACAAAACAATAACGCTTCGTCAGGCGGCTGAGGTTGGCAGGAATCTGAAACAGAACAGTCGAAACGAAACGTTCCGAATGGTGCCGACTGTTGGTGCCGATCAGTACTTGGTGGTCGGTGGGTAACTTTTCGACGCCCTTTTTATACACTGAAGCGTCAAAGAAACTGGTATGGGCATTCGTATTCAAATACACAGATATGTAAGCAGCAGGATACGGCGCTGCGGTCGGCAGCCGCTATATAACACAACAAGTGTCTGGCGCAGTTACATCTGTTACTGCTGACACCATTGCAGGTTATCAAGATTTAAGTGACTTTAAACGTGGTGTTGTAGTCGGTGCCCAAGTGATGGGGCATAACATCTCCGAGGTAGGGATGAAGTGCGAATTTTCCCATACGATCATTTCACGATTGTACCGTGAATATCAGGAATCCGGCAAAACACCATCTCCGACATCGCTGAGGCTGCAAAAAGATCCTGCAAGAACGGGACCAACAACGACTGAAGAAGTCGTTCAGAGTGACAGAAGTGCAACCCTTCCGCAAATTGCTGCACCATCAACAAATGTCAGCGTGCCAACCATTCAACGAAATATCATCTATATGGGCTTTCGGAACCGAAACATTGGACTGTTCATGACTGGAAACATGTTATCTGGTTCTGACGAGTCTTGTTTCAAATTGCGTCGAGCGGATGGTCGTGTACGGGTATGGAGAGAACCTCATGAATCCAAGCTTTTCAAGCTGGTGGAGGCTATGTAATGGTGTTTGGAGTGTGCAACTGGAGTGATAAGGGATCCCTGATACGTCTAGATACGACTCTGACAGGTGACACTTACGTAAGCTTCCTGTCTGATGACCTGCATCCATTCGTGTCCATTGTGCATTCCGACATCCTTGGGAAATTCCAGCAACACAATGCGCCGCGCCACACATGCAGAATTGCTACAGATTGGCTCCAGGAACACTCTTATGAGTTTAAACACTTCCGCTGGACTCTAAACTCCCCAGACATGAACATTATTGAGCATATCTGGAATGTCTTGTAACGTGCTGTTCGGAAGAGATCTCCACTTCGTCGTACTCGCACGGATTTGTGGACAGCGCTGCAGGATTGATGGTGTCATTTCCCTCCAGCAATATTTCAGACATTAGTCGAGTTCATGCCACGTCGTGTTGCGGCACGTTTGCTTCTTTGCGAGAGACCTACACGTTATTAGGTAGGTGTACCAGTTTCTTTGGCTCTTCAGTGTACGTACTCCTCTTCCCATCACTATGGTTCCCCAAACGTCATCGTCTTCATAGACGGATTTGTGGACAGTCCAGCAGGATTCCTGTATGTCACCTAGTTTGTTTAATTATATCACTGTAGTACTTATGCAACAGTTACTGTATGCAGTGAGTACTAATATGTTATGAAAACCTCTGTGGAGAGGGTTATACTTAAAAATTCAAAACTATTAATTTTACGTACATTATCTTTCTCATAGACCTTGCTTTTATAATTTGCTGAGCATATCTGGAACACACTCATGTTGACTAGACTATAAAGGTCCCATACATTCGTCATTAAAAACAGAACCCTAACAGGATCACTTTGTTGTCCACCTGTCTGTATTTCTGGCTATCTGTCTATCTGACTGTTAAAAACGTTATTAGGTAGGTGTACCAGTTTCTTTGGCTCTTCGGTGTATATACTCCTCTTCCCATCACTATGGTTCCCCAAACGTCATCGTCTTCATAGACGGATTTGTGGACAGTCCAGCAGGATTCATGGTTTCAGTTCCCTCCAGCGCTACTTCAGACAACGATTGTAGACGATTGTTACAGTGTCTGTGTGGCTATGAGTTGTACTTTTTCGTATGGCTTATCAAGCCAATGTCAGCCCGGCATCTCTTTCGTGACGCTTCAGTATTCCAGACGATACAGTATTACTCCACTGTGGTCTCATGCTGGCGCGCGTGTCCGACCTGTTGGTGTTTATGGCAACGCTCTCCATATCTCGTCTACAGGAGTCCTTGAACCACAACACGCGACGTCCTACGGATAAGCTCTTAGGAGCCATACCGTGGAGGCGTTCCAATGAGCGGAGGGAATTGATGAATGGGGCAGGGTCTGGAAGTTGACAAATTGCGCATACATAGGAAAAGAAGTCCACACTGTACAACTACTCCTTCAAGACAGCTGAAATGTTGTTGCAGTAGGTGTTAGACAGTACTGCTTCGTTGGTCACTCGGTCCTTCCACGTTACACCGAGGATGGATGTCAGGCAAGAACGCCCTTACTAGATTTAGTGTATTGGGGACTCATAACATAGTAATTTGTGTACGTTAGCAGTAAATAATCAGATCACTACGCCTGTGGTTCGACGTGCCGCCCAAAATGTCAGTTTTGACTGCTGATACGAAAATGTTGACTGGAATACTCTCTTTCAAATTCTGAAGGTGGCAGGGGTAAAATACAGGGAGCGAAAGGCTATTTACAATTTGTACAGAAAGAGATGGCAGTTATAAGAATCGAGGGGCATGAAAGGGAAGCAGTGGTTGGGAACTGAGTGAGACAGGGTTGTAGCCTCTCCCCGATGTTATTCAATCTGTATATTGAGCAAGCAGTAAAGGAAACAAAAGAAAAGTTTGGAGAAGGTATTAAAATCCATGGAGAAGAAATAAAAACTTTGAGCTTCGCCGATGACATTGTAATTCTGTCAGAGACAGCAAAGGACTTGCAAGAGCAGTTGAACGGAATGGACAGTGCCTTGAAAGGAGAGTATAAGATGAATATCAACAAAAGCAAAACGAGGGTAATGGAATGTAGTCAAATGAAGTCGTGTGATGCTGGGGGTATTATATTAGGAAATGAGACACTTAAAGTAGTGAAGGAGTTTTGCTATTTGGGGAGCAAAATAACTGATGATAGTCGAAGTAGAGACGATATAAAATATAGACTGACAATGGGAAGGAAAGCGTTTCTGAAGAAGAGAAATTTGTTAACATCGAGTATTGATTTAAGTGTCAGGAAGTGGTTTCTGAAAGTATTTGTATGGAGTGTACCCATGTATGGAAGTGAGACATCGACGATAAATAGTTGGAGAAGAAGAGAATAGAAGCTTTCGAAATGTGGTGCTACAGAAGAATTCTGAAGATTAGATGGGTAAATCATATAACTAATGATGAAGTGTTGAATCGAATTGGGGAGAAGAGGAGTTTGGGGCACAACTTGACTAGAAGAAGGGATCGGTTGGTAGGACATGTTCTGAGGCATCAAGGGATCACCAATTTAGACTGGAGGGTCAAAATAGTAGAGGGAGACCAAGAGATGAATACACTAAGCAGATTCAGAAGGTTGCAGTAGGTACTGGGAGATGAAGAAGCTTGCACAGGATAGAGTAGCATGGAGAGCTGCATCAAACCAGTCTCAGGACTGAAGACCACAACAACAACAACAACGAAAATTGTTGACGACCACAGCTGTAGAGGGTAAATACTGTACGGGAAGGCAGAGGTCAATACATGCAACAATTGAGGGCGTGGGGCGACGGCGCTGGTTTGAGATGAAAGTGCTGCCACGAGAGAGGAACTCGTTTCGTGCCGCATCGAACCAGACGTGTGACTCGAAAACTGGTTAGCCCACCGCTGGTGAGGGAGACAGTTGAAGGCTCTCCCCGACGTGCTGTGCTGCCCACACACTGCGCATGCGCGGCTGCTCCCGCGCCGGCGTCGCGGCGGACTGTGACCCGGAGGCGGCCGTGCGCGCGCGCCGGCAGCAGTCGGTCGGCGTCGCGTCGCGCCGCTTCCCGTTATAAGGGGCGCACCGCGGCCCGCCGCCGGAGACAGCTGCGTCCACAGGCGTCTGGCTGGCGACGCTGCGCGTCCGGCGTCCGGCGTCGCTACGCACTGCCGCGCCACCACGACACTGCGGATCTGAGCGTGCAAGCATAAGCGCTCCGCTGCTACCGTCAGGTACTGGTCCACGTACCGTTCCTTACAGTTGCTCAAGTTCTAGACAATGGGTGCATTTATTCATTACTGTGCACCCCGGTATTTTTGTAGCCCTTTTCAAGCCCTCGTTTGCGGATTAAATTTAGTATTCGAAATGCATCCTCAGCAAATATCTATTTTCGTATATTAGTTTTCCAGATTAAACTTCTCTTTCTTGCTGCAAGGGTAAAACGCAGGGCGTTAGTGGTATTTCTGTTGGCTACTGACGATGGTGTACTAAACAACATTACGTATTTATGTCATTTGCACACTAATAATCATTGTTGTAACAAGTAGTATTTTTTCAAGTTGGCTAGTACTTCCAAAGATATGTGGTAACAGCAAGACATTAATGATTATTTTCCTCTTGTTTGCCGGCCGGAGTGGCCGAGCGGTTCTAGGCGCTAAAGTCTGGAACCGCGCGACCGCTACGGTCGCAGTTTCGAATCCTACCTCGGGCATGGATGCGTGTGATGTCCTTAGGTTAGTTAGGTATAAGTAGTTCTAAGTTCTAGGGAACTGATCACCTCAGACGTTAAGTCCCATAGTGCTCAGAGCCATTTGAACCATTTGAAGCCCTTGGTTGAAGTGTGCAAGCATGGACGCAAAAAGGTCAATCTATAGTAACAGCCGTAGTTCACTCAGTGATGCAGCCACGACCGTACAGAAAACATCAGGTAGTAAATTATGTGACGTGTTCGTGGGAAGACTGTTGGACACAGAGCAAAAAACAAACAGCGTACTGACGTGTGTACATATTAAGATGCCGCTAACACCCTGTACAGTTCCCACACGCGTTTCATTGTCTGCGTTTTCCAGTCCGTATGTGAAGGCTAATCTCAGCAAGCATTGTAGGGATTTTGATATGGTTTCCACAAATAGACTGACTCACGAGGAAGGTTTGTGTCTGTAATTTATGACCCCTAAGCTAGACAATTTTTCTATCAGTACGTACTTCGTGCTACTCGTGCGAAACCAGCGTGCGTCGCTAGTTTATATTAAATACATCTTCGGCGGCTTTCTTTGGAATAACGTACTGTTTTGTTTTTGCATACGTCTTGAGGATCCGTCCGCTGAATTTTGTTTGCATGAGTGTGCATCACCAACGGTTTCCGTAATTTTAGGACTGAGTAAGTATATTTATAAATCATTCTGAGAAATCACTTTCACAAAAAATACTTGAAAATTTGTACAGCACATACTGGTCACATGCAGAGATGATATCTTCCGCTTAATAGATGGACAACCAGCAGAGATTGATCAGCCACATGACGATATTAATGGAATACTTAAAAAGACTAAAAGTGCGTCTCTCAACCGAAAAACGCATCAGACTTGGTGGTGAAATAACCAGGAAAGACAAAAAGCAATGTAACATTTTACTTATCTAGATATCACAGTGTGACCTGTTTCACATCCGTGTGTGAAAACAAAACTGTACATTACTCCAGTTGACATAAAACGCGATCCACTCCATTTGGTATTGCAGAAGGGAAAGGCGTTTTATTTATAAAATGAATATTCGTGCTCTTTCTGCAGAATATGACTCCACCAACGACCGTAATCCACTTTTCTCTTCCTTTTTCTGTTTCACCACCCAGATAAGTTTCGCCGCGCACTTGAATTCTATGGGTATCCGTCTCTGTTGCTACGATCGGCAGTTTAATTATTTATTTGTCAGAAGATACTGTTTTCGTATACGACTGTGTACGGATTAACACTAAGCCATGTAAAACGTTACACTGGTTCGCAAAACACAAGTTATTCCTCACTGTTACTTCTGAATATTTACTTTTTTCGTTAATATAATAAGATGCAGGTTCTTTCCAGTCTTAGAAAAATATCGAAGACGCATATTTGTTATTGCTAAAACCGACATGCCCTTTCGTAATAATCAAAATCCTTTATTTCTCTTGCCCTATTATATAATTTTCCTCAATAACTCAGAGATAATCAGACACTCAGGACAGCAGCCACTGCATATGTGCCGACTCATTGCTCGTCTTTTACTCTCATTGTTCATTCTTCATGTATTAGAATCTTCTACATGTTTTGTTTTATTGGCCACCACACAGGATTTTACTTCCTGGCGTTAATATTTATCAATGATAATTCTATAACACCTTAAATATTCCGTGCTCATCTAAATCAAGACTCTCCTTTTCTCTCGTTTTGATACCATTATTTAGTGTGGGATGACACATTCCGGGAGTATGTTGCTAGTTCTTTTAAACTGTTTTGTCTGAGTATATCTGGCGCCGTAACTTTTGTCGTTTGGTGTGACAATGAAAGTAAGCGGCAATACTTCGATAGCTCTGTCTATAAAATTTACTATGTGTTTATTACAAATTTTTGTAGAGTATCTACAATGTGTTTTTTAGTCCTCTAAGTGCCAAAAATCAATGTATACCATTATGCAAATTTGCGTTTAGTTCACTTAGAACAAGACAAATATCAGTAAAATACGTTGTATTGTAGCACTATGTACATCTTATGGGTAGAATTAACGAAGTTTTCTATTTAACCTGATAGTACTCTCAAGAAAAACAAAAAAATAATAGCTACGCAAGTGTAATAAGATTAAATAAAGTATACTTACTAGATGATGTTGTCCTTCGTGGTTTTCCACTTTTGTTATTCTTAGTTTAGTTTGGTAGGTGTTCTAAATTTATATTCCATCTCTGTACTTTAGCCTTATTCTTCTAAGGAATGTGGACATCTTATTGCTGAGGAGTATCCACACCGAAAAACTTGCATTTAATGTTTTCGTTCGTTTTAAAACTATAATTAGTACTATAATACTATAGTATTTCCTAATGTTAAGCCATTTTACTGTGTAGAACATGATTAAACTCATATCTTTAACTCATTTCCACATTCCAGATCACTCACTGTGATGTTCATAGAATAAGACTGTTGTAATTATACAAGCCAAGATACTGAAGTATTTCTGAACATACCATTACATTTATCTCAAAATGGTTTTAAAAAATAGAAAGTTTATTGATGTATACCGTATAAAAGGTAACTGACAGTTTCCATCAGCGAACCTTGATGATGACTTTTCACATACAGTTACCACTACACCAATACGGCTTTTAAATAAAGTATAGGCTACTGGTATGAGCTTTCTCTTAGAGCAGTGCACCACATCAATTTTCACACGTGTAAAATGCTGTAACCAAGTAGGATTCCAGTGAAGACGCCTCACAGATGTAATGTTATTACGCGGAAAGACATTATGGAGGGTACTGCAGGCGTGACAGCATGACCAGAGTTCTGTTGACATTTGGTTAAGTTTACGATTACAATAAACTGATATCACATCAGTAGTTCGCCAATTGCGATAACACCCTTCCCCGTATTTACACATCTTGTTAGTCTGCTATACCCATTGCCTTTAGTTAAGGAAGTCCTCGCTTTCATATTTCTCGAATATCCCGTGAGCTGCTCAGTACCGAGAAATGAGCGCTGCGGTGCTGCAGACATGTAGATGCACTACACACAATTCGGCGTTCTTAGCGCAGCACACAATTGAATACAGTCTTCTCCTGACGGTGCTGACAGAGATAGCTGTGGAGACTTCAAGGGTTCAATTGAAATGGTGCGATCTGGAAACCGAGAAAATTTCATTCAGGCACATCGCCACCAAAGACTATGACGCCACAGAACTCAGCGTTCGCAACGTGTCATACAATGATGCAGAACACTTACTATTGTTTTACAATATCGTCCACCTTGTCAAGATTAACGGTGTATCTACCCTCTGTCCATGAACTGTTTTGAATTTCCTTTGATACACTTTAAGGATACTTAAGGTTTTTCAGAAAGAGGAAAAAGTGTAACAAAACTATGAACGTAGTGGATGACACATAAGTTTCACAGTACCGCACTATCGATTTTTTTTAACGAAATACATATATCTGAAAATTGTTTAAAATTCTTTCTCCTTCTTGACAAAATCTCAAACGTAGTCACTAAAATTCTGATTCAGATTAGAGACTGCATAGCGTACCAAATAGTTTTAACTGTGCTTTAAATAATCGCATATCGTATGTATGACACTCGAGGTTTCATTCTAATTTGCACAACATTGGCTGCCAATTTTTCAGTGCCAAAGTAGTTGATTTCGTAATTTTCAATACTTGTTTTACTATTTCCTCTGCATTTCCTTTTTTTCCCAACTGATAGGGTACTAGGTGAACCATAAATTACTCTTTTTTTGTTTATATGCACAGGAAAACCATGACAATGTTATTATGGTCTTGAGCTCCCCATACCAGTCTCTGCTGCACACTCTGATCATCCATGGGTCCGATGTACACCTGTGTTTCTTTAGTATGGTCATGACTTGGCCTCCCTGTACAAAATTTACTCCCCACACTTCCTTTCAGTGCCAAATTAACTGTTCCCTCACGTCTCAGCTTTCGACCTAGCAACATGTAGTCGAGTTTTGCCTTGCAAATCTTTTCCCCCATTTCCTTCCAGTATCTTCTCATTTACTACTCTGTCTTTCCACCTAATTTTCAACAGTCCTCTGCAATACCACATTTCAATAGCTCCTATCGTCTTGTTGTCTGTACTGTGTTACCACCCACATTTCGCTTTCGCATGAAGTGACACACCAAACAGTAGAGTCAGAATCGCAAACATTTCAATGCCTACTTCATTTTACTTATTTACGCTTCACAGGAACACTTGTCTTACTAATTACCTGTATACATTTTATGTGCTCTTTACTTCGACTACAATTTTTTGCACCCACTTCGGAAAACGCATTTTCTACTTTCAGTGTCTCGTTCTCTAATCTAATTCCGGCAGCATCGTCTGGCTTAATCCGATAGCACTCAAGTACCGCTGTTTTAATCTTGTTTTTGATCATCTTAAACATATTTACATGCCACTGTCCATTGCGTTGAGCATTTCTCCCAAGTTGTTGTCCGTTTGTGATAGAATTATGATTAATTGGCACACTTTAAAGTTTTAGATTTTGATTCACTTTCCGGCTTTCTCTTTGATTTCCTTTACTTCTTGCTCAACGTCTGTGTTGAATAATGTGGGGGATAGGTCATAATGCTGTCTACATCTACATACATACTCCGCAATCCACCATACGGTGTGAGGTGGAGGGTACCTCGTAACACAACTAGTATCTTCTCTCCCTGTTCCACTCCCAAACAGAACGAGGGAAAAATGACTGCCTATATGCCTCTGTACGAGCCCTAATCTCTCTTATCTTTGTGGTCTTTCCGCGAAATGTAAGTTTCGCGGCAGTAAAATTGTGCTTCAGTCAGCTTCAAATGCTGGTTGTCTAAATTTCCTCAGTAGCGAATCACGAAAAGAACGCCTCCTTTCCTCTAGAGACTCCCACCCGAGTTCCTGAAGCATTTCTGTAACACTCGCGTGATGATCAAACCTACCAGTAACAAATCTAGTAGCCCGCCTCTGAATTGCCTCTATGTCCTCCCGCAATCCGACCTGATAGGGATCACAAACGCACAAGCAGTATTCAAGAATAGGTCGTATTAGTGTTTTATAAGCGGTCTCCTTTACAGATGAACCGCATCTTATCAAAATTCTACCAATGAACCGAAGACGACTATCCGCCTTCCCCACAACTGCCGTTATATGCTTGTCCCACTTCATATCGCTCTGCAGTGTTATGCCCAAATATTTAATCGACGTGACTGTGTCAAGCTCTACACTACTAATAGAGTATTCAAACATTACAGGATTCTTTTTCCTATTCATCTGCATTACTTAACATTTATCTATATTTAGAGTTAGATGCCATTCTTCACACCAATCACAAATCCTGTCCAAGTCATCTTGTATCCTCCTACAGTCACTCAACGACGACACCTTCCCGTACACCATAGCATCATCAGCAAACAGCCGCACATTGCTATCCACCCTATCCAAAAGACCATTTATGTAGATAGAAAACAACGGCGGACCTACCACACTTCCATGGGGCACTCCAGATGATACCCTTACCTCCGATGAACACTCAGGATTGAGGACAACGTACTGGGTTCTATTACTTAAGACGTTCGAGCCAATCACATACTTGGAAACCAATCCCATGCTGTTACCTCCGTTTTGCGTTTTCGTGTTATGCGTCAATGGGAAGAGGAGTGGCTGGTAGTCGGTGAAAATAAGCTGCGTCTGGTCAAGACCACCACGAGGCCTTGGCGTACATCCTGCAGGCGGGATGAGGTTCTCGTCACTCGCCTCCGCATCGGGCACAGTGCCTTAACGCATGGTTTTTTTACTCCGGCGGGAGGACCCCCCCCCCCCCCCAATCTGCAGTGCTTGTGGCGTCCAGATTACTGTGCGCCATATTTTACTTGACTGTCTTTTATTCTCTCACCAGAGGGAGGTGGTTTTTTGCCACCGGATTTGCCCACTATTTTGGAAGAAGACGCAACGACTGTGGTTAAGGTTTTACGGTTTTGTGTCCTGTCCAATTTGTTGCCTCGGATTTTAGGGAGCAGATTTTAATGTGCTGCTGGCTGACTGGCTCACCCAGGTTTTAGGTAAGAGGTCCGCCAGTCACGATTAGCTACTTCTTTCACTTCGATTTCTGTTTTCTTTTCCTTGTGCTTCCTTTCCCTTTATAGTGCGTTTCTTCTCCTCTTGTTTTGCCTCTGTATGTGAGGATTTTCAACTGCGTCAGGTCTGTGTCTTTTAGACGTTCCCCTTGTCCGCTGTCCGTCTTCGTCCCTTCACCGCATGTGTTCCTGTTTCTATGCGTTTGGGCGCTCATGACCACGTTGTTTAGCGCCCGAAAACCTCAAATCACACACACACACGCATATGCTCGTACCATAGTTAGAAGTCTGCAGTGGGGCACCGAGTCAAACGCTTTCTGGAAGCCAGGGAATATGGCATCCGTCTGATACCCTTCATCCATAGTCCGCAAGATATCATGTGAAAAAAGGGCGAGCTGCGTTTCGCAGGAGCGATGCTTTCTAGAGCCGCGCTGATGCACGGACAGCAACTTCTTTCCCTCTCCTTCCTGTCTCTCTCCCTTCTAAATTACCCCCTACCATTGCGTCATTCTCGTCGGTTATAACTGCTGTCTGGTTTCTGTACAAGTTGTAGATAACGTTTCACTCCTTTTCTTTCATACCTTAAAGCTTCAGTATTCGAAAGAGCGCACTCCAGCCAGAATTGTGAAAATCGATGTGACGTACACAAGGTGGGTGTTACACCACTGCAAAGAGACTAGACGCGCTTTATTGTTATGCTGTGCCCGTAGAGTGACGGATGAGGAGCCAGTGTATGCGCCTGCCCTAAGTCGCTCTGCGGCCCCCTCTGCTTGCAGCTCGGCCGGCGCGCTACGTCACCGGGCGGCCGAGCCAACAAGTGCCTGGCGAGGCAACAGGTCGCGGCCCCCACCCCCACCATGGACGCGACGGCCCTGGCGTGCGCGATGCTGGCCGCCGCCGTCTACTGGAACACGCTGGACGCGGGCTTCGTCTACGATGACAGGTGAGTGCCGGCCGGCGTTCGCTCTCTCCAGTCACTCTGGTGTTGTTTGCATCGTGTTTCTCTCAAGCTGTCAACCACGTGTGGCCACACGTTACAAGCATCTCCGCAGCCTGAACGGGCGCAACAGTTACGCACTGAGTCCGTCGTTATACTTATACACATTGTATACGCTGCGGTTGTGACTGTACTTCTATGCTATACATACACTCCTTGCCATTAAAATTGCTACACCAAGAAGTAATGCAGATGATAAAACGGGTATTCATTGGACAAATATATTATACTAGAACTGACATGTGATTACATTTTCGTCGGCCGTGGTGGCCGAGCGGTTCTTGGCGCTACAGTCTGGAGAAGCACGACCGCTACAGTCGCAGGTTCGAATTCTGCGTGGATGTGTGTGATGTCCTTAGGTTAGTTAGGTTTAAGTAGTTCTATGTTCTAGGCGACTGATGACATCAGCAGTTAAATCTCATAGTGCTCAGAGCCATTTGATTACATTCTCACGCAATTTGGGTGCATAGATCCTGAGAAATCAGTACCCAGAACCACCACCTCTGGCCGTAATAACGGCTTTGATACGCCTGGGCATGAGTCAACAGAACTTGGATGGCGTGTACAGGTACAGCTGCCCATGCAGCATCAATACGATACCACAATTCATGAAGAGTGGTGACTGGCGTATTGTCATAAGCAAGTTGCTCGGCCCCTATTGATCAGACATTTTCAGTTGGTGAGATATCTGGAGAATGTGCTGGATAGGGCAGCATTCGAACATTTTCTGTATCCAGAAAGGCCCGTACAGGACCTGCAACATGCGGTCGTGCATTATTCTGCTGAAATGCAGGGTTTTGCAGGGATCGACTGACGGGTAGAGCCACGGGCCGTAACACATCTGAAATGTAAAGTCCACTGTTCAAAGTGCCGTCAATGCGAACAAGAGGTGACCGAGACTTGTAACTAATGCCATCTCATACCATCACGCCGGGTGATACAAAAGTATGGCGATGACGAATACACGCTTCCAATGTGCGTTCACTGCCATGTCTCCAAACAGGGATACGATCATCATGATGCTGTAAACAGAACCTGGATTCATCCGAAAAAATGACGATTTGCCATTCGTGCACTCAGGTTCGTCGTTGAGTGCACAATCGCAGGCGCTCCTGTCTGTGATGCAGCGTCAGAGGAAACCGCAGCCATGGTCTCCGAGCTGATAGTCCATGCTGCTGTAAACGTCGTCGAACTGTTCGTGTAGATGGTTGTTGTCTTGCAAACGTCCCCATCTGTTGACTCAGAGATCGAGACGTGGCTGCACGATCCGTTACAGCCATGAGGATAAGATACCTGTCATTACTGCTAGTGATACGAGGCCGTTGGGATCCAGCACGGCGTTCCGTATTACCGTCCTTAACCCACCGATTCCATATTCTGTTCACAGTCATTGGATCTCGACTAACGCGAGCAGCAATGTCACGATACAATAAACCGCAATCGCGATAGGCTACAATCCGACCTTTACAAAGTCAGAAACGTCATGGTACGCATTTCTACTCCTTACACGAGGCAACACAAAAACGTTTCACCAGGCAACGCTGATCAGCTGCTGTTTGTGTGTGAGAAATCGGTTGGAAACTATCCTCATGTCAGCACGTTGTAGGTGTCGCCCCTGGTGCCAACCTTGTGTGAATGCTCTGAAAAGCTAATAATTGGCATATCCCAGCATCTTCTTCCTGTCGGTTAAATTTCGCGTCTGTAGCACGTCATTTGCGTGGTATAGCAATTTTTTAAGTGGGGAAAATGTTACATTACTACTAAACCATCGTAAGGTTTACTAATCGATATTTTATCCGGCGAAAGTCATATTATTTAGGTTAAGCATTAGTTAATTACAATCATTAGATGTCCAGTGGTATGTTACCTACCAAAGAAAATACCAACTGCCCTGATTTTACGCACTACCGCAATCGTAAATTTTAGGGGTGTTTAGTAATCTAGGGATAATGGTTATCCGATTTATAGTTGCGTCGTTTTCCTTATCCCTCATTATTCTTCCGTACTGATGTTCTCCCGAAGTTTGTTTTAACTCTCAAGACACAAAGGAATTAAAAACGTTAGCTGACAGAGGCTGTTGATTTAAATCAAAGGCGAACTTGAAAATTTGTGCCTGAGCGGCATTTGAACTCGGGCCTCCTGCTTATTAGGCAGATGTGCGGACCACTTCACCATCTAGACACTAGAAAGCCTCCTGTTAAATCCAGATTCTCGCTATATCCAAACAAAACTGACGCAGTGCCCTTCAGTCATTATCCTCACCATTCGCGACATTTCGCCAGTTGTCCGAAGCTCGTGGTCTGGCGGTCGCCTTCTCGCTTCCCGAGCACAGGGTCCCGGGTTCGATTCCCGGTACGGTCTAGGATTTTCACCTGCCTCGAGATGGCTGGGCGGTTGCCTTATCATTTCATCATCATTCTTGAAAGTGGCGAGATTGGACTGAGCATTGTTTGGGAATTTGTATAGTTTCTGATAACCGCGCAGTTGAGCGCCCCACAAACCAAACATCAAGATCATTTCGCCGATTCCCGTAAAAGTTCAAGTTTGGTGTGCATCTGCACTGACGGTGTCATTCGCCATATCCGCCTTAATTACATAGTCCAGATGGCATAGTGGTCAGCACATCTACCTAGTAAGATGGAGACCCTAGTTCAAATCCCGCTCCGGCACAAATTTTCAAGTTCGCATTTGATTTAAGTCAATACCAACTGCCAATATCAGTGTGTCTTGATTCAGAGCGACTACGGGATCAAAAATGGTGTCTATTCTTTTGGACATGTCCGAAAGGACAGTCACCACATATATAACTTAGCTATATTGACAATATTACATTCAGAACATACATACAAACATTGCAATACACAACGTCGATACAAGTAGAATTTCCACAATTTTGAACATTTCTACTAGCGCAATTGCGAAGCCACACGTTCTAAATGAGTTAAATAACTAAATGCCGTGTGAGTTGGGCCTCCCCTCGTGTAGACCGTTCGCCTGGTGCAAGTCTTCGCCACTTCGGCGACTTGAGCGTCGATTGGGATGAAATGATGATGATTAGGACAACACAACACCTACTCCCTGAGCTGAGAAAATCTCCGACCCAGCCAGGAATCGAACCCGGGCCCTTATGATTGACATTCTGTCGCGCTGACCAGTCAGCTACCGGGGGCGGACCTAAATGAGTTTATTCTATTGGGACAATAAGAACTAGCTGTTCTACATTCGACCCCCTGTAGAGTTGTGGTTCTTTTAAACCATTTATCAAGTGACTCAGTAGTGGAGGAGCATGGAGGTTCGCAATTCGGAATAACTGGGAGGCCATTACCTTTTCCGTTATGTACCTGTCAATCAAGGGATACCTCCCAGTTGCCGTGGTGTGAACTGGGGGGTTGAACGTAGCATAATTTATTTTTGGAGCAATGTAATTCATTGTCTCAAACAATTACTACAATTTTGTGCATAAGTTTTGAATGCATTTGTCGTGTACGTGCGCTGGTGTTACTGTACAGTGCGCCTGCATCAGTGCTCCTACAACAATTTTATTAATTAAATATTTATTTTCATTCTTGTGATGTAAACGCTAAAACAGTCCTTTCGTCCATTCTTTGGAGTCTCTGTGGCTTCACGCGAAATCTCATTCGCCGGGGTGGCCTGAACTCCTGGCGATGTGCGGAGCGCGACGCCAAAGTCATGACCATCTGCTCAGAGCACTTAACCAAAACCCTTTATTTAGTAAACCCTGATTAATTGCCTGCAGCGCCACATTACAAAATCAGTGTATGTAAGCGTCGCGAACCTGTATTTCACCCGCTAAACAGCGCTAAACTTCGCAGCCCAGAAACCTATAATTAAAAAGTCCTGTAGCTATCTAACTACTTTCAGGAATGATTCCGAGGTCCGACCAATGGCTTAGAAGGATTCGTCGCTAACAGTTCAATAAATCACCTAGCTATTAGAAATTGCCATCTATACGGTGGCTATTTTTTCCAAGCACTGATTGGCCGTTTAATTAAAACCACAATGAAAATCCGATGAAACTTTGCACAGATGTGTTGCGCAGTGTCTCCAGTACACCACCCTCCGATTCATTTCTGAATGGACAGTAAGCAAATAAATGGGCCTAGAACAGCCTCTCCCGTCGTGAGGAAGTGCGTACACTGGTCGCTGACAGGTTCTGCCTGATTTGATGCAGCCCGCATAGCGTAACTGTCGTGAGTGACAGCAAAGAGCGGCAATGATTGCAGGAATTCACTGCAGGAGCAACAAAGACGCCCCTGCAGCTTTTTCGGGGGGAAGTGTTTTGATCACCCACCATGCAGGCCAGACATGGCTCCCTGGCTCCCTCTGATTTTCATCTCTTTGCTCACACGAACCGCTGGCTACAAGAGCAGCACTTTAGCACAGACAGAGAGCTTCAGACCAGTGTAGGCGGCTGCCTTCTATGACGGGATATGGGAAAACTGGTACTACACTGCGACAAATATCTAGGTCGGAGTGGCGACTATGTAGAGAAGTAGCTGGAAGGTGTAACTAAATGTTGCAAATAAAACATTTTTGATTCCCACTGTGGTTTCCATTTCGCGACTGATAGGAGGCTGGAGAAAGTAGCCCTCGTAATTACCCTAACAACAAATACGAACACAGTTCAAATTCGGCAGGGGATAGGTCACTCAAAAAGATTCACCCTCAGATTTTCATGGGTGCAAGTAAAATTCATTGTCATGACTTAACCCTAGCCAAAACACCACCGCGCAGCTAGCTACAGGTTCCACGCTATGTTCTGATGTCTGTAGTTACAAAACAAATCCACGCTAACTAATACGCAATACTCGCCGAGGAAGAACAGGAAGGTGCCTGGGCAGAATGCAACGGTAACGCTCTTCGGATCCTCCTAGTCTTCCTACTGTACTCAATAGCTCGGCTGGCCACAAAGCATCGCCTACTCGCGACTTGACAAATACACAACGAACTCCCCTCATTCGTCCCAGAGGGCGCACCACTAGTGGCACCCCACAAGATATGCGGGCCAACTCCACGATTCCGCCAACCCTTCAACGCACCGCGTAATTATTTAACGTTCAGATCATTCGACCAATCAGACTCAATGGGCGCGTGCAGGCAATTTGATTAGTCTTAAATTTATCCATGTTATATGGATGTTCTTTGGAGGCAGCGGTTGTGTTGTTGGATTTTTATGAAATAATATACACTCCTGGAAATGGAAAAAAGAACACATTGACACCGGTGTGTCAGACCCACCATACTTGCTCCGGACACTGCGAGAGGGCTGTACAAGCAATGATCACACGCACGGCACAGCGGACACACCAGGAAACGCGGTGTTGGCCGTCGAATGGCGCTAGCTGCGCAGCATTTGCGCACCGCCGCCGTCAGTGTCAGCCAGTTTGCCGGGGCATACGGAGCTCCATCGCAGTCTTTAACACTGGTAGCATGCCGCGACAGCGTGGACGTGAACCGTATGTGCAGTTGACGGACTTTCAGCGAGCGCGTATAGTGGGCATGCGGGAGGCCGAGTGGACGTACCGCCGAATTGCTCAACACGTGGGGCGTCAGGTCTCCATAGTACATCGATGTTGTCGCCAGTGGTCGGCGGGAGGTGCACGTGCCCGTCGACCTGGGACCGGACCGCAGCGACGCACGGATGCACGCCAAGACCGTAGGATCCTACGCAGTGCCGTAGGGGACCGCACCGCCACTTCCCAGCAAATTAGGGACACTGTTGCTCCTGGGGTATCGCCGAGGACCATTCGCAACCGTCTCCATAAAGCTGGGCTACGGTCCCACACACCGTTAGGCCGTCTTCCGCTCACGCCCCAACATCGTGCAGCCCGCCTCCACAGGCGTGAATGGAGGGACGAATGGAGACGTGTCGTCTTCAGCGATGAGAGTCGCTTCTGCCTTGGTGTCAATGATGGTCGTATGCGTGTTTGGCGCCGTGCAGATGAGCGCCACAATCAGGACTGCATACGACCGAGGCACACAGGGCCAACACCCGGCATCATGGTGTGGGGAGCGATCTCCTACACTGGCCGTACACCTCTGGTGATCGTCGAGGGGACACTGGATAGTGCACAGTACATCCAAACCGTCATCGAACCCATCGTTCTACCATTCCTAGACCGGCAAGGGAACTTGCTGTCCCAACAGGACAATGCACGTCCGCATGTATCCCGTACCACCCAACGTGCTCTAGAAGGTGTAAGTCAACTACCCTGGCCAGCAAGATCTCCGGATCTGTCCCCCATTGAGCATGTTTGGGACTGGATGAAGCGTCGTCTCACGCGGTCTGCACGTCCAGCACGAACGCTGGTCCAACTGAGGCGCCAGGTGGAAATGGCATGGCAAGCCGTTCCACAGGACTACATCCAGCATCTCTACGATCGTCTCCATGGGAGAATAGCAGCCTGCATTGCTGCGAAAGGTGGATATACACTATACTAGTGCCGACATTGTGCATGCTCTGTTGCCTGTGTGTATGTGCCTGTGGTTCTGTCAGTGTGATCATGTGACGTATCTGACCCCAGGAATGTGTCAATAAAGTTTCCCCTTCCTGGGACAATGAATTCACGGTGTTCTTATTTCAATTTCCAGGAGTGTATAAGGCAACTGTCACCTGATATTAATATTTTATTAGAACGACGCGTTTCGGCAGCATGCTGCCACCGTCAGGTGCTTTTATAGTTACATCTTCGCTGTAATTAATATGAAGTGACGTTGGTGTCCGCTGCAATGTGTGCCAGTGAGCTTAAGTGTCGAAACCGACGCCTGTTCATGTAGATAAATAAGTTGTAGTGACAACATTTTGTGATAAGTATGATTAGTCAATTTGTTATTGCATTCACTTACATTTTTGTTGGTAGCTTCGTTGTCTGGCACACAGAGCACGGTAATAAGTATCTCATCACTTAAAACTTTCACAATAATTTGTTTTCGTCAATTCAAAGAATCTTGAAAGATAAGATAAGATTGTTTCTATTACTATATCAGTAGTATACAGTGAAGAGGAAACATTTGAATCTCAATATATGTATGTAATGGCAAATATTAGATGAGAGGCGTGTAAAACAAATTTTTTCTCCAATGAAATAGGCATTCAACAATGGGGAGGTAAGAAGTTAATATTATTAATTTCAAGTTTATCATTTAATAACATTTCATTAGTGATTCCTCGTTCACGGTAACAGCGCTTATGTAAATTGCTGATACCTGGCAGTGCTTTAAGAACCCTTTCTACAAAGACCTTGCTAGAAAATCTCTCTCCTCGTAGGCCATACGAGTCGGCTCCAACCGGCACTCATTTAGGGCTATTAGGGAAAATACAGACCGCCTTCTTAAGGGCCAGTAAAAGCCCCCTTCGCTTTGCTCCCGGAAACTGGCTGAGACGATTACAATACCGAAAAGGGTCTACAGAACCTGGGTGGATAGGAAATGGTACACTGCACGCTGTTTGCTTTCTCCACTTTGGCTGTCAGTCTTTTCGATGCACAAAAATGTAGACAAAGAAGTCTCTCCTACCTTGTGACGTATGAAGACGGCGAGTGATGCTGCCATCTATGGATTCGCTGACTTTGCTAAGATGGCGAATACACACCAAAATAATAATTGACGCTCTTGTGTGACAAACTAGCTTGCATCAAACAGCTTTCCTGAATAGTAAAAATAAATTTGGAGGAGTATATGAAGGAACTTAGAAATGGGACTAACATTTTAACACGCTATCTATAATTATTGACACCCTTGCAGGACAGATTGGCTTAAATCTAAGAATTTTCTTTCGCAAAAGTACAAATAAATTCGGAAGAGTACTTGGGATCAACAGCCAAAGCCTCACTCACCATCAGAGGCAAAGCGTTACTTAGCTACTCTACTTAGTCATTTTTCCCCCACAGAATTCTGAGAGTCATGCTGAAAAACAGTATTACACAGCGATGTTTGCTATAAAAAATCGAGGTATAAACTAAGGTATAAAATTCAATGTATAACTGTGGTCACAGGAACTAAATGTAAAGCGCTCCAGTGTTATAAAGTACACTGATGACGATAAATGTTATGACCTTCCGCCATATTTCGTAATGCAGTTCTGAGTGGTATAGATTTGACAAACCCTTTTACATCTACATCCACACGACTGCTCTGCAGTTCACAGTTCAGTGCCTGGCAGAGGGCTTATCGAACTACCTCAGTCTATTTGTCTGCCGTTCTACTAGCGAACAGCGCAAGGAGAAAACAAACACTTAAATCTTTCCGCACGAGCTCTGATTTCTCTGTTTTTATGATAGTGATCATTCCTCCCCACGTAGGTAGGCATCAACAAAACATTTTCTCATTCGGGGGACAAATGCCTTTCTTTTAATGACTGTCACATCGAATCGTGTATCGTCTCCGTGATAGTCTCTCCCCTGTTTCGCAATAATACTAAACGTCAATCCTGTCTGGTAAAGACTCCCAACTACACAGTAATAGTCTAGCAGGGGACAGCGAAGCGTAGTGTAGACAGCCTGTTTAGTGGACTTGTAGCATCTTATAAGTGTCCTGCCAATAAAGCACAATCTTTGGTTCGCCTTCCCACAACGTTTCCTCTACGATCTTTCCCGTTTGAACTGTTCGTAATTGTAATCTCTAGGTATTTACTTGAACTGAGACCTTTAGATTTGTATGATTCATCGCGTTACATAAGTTCAACGAAGTTTCCTTAGTATTTATGTGGATGACCTCACACATCTTATTGTGTAGAATTAATTGCCGCTTTTCACACTATACAGTTACCTCGTCTAAATCATCTTCCAGTTGGTTTTGATCATCTTGTGTCATTACGAGACTGTAAATGATAGCATCATCTGCAAAGAATTTAAAAAGCCTGCTCCGATTGTCTCCTAAATCCTTTATGTAGATTAGGAACAGCAGAGGGCCTGTAACACTTCCTTGTGAAACGCAGGACATTACTTCCGTTGTGCTCCATGTCTTTTTGTCAGTTATTACGAACTGTGACCTTTCCGACAGGAAATAAAGCATCCAACTGCACAGCTGAGATGTGCGGTAGATGTGTAGTTAAATTAGAAACCGCTTGTGGAGACCGATGTCAAAAGCACTCCAGAAATGTAGAAACGTAGAACCAATTTGAGATACCCTGTCAATAAGACTCATTACTTCGTGCGAATAAAGAGATAGTTGTGTTTTACAAAGACGATGTTTTCTGAATCCGAGCTGACTATGTGGCATTAGATCGTTTTGTTCGAGGTAATTCATAACGTTACGAAATGATACTACAAATAGATGTCTATGATATTGGTCTGTAATTCTGCGAATTACTTCTATTGACTTTCTTCACTGTTGATGTGATCTGTCCAACATTCCAGTCCTTAAGGTACATATCTTTCGTCGAGCGAGCGGCTGCATATGATTGCTGAGTAGGTAGCTGTTATATCGACATACTCTGAAATGAATCTAATTGGTGTACAGTCTGGAGCAGAAAACTTGCCTTTATTAAGTGACTTAAGTTGCTTCGAAACACCGATAGTATCCGTTTTTAAGTTCTCCATGTTGGCAGCCATTCTTGATGGGAATTATGGAATATTTGCTTCGTCTTCTGTGGCGAGGAAATTTCAGTGTTTAGTACCTCCGCTCTAGTGGCACCGCTGTAAGTTAAATTGTCATTGTTGTCTTGCAGAGAAGGCATTTATTGTTTCTTGCCGCTGGTATACTTTACATATAGCCAGAACCTCTTTGTAGTTTCTGCCAGTTTTCGAGACAGGAATTTCTTTCTGGAAATTATTAAAAGCAGCTCAGATTTAAGTCCGCACTCAGTTTGTAGCTTCGTAAAAGATCGCCAATCTTGGAGATTTTGCTTTCTCGTAAACATGGCGTTTTCGTTCCTTCTGCAACAGTGTTCTGATATTTTTGTGTACCACGGAGGACCTGTTCCGTCTTTTATTAATTTATTTTGTATAAATACTCAAACATCCGGCGATACTTTTTATTTTAATTCAAGCCACAAGAGGTCTAAGCTTACATAGCAAGTCTTGAAGCAATGGAGACTGTCTCTCAGGAAGGTGTCAAGGGCAGTTTTATTAGCTATTTAAGTAGATATATTTAGCATTTATTTTAAGTGGATTAGTATGTTACGGTATTCAGTTTCATTACAACGACTCTGTGGGCAGTTAGTCCTGCATCCACAATGGTGCTCTCAATTTCCTCAGTGTTTCTTGCTGCTAAGAGGTCAAGAATATTATTGCAACCATTCACACTTCGAAAGGGCTCCTGTACCAGTTGCTCAAAATAATTTTCGAAGAAAGCATTTATAACAATTTCGGACGACACTTTGCGCCTACCACCGAATTTAAACATGTATTTTCGCGAATATAAGGAAGTTAGATTGAAATCTCACCTTTAGTAATTGGGTGAGATAGGTACCTATTAGAAATGGTTCAAATGGCTCTGAGCACTATGGGACTTAACAACTAAGGTCATCAGTCCCCTAGAACTTAGAATTACTTAAACCTAACTAACCTAAGGACATCACACACATCCATGCCCAAGGCAGGATTCGAACCGGCGACCGTAGCGATCGCTCGGTTCCAGACTGAAGCACCTAGAACAGCTCGGCCACTCCAGCCGGCTTTTGAAATGGGACTCACGATTTCTTCGAACTTTCCAGCAACTGTTTCAAGTGAGTTGGAGGGTTGGTCCGTTTTCGGATTTATATCACGCCACATGTCTACTCACAAGCCTCGAAATTCCCGTAAACTACGACAATTCCCGTAAACTACGACACGGTTGTTTGTCTACACGGAGCTGGTGTCCGATAGAGTGGCAAAAGAGTTCCATCGGTTTCAGATCACTTCACTGCCGTGCTCTTTAGACCATTGTCTTGTGCTGGCCTTGTGGTTCGGGTAGTTACCCAGCCATAAGATGTCATCGCCATAGAGAAAGACATCAAACATGAAGGACTACAGGTGATCTGCAGCAATGTTCACACAGTGTACAGCTGTCGTGATGCCTTCGATTATTACCAGACGTCCGATGGAAGGCAATGCGAATGTTACCCATAACATAATACTACCTCCATTGGCCTACGTCCGACATTAACCGACAATATGTTACTCATTTCGAAAGCAGACGTCATTAATGGGATGACTCCTCAGTTTGCGTCTAATTACATCTACATTGCATGTATACTTTACAAAGCTCTGTGATTTGCATGGCAGAGGGTACTTTCCACTCTATCAGTTATAAAAACTTCTGCCTGTTCCATTCGCATATGCAGCACAGGAGCGAAGAATGCTTAAAAGCCTCAGAGGGCGCTGTAATTAGTCTAGACTTAAAACTACTTAAACCTAACAATCCTAAGGACATCACACACATCCATGGCCGAGGCACGATTCGAACCTGCGACCGTAGCAGCAGCGCGATCCTGGACTGAAGCGCCTAGAACCGCTCGGCCACAGCAGCGGAAATTAGTGTAAACTTACCGTCGTGATATCTACGGAAGCGACACGTAGAGGGACGTACCAGCTGTTTTTATTAATGTGAAGGTGTTACGAGTGCGCCGGCCGGTGTGACCGAGGGGTTCTAGGTGCTCCAATCTGGAACCGCGCGACCGCTACGGTCGCAAGTTCGAATCCTGACTCGGGCATGGATGTGTGTGATGTCCTTAGGTTACTTAGGCTTAAGTGGTTCTAAGTTCTAGGGTACTGATGACCTCAGAAAGTCCCATAGTGCTCAGAGTCATTTGAGTGCTGCAGTGCGGGTTGCATACATAGCAGGAGGCTGAAACATCGTAGGTGTCTTCATTGCCCAATACACGCGATGCACTTTCTACCGCTGGGTGAAAACATGGCGCTGTAAGCAATCGAATTGTGACATGCTTCAATATGCTGTTTGTCCCTTGTTTGACGTGTTTTGGTTTCTTTTCTGAAGTGACTGTTGATCTATAGGTTTCAGAAGGTGGGAGTTTATCATACAAAACGCATTGGCTGTTAAGAAAAAACAGACGGCGCACTGCTTGCAGATTAGGGTATACCGCCGACAGAAACAGCTGTGAAGTAGCCTCATGTTAGTAACTGGGATATAGAATATGATCAAGAAATTTTAAGAAACAGGTGAATTAGAAGGTGTAACGTTCTCTTGGTAGCTGCTGATAAAGTTGCTGTAGCTAGTGCAGCACCTGGCTCAGGTGTGCAGCCACTGGTCTAGCAGTGTCACAGGAATTGTCTCTGCCTTGGCCGACAGTTCAAAACATTTTGCGGCACATTTTATACCAGTATCCCTATAAGATTCAGAATGTGCAACAGATGAACCTCCAAGATGATCTACAATTCCGTGACGTTGCCCTTCGTTTTCTGGCACGCATGGAAATGAATAACATGTGAGCAGGAAATATTGTTTGCACGGACGAGGCACATTTTTCGCTGCACGGTGTCGTGAATGCGCAGAACTGACGCATACGGGGATCTACTTCACCACATGTTGTGCAATTACGTCTACGGTACTCAGCTTATGTCACTATGTGCTGCGGTTTCACAGTCTCCTACTTCATTCTCGGTTCGGATTTCTTCCAGGGGCTGACACCTTGCAGGCCTGTTATAAGGACCTCCTTGCGCAACTCATGACTGTAACCTTGCAAAAATGCAGCTGTGTTCGCACCACTATTTTCATGCATGGTGGAGAGACATCACATGTCCCCTGCCAAGTGAACGATTTTCTTCGAGAAACCTTCGATAACGTACTCATCATCCCTATGCAGTTTCAAGATGTGTGGCCTTCCAGGTACCCCGGCCTAAATCAATGTGAGTTCTTGTTGTACGGATGTCTTGTTGGAGTAGCCATTCGGAGTGATTTAAAATGGAATGATCATATTAAGCTGATCGTCGGTAAAGCAGATGCCAGACTGAGATTCATTGGAAGAATCCTAAGGAGATGCAATCTGAAAACAAAGGAAGTAGGTTACAGTACGCTTGTTCGCCCACTGCCTGAATACTGCTAAACAGTGTGGGATCCGTACCAGATAGGATTGGTGGAAGAGATAGAGAAGATCCAACGGAGAGCAGTGCGCTTCGTTACAGGATCATTTAGTAATCGCGAAAGCGTTACGGAGATCATAGATAAACTCCAGTGGAAGACTCTGCAGGAGAGACGCTCAGCAGCTCGGTAAGGCTTTGTTAAAGTTTCGAGAACTTACTTTCACCGAAGGGTCAAGCAGTATATTGCTCCCTCCTATGTATATCTCGCGAAGAGACCATGAGGATAAAATCAGAGAAATTAGAGCCCACACAGAAGCATACCGACAATCCTTCTTTCCACGAACAATACGAGATTGGAATAGAAGGGAGAACCGATAGAGGTACTCAGGGTACCCTCCGCCACACACCGTCAGGAGGCTTGCGAAGTATGGATGTAGATGTAGATGTAGATATACCAAAATCGTCTCTATCAGGGATGTATCCGGACTTTTCATGATCTGGAGGGTAGCATACGACAGCGTGTCGTTCTTATTACATCAGATATGCTGCGAGCGGAATATTCAAGTACTGTGCTGCACATGTTAGCCCTGCACTTAGCAATATTTGTAAGAATGGTCAGTTTCCTGAAAGATTGTCAGTAGTAAAGGCGCTTTATAAAAAGGGAGGAAGGGATAATGTAGACAATTTTAGACCTATTTCGATGTCATCAGTGTTTTCTAAAACTATTGAAAAGGCTGTGTATGTAAGGGTACTTCATAATTTTACATCACACAGTTTGGTATGAACGTACACTTCCGTTTTAGAAGTGGTTTAACAGATGAAAATGCTATATTTTCTTTTGTCTGTGAGGTACTAGATGGGTTAAAGAAAAGGTTTCGAATGCTAGGCACCTTTTTTTGATTTGACAAAGGCATTTGATTGTGTTGATCGCAAAATATTTCTCCAGAAGTTGGACCATTATGGAATACGGGGAGTGGCTCACAGTTGGTTCACCCTTTAGTTTAACAGCAGAGAGCAAAAGGTCGTCATTCACAGTGATGAGAATGGCTGTGATGAGGGGTCTGAGTGGGGCATGATCAAATGAGGGTCCCAGGGATCAGTGTTGGGGCC